>NC_140179.1:51527268-52127268 GCF_963971535.1 Notolepis coatsorum | reverse complement strand
TTGCAATGTCTGTGGGAACCCTGATAATGTACTTTATGTTATAGCCATAAGTAATATATTTACGTTTCGTATCGTCAAAAGTCCAAAACAAACACTACAACCGGGGGTGGAACCAAAAAAAAGGTCTACATTAAACCTAACTGAACACAGCGGTCACCATTTCAAAGGGAGTGTATTTACTTTGTGACACAATAGCCAAACAAATGCACTAGCCATCAATATCTTATGTCAAATGATTAGGGCCTATTACAAAAACAAAAAAAACTGTATTTATCAGGGTTTGTACACCTTTTCCAAGGCAAAATGCAAGCACTTTTCAAGCATTTTCAAGATTTCCCAGCATCTTATGCGGCTGTGGAAAATTAAATATTTACTCAAAATGATTATTTCACTTCTTCCATCACATTAAATCAGATGTTATTGTGCTAAACAACCAAAATTATGTAGACTTGGCATCATATATAACCTGGCTAAGCCGATGTGTTATGCAGTAACATACTGTATATCTGTATGTCGTGTATGTCATAAATGTCATGATGAATTGAACATGGGGGACCCTGATGTAAACAAGACGAAAGTATTGCTCTGGTCTGCATCCCCTTAACAATTGTGTGTATTGAGCCGTACTGTATTGTACCCATTCTGCAATCTGTTAATAAAGTTTTCAGGGAAGAGAAATGAGGAGCTATCCCAAATGTGGTGAGGTATGCAGACGCAACCTGCCCTCCCTATCCCCCTCCACCCTCTCCTCTGACATACTATCCACTCTACCTTTGAGTGACACCTTCTCTGCTCTCTCCACAGAGATGGCAACCTCCACCCTCCTCTCAGCCCTTGCAACCTCCTTCGACAAGCTCTGTCCCCTCGTTGAGAAACCTGCCCGCCGTTCCCCACCCAGTCCATGGCTGACAGATCCAGTGAGAGAACAAAGACAGGTCCTGAGAGCAGCTGAAAGGAAGTATAGAAAGTCACGCCTCACTGCTGACATCGACACATATCACAACCTCTTGTTAACATTCTCCAAAACCATTACTAATGCCAAAGCTTCTTTCTTTCACCATAGGATCGAGGCCTCTGCCAAGAATCTTCGCAAACTGCATGCTACCATGTCCTCCCTCCTCACTCCCCCCCCACCCCCCCTCCCTCATCTTTCTCTGCCGAAGACTTTGCGATCTTCTTTGAGGAAAAAGTGGAGAACATCCGCAGCTCCTTCTCCCAACCCCCACCCATTCCAAATGCTGAATAGAGAACCTCATCCTTCACTCTGTCATCTTTCTCTCCCATTACAGAAGCCGAGACCCTGACACTGGTAACGTCGAACCGTCCGACTACATGCCAGCTGGACCGGCTACCTTCCCCACTCCTCCAGTCCATAGCACCAGACATCCTCCCATTCCTAACTGCAACCATCAACTCCTCACTCAACTCGGGGGTGGTCCCCACCTCCCTAAAACAAGCCAGAGTCACGCCCCTCATAAAAAAACCATCCCTGAACCCTACCGTCATAGGCAACTACCGTCCTGTCTCTCTTCTCTCCTTCCTTTCTAAAACACTTGAACGTGCTGTATCCAACCAACTTACTGCTTATCTCTTACAGAATGACCTCCTAGACCCTAATCAGTCAGGCTTCAGGACTGGTCACTCCACAGAGACAGCCCTCATTGCGGTCACAGAGGCACTTCACTTAGCAAAAGCGAAAGGCCTCTCCTCTGTCCTGATTCTCCTAGATCTATCTGCAGCCTTCGACACAGTCAACCACCAGATCCTCCTCGCGGCCCTCGCAGGAATGGGAGTGGCTGGCTCTGCGCTGACATGGTTGTCATCATACCTCAATGACCGCTCCTACCAAGTGTCATGGAGAGGGACCCTGTCGGCCACCCGCCCCCTGCGGACGGGTGTCCCCCAGGGCTCGGTTTTAGGACCCCTTCTCTTCTCCCTCTACACTAAATCACTGGGTAACATTATCACGTCTCATGGCTTCTCCTACCACTGTTATGCCGACGATACTCAACTCTTCCTCTCCTTCCCTCCCTCAGATATCCACGTCTCTGAGCGGATCTCGGCCTGTCTGTCCGACATCTCCGCCTGGATGACGACCAACCACCTCAAACTGAACCTAAGCAAAACAGAATTGCTCCACCTGCCGGCCAAATCCTCCCCCCTGACCGACCTTTCCATCACAGTCGAGAATGCAGCTGTGACCGCGTCCCCGACCGCCAAGAACCTTGGTGTTGTCCTCGACGACCAGTTGAACTTCTCTGCTCACATCGCAGCGACAACCAGAACCTGCCGATTCCTCCTGAGCAACGTCAGAAGGATACGCCCCTTCCTGACAAAAGAAGCCACCCAACTCCTCGTCCAATCAACAGTCATCTCCCGCCTCGACTACTGCAACGCACTGCTCACTGGCCTCCCGGCCACTGCCACTAAGCCTCTTCAACTCATTCAGAACGCAGCGGCCCGCCTGATCTCAAACCTACCGAAGTCGGCCCATGTCACCCCACTTCTTAGGGACCTGCACTGGCTCCCCATTGCTGCACGAATCCGCTTCAAGGCCCTTGACCTAGCATACCGTGCGGCAAAGGGAACTGCTCCCGCCTACCTCCGGTCAATGGTCTCTAACTACACACCCTCAAGACCCCTACGCTCTGCATCTTCTGGCCGCCTCAGACCTACTCCTATCCAAGCTCCGGGAGGGTCATCAAAGAGAAGTCGCCTATTCTCAGTCCTTGCCCCACAATGGTGGAATGAACTACCCACCCCAGTTAGGACAGCCGAAACACGTCCAATCTTTCGCCGTCGACTAAAGACTCACTTCTTCAACCATTATCTGAATTAAAAAAAAAAAAAAAAAAAAAAAAAAAAAAATCTAACCCTAACTAACCATACTGTCATGCACTTGTCCTAATAAACTAACCTACACTGTAGCACTCAACACTTTGATGAACATTGTTACTCAGCTGATAGAGTTGTGCTCTTCCTGATGGCTTGTCGTACAGAACTTGTAAGTCGCTTTGGATAAAAGCGTCAGCTAAATGACTAAATGTAAATGTAAATGTAAATGTATGCCACTTTATTCTCCCCACAAGTAAATTGCTTTGCTATCTCACTGTCAGGAAAAATTGTTTGAAACATGGCCCCCATGTCATTACATGAATGGTAGGAATAGTGGCTTGTTACAGCTTTTGTTGCACAGCATATTTCAGCTTGAAGTGTTGGATTAGAGGTAACAAATGATGTAATGGAGCCTGTGGTGTTGCTGGTTGACTGGTTCTTGGATGAGCCTGGGGATGGTAGAGGGGCAACTCCACTGCAAGCTACTCCACTGGCTGCTCTGGCTCTCACTACACTGCTGGTTGTTGATGTGGATGTAGCTGTGCTGCTTGATGCATTGCTTGTCTGCTGGAAATAATCCACTAATGCAGGACCTGGATTTAGACGTGCTTTCATCAGAATTTGATGCTTCTTCCCTAAATAAAAAGGAGCAGCATGTTAAATAAAACAAAGTGTTTTATTAATTTAATCTCACTGGTTGCACTTAACTTTAAGTGTTTATTGTTTAATGTTGACATCTAATCTAAATGGATCATTATGATATTATACATGTATATTTCATTTTCATTTAGAGGCTACTGCCTATGAATTTTAGAGCCTAATGATGGCCTGGAATGAACTAACTACCTTAACATTATTATCCATGTAATTAACTGTAAAGTTCACGTTAGCTGTTAGATTGCATATTCCATAAATAAACATGCTAAAATTGGCCTGGCTCGTCACGTTTGATTGAAAACGTTATTAACAGATTGCAGAATGGGTACAATACACTATGGCTCAATACACACAATTGTTAAGGGGATGCAGACCAGAGAAATATTTTCATCTTGTTTACATCAGGGTCCCCCATTTTCAATTCATCATAACATTTATGTCATACACGACATACAGGTAGACAGTACGTTACTGCGTTCCAGACTACAACTGCTCCACACCAGTCTCCGTAAATGTTCCGTTATAAAAATAAAATACCATTTCAATACACAACAAGTTTTCGTGTTTTGAAATACATGAAAGGAAATTAGCTAACGTTGATTCGCCTAACGTTAAGCTATGCTACATGCTACAACACTGCGGTGAAAAACAGAGTCCGGTAAACACGAGTTTGTAATTCCAATAGTGTATTCTGCCTGTTACTTGACTATTTAGATTATTGAAATGGTATTTTTATAACAAACATTTACGGAGACAGGTGTGGAGCACTTGTAGTCTGGAACTTAGTCACCTGGCGAGCCAGGCCGAGACACGTTAATAACACCCATGGTTCAGTGGCTCACCTTTCAACGTGGCTCGAACGTGCAGACTCCCCCATGGTAAAAATCTTCAAGTCCTTTCTGCATATTTTGCACACGGCTACTCGAGGATGTTCTCCTCTGAATTATATTTGATATCTCCGAGCCAGAGCTCATTAAAACGGCAGCCTCCCGGCATTTTGGCCACACACACACGCGCGCTGTTCTCAGATGGCACAGGTAAAAACACTACGGGTAGAGCCGAGCCACATTTCATTTAGCATGAAAGGCGAACGCAAAATAGGCTCGCGAGTCACTCCGACTTATTTTATTTCTTTGTCTAAAAACCAAACTATTCAGTCAGATAGCGATTTATTATTAAAGTATAAAGTGCAATTACAATTTCAATAACTTTCCATACACAATTCAAGCCAATTTAAAACCTTGAAAACAGCTGGATTTCCAGCACCCATACAAACCCTGATTTATCAATGAACAAGTCCAAGTCTGCACCTTCCGAGTCCAAATGCAGTCAATGCTCAAGTCCAAGTCTGAGTCATCAGTGCTCTAGTCCCAAGTCTAGTCACAAGTCCTGAAAATCAGTCCAGGACTCGGACTCGAGTACTACAACACTGGTGGTCACAGGCGAGTGCTCTCACCACTAGACTAAACCACACACCCACCCTGATACAAACACAGCATTACTATGATTATGGTTATAAGTAGGGCTGTACCGAATAGTTCGAAGCTTCATTCATAACGTTGACATTCAAATTCTAAATCAACATTTGAATATTTTTATTTTATGTGTCTATTCATTCTGTTTAAACCAATGGGGTTTTTCTTCACAGTTGCAGATAAAGATTAGGCTAGACTATAGTATTATACTTATACTATGATAGTATATGACTAGTCATAAAATGGTTAATAAAACATTTATCATAAATGATGTAGCCTATCTGCATCCGCTTGGTGCTCCATCAAGACGTCACCATCACTTTCGTACCAACCGTGCCCTTATTGGATTATTTATGTTGATGAAACTGACTAGTTATATTCATTAAAGAAAGTTGATTTTTTTAGGCTCTTTTAATCAGATGAATCACTTTATTCAAATTGAGGATTTAGTTTGAGGATATTTTTTATTTCTTTTTTTTATGATTACGTCATAAAATATGACGACAGACATTCAAAGCTTCATTCGAAAACTTCAATAGAAGCTTTGAATGTAAAAAAAAAAATGA
Source organism: Notolepis coatsorum (assembly GCF_963971535.1). Classification (NCBI taxonomy): domain Eukaryota; kingdom Metazoa; phylum Chordata; class Actinopteri; order Aulopiformes; family Paralepididae; genus Notolepis; species Notolepis coatsorum. Next base: position 52,121,735 of record NC_140179.1, on the reverse strand, counting down.
CATTCGGTACAGCCCTAGTTATTTGTAATACGTACACATTGTACATTCTCCCTGTGGTTGATTAATACTTTATTTACATATTCTAAGCGAGAGCAGGCTGTATATATTTAAGCATTACATCACGTGCAGGAGTGGTTTGTCTAACGACCACCCCTAGGCATGGTTTATTGTTCACAAATCACGACTGCAAGTGGTGTAAAGCTTTTATACAACTGCCACATTCATCCAACCTTATTTCTATACAATAAACACACATTAATCGAAGATTTATTGAAAAAACCATCCGCCAGAAAAAGTAGTTCCCACAACTACAAAAAAGACAATTTGCCTCCATGTGGAAGCAGATCGGAAGTGCATCCAACCAACTAACACATCCAACTGTGTATTATTGGAATGATTGAGAGAAGTTGCCTCATGTGGAAGCAGCTTGAAGTGCATCCAACCAACTAACACATCCAACTGTGTATTATTGGAATGATTGATTGAAAATTTTATTACCAGATGCAGAATGGGTACAATACAGTACGGCTCAATACACACAATTGTTAAGGGAATGCAGACCTACTTTCCATAGAACTTCATTCTTAGATGCTTCTATAGAAAGTAGGTAAAACAAATTAAAAAGTTTTCTTTGCCCTATAGGAAAAAAACGTTTTCTTCGCCCTATTCTTTTATTTATTTTTTTAAACCTACTGTAGAGGGCCTAAACTTAACCAGTTGGAAACCAAGCGTACAGTAATAAAATTAGCAATCAATCAACTCAATAGGCCATGCTCACTTAGAACAGCGCAGCACCCAGCTCTCTCTCAGTCTGACTATCCCCCGCGTTGCAGGCAGAGTGTGCGTGTGTGTGCGTGTGCGTGTGTGTGTGTGCCAGCGTTTCAGTTAGCCGGTAATTACCGGTATTTGACCGGCAAAATCTGTTGAAGTCCGACATATTTAATCTCTCCAGTCTTAATGTCCGGTGAAAATAATTCCCTGAGTCTAAGCACAATTTGATTATTTGAATTGTATTAAAATAGGCTAAAATTAAATAGCCTATGCGATGAACGAAACGATCATTACATTTGTTTCCTCGTTGCTTCTAATAATGACAACGATGTTGTCAGCGAGAGCTTAGTGCTGGGTGTGCGAACTTTTGTGAAGCTGCAGAGCCGGAGCAGCAGCAGGACAATGCAGTATTCCAGCAGTACTCCAATTCAGCCATTTTCAGCCAATGTTGGGTGGGGGGCGCTGCTGTGCGGTTCCCAGAAAAGAGCCAATAACAGCTGAATCAGCTGCTCTGCAGCGCCATACTCTTTGCAAATAAGTCGTTGCGAGGTGGAGAGAGTCGTCACGCAAACCACGATAATGTTGCCGTCTCTCTGCTTTCTCAGTTCTTCGCTTGATATAATTAATACAAATGTCCAATATAACGGAATTCGTTAGCTCATAAAAATGTGATTATAACAGACTGCTGTTTAGTGTCGGACCGACTGCCCACATACGCGGTCTATTTTATTTCAAGTCAGCAGCAGCACGGAGTATCGAGGGACTTATTTTATTTGGAATATATTAATGACTGTATACGCAAAAGTAGCCTAGTTTTAAGTAATAATATTATAAATCTACATGCCTTGAGGATGACATTCTTTATATAGCCTGCCTATCAATTGTTTTAAAGCTCAATAAACTATGACCGGAATTAATCTCATTTGTCCGGTAGATTGAAATCTTGCAGGTCACGGAGACCGGCAACAATTTTTTCTAACGGAAACCCTGGTGCGTGCGCGTGTGTGTGTGTGGGGGGGGGGGGGGGGGGGGGGGGGTGGCGGTGGGTGGAGACTAGAGCGAGCGCTGACAGTCGAAAGGAAAAAGAAATTGAAAAGAAAATTGAAAATTAATCAATCAATCCGCGATTTTTCTTTTGTTACAGAATGAGTCAAGACCCATCAATTACATCATCCAACATTGTTTATTTTTTTTTGAAATTATCTTTTTATTGATTTTCACCATGGTCCATACAAACAATATCTTGATTTCGCCTTCTGCTGTACAAATTGCATCAATTGTTAATAATTATTACTTAACTTAAAAGTTGCAGTGCAGAAGTATCATTACGTGCGTGAGGACCCATACAGTCAATAACATCCTATACTTTTCTTTTCTAGACATACAAAAACGATAACAAAAAATAATAAATAACAAAACGCAACAAGACAAAATTATATGTTATGGTACCTCTCCAATATATCTGCATTTACCATAAAGTAAACAAATAACCAAATAATATGTTGGGGTGCATCTTCCTGATACTCTCCTCCATTTACACAAGTTTCACTTAACAATTATCCCGAATGATCATTTCTATACACCTTAAACAAATGAAGGTCGTAACGGTGTAATGTACATTATCCATCTTTCCCATTTCTTCCTAAACTTATCCTGTTGCAACCTAAGAGAAAAAGTAATTCTTTCCATCTTAAAAATATCATAAATAATATCAATCCAATCATCCACTGTAGGAATTTCTGTTCTTAACCACTTTCTAGTGATGGCTTTCCTGCTGGCCGCACTTAATATCTGAAATATATATCTATCCCCATTTTCTAATGGCCTGGCGCCGAAGTATAGGCTTTCCAATTTAAATGAGATGTCCCCCTGGAATACTTTTTCAAAGATTGTATGGACCTCCCTCCAGAAAGGCATCAGCAAGGGACATGACCAGAATATGTGGTAATGATTTGCCTCTGAGAGGCCACACTGTCTCCAGCAGTTGGAAGATTTGGTATGGTGGCTCCCTTGAGCTGGAGTACTAAAGAACCTAATCAGGGATTTCCAACAAAATTCTCTCCATACTGGTGAACTTGATGTTTTCCATTGTATTTCACATAAATCCTCCCATTCCTCTTCTGTTATATTTAGGTTTCCCTCCCTTTCCCACTTCTGTTTTACATACAATGAATTACCTTTCATCTGTTGTAATCCCTTATAGAGTCTTGAGATGGTTTTTTGGTTCGAGTTCGAGACATAAGCCCCTCTGAAGACTTTTAATAAAATATTTTCAGAAAGTGTTTGTTTACTTTGCTTCAGTAGTTGCTCAATATGGTGCCGAACCTGAAGATATCTGTAAAAATCTTCATTTTTCAAACCATGCTGCACCTTCAGATCTTGAAAGCTCTTCATTGACCCCTGATGTAAAAAGGTACAATATGCTGTTAGGCCTAGAGTCTCCCACCCTTTAAACCGTATGTCCATTCTTTTGGGTACGAACTCTGGGTCATACGCACACCATCTCAAAACTTTTATGGCTTCTTTAAAAAAAATTGGGGCTGTTACCTTACTCCACAACTTAAGTGGTAAACTAATCCATGGATTTCCCATCTCCCTTAAATCATTCATCAAAGCCTTATCCCCAATTGCAGCTTGAATTGGATACTCTGCTGTTACCGCCATCTCAATCTCCTTCCACCTGGCAAAATATTCTGGATTACACCAACACGTCATTGGTCTTAATTGAGCTGCAATATAATAGTCCTTCAAACATGGAAGTGCAACCCCTCCCCTGCTCTTTGCTAGTTGTAGACTCTTGTATCTAATTCTAGGTCTCCGCCCTTGCCAGATGTACCTTGAAATAAGTTGATCCCATTCCTGAAATTTTTGGTCAGGTAGGTCTAGAGGGAGGGCCTGGAACAGATAGAGTAATCTCGGCAAAATATTCATTTTTACCGATTCAATTCGCGATCCAAAATTCAGAAGAGGTATTGCATCCCATCTCCTTATGTCTTCTTTAATCTTTTGATTCAGGGGGAGGAAGTTAATGGTGAACAAATTTGACAAATCTTTTGGTATATTTACTCCCAAATATCTCATGGATTCTGCTTCCCATTGTAATTTAAATTTCGTCTTTATATTTCTTGAAGGGCTATATTTAAAACTAAGAATTTGCGTTTTCGTTACATTCAATTTATACCCTGAGAATGACCCATATTGTTCTAAAAGCAAAAATAACTGTTTAAGTGAATGTTCTGGGCTTGATAAATACACTAATACATCGTCCGCAAATAAGGACATTTTTTGTTCTCCCCCCTTCATATCTATCCCTTTAATATTTGTATTCTGTATAATCCACTGACTCAGGGGTTCAATAAAAATTGCGAACAATAAAGGACTAATTGGGCAACCCTGCCTAGTCCCGCGTTCTAGTCCGAAGGAACTTGACACTGTCCCATTTATCTTAATTCTTGCTCTTGGTTTATCATAAAGAGCCTGTATTGTTTTAATAAAACTGCTATGGAAGCCAAATGTATCCAAAACCCTGTATAAAAATGACCAATTCACACAGTCAAAGGCTTTTTCGGCATCCAGCCCCACCAACACTGCCTCTAGATTATGATCTTTTATATGATTAATTACATGTAAGGTCCGTCTGATGTTGTCTTGCATTTGTCTTTCGCGGACAAAACCTGTCTGATCTAGGCTGATGATTTGTGGTAAAAGTCCCTCTATTCGCTTTGCCAGTATATGCGTAAAGAGCTTATAATCTTGGTTGAGAACACTTATCGGCCTGAATGAACCACACTCAGATGTATCCTTTCCCTCTTTTGGAATCAGTGAGATTACCGCTTCCCTCCAGGAGGGGGGTATTTTACTCTCCTGAAGGACCCAATTAAAGGTGGATTTCAGCACCGGCATCAGCGAATCTTTCATTAATCTGTACCACTCTGAAGGAAATCCGTCAGGTCCCGGGGCTTTACCTGGTTTGAGATGAGCTATGGCCGCACTAATTTCTTCCTCCGATATTTCAATTGCGAGCTGATTACTGTTCACTGGTTATTTTTGGAAGATGAATTGTATTAAAGAACTCCTCCATCTTTGTTTTGTCAAATTGGGGTTGGGAATATAATTTCTTAAAAAATGTTTCGAAACAGTTTTGTATATCACTTAGTTTGTGTTGCATAAGGTTAGTCAGAGGGTCTTTAATTTTATGAATTGAATTCTCCGCCTGTTGTTTTCTCAATTTATACGCCAACAGTTTACTTGCTTTTGCCCCCCCTTCATAGTATTTCTGTTTTGTAAATATCAACTTTCTTTGAATATCTTCTGTATAAATCTCATTTATTTCATTCTTTTTCTTATTTATTTGTTCTCTAATTATCCGGTCTACTGTGTCTTTATGGTTTCGTTCCAATTGTTTTAATTCTGATTGTAAATCGTCATTTTTTTTTTGCCGATACCTCTTTAAATGAGCACTGTATCCAATTATTTTACCCCGCAGAACTGCTTTACATGCATCCCACAGTATCGGAGGGGAAACCTCTCCATTGTCATTCTGTTCCAAGTACTCTCTAATATCCACCTCAATTTGATCCTTCATATGATTCAGGACGAGGGTATTTAATCTCCACAGAGTATTTCTCTGATCCTGTACTAGATTCATTTTTAAATAGACAGGGCTGTGATCCGAGAGGTCCATAGTGCCTATTTCAGAGTCACCAATCATGTGTAAGTCTTTACCAAAAGCAAAGAAGTAATCAATCCTTGAGTACATCGAATGTGGGTTGGAGAAAAATGTGTAGTCCCTCCTTTGTGGATTCAACTCTCTCCAAACGTCTATTAACCCAATATCCTTCATTGCGGTATTTATTTTCTTGTTTGTCAGTTTTGGCTGAGTTATGCGTGTTTTGGATGTATCAAGATTAGGATTTAATCTAATGTTGAAGTCCCCCCCGCAAATCAGGACCCCCTGAGTCTCTGCTATTATCAAATCAAATAGAATCCTATAAAATTCCCATTTCGAGTTAGGTGGGGCATAAATGTTTAGTAAAGTTATCAATGTCCCGCCCAAATTTCCTCTTATCAAAACATATCTCCCCTCCGTATCTTTCTTTTCAAATGTGAGTTCAAAACAAAGTTTGCTGGAAATTAGTATCGCCACTCCCCTCCTGTGGCCCGCCGGATATGAGGAAGAAAACTGGTATTTAAAACCCATTCTCTTCAGTTTTGCATGCTCTATGTCTGTAAGATGCGTTTCCTGCAAAAAAGCCACTTCCACTTTATCTCTTTTCAATTTAGTTAATATCTTGCTTCTTTTGATTGGATTGAGTAAACCGTGCACATTATACGTTACAATTTTAACTGCTTGCATATTGTCCAATAGAATTAAACACAATTATCAATAGTGAACTCACTTTATCTAAGTTAACCCCCCTGGGGCTGCAAAGAACAGCAGCCACCAAAAAAACGTAAATGAGCAAAATAATAATACAAACATTAACAACAAAAATGACTTCCATTTGTGGGGTCTTCCTTATGACCCTAATTGAGCCCCGACTGTAAGAGGGCTTTGAGGGATAACCTCTCCCCCCTATTGGTGGGAGAGGGCCTTCACTTGTCAGCATTTTCCAGTCCATGCTGCTGTCCATTAGGTTATGTGCAGGCTAAGGAAACAGCCCCGACCACACATGTATATTCGTTAGTTATTGCCCACAGAGTACTCTTCTCATTTGCAGTAATTATTCACAGTCTGTCCCGAATGTCCTAGGCTGGGCTCGGAGTTTTTAAAATATATTGAAACTCAATCTCTCTTCGGTGGGCTCACCAGATAAACGTCAATTTCCATCACTTTCCATTCTACTTACAGTCACTCTGAGTCCTGGTCCTAACGCCTGAAAGCCTGGAGTTTATCTTTGTAGTTTCCCCTCCCGTCAGCAGCTTCTTTGTTCCCCGTTTTCTTGCTCGTGCTCCACGATAGGCGCTGGACCTGCTCCAACAGAGACGCTGGTTGTTTGATGACGGTCACTTGGAGCCCCCTCTTGGCCATGTCGCTGGTCGCATCCACCGCTGATCCATATAGCACCGTCCCCTCCTGGTAGAAAACTCTCAGCCTGGCCGGGAACGGAGTTTGAAAACGAATATTCTTCTCCTTCAGCACCGATTTCGCTTCGCCGTATTCCCTTCGCCTTGTCAAGACATCGGGGGCATAGTCATGGTCAAGGTTTACCCTTCTCCCGAAAAGTTGAAATCCCCGCTTCTGCCATGCCTGTTTCAGTATTTCTTCTTTCATCCTGTAGCTGGCCAGTTTGACTACTATGGACCTTGGAGACGCTTCTGGTGGCGGCTTCTGCATCATGGCGCGGTGCGCTCTTTCAACTCGTATTTCGAACGTGGCCGGGAGCTCCAGGTGTTCTCTAAACAGGCTTTCTACATAGGAAACCATTAACGGAGTTCCGTCTTCTGCTCCCTCTTTAACTCCGTGGATTCTAATGTTTTCACGCCTGGAGCGACCCTCCAAGTCAGTCAGTTTAGCGTGCATTTGTATCTGGAGTGACAACAGTTCAGATACCGCCCCCTCCGCCGCTTGTATCCGTGTCTCAGCCGTCTCTATTCTCTCTTCCGCCATCTCGATTCTAGTGTTAGTTTTCTTTATTTCTTCCCGAATCCTCTTCAGCTAACATTGTTTAAACGACTAAGACATTCGCTGTGACAGAATCGCTTGATATTTAGTCGTTTAGTCGCTATCAACATATCCATTTGTAAAGATTATTGTCCACCTTCTTGTGATCCGGCGGATTGATGTGATGTGATTCGGTTGTGGGCGGGTCCTGGGCCAGCAAGCGTGGACTGATCGCAATACATACGTGTAAATGTAATGTTTCAGCCAATCAGAATCGAGAAATTTGCATGCCGTTGTATAATGGTGAATAAAGTGTTTCTCCCCCCTTCCTCCTCAGCCAGGCGAGCAGATCGGCTCCAGGGATCCTCCTCGGCCCTGCTCCCCCGTTCTCACATCATCTCAACCTATGCACTGATTAATGCACAAAAATTTAATTAATTTATGTATTTATTTAATCAATAAATGTTTATAACTAAACACAGTGACTGCATTCCCATCCATCAGCTGCCGAGTGAGTGACATGAGCCTGTAAAGCAGTGAACACACGTCTGTTTTTTCAAAGTAATAATTTATTGTGACATTTATTCAATCTTACAGCATTTCCCAGATCTTGTTCTTCGTTTTAACATTGTGAGAGCATTAGCAGGCATTCTAAATACATTGTTGTTTTAACAGTTGATGTTTGTGGATATTACAATAATACAAATGGTAGGTAATGTGGCTTCACAGCCTCCACTGAAACATTCAGCTTTGCTTTGTTGAGAAATCACATTCTAGGTTGTGTAAAAAAAATATATAAAAAAAAAAATGCTCCCATCTCCTCAATTTAGTAATGACAATACCCTCCTGGTTGTTGCGCTGCCCTACAGTCGGTCTGGGGATGGTGTACTGTAGACTACCCTACAGTTAGTCTGGGGAGGGTGTAGACCACCCTAAAGTCAGTCTGGGGAGGGTGTAGACTACCCTAGTCAGTCTTGGGAGGGTGTAGACTACCCTACCGTCGGTCTGGGGAGGGTGTAGACTACCCTACAGTCAGTCTGGAGAGGGTGTAGACTACCCTACAGTCAGTCTGGGAAGGGTGTAGACTACCCTACCGTCGGTCTGAGGAGGGTGTAGACTACCCTACAGTCAGTCTTGGGAGGGTGTAGACTACCCTACTGTTGCCCAGGGGAGGGTGTAGACTACCCCAGTGGTTCCCAAAGTCGGGGTCGCGACCCAAAGGTGGGCCGCGAGCAGCCACGGATGGGCCGCGAGATGATTTAAAAAAAAAAAAAAAAAAAAAAAAAAAAAAAAAAAAATTAATTTTTAATTTTTTAATTTTATTTATTTTTGTCAGGTCACTGAACTTAGAAGCAGGCCAGGACAGTGTTTCTAGTTGTATTCTAAAATTCTATTCTATTGTATTCTAAAATGTGACTATATGGTTTTATATTAACTTAATAAATAAACAAAAACGAAAAATCTACTTATTTCAACGAACATTTCAAACTAAATAACAGATTATGCACATAAAACGCTGAAAACAACCGAAGCAACAATAGTATTTTAATGAGGCTATTATTATTATCATTATTATTTTGCAACAAGTTAGCCCTCTCATAAATAGCACATATAAATGAATAACTAACTTGAACTAACTTAATAGGATTGAAGTGATATTTGTCTTAAAAAATCGGTCGCCTAAAAAAAAAAAAAAAAAAAAAAAGGCCAGACGATGTGCATTGGGCCGCGGCTCTCTGACGCCTTATTTTCTGGGCCCCGGCCTGAAAAGTTTGGGAACCCCTGGACTACCCTACTGTTGCCCAGGGGAGGGTGTAGACTACCCTACAGTCAGTCTTGGGAGGGTGTAGACTACCCTACTGTTGCCCAGGGGAGGGTGTAGACTACCCTACAGTCAGTCTTGGGAGGGTGTAGACTACCCTACTGTTGCCCAGGGGAGGGCGTAGACTACCCTACTGTCGGTCTGGGGAGGGTGTAGAGACCATGGATATATATCACTAGATGACTCACCCGTGCTGCTGGCCAACGGAGACAGACGTTGCCACATGGTGGCCATCTTGCGTGGCATGTCTATGGTGCATGTACTATTGAAATAACCATAGCTTGCAACATTTTCAACCGTTTGGTTTGTTAAAAACGTCAGAGAAGTAGTTATCATACTGTTAATGGACTTTCATATATATAGAGAAAAGATTTAATTATAAAAAAAAAATCTTCCAAGCAAGAATCATTAACACTTGAGTGCCACGGACGCGTTGTCGTTAGTTCATGCCGCCAGTTGAATGTCAGCAACGCGTTTGTTTGTCGTATTTTTTTTATAGAATTCATATTTCATCAATCGAGCCTCACGCTAGTGCAGCAACCTCTCTCTGAGCTCCATTGGGAAAATACCGCCCCCTATTGTCTCTCCCGACAATGTTGACTGCAAACAAGTCATTGATAAACGACAGGCAGATTAGACACATAGCCATAATTTAAAACAGAGATTATGCGTTCACAACGCTATCATTGAAGTGGGTGGCGGCATTCAACCACGTTTTACCATGTTAACAAGTGGCAACCAAGGTGTTAATAACGTTTGTAATAAACCAAACCGTTTGTAAATCAGTCAAGATTTCAGTGAGTTAAGATTATTTTTTGTGTGCAGATAATCACCTTAAAGCAGTAGTCCACTCAAGCAAGATGGCCGCCGGTGAACTATGCGGGAGACTCCACCTTGAGCCATCTAGTGTTTATCTAACTGTAGACTACCCTACTGTTGGCCAGGGGAGTGTGTAGACCTCCCCCTCCGATACATGTGGAGTCACCAGTCGCTTCTTTTCACCCAGCGGCAAGACGTTTCCCTGGTAACGCACACAGAGGTTCTCTGAGGTGGTAGGTGAGTGCTTTAGACCTCTACACTACACTGCCAATCATCGCAAGGTGTTCAGTGTGCCCCCGAGCAATGTGGCCACTGTATGAATGAATGAGGTTTATTTCTAGCCATTTAGCATTTACAAAAAAACAAACGCATGCATATCAAATTACAAGTTGGCCGAAAAGGTTAGGGCTGAAGCTACAAGCTTGTAAATGCCCTAACCCAGTGCATCATCTTACAATGCAACGTTGATCTTCGTTATCAACCAAAAAAAACAATCAGCAATAAAAAATCTGAAAAATTTATCAATTTGATTAAAAAACACATGTAAAAAAAAATAATACTTGAAAACAAGCTTCCTTGCTTTGGGTGCAATGTGGTGTAGGTCTCAGCTTTTATTGCGGGGCATGTACAGACTTAACGCATGGGCCAATTATTTTACATTCGTTTCCATAAGTAGCCAGAGCGGCAGGTATTATCCAGTATGACTACAGTCCGTCTCTGAGATACAGAGTACTGACAAGCGTCAAAGTGTATATAAGCGTGGCCTACTATGACGGGACGTGATAGTAGGACGTTTGATCTTAATCCCAGTGTGAATCTTGCCATGTCCATAATTTGTCAAATATAAATTCCAGCACAAATGACCTACCATATTTCAGCAAACAGTCATCTGATAAATATTAGTCCCGTGCTAATCGGAGTCTCCGAATTTGGGGTAGTAAATAGTTTTTGGTCGTAGTAAAATCGATCCAGGAAGGTTTTCATTTTCAGTGCAACCTTCAAATAAAAAAAAATTACATTACGGTACATGTTCTGACATTTGTTCACTCAGTACTTAGTTGGGGCTCCTTTTGCACAAATTACTGCATCAATGCGGCGAAATAAATGGACTTTTCCACGGTACTCTCATTTATTGAGCTGCACCAGTACTATAACCGCTATATCAAGTTCTTTATACATCAGATGTGATTAGTCATTGAAAAACACTCCGTATGAGTAAATTTTTGCATCAGGCCGTGCATTTGGCATGGTTTTAAATTACGGTAATGTTGTTCAGAACTATGGGTGTGTCAAGTTCAATATCGGGACACGTCTGTAAAAGCGTATCGGGTGTGCATCTTGGAACCAGAGGTCTCTTTCTATTACCACGGCTCCCCATGTAATCCTGTGCCAATAGACCTGTTCGATGTATTCAAACATACCGTGTTCTAGCCAATCAGCAATACCAACCGAGTCACGTGACTAAGTCACCCCCTACCTGCGCGAGCTGCTGCGCTAAAAAAGTACGACAGGGCTCTATGGAGAAACCATGACACTCCTGACTAAAAGTAGTTTCAAACGAAAACGGCTGGATGTCATTTTGCCAAGCCAGCTGAGTGAGTGCGAGTCTTTCACATTTTAACATATCTAGCTTTGGCATGGATTGATTGTTTAGATTGCTAGCATGGCTAACAAATGCAAATATATTGTAGTCTGCCCCATTGTTCTGACCAGGATTATGTTCCTTTTTGCCCCATTGATGCGCAGAACACAGAGTCTGACGTATACAGCGAACAGGTCTATAGGGCTGTACACTACCATTTTCCCCTCAAAATAATCAGAATGGATCTGCCACATTTCTTTTTTAAAGTCTTTTCCCCCCTCCTTTTTCCGTTTTTTCTCCCCTCCCAATGTTAGTCGTTATGCCAATTCCCAATCCCCTTCCTAGTCGTTGCGCACTCTACCCGCTACCGTCGGCCTGGGAGGGCGGAGACTAACCCAGCCCACCACTTCTTTTCACCTGGCAGCGCGGACTCTCGCTTAGTCCGCTGCGCCACCCAGCCGCCTAGGATCTGCCACTATTAATGGTCTACCGCCGCCTACCGGTATTAATGGATCTACCGGTACTAACGGATCTACCGGTATTATGTCCCCTGTGTGTTTCTTCATGTGATTCCTCAGGTGGTCTTCTCGTGGGTAACTCTTGTCACAGACCGTGCAGCAGTAGGCTCGCTTCTGCGTGTGAGCGATCATGTGACGCATGAAGGCGCCGCGTCGGCTGAAGACGCAGCCGCACTCGTTGCAGAGGTGGGGTTTCTCCCCCGTGTGCGTCCTGAGGTGGACCTTCAGCGCTTCGCTCTTGTAAAAGGTCTTCTCGCAGAGGGAGCAGGCGTGCGTCCTCTGCCCTGTGTGGATCATCGCGTGGATCTTCAGGGACCAATTCTGGGAGAACCTCTTGCCGCACACGCCGCAGCCGTAGGGTCTCTCCCGCGTGTGAACCCTTGCATGGCCCACCAGACTGCTGCTGCGAACGAACGCCTTCCCGCAGACGGTGCAGACGTACGGTCTCTCTCCCGAGTGCACTCTCATGTGCGCTTTGAGGCTTCTGTTCGCGTTGAACATCCGGCCGCAGTCGCTGCAACAGAGGAGTTTCCCTGTGTGGATTCTCAGGTGATTGGTCAGGCTTTCTCTGCGGGAGAATCCTTTGCTGCAGTGAGTGCAAACGTAGGGTTTCTCCTTCGTGTGGATCTTCGCGTGGGTCACCAAAACGTTCGTTCTCACGTACGTCTTCAAGTGAAGTCTCAGGCTCTCTTCCGATTCAAAACGTCTCCCACACACACCGCAGACGTCTGTGCCCATGTCGTGCTTCTGGACGTGTTTCCACAGTGGACCCTCATAGCAGAAAGACTGTCCGCACACTTTGCAGCAAAACGGGGGGACTCTTTTTATTTTAGCGCGTGGATTGTGGCTCTTGGACTCGGCTGGATTCGTTATCTTCTCACTTGATGTCGCTGTTTTCTTTTTGAGTTTCTCCGCTTTCTTTTTTCTTTTCTGCCTCGTCACAGTCGTCAGAGTCAACCGATGTCCTTGTTCCCTCCACTCGTCATCGCTGCCACCGCCTTCTCTCTCCTCACCCTTGTTCTCTTCACCGTCGGCGATGGAACAGTCTGAAGAGAGGGGCTGGAGATCACGGCTGCAGAGTTCTTCTCCGGTCTGAAGGGAGTCTGGACCCTCCTCCTCGTGGCTCGGAACGGGGCTCCAACACAGCCCGGGGACAACACTGTTGTCCTCATCACAAACAGAGACATTGTCCCGTAGAGAGTCTGGATGCAGGGATGAAAAGAGGAACAATAAATCATCTTGAAACTTGGACGTTTTTTTTTTATTACATTTTCTATTATTATTATTATTATTATTATTATTATTATTATTATTATTATTATTATTATTATTATTATTATTATTATTATTATTATTATTATTATTATTATTATTATTATATTTATATTATTATTATACGATTTTTCAATTTAAACATTTCACCGAAAATGTACAGAAGATTAAACATATAAACCCACAACACTCGTGCCCCCCATCCCACCCTCCCCCAGCTGCCCAGCTCAACTACCCTCCCCACCCAATCCCAGGACACCCACTGTGGAGGATGAACCTCACTGTTACTCTTTTTACTCTGTATTGTATATATGTATATTGACTGAACACTTTACGTACTTTTGACTCTATTTTATACTTTTTATCTATTTTTATCTAGCACACTCCCAGGGGCTCATACAGAAAAAAGGGTTTCATGGACGGCTGGGTGGCGCAGCGGACATTGCGCTCGTCACCAACGCAAGAGACACCGGGTTCGACTCCGGCTGTCGGCGTTGCCTCCGGCTTGGGCCAGTCGTCATACTAACTCAATTGGCAGAGCTAGCGGGTGGAAGTCGATGGGTGGTAATCTGGACGTTGTGGACAGCGACTCCTACAGGTCGGTTGGGGACGCCTGCACAGCAGACAGGAAATGGCAGGGGTAGTGTGAGCCTCCCACACTTTACACCTCGCCAATGAGAGTCCGCGCTGGCAGGTGAAAAGATGTGACAGGCTGTCTCCTCGTGTATCGGAGGGGACACGTGATGCAAGGCTTCTATCCTCCCTACAACCGGCCAGTGGGGGGCATATGCGAGCAATGTTCAAGACAGGGGAGGGGAGAATTGGCACAGCGGGTAATTGGGATGGGAGAAAAATAGAAAAAGGAGAAAAAGTGGATAAAAGAAAAAAGGATTTCATGATAAAGTATTCTGTATTTTACTATGACAATTAATAAACAAACTTGAAACATGAACTCTTCTTCCAGATTCCAACAGACTTGTCTTTCTTGTCTGCAACTTAAAGTAATGGCTTTGCTTGTCCAAATGACAATACTGACCAAATTGAGATTTCTTTTTCTCTTGTCCATTTATTTTGTTTGCTTTCTAATTTAAAATACAGTTTGAAACCGTCTGTACACAGTAGGCTATGTGTGCTAGCAGAGCTAGTCTCCAGTCGCGAGTCACGGTGTGTGCGGTGGTTTGTCCACCAAAAAAGCGCCAAAAGATAGAAAAGAAACTAGCAGAGCCAGAACTATTAAACTCTCCTGGAGCCACAGCCAGCAGAGAAGCCTGTTTACTTTCGCTTTCAAACCAGCTGCAGCCTGAGAACTGGAGTGTGAGGGGCTGTAACAATAAAGATGGCAGCAACGACAAAGAATTGCTGCAAAATAAACATACATCTGTTGTTTAATTTTAATTTTAAATTTTAATAAAGAAATCTTTTTTTTTAATACTAATAACAATATCGATAATTATAGATAGAGTGATATGATATCGATATCGTGATATCATTTTTGGCCATATCGCCCAGCCCTAATATCAATCCTGCTGTGATCCGACCATGACTTCACCTCGATCACAACATATTAGGGGTGGAACGGTTCACAAAATCTACGGTTCGGTTCGTATCACGGTTTTCGGTTCGGTTTGATACGCTGTTTTTTTATATTAAAAAAATGTAACACTCCAAAAATACCATATGCATCAGCATGAGATATATAGCCTAAAGATAATCCAACTTTTCAGTTATTCTCAAGGACGTAGTCATGCAAAAACTGAAAGAATGAGGCAGTTTGACATCAGGCACATTATTTTGACAGTGACGGTTAGGCATAAAACAAAATATTGTTTGTTTCCTGTTGGTTGTCAGTTAAGGCATGGGTAGGTAGGGAATTTATTTTATTTAATTTTTTTATTTTATTCTTTCCCACGGCGACTATGGATAGGGAATTTCTTTATTTAATTAAAATGTTCACAACAACATGGATGCATGTACTCTGCCAGCATGTTTAATATCCATAATACTAAAGGTTTGACTGAAACTTTATTCTAAAAAAAAGATATATAAAAAAGAAAAATTTAACTCATAAAATATATTGGGTCGCACCTAAATCGGCAGGGTGGGTCGGCAACCGGAAACAAACTATTTTTTGTTATGCCTTAGAGCTAGGAGAGAGGGGAGGCATTGCTGATTTAAACATGCTTCTAATTTATTTGGTAAAAAAAAAAGTTTACCTTTAATAATGTTTGGCACACAAAGACCGAACTGACTGAAAAATATAGGCAACACTTGTCAAAGTATTAACTTTGGGTAACACACCGAGCATCACGACTGTCTAGCTATATCTCCGTGTTTTCGAGCTAAGATGGCTGATGTTGGGACATGTGTCGCTCGGGAGCCTCTTATCTCATTTATTACTTACTCGTTTTGTTTATATTATTACTTGGATTGATGTTTCTGCTATTTGTCGGGGTGCTAGCGCTATGTTCTCCGTTTCAAAGCAAATTGTACATTTAATTTACTCTAAGCTATGCTTATCGATAGTATATCTATTTGTATTACTCATGTGCGTGACACGGATTTATCATCATATCTAGGCCTGTCACGATAACACATTTTGCTGGGCGATTAATTGTCCCAGAAATGATTGCGATAAGTGATATTATTGCGGTTTTGAGAGATTTTTTATTTTTTTAGAAATGTATTTCCCAAAAGTTTAATTAACCTTTTTATTTCTTTTTACTACTATAATGATAATAGCATAATAATGCAAGGAAACCGTTTCAAAGTGCAATAAACCTTTATTTAACATTGGAAGACATTTTAAATATCCTAAATTACTACCTAACCAATCAGATCTGCGATATGAGGTAGCGTCGCAAGCAGAGTAACCTCGTTCCCAGTTTTATCTCCGTGAGAGCAATGATAAAACGAGCAGAGCAATGTGTGTGGACAAGAGGCGGGTTGCTAGGTTTACTGTAGGAAGGGGCTTTTAGACCCATGTTTTTTTTTTTTGCTTCGAAAAGAGGGACATCCTCTCAATATGCAGGACGTGGTCAAATCGCTGTGCAGTACAACCAAAAGCGGGACACCTGGTCACCCTAACTGTGGCTCGCGTTTGTTTACTGTGGCTCGCGGATTATGTGATGAGCAAGCTACTTGGAAAATGTAGTAAGCTACACTACCAGTTACTCTCGATTTAAATATAGCTCAACTACAACAATAGCTATCCCCAGAGAAATGTAGCAAGCTACACTACAAGCAACATGGCAAAAATAGCTAGCTACATCGGCACTACTTTTTTTTTTTAAACCAACTTCATGATCAAGTTTCCACCAAACAAATAGGCAGGCAAAAAATGCTCAGTTTGATTGTTTATTATAAAACAAACTGAAATTGGAAACAAGCCCTTTGTCTGGCTTTTTGTGTCATCCTAACATGTCATTAACATGTACTTGTATTATTAATGTACCTTGCGGTACCATGTACAAAATATTAATAAAGTACGAGGAAAAAACTGTGGAAACGAAATAAATAAAAGGCAGTGAAACAATAATCAAATAAACACCAAAATATATACTATCTCTATTGGAATGGAGACTTTTCAGCACAGGATAAACTAGGGATGGGCAAAAATAATCCAGATCGATTGAATTTGATCACATGATGTACTCGAGTACTCGTGGAGGAAAACGCTGTACAAAATAAACATCTTTTCCGTTGTTTTAGACTTTGCTCTTTTATTTTGAAACCCACCGACCGGAGTGGAAGTATTGTTGTTATTATCCTAGCAGAACAGTCCTAAAAGTCTGTGCCGACCAACTGGCCCCAGTATTCACTGACATATTTAACCTGTCCTTGGAACAGGCTGTCATCCCCACCTGTCTGAAGAAGTCCACCATTATCCCTGTACCCAAAAAATCCAAGCCTGCTTGCCTCAACGACTACCGCCCTGTAGCTCTCACCTCCATAGCCATGAAGTGCTTTGAGAAGCTAGTAAAGGGCTACATCTGCTCCTCCCTCCCCATCAACCTGGACCCCCTGCAATTTGCATACCGCCCCAACAGGTCCACGGAGGACGCCATAGCCCATGTGCTGCACACAGCAGCATCACACCTGGACAAGAGGCAGGGGAACTATGTGAGAATGCTATTCATCGACTACAGCTCAGCATTCAATACCATAGTCCCCTCCAAACTCATAGCCAAGCTCAGGGACCTGGGCTTGAACTATGACCTCTGCCAGTGGGTCTTGGACTTCCTGACGGGCAGACCCCAGGTGGTGAGAGCAGGCAACTGCACCTCCTCAACCATCACTCTCAACATAGGGGCCCCCCAGGGCTGGGTTCTGAGTCCCCTCCTCTACTCCCTGTACACACATGACTGTGTGGCACAGCGGAACAACAACACAATCATCAAATTTGCTGACAACACAGTAGTGGTGGGCCTGATCTCTGCAAACGACGAGAGGGCCTACCTGGAGGAGGTCAAGGTTCTAGCGGGATGGTGTCAAGAGAACAGCCTCTCCCTGAACGTCAGCAAAACAAAGGAGATGATTGTGGACTTTAGGAGGTTGGGGGTCAGGGACTACAGCCCCCTCAGCATCGACGGGGCACCGGTTGAGAGAGTGAACAGTTTTAAGTACCTCGGAGTCCACATATCCGAGGACTTGACATGGACCACACACATTGACAGTGTTGTGAAGAAGGCACGGCAACGCCTCTACTTCCTCAGGCGCCTAAGGAAGTTCCAAGTCAGTCAGAAGATCCTTAAGAACTTCTACTCATGCACAATAGAGCATCCTGACTGCAATATCACCTCCTGGTTTGGGAATAGCACCGCACAAGACCGTAAGGGGGGGAAAAACAATAAAAATATATAAAAAAAAGAAAAAAGTATTAACTTAGTGCAAACAAACAAAATAATTAAACCTTTTCTATTTTTGTGGCCACATTATAGACAAAGGCAACATAAAGTATGCATATGCTCAATCAGCACTAGACTTTCTTATCAAAAAGGAAAAGTCACTGTTATTTAAAATAAATAAATCATGTGTACTAAATATATATTTACTTTTTAATTGCATGAAACATTATGAAGTATTCTCTTATGCCGCTTTTCACTGCATGGTAGCTGTATCTGAAGTGACATCATATGAGGAAGTAAATAGTCAACACACAGCATTGGAAGGAGAAGCCCTGATGATATACTATAAACCAACAGCCAATAAATGTGAAGTTATCTTTGAACCTCTTGTCAAGCCTCATCAATATACCCCCCCTTCCCCACTAATGGAACTAATAGAACACACCGAAGTGACTCCATGGTTAGCTTGCGGGGCTAATGCGTTAGCTTGCGGCTAACGTAACGTTAGCCTAGCTTCCAGGCTACGTTATAACTGAACAATACCCACACGTCCCGAACCGTGGAGGTCGTATTGGACCACCCCTACAACATGTGTGTAACGTTACTCCACAACGTATGACGTTGGTGACGATCGAAGCATAAAAAAAACTACCCCCCCACCCTTTCATGCATTCATGATGAAACATAATACCGATAATATAGATTTGATTTAGAAATAGTAGCGTGTACAGGCGAGAAACCGCAACGTTTTTAGTGAAATGCACGTATTGCTGCATAGCGTCGTTTTCTGGGATTAGACAGGATTACTCTAAAACTATATTCATATTGGCTGCCGGGTAGCGCAGCGGACTAAGCGTCTGTCTACCACCACAGAGACAGTGGGATCGAATCCAGCTGTGGTGCCTCTGGCTTGGCCGACCGTCCATACTAACACAATTGGCAGTGTTAGCGGGTTAGCCGGCGTGGGTGGGTCCTGGTCGTTGTAAAACAGCGACTCCTACAGATCGGTCGGGGCGCCTGCACAGCAAGGTCGGGTCCTGGGAGTAGAGCTGCCGCGGTTACCGCATTACCACGGTATCGCTGTTACATCACGCCCCCACCGCAGAGTTAAGCTGAATACCGCATCACTGCTGTTTTTTATAATAATAATAATAATAATAATAAAGTACCCTGCTCTGTCGAGGTTCCATGCGGGTAGAAGTGGTACCAGAAAAGTCACGTGAAACACTGCAGACCACTGATTGGTCAGAAGAGAGACGCGTCACACGTTGGAGGGTCTGCACAAAAGCAGAAAGCCGCCATCTTTAGTGCCTCGCTTAGGATTCATTTCATTCAGGATTTGTTTGCAGCAGGAACAAGTGCAATAAACAAAAAAGGATGGATTCACTGTGTATTCTGCCTCATTTATTGATGAAACAAAACCGACATCAACCCAATTTACCACAGAGCGGAGAGTTTAGTCACAAAAAGATCGCTGATGTGTTAAGCTTGTTGTTAGCCTAATGCTAACGTCAGCCGATAGACACGAGAGGTAACGTTAAAGCTTGTAGAATAGACACAATGAGAGGTAACGTTAGCTTTAGCAGAATAGACACGAGAGTCTGATTAATGTTGTTATTGATTGATTGATTGATTGATTGAAATTGTGTTAAACTCTGGCTTGCTGCAAGCCCTCACGGACATAGCTATGCTCACGGAGCTTTCGTGCTGTACACCAGTGGCCCCGCCTCCCCACACGGAGACAAACAGAGTAGTACCTGCAGTGGAAAAGGAACGAAGTACCAGGTACCAAAAGCAGGTAAAAGTCGAGTCGAGTAGGTACTATGCAGTGGAAAAGCGCCATTAGACTAGAGGCAGGCTATATGCTATAAAGAGTAGACTACTAAAAAATAAAAATAAAAAATCTATACCGCGGCAGCCCTACCTGGGAGAGGTAGTGTGCTGCCAGATGAAAAGAAGTGGGGATTGGCTACACATGTGTCGGGGGAAGCATGAGCATGTGATACTGATAGTCCCGCCCTCCCAGACCGAGAACGGTAGGGGGCAGAGCACGCAACGACCAGGTAGGGGATTGGGAATTGGCATAATGACTAACATTGGGATGGGAGAAAGATGGAAAAAGAGAAAGTTTTAAAATGGGTCAAATGGGCCATAGTATTGTATCCATAGCTATAATATAGGGCTGGGCGATATGGCCTCTAAAGGATATCGCGATATTTTTTTTGCTATATCACGATACACGATATATATCGCGATATTTGGACATTTACTCCTAAGCAGTGGTTCTCAACTGGTCTAGCCTCGGGACCCAACATTTTCCTTAGTCATTAAGTCGCAACCCAACATTTTTAACCACTATGATTTATGTAAACACAAAAAATTGCAGTAATACGCAATCTTTCAAAACATGAAATAAACACAAAAAAGTGCAACAAAAGTGCAACTAGGGCTAAAAACCCAATGAAATAAAATAATAATAAATAATACATGCTTCTTAGCAGATTTCTTAGCTTAACATAACAGACCTAAATTTGGGGGAACTAATGGGATAACTGGGGTTGCAACAAAAGTTCAACTAGGGATAAAAACCCAATGAAATAAAGTAATAATAAATAATATGCTTCTTAGCAGATTTCTTAGCTTAACATAACAGACCTAAGTTTGGGGGAACTAATGGGATAACGGGGGTTGCAACAAAAGTGCAACTAGGGCTAAAAAGTAGGGATGCACCGAAATTTCGGCACCGAAAGTTTTCGGCCGAAAATGGCAAAAAAAAATGCCTTTCGGCCGAAAGAGTTTTTTCACCGAAAATATATCACCGAAACAGAAACAACCTAACAACCTTGCGTGTTGTTGTGATGATGTCGCGCTGTCGGGAGTCACGCTGTTTCTATGTAAACTCTGCGCGCAACGCGTCCAATAAATGCGTCTTTAACATGCTTTTATATCCTTATTTACTATATGCCCTCGCGGTTAATCACTGAGTGATCTAATATGCATATTATTCGCGTGTTGTGATGATGTCGCGCTGTCGGGAGTCGCGCTGTTTCTATGTAAACTCTGCGCGCAACTCGTCCAATAAATGCATCTTTAACATGCTTTTATATCCTTATTTACTATATGCCCGTTGCGGTTAATCACTGAGTGATCTAATATGCATATTATTCAGAGCGAGAGGGGGGGGGGGATTGTGTTTCTCACATTGACGCTGTCTGTCGCGCGTCTACTGTGCCAAAGTCAAGACCGCACATTCAGCTGGGGACTAGAAAGGTGCGCTCAGTAGAGCACAGATGTCCGCTGCGGCAGCCAGAGAAAAGATGGAATTAATGTACTGTATGCATTCAGAAGTGCTGAATAAATGTTTTATGGACCCATAATAGTGATTATTTATTATTTAAGTTACGTTTTGCCATAATCATATATTTTTCCATAATCATAATGTTCCACAACATTGGTAAAAAAAATCTATTCTATGAATCATTTTCGGCCTTTCGGCTTTCGGTTTTTGGCCAACTGTTTTCTATTTTCGGTATCGGTTTCGGCCAAGAATTTCCCATTCGGTGCATCCCTACTAAAAACACAATGAAATTAAATAATAATAATAAATAATTATGCTTCTTAGCAGACTACTTATCTTAACATAACAGACCTAAATTTGGGGTAACTAATGGGATAACGGGTTGCAACAAAAGTGCAACTAGGGCTAAAAACCCAATGAAATAAAATAATAATAAATAATATGCTTCTTAGCAGATTTCTTAGCTTAACATAACAGACCTAAGTTTGGGGGAACTAATGGGATAACTGGGGTTGTAACAAAAGTGCAACTAGGGATAAAAACCCAATGAAATGAAATAAAATAATAATAAATAATATGCTTCTTAGCAGATTTCTTAGCTTAACATAACAGACCTAAGTTTGGGGGAACTAATGGCATAACTGGGGTTGCAACAAAAGTGCAACTAGGGCTAAAAACCCAATGAAATAAAATAATAATAATAATAATAAATAATTATGCTTCTTAGCAGACTTCTTAGCTTAACATAACAGACCTACAGTAAGTTTGGTGGAACTAATGGGATAACTGGGGTTGCAACAAAAGTGCAACTAAGGGCTAAAAACACAATGAAATAAAATAATAATAAATAATATATCCTTCTTAGCAGACTTCTTAGCTTAACATGCAGGGAACTAATGGGATAACTGGGGATGTTGTTTGCTCCTGACAAGAGTCTCAAAGTCTGGGGTGATGGTAGACAAAGCAACTCTGAGGTCATGCTCAATGTCCAATCTGTTCCTCCGCTTTGTCTTCAGCTAGACCAGAGCTGAGAAGCCATTTTCACAAAGATAGGTAGTGCAAAAAGATTTTTATTTATTTTTTACACACATCCGCGACCCACTCAAAATGGCCCCGCGACCCACCAGTTGAGAAACACTGCTCTAAAGCACTTTAAAATGCTTGATTTAACCCTTTGATGCATACAGTCATGCCAATACAATGATTATAATAGTCCCTGCAACATATGTTTGCATTAAACCATGAAGATGCTTTAAAAAATAATTAAATTAAAAGTTTCTAAAAATGTACTAAGACATACTTAAGACAAGCTAACCGTGGAGTCACTTCGCTGTGTTCCATTAGTTCCATTAGTGGGGAAGGGGGGGGTATATTGATGAGGCTTGACAAGAGGTTCAAAGATAACTTCAACATTTATTGGCTGTTGGTTTATAGTATATAAACAAAGTTGGAGATCTCCTCCTCCACGTTGACGGCTGTTCCATCTCCCCGTCTCTCGAAGTCCGTAACCTGGGCGTCACCCTTGACTCCACACTTTCATTTCACTCCCACATCAAATCTGTCACCAAGTCTGCCTTCTACCACCTCAGGAACATCTCCCGTCTCCGACCCTCACTCTCAGACTCTGTGGCGGAGACCCTGATCCACTCATTTGTCACCTCCCGGTTGGACTACTGTAATGGAGTCCTGTTCGGGGTACCCAGCAAAGCCCTGGACAGGCTCCAGTATGTTCAGAACTCAGCTGCCAGGGTTCTCACTCACACCAAGCCCTGGCAGCACATCACCCCCACCCTCATCCATCTCCACTGGCTTACAGTCAGGTTCCGCATCACCTTCAAACTCCTGCTCCTCACCTACAAATCCCTCCATGCCCTCGCCCCCCGGTACCCGTCTGATCTCCTCCACCAGTACACTCCATCCCGGAACCTACGATCCTCTGATCTAGGTCTCCTCTCCATCCCTCGCACCAGGTTACAGACTTTTGGGGACAGAGCCTTCAGCGTGGCGTCGCCTACCCTCTGGAACTCTCTCCCCCCCGAAATCCGCAACGCCCCAACCCTGGACACCTTCAAATCCGCTCTAAAAACACACCTCTTCACCAAGGCTTTCCCCATCAGTTAGTTTTAGATTAAATTAGGTCCATTATCCCCTACTTTCCCTCATCCCCTCTTCCCCTCCCCCCCTACTTTCCTTGCCCTATTTTTTGTCCTGATTGTAAAGCGACCTTGGGTTCTATGAAAGGCGCTATATAAATTAGATTTATTATTATTATATCATCAGGGCTTCTCCTTCCAATGCTGTGTGTTGACTATTTACTTCCTCATGTGACGTCACTTCAGATACAGCTACCAGGACACTTACATACTAATACTTTTAATTTCTTTTATTAAAAATGTAATAATCTACTGTAAGACCATTTATATAAAAACTCTTTTGGGTGACTTTTGCACAGTATTGTTTTCTATCCACTTTAGCTAAAAACACACACTTTATATATATACACACTACTGTGAGACAATAATAATCACACACAAAGGGATAATGGCTTATAGCAGACTTAATGATTGTATAATATTTCAGAAAATATTTCATGAAATTAAATGTTTATCATCAACTATCCCAGCAGCTAGTATTTATATTGTAACGTGTGGCCACTTTAAATCATTGAACGTAGAGAGAGAGAGAGGTTCCTGCAGGGCTGGGAAAAGAAAGAAGAAGAAGAAGAAGAAGAAGAAGAAGAAGAAGAAGAAGAAGAAGAAGAAGAAGAAGAAGAAGAAGAAGAAGAAGAAGAAGAAGAAGAAGAAGAAGAAGAAGAAGAAGAAGAAGAAGAAGAAGAAGAAGAAGAAGAAGAAGAAGAAGAAGAAGAAGAAGAAGAAGAAGAAGAAGAAGAAGAAGAAGAAGAAGAAGAAGAAGAAGAAGAAGAAGAAGAAGAAGAAGAAGAAGAAGAAGAAGAAGAAGAAGAAGAAGAAGAAGAAGAAGAAGAAGAAGAAGAAGAAGAAGAAGAAGAAGAAGAAGAAGAAGAAGAAGAAGAAGAAGAAGAAGAAGAAGAAGAAGAAGAAGAAGAAGAAGAAGAAGAAGAAGAAGAAGAAGAAGAAGAAGAAGAAGAAGAAGTCACACCGCTTGCACCCACCTCTGCTGTTCTTACCACCAATCAGCAAGCGCTTATTCGTCTTTACTTCCGGGAAGTCCGCCATTGATTTTGACGAGAGCTCAACAACAAAGCTAATAAAGTTAGCTCCCCGCAGCCCACGAGTAGGCTACCAGCGCTCCACAGGAGTACTAAACGAGGCATAATGATTTTACTGCAACAAATGTTATAATAAAAGCTTTTCTATACATTTGTCTGATTGAAAACTTTATTAACAGATTGCAGAATGGGTACAATTCAGTACGGGCTCTCTGAGCAAAGGAAGGAACTGAGATATGAATGAGTAATGCTTGCTATGGTCCGGTAAATACGCTGATGTTATTGAACGTGTAACTATATAACGTTAATGCCACAAAACGAATGCCCTTAACAATTGTGTGTATTGAGCTGTACTGATTTTATATGTCTGCTCATTTTACCCTTGCTATTATTTTACTCATTTTTACTTTTATCTTTACGCCCCACTATCTGCTGGGTGCATACTATAACCGTTATCATGTTTTGTTACAGATTACAGAAATCCAAGAAGCCTATTGGAACATCAGGTTTTGATATTTGATTAATATATCTGCATTATTTTATCCCACTTTATGCTTTGCTCTTGCTGCTTATTTAGTTATTTTACACTGATTTTATGCCTTATTTCTTACTGATGTTTAGCACTTTGAACCGCCATCCCCTGTATGAAAGGTGCTATACAAATAAAGTTATTATTATTATTATAATTGCGAATAATCCGATTCACATACCTGCTCTGTGTAACTTGATCTGTGGTTGCAGAATGATATCCAGCAGCTTGCGCTGGCGGTCGACCTCCTGCTTTGACCGTACGGCTTCCTCCTGGAACTCTGCCATCACTCTCTCCACCAGCACCATGATCGCCTCCGCCGCCGCCCTCAGCTGCTCCGTCACCACCACCCTCTGCAGCGGCACTTCTGGAAAAAAGAACATTTTCATTGAAATCATTAGCACATTATACTTTATTCAGGATAGCGGTCCGATTATTAAGTGTTCATTAAATCTGCATTTTTTCATTAAGCCTTTGGCTTTTACATTAAATCACCCATAGAAGCCGTAATAACATTTTGGGCCTGCCTAAGAATGCCTCATGGAAATGTTCTTTAAATGATTTAGCATCAAATATGTTCAAAGAAAATCTTGCTGAATGTGCCCCATATGCTCTGGAGACTCACAGTGATGGAACAGAGCCAGGCATATAGGCATTAGGCCTTATGGCACTAGGTAACAAATGGCAACCAAACGTATAGGCATTAGGCCTTATGGCACTAGGTAACAAATAGCAACCAAATGTATAGGCAGCCGCATTAGGCCTTATGGCACTAGGTAACAAATAGCAACCAAACGTATAGGCATTAGGCCTTATGGCATTAGGTAACAAATAGCAACCAAACGTATAGGCATTAGGCCTTATGGCATTAGGTAACAAATAGCAACCAAACGTATAGGCAGTAGGCCTTATGGCACTAGGTAACGCATAGCAACCAAATGTATAGGCATTAGGCCTTATGACATTGGTAACACATAGCAACCAGGCATACTAATATATCTAGTACAGATATGTAAAAAGGATTATGTACAGACAGATGTGGATAGATAATAGGTAGGGCCTAACAAAAATAATGGTTTGTTTCCGGTTGCCGACCGACCCTGCCGATTTAGGTGCGACCCAATATATGTTATGAGTTTTTAAAAAATAAAATAAAAAATAAAGTTTCATAGAAATCTTAGTCAAATCTTTAGTATTATGGATATTAAACATGCTGGCAGAGTACATGCATCCATGTTGTTGTGAACATTTTAATTAAATAAAGAAATTCCCTATCCATCGCCGTGGGAAAGAATAAAATAAAAAAATAAAATAAAATAAATTCCCTACCTACCCATGGCCTAACTGACAACCAACAGGAAACAAACAATATTTTGTTATGCCTAATGCATACATAGCAACCAGGCGTATAGCATTCGGCTAGGGCTGGGCGATATGGCCTAAAAATAAAATCTCAGATTTTTTCACACCACATCCGATTTACGATTTTTTTCTCTTAAAAACTAGAAACGCCAAGGAAATCATTCAAA
The DNA here is from genome assembly GCF_963971535.1 of Notolepis coatsorum. Taxonomy (NCBI): domain Eukaryota; kingdom Metazoa; phylum Chordata; class Actinopteri; order Aulopiformes; family Paralepididae; genus Notolepis; species Notolepis coatsorum. Next base: position 52,094,960 of record NC_140179.1, on the reverse strand, counting down.
TAAGCTTTGTTTTTATTTGACACAAAACAATTATCAAACCAAGATTAAGTTCCCTATTCAAGGATTGAAGTGCAAAAATAAAAGGTGCCTCTTGATCGTCAAACAAGAATGAATTTAATAAAGTGCAAATCTAACTTTCACGAAAACATCACTTTTTGTAAAATAAATAAAGATTTTTTTTTTTTTATTGAATTTTCATTTTTTTAAATCATCCTAAATCATGAATTCGAATTAATCGATTAATCGCCCAGCCCTACATTAGGCCTTATGGCATTGGTAATGCATAGCAACCAGGCGTAAAGGCATTAGGCCTTATGACATTGGTAATGCATAGCAACCAGGTGTAACGCCACAATCTTTTCAAAATCGGAGATCAGAAGATCGCAGTTGGAAAATAGGAATTAGAACCTCATTGCAATCCAGTCCCCAGCTGGGAAATAAACCATAGACGATGTCAAATATTTAATGTGTCTAAGGGAGAAGCATGTGACCCCAGAAGCAGCTGGTGTTTGTGTGGCTGGTTCTGAGCACCACAAATATGCTTACTAACTAGGGATGGGTACCGAATTAGGTACTTTTAAGGGTACCAACCGAATCACGTCTGTACTACCGAGTACCAATTCACGTGAGATCCGCCAGTGCCACATTTTGGTAAAAAAAAAAAAAAAAAAAAAATCTTCTTCGACGATGTCAATGTTTAGTTTACCACGAAACCTATGAAGTGTAGTGTGCCGCACGTTCACGTCAATGTTCACATCACATGCACAATATACACTTACCTAGGATTTGACTTGATTCAACAACAAAGCAGTCGGGGCAATGGCAAGCCGAAAACGGTCGCAAGTGTTGTTAAACTTTACAAAGCTAGATGCAGACAACACTCACTGCAATATTATTATATATGATAATAAATTATTAATTATTAAGTCTGGATTTTTTATTTTTTTTTACAACCGAGGTAGGTAGATAACATTTTTAGAGACTAAAGTACCGAAGAAAGGTACCGTTGGGTACCGGTATCGATTCAAATGTGAAAGGTACCCAACCCTATTACTAACGGTTATTATTTGGCTACAAGTTAACACAGGTATTGGTAGTAATCCAGCTTCAGTCGTCTTCTAAAGATCAAAACAATGTTGTTTACAGTTATAGTGTATGTTGAAATTACTTGAGATAACTGCATCTCGGAAAAGCTTCAGGGGTCATTGAGAAACCAACCCTGGGTACCGGTATTCCCCTACTTGGAATACCCACTTTCGAGGGCCGTTCCATTGCATTATTCCTAGTAGGAGGTTGGATTTGTCCTAATTCCCACTTCAATGGAATGCACCTCAACTCCCCAGACCCCTCCCACTTCCCAGGCCCTCTACTATGCAAAGTGCACTAATCGTGCGTTCGGCAGGTCCATGTTTACCACCTTGCACTCCAACGGCCAACCAAGTCGGGTTGCACGATACACAGATACTAGAAAAGTATTGCAAAAGCTAGCTGTTAAAACTGGTTCAATACTCCCATTTTATTAGTATTGATACTTTTAGAATAATAGCCTGATGCGTCAGTTGAGTGGATGCGTGACCGGAGCAGTGAGGGAGAGAGAGCACGCTTTGCATAGTGGGCGTGTCACACACCAAGTTCAAGTAAAATCAGTAAGTCAGCTATAAGCCATTCTCCAACCAATACCGAGTACTGATCCGATACCAGTGCATACATTTAAAAAAAGAAAATGTATTATAAAACTTTTATTTTTATTTTTTTTACAGTTAGATACTGTTTTATATATACTGTTTTTTATCCTTTGGCACTAAAAGCTAAACATTGTCACCGGTATGGCTGTCCACAACATCAATTTTGTGCGCGAGAAGGTGGTTAAGTGACGACACTAAGGTTAGCCAGTTAACGTGAGCTAGATGGAAAGACAATGTAACGTTACCTTGGAATATTCCTTTGCCAACTTGCTGTACTTTGTTTGCAGGTCTGCAGCCATTATTTCTGGATTATGAATAGCCCGAACTTTAGCCAAGGTAACGTTAAAGGGGAACTATCTTATAAATGGCCTTTGAGTGTTTAGCATTGTTTCCTAGCTATGTGAACTTATATTAATATGATCTATGTCTCTAATTCTCATATTGGCGCATTCTTCCAATTCTCCTCTCACAATATTCACCCTCACTGAACTGAGTCATCTGAAAATGTGCTGATTTGTGATGTCAGAGAGACACAGCTGCATGATAATGTGGCTGTGTGGCATCAGGGTCATGATGAGCTGCACACAGTGGTTGGAGCCCAGGCTCAAAACGGCTTAAGATCTTGAGGTAGAAAAATGCTGTTTTTGAGGACTTGATTAGAAATACAAAACAATGAATTAAAAAAAAAAATTACAGAGGTGTTCCATAGACTCACAGGAATTGTGTAAAAGTGCCCAAATAGTGAAAGAAATAGTAAAATAGTTCCCCTTTAAGCTAAAACTAGCTTTTCAGCTAGCTCTTCAGCTAATGCTAATAACACTGCTGTTAAAATGACAAACAGTATTGACACTTTAATTCACGGTCGATTAAAAACACGTTTGTTTTATAATGCTCACTCTAGCAGGAGGATACCGCACGTGTTGTTGATAAATTACATCATATAGGATCGGAGCATAGATTTTACGCATACTCGCCGATACCAGCATTTTAGGCTGTATCGGAGGCATTTCCGATACTGGTATCGGTATCGGAACAACTCTGTGTGTACATTTGCTATAGGCTACTCTTTTTGACATAAATTAGGCTAACGATCCTGAAGCCTATTTTATTCAAAAGGAAGATATTGATTTTATGTATATATATAATATATATAGAGTGGAGAGATTATTTTATACAATGGCATGCAAATTTCTTGATTCTGATTGGCTGAAACAGTGAAGTTGCCGGTTGTTATTTCGTATAACACACTCTACGTGACCCCAGAACCCGCCCACAACCGAATAACTTTTTTTCCGAATGAATCCGCCGTTCGTCTTTTCCGGATGAAAGCAAGATGGCGGACAATAATCTTTATGAATGGATGTATTGATTTCGTCATAACGACTCATTCAAAAAAGATACACTCACCTGGAATATGTTAGTTGTTTACACAATGTTGGATTATGTAATTGGTTTGTCATGACCCATTGTAAAACAAAATATAAATCGCAGGGGGGGTTCTGGTTTGTCATGACCCATTGTCTGAGGCTGAGTGCTCTCTGTGTCGGTGTCCGTCGCGCAAAAGCTGGCTCCGCAGTCTCATTGAATAATATAAGTCTGTAAACTTATACAACAGGAGAAGCCGGAGAAGGAAAAAAGACATGCATTGACGAAAACTAACTTATCATTGTACATTTTGATCTATGTACATGTATGATGTTACCCCGAATATGTAAAGCCGTGGGCACAGACACGATTTACATCAATCATTGTTTAAGAAGCACAGTGAAGTTACCGGTTGTTATTTGATTGATTGAAACATTTATTAACAGATTGCAGAATGGGTACAATACAGTACAGCTCAATACACACAATTGTTAACACTTTGAGTGCCAACGACGAGAATTCTCGTTATTTCATGCCAACCGTTCAGTGCCAACGACGAGAAATCTCGTTATTAATAGTTATCTTTTTTTATTAGCGATTTCCATAAATTGTTCATCAATCTAGCCTCACGTTACCACTGGGACTCTCTCTGAGCTCGAACAGGGAAAATACCACCCCCTATCATCTCCCGGATGGTAATGCACCCTTTTGATTGGATTGAATGAAAACGCATGGGGAAAAGAAAGTCCGGAATCCACATTTTACTTGTCAGGCATGTAATCCGAGCCGATTGCAGTCTTTGTGGTCCCTCAGAACAGCGTGGAATATGTCTTTCGAGCACCCAGCGTTGGATCAATAAACGCGATCGATATTTGGAATGGCGATCAGGAATTGGAATAATCTTTTTGGAGAACATCTGATCTGAGGTAAGGAATCTATTTTACCAGTCTTAGGATAATCAGAGCTTTTTTCACAGCGATATCAACGTGGGCCCTATGTGTGTATGTGTGTGTGTGTGTGTGTGCGTGTGCTGATCAGGAAATAAGATAATCGATTTTTCAGCCTGCTTCCCTATCGTGCATAAATACACATATACTATCGATAATCTAGCGTTTATTTGAAAACGATTCATAAATAGGCTGAAAAATTACGTTTTTTGTGTATTCCAGTAAAGGGTGATTCCTGCAGAATCACTTTTTTTCCCTGGAAATTTCGAAATTTCGAAAAACTAGCGTTTTTCAAAATGGTATAAAACGGAAATGTACCGATTAAAAAACTTTTTTTTTATTAAATATATATATTATATAATTATACTTGTAGTTGTATTGTCTGCGCGACATCGCCACCACGCAACAAGTCAAAATGCTCACTATCTGCAAACAGCTCCACTGTCTGTGTGTATACTCTGCTTTGGTCAGATCACATTCAGCGTGGGGCCTGAGAGTGCTGGGGCTGACGTTCTGCAGATGGATACTATTGAGTCAGAGCGATAGTTCAACAGGGTCTGAAACGTGTTATGAAGCATGATAGCTAATTAGCCAATGTTCAGCTGCAAAAACAAATAATGTCAATTATGTTATAAGACATTGATATCAGGAGCTATCTGTAGCTACTGCTAGCCGGCTAGATGACGTTAGACAATGCATCATGTATTAAAATAAAGTGAACTATTTAGCTCACTAACGTGAGCTACCTAGCTAACGGAGGTTTCATGCTGGTGCATCCCTATCATTCTTAAACTGAAATGCACATTTGTTGATATCAGGAGCCATCAGTAGCTAGCCAGTTAGACAATGCCTCATCATGTATTAAACTAAAGTGAATAGTTGACTGTGTAGTTTTGTTTAAACAGTAACGCTAGCTCGGTAGCTAACGTTAGCTCACGGGCGATAGCTAGTTAGCCAACGCTAGCCAGCGCTTGCAAAAACGAATGCCAAACTGTCACGTTGATAGCAGGAGCCATCAGTAGCTAGATAACATTAGACAACGCCTTGTGTATTAAACAAAAGTGAATAGATGACTGGGCCATTTTGTTTAATGCTTCAGTTATGTTGAAAGAGGAGCTCTGCGGTGCTCATGCACTTGGGTTTGTTTGTTGACATGAGATGGGTCTGGGAGGGGGAGAAGGAGGAGGAGGGGCAAGACGCGCAGCAGCAGAGTGTGGCTGTGAGCGAGTGAGAACTCTGCAGAGAATTGGATCATGTTTTCCATGTCATCGATCGGTTTTGACGATCGGCGAAAATAAAGCATCATCACCGATCGCATATTTATACAGATTATCGGCCGATAACGATCGGTGGCTGATCAATCGGGGCATGAGTAATAGGCTTGGGCGTTATCATTTTTTTCATACCGTCATACTGTGATGACCTAATACCCCGGTATACGGTATATGACGGTATGACTTTCATTTTCATCAGCGGCGGCGGAGCTAACAATATACTCGTTATTATCACCATACATAACGCTTGCTTATATTGAAACACGTTGAGATTAGGGCCGTTCTTTCAACCTGAAAGTGCACTTTCTTCAACCTCGAAGTAAACAAATCACAGAAGGTAGCCACTGCCGCCTGCTGGCACCATCCAGGTATCGACGTGAGCTAACGGTAGCTAGTTAGCCGGCAACCCGGCACCATCGTATCAACCAGGCCTGTACACTGCGATGATATGATCGCGAATTGCCCCTTTAATTGGCCGTTGCGATTGGTAAATATTATCTGGGGGCGGGCTTGCGAGTAGTGCTTTCAAGCCTTGCATTCGCATTTCACTCCTAAATTATCCAAGGCGTGTGATGACGCCACTCACGCGAGCTGTCAGTGCGACACAATGTCGTGGTGCTATGAAAGAATCTGTCGGCAATGAATGAACTTACTGCGATCACAGATAGCCTGAGTGAAAAAAAAGATTTGCATGTGGAGTGAATCTAGGTCACGCTATATACTTGGTACTTGTAGTCTATCGTGCGATTAAAGACCATGTCCCTATCTGCGTAGTCTATACATCCAACACCAAATCCCATAATTCCTAGCAAAACGAAACTGAATGTGGCCTCTCTTCCTTTCAATATGGACTATTGCATCGCCAAAGAAGCACCTCATTTCAATACATTTAAGATACAAATTTTGCTCTGCAAGAACAACGGAGTGGATATCAGTCCATCTTATGACAACCACGTCCGATGTGGAGAGATGATAAGATGATGATGATTGACGTGATGATGTGATGATTGATTGACGGGGACACGGACACTTCTAACATTCAGGTTCAGCCATGCATTAGGTGAGTAGTAGTAGCCCACTATTAGGACGTGAAATACTGTCTACTTAAATTTATAAAATATCAACCTATCTATCTATCTAATAATGAGACAATATGCAAATAAGATAATACTAATAATTGTCACGGTGTCCCCGTATATGAAATGAAAGTGGCTTGCAACTTTACTGGCTGTCACAAACTGTTTATTTCTCGTTTAGCATAGTATTACATTCCACTTCGATAAACAATCAAAGTCCTACCGTAAGAGCCTCATACGGGTCAATTAAACCTTTTTGATTAGTCTTTCCTTCGAGCTAAGTTGGACTGAACATTTCACTGTCAAAAGCGCAAATGTAAATAAGGTTGCGTCGCAACACGGTTTTCAAAATAAAGGTCACATATACAAATTCCTCTCAATTCTTACTAAAAAAAGTCCCGGATATACATAAACATTAATTGGCATAGATCTCTATAAACGGCCCAACACATTGATCACTTTAGGCACACACTGAAACCAGTAACATCACAAATATGAAGCAGGTAATTACCCATACAAATAATAAACCTTTCATGGGGTTATTTACAATAATAATTCATTTGATTTCTAAAGCACTTTTCATTGTGAAACAAATGTATGCAGAGTTTCTTGTCCTCCTGATTAATGCAATGGTGTGTGTGTGTTGTGGTGATCTCATTCAAGGAGCACTACACAAGCGCGCGCACACACACACACACACACACAGTTTGTTGTTTTTGTTCTATTAGTGATTTACACACTTTCTCGGTTGGTTCATTATAAAAGATACAAACCTGAAAACAAACGCACTTAAATGTTAAATAAAAGGACCACAGTAATGAGGCAGGAGGAACATATTTTTTTAATAATGGTAAAATTGTTATTTAAAAATTTGCCCCTAAAAAGTGTGCCCCTAGTGAAAAAGCTTAGCGTACAGCCCTGTCAACGTGAGCCAGTTGCATTAGGATTAAAAAATGTCAACACTCACTCACCCCGTTTTATATTACATTCCCAAAGAAGTGCCTCCGTCTCTCGTAGTCTCGTTGTGCTGGATGAAGTCACTGGCGAGTCGACTCGTGGCGGCGAGGGTTTTGCTAAATGTGACAGTGTGTGCAAGTTTAGCTCTTGTTTGACAAAACGTTAGCCATCTGTGGTCAGGGAGCTCATCGTGGGCTGGAGTGACGGTGGTTAACTTCGACGCTTCATCGTTCAATGGTAACGTATTATTATTATTGCTTAAGCTTTAGCAGTCTGCTCAGAGATGGAGGAAATGCATACAGGTTAGTGTGACGCACCTCTGTGTTCTCCTCACGTGACTCACAATAGCCAATCAATCATTAGGTTTGCACACACACATACAGACACACACACAGTAAGCCATCACTGGGAACGCTCAGAGGAAAGGGGGGCTGAGAATATCCGTCTATCAGGGCTCCAGACTAACTTTTTTCACCACCGTCCCAGAACCGTCCCAGAACCGTCCCGAAATACAATTTTGACCGTCCCAAAGTGAATGTAACCGTCCCAAAAATCAAATGTCGTTTCTTTACTTTGGTTGTCGTCGTCTATAGTTGTTATTGCCATAAGAAACACCATTCAGAGAAGGGGAGAATAAATAGATTTAGTCAAAAGGCTCCCAGGTGGAAAGATTTCACAAGAATAATTATGATTAAAAATAAATTATATATATATATATATAATTTATTTTTAATCATAATTATATATATATTATTATATATAATTATATATATATATATATATAAAGTGTTTAACAAGGTGCTAGTATAGGGATATTTGGTCAAGGTGCTGTTATAGTCAACCAATTGGAGCCATGTTGATTATTCCTTCCATAGGAAAATATATTTAAATGTATTTGTATTTTATTTCGTTTTAGTTTTTTTTGTTATTACAAATGTGTGTGTTTATGGTTGAAAATGTTAGAGATAAATAAAGATCAAATCAAATCTAACTGAATAAGTTATCCCTCTTCTAACAAGAAAGAAAAACGTAGTTTAGCTTTAAACTATATAATGTCATTGCGTCCAGAGATTCCACCTTTGATAACTAAAGTAATGACACTTGACTAGTAATGAAACATGTCCCTTAGATCGCGCTGTCCTCCTGGTCGATATTGATAACTGCTGCTAAATTCCAGCGGGCCCTCCTCACTGAATATGGATTCATTGTGTAGCTGAAGTGAAGTTTGCCTATAGCCTGTCGTCTATTTCTCCGCGTTCGTTTCGATAAATGTAACGTTATGCCAATTAACTCGCATTACGTGTTAGTATAGAATCGAATAGAAATCCTTTAATAATCCCGAGGGAAATTCGGCACTACAGAGCAGACTATGTATCGCTCACATTGAACAACAATAAACATTTAGGTCAATAGGACTAAAATAGGAATAACAATATAATAATATTAAAAATAAGAATAAAATAGTGTGAACTATGGATTAATCAGTGGCAGTCTGATACGTTAGTCAGTAACGTTAGCTAGCAATAAGCAGCTATAACTAGAACACGTCGATAACTGTATACAGTTCCAATAGACTAACATTACACTTCTGTGATTTAAATGTGTCCTTACCTTAGACTCGGGGGTAGTTCCCTGTTGGTCATTTTGGGTCTGTGTTTATCCTCTTCAAATAGCGCAGCATGTTTGCGGTGATCTCTTCACTGAGAGGATCCCACAGTATAGCGCGTTTTATTTTTTTATAACATTCTGATCTTTTCGCGGTTCTTGTACAGTGGTCTCGTGCCGTGCGACTGTCAATTACCAGCTGTCATTCACTGTGTCAACCAGGGTTAAATACCAGTGGAGAAAGCCTAGGTAAGAGAGATTTCCCTCACCTGTTAACACGTTTTTCTTTTTCGATACGAGATTAATTTGGGGTGTGACGCTGCTGCAACGCGACTGGCTGATGAGGTGGGTAGGAGCTAGATGCTGGATTAGCGTATGGCTGCATTGGGAGGCGGAGATAGTCATTGGATTTGGCTAATCACGCTATGTTTAGACTTCAGTGAACTCTGTCAATTTAGTCAGCACGAGACATTCACCATTTGACAGCAATATATGCGCGCACTGACAGTCGGCCAATTGACATTTCCTGTGAAAAAAAAAATCCTCTCCGTCCCGTTTGCGTCCCAGCAAAGATTTCGGTTTGTCCCAAATCAATATTTGATCGTCCCCGGGACGACGGGACATCGTTAGTCTCGAGCCCTGGTGTCTATCTGTGTGTGTGTGTCTCGCTCTCTCTCCCTCTCTACATCTCTCTCTCCTGAACCTATTTCATTCAAAAGTTAGACATTGATGGACAGTAGCTATACGTATACAAATTATAGCTCAGGTGTAGCTGTAACAGAATAATTGTATTAACTATTAATGAACTATTATTCAATAGCATTTCAATTATAATGAATTCAATAATTGTATAAAGAATTTTCCATGTTCTGTGATCTAATAATATATTCCATTGCCTTTCCTATCTGTATCAAAGTCAAAATGTTGGTATCATGACAAGACTACAACATACAAAAGCAGCTTGACAACCGATATCCTTTGTGTCTAGTAGGTAGAGCTGCCGCGGTATTGATGTTTTCCTTACCGCACACATTTGCAAAATATTTCCTACCGCCGCGGTTATTACCGCACGCACACAAAAAATTTAAAAAAAAAAGTTTGAATGCATATTTTTTTTTTAGTAGTAGTCTACTCTTTATAGCATATAGCCTGCCTCTAGTCTAAATGTCTATCTTTAGAGGATGACTTTGCAGCATGAATATTGTTTGGGATTCGGTAAGCACGCATTAGTTATTGAAAGTGAAACACGGATTCGAAGTTTCCCCTCTGGTCGTGCGCAGTTCACTCGGTGTCGCGGGCTGGGGTGGTTACCCCTAACCCCCCCGACCCTTTCTTATTATTATTACTATAAAGTTACTACTTTATAATAAAGGCATTCGTTTTGTGGCATTAACATTATATAGTTATACGTTCAATAACATCAGCGTATTTACCGGACCATTAGCAAGGCAAGCAATACTCTATTCATATCTCAGTTCCTTTCTTTGCTCAGAGCGTGCTGAGTTGTCCCATTCTGCGGTCTGTTAATAAAGTTTTCAATCAGACAAGTGTATAGAACGAAGGGCTTTTATTATAACATTAGTTGCAGACAGTAAAATCATTATGTCTCGTTTAGTACTCCTGAAGAGCGATGGTAGTCCACTCCGGCGGAGAGTTAAAGCTAACGTTATTAGCCGTGTTGTGATGAGCTGACATTCAGGACGTAAAAAACGTGTGACGCGTCTCTCTTCTGACCAATCAGTGGTCTGCAATGTTTCACGTGACTTTTCTGGTACCCAATAGGGTCGCTTGGAAACCTCGATAGAGGAGTAGGGTATATCTGCAGAGCCGCAAGCCCAACGAGAGGAGGGTAATTTATTATTATTATTATAAAAAACAGCGGTGACGCGGTATTCAGCCTACTCTGCGGTGGCCGTGATGTAACAGCGATACCGCGGTAATGCGGTAATCGCGGCAGCTCTACTAGTAGGCATGGGCCAATTTGTGATTTTGGTGGTATTTGCTATTTGCACAGATATTTAGCCCTTAGTATGCACACGCACAGTATAATATGCATGTAATAAATAGTTTGTTAATAAACATAGGGACGAAGACTGTAAAAAAAAAAGTGTCGACAATGTTTTATAATCTTTGTTAATTTATCATCATAAAAATTCGGTGCCCCCGAAATACAAAAAAAGTAGGGGTGCACCGATGTATCGGTCGGGTATCGGTATCGGCCGATAAGTGCCTTGTTGACTGCAATCGGCCTATCGGTCGATAAGCTCGAATGTGCCGATGGCAGTAGCCGATAAATTCAGTCGCGTCCTGCACAACGGCGCCGTCCCCAGTCCCCCACACACACACACACAAGCTACTGCATCAAAGTTACTACTAAATATTCAACATTCTCTTTTGAGACTCCGCTTCAGACTCTTATCATTTGGCACTAAAAGCTAGTAGGGCTGACCTTCGAAGCTTTTTTTGGCAATCGAAGCTTCGGGGCCGAGCTTCGATTTTAATTCGAAGCTTCGAAAAAAAATTAATTTTTTTTTTTTTTTTAATGTTGTGGGACTTGTACAGCACTTTCGTAAACGTTGTTGTTTTTAAATGTGCTCTATAAATAAAGTGGGTTGGATTAATTAATTAAGTAGCCCCTTTTTGTGACTGACGCATCCAACAAGGTTTCACTCGGCTGTGTGATTTAATTCAAGGTGGATCGCTGTTGTCGTTTGAACAACTTCAGATTTCATGGGAACTACCAATCCCCCAAATCAAGAATGTTTAAGATGAATGAAGTAAGATTTTGATTATTTGAAATATGGCCTGTGTAAACTAAACTATGCACAGAATTATGTCAGTCTACAAGGTCCGGATTCTACATGGTCCGGCAATGTAGACCTTGTAGACTCCACTACAGACCAATTATCAGTGAATGTTCATGCATTTTTAAGAAGGGCAACTTCCACAAAAAAACAAAGAACTCACCAAAACATCTCAGTAGCACCTTATCTAAATGTTATATTTCATATATGGAGATTCATATTTATTTATGTATTGCATGCATTTCTACATTTTATTTCCTATTTTGTTTATTCATCCCAGTATCTTTCTTTCTTATGTGTGGAATTCTACAAGGTGCGCGCACACACACACACACACACACCCACACACACACACACACACACACACTTACATTTAGTCATTTAGCTGACGCTTTTATCCAAAGCGACTTACAAGTTCTGTACGACAAGACAGCAAGAAGGGTACAACTCTATCAGCTGAGTAACAATGTTCATCAAAGTGTTGCGTGTTACAGTGTAGGTTAGTTTATTAGGACAAGTGCATGACAGTAAGGTTAGTCACGGTTAGATTTTTATTTATTTTTTTATCATTTCAGATAATGGTTGAAGAAGTGAGTCTTTAGTCGACGGCGAAAGATTGGACGGGATTCGGCTGTCCTAACTGGGATGGGTAGTTCACACACACACACAAATCGAAGTAAAAAAAAAAAAAAATTGAAAGAAATTTTTTTTGAATATATATATATTTTTTTAACTTCGATTTTTTTTAATGTTCGAAGCTTGTGCCATCGAATCGAACGTTCGAAGCTTCGAAGCATTTAAGACAGCCCTAAAAGCTAAACATTGTCACCGATTGTGTACGCGAGGTGGTCGCTCAGTGACTACGTTAACATGAGCTAGGTTAGTGTTGGAGCCAAAATGCCCTTCTGTTTATTTAGTTTTATTTCAACTCACGGTGCAGAGGTGTGGCATTATTAGTCACCATGGCAACCACCACAGGGGGTGGTTACCCATATATACTGATGAGAGGGTGATGAGCCCCAGGTGCGCAAGTGGAATAGCCATACAGTTTTTGACCGTGTCTTGTCGTGTTCAGGTAGATGTGCCGTATAGGTCGGCGGTCAGTGTTATTAGTAAAAAGAGTTTTTGTATATATATTTTTGGTTGATAAGTCAATAAAAGGATTGGCATATCCAAAATGATAAGAGCTCTCTGGACATTTGAATTCTTCAAGCACGCGTCTAACCCAAGCCAGTCCACTTGCCCCTCGCAGTAGGCTTATGTAAAGGAGTCTACATTAGTAAAAAACTAAGGCTCTTCGTTTGAAAAGGACAATTGCCTTTGTTACTTATTGGAAGACGAGGATAATCGCGCTCGGCGCTCAAGATTCATTCAAACAGCTGATCAGCGAGACAGCGCGCTCTGCGCTCAAGATTCAACAGCTGATCAGCGGGACAGTGTTTTGATTTTTGAGGCCGCTGAAAGACATTAGTGACAACTGTTTGGTTCACCGTTTCGCTTGGAATTGCGCGGAACGTGGACAATCTGGACCAAGCTGCCCAGCACCGTCGGGGAGCGGACGGACCGGGAGGAACCACCCAGCACCGTCGGGGAGCGGACGGACCGGGAGGAACCACCCAGCACCGTCGGGGAGCGTACGGACCAGGAGGAGCTGCCCACCACCGTCAAGGAGCGGACGGCATCACCTGCCCCAGCACCATTTGGGCGAGGGAACGGACCAGGGAGCTGTCCACGGTACCACCGTCAAGGAGCGGACGGCATCACCTGCCCCAGCACCATTTGGGCGAGGGAACGGACCAGGGAGCTGTCCTGCGCGCAAGCAGTTTATTGAATAGCGCTCGGACAAAGAGCGCTGTTTGATGTTGAATAGCGCTCGGACAAGGAGCGCTGTTTGAAGACTTTTCGAAGTTCAAAGAATAAAGTCAAACGGCCCCGACAGCGCTGCGCAACGAACAGGTATGTAGCGCGCTACCGGTATATCTTATATGGCCATATAAAAAACAAATGTGTGCACACGGGGTCAATTGAGAAAAATATAAAAAGGGAAAATTCCAATGCATTGGTGGTATATGATTGTGCAACCCGTTCGTGTGTGTGTCAAGGTTTGGTTAGAACGTCATGTGATGATTAACTGTGGGTTTGTTTATTGTGATTTAACCAAAGGTACCGTTTCATATTGAATCTGTTGGTCTTATATTGCTGATATGAATTCTGATAAAGGTGTTCAGAATCCAACAAAGACCAGCGTTATGGTTGAAAAGCCAGCCACGGCTGAAACTCATTGTAAAGAACCTTCATTGGTTGAAAAGTCACAGCCCACACCCACAGTGGCTGAAACACAGTCCGATGTGGACACAGGTCAAATCACACACAATGTTGATACCGATCAGCAGGTCACAAAACGCAAGAGCAAATTAACACCAAAAGCCCTATTGGATAAAATTGACACATTACATAAATTACATAAATCTAAATTTAACAAGGCTTCTAACTTGCAAAAAACGATTTTGGGGTTAATGCAAAGTGGATGCAAACAGGAGGTGCAATGCGCATTTATGCAATATCTCCACATATGCAAGGAAGCAGAAGCAAACCAGGAGGCTCTGTTGCCAATAGTACCTCCTGAGGAAAGGGGAAAACATGACATTTGGTTCAAAGCCAAAATGATCAATGTCAATGACTTTATTGATCACATGAATGCATGGACAAAAATGACACAACCTGTGGAAAGTGTTAATGAGGATGAGGAGGATGTGCAAAATCTAATTAATCCAAATGACAGCATTTCTAATGTGGGAAGTAAAAAATCTGCTCACAAAGGTCACACAAGGTCTGGTACCAGCAGGTCCAGCAGGTCCAGCAGATCTTCTACCTCAGCAGCTCGCTTACAGGCCGAGGCAGATAGAGCTTCACTTGTGATTCGAGCTGCAGCGTTAAAGGATAAACACGCTCTGGAGGAGCAGGAACAAATTCTAAAAAAGGATAAACACGCTCTGGAAGAGCAGGAACAGATCCTGAAAAAGAAAAAGGAAACGATGGAGCTTGATGCACAACTGGCAGCTACCAACGCAAGAATAGCAGTATTTCAATCCCCCAGTCACCAAGCTCTTTCACTCACACAGTCCGATGGAATGGACTCCTACTACAGGAAAGGAACAAGGTTAAAGGAACCCTCAGTCACTCTCAATCCTCATGCAAAAGAATATACATCACTACCACAGCAACCGTCTATGCAACCACCAGAACTGCAGCAACCATCTGCACAGCAATCATATGTGCAACAACCATCACTATGGAAACCACAAGCTATGCAACAGCAACAAGCACTAGGGGTGCACCGATATATCGGTCGGGTATCGGTATCGGCCGATAAGTGCCTTGTTGACTGCTATCGGCCTATCGGCCGATAAGCTCAAATGTGCCGATAGCAGTCGCCGATAACTAACCATCCATTTGTGTAGCGTCAAAAGGCACCCACCTGCACAACGCCCGCCGTCCCCCCCACACACACACAAGCTACTGCATCAAAGTTACTATTTATGATTAACAAGGCATTCGTTTTGTGGCATTAACGTTATATAGTTAGTGTTACACGGACAATAACATCAGCATATTATTATTACCCATAGCAGCAAGGCATTACTCCGAGTCCGTTCATAGCCGGGAGGCAGAAGACTAACGTTACTGGTGAAAATGTGATTTACGTTGGAATACTCCTTTGCCAACTTGCTGTACTTTGCTTGCAGGTCTGCAGCCATTATTACTGGATTAAGAATAGCCCCAACTTTAGCCAACGTAACGTTATGGCTAAACCTTTAACATTAGTTAACCCTAGCTTTCGGTTAGCTGTTCAATGCATAGTAATAACACAACCAAGCGAATCCATCAGAGCTCCCCATCAACACCGCTCTGTCGGGAGGATGGCATTTAAGAAAGTATCTGCTGTTAAAATGACACAAACATTCGTTTTGTGGCATTAACGTTATTATAGTTAGTTACACGTTCAATTACATCAGCATAGTATTTACCCGAAGATAGCAAGCAAGCCGTGCATAGCTCGGTTACATTCCGTTGCTCATTCCGTACACAACTACACATTCTGCAATCTGTTAATAAAGTTTTCAACCAGACAAATGTATAGAAAGGCTTTGTTTTATTATAACATTTGTTGCAGTAAAATCATTGTGTCTCGTTTGGCCATCCTGTGGAGCGCGCTGGTCGGCGGGCACTGCCGGGCAGCTAACGTATTAGCTTGTTGTGGTTCTGAGTTTGACTCGCATTCTCGCAAGCAGATCATCAATGGCGGCATGCCCCGAAGTAGAAAAATGAATAAACGCTTGGTGGTAAGCAGGAGGTGGGTGCTAGCGGTGTGGCGTAATTGGCCGAATCGACTGTCAATCAAAATGGTTCCATTGCATTGGTTGAAAGCTCTGGTTGAGAGAATAGTATCCCGCTGCAGGCCGCCAGAATGGTTCCATTGCATTGGTTGAAAGCTCTGGTTGAGAAAATAGTATCCCTCTGCAGGCCGCCAGACGATACTGGGAGAGGGATCAGTGATACCATAAACATATTTCTTGATGTTTCCTTTTTTAAGTAAGTAAAGAGGCCTACAAATACAAACACACATACAAATATACAGTAGTTTCATTAAAAAAATAAAAAAAAAATAAAAAAAAAAATATTAAAAAAAATATTAAAAAAAATTAAAAATACTTATTTTTTGCCACAATTATCGGTATCGGTATCGGTATCGGCCGATTGTGTTAGTTGAACAATCGGTATCGGTATCGGTGGCCAATTTTCATATCGGTGCACCCCTAACAAGCACCCATTCAACAACCACCACCCTGGCAAATACCACAAGCTATGCAACAGCAACAAGCACCCATTCAACAACCACCACCCTGGCAAATACAACAACCTATGCACTTGATGCAGCCAACACCCATTCAACAGCCCCCATTTTGGCAAAGACAACAATCTATGTTGTTACAGCCAACTCCCATTCAAACACAACCGCCATCTTTACAAAGACAACATGTGTCTTGGGATGGAGCACAGGACAATACAACTTACAGGGAAGCTCCTGTGCAGCTAACGACCCCAACTGTAATTTCACCCCAAAGCAATGAAACCTCAGTTGTATGTAACCTATTAAAAAGGCAAAATGAGATAACAGCAATGCTAGTGGAGCAGCAAACAACTCACTTACTGCCACCAAGAGAGATTCCATATTTTGATGGGGATCCTCTGCAGTACAGAACCTTTGTCAGAGCCTTTGTTCATTGTGTGGAGAAGAACACGAGAAACGGAGGTGATTGTTTGTACTTCTTGGAGAAGTACACCAGGGGTCAGCCTAAAGAGCTTGTGCGTAGCTGTCAACACATGGCTCCAGACAGAGGCTATGATATGGCTAAGTACCTACTTGAACAACACTTTGGAGATGAATATAAAATCACAGCAGCTTACATGGAGAAGATGCTCAACTGGCCGCTAGTGAAGGCTGAAGACATAAAATCTCTTCAAGCCTATGCTCTTTTCCTTCGGGAGTGCTGTAATGCTATGGAGAATGTCCAGTACATGAGGGAACTCGATATGCCAGCGAACATGAAAGTATTGATTTCAAAGCTTCCATACAAGCTCCGAGAGAATTGGAGAGTCTCTGTATGTTCTATAATGGAAAAACACCATCGCAGACCACAATTCATGGATATTGTCACATTCATTGAGCGCCAGGTAAAGATTGTCTCAGACCCAGTCTTCGGAGACATTCAAAATACACCACCAAATACAGGAAGTAGACCTATGAACATGAACAGAATGAAATCACAAATTAAACCCAAATTCATAGGAGACAGTTTTGCAACCACAGTTACTATCGAAACCCCTGCAAAGCAAAGAAATGCATGTGCTCACAACACCAACACTTGTGTATGTTGCTCTAAAAACCACACTCTGGATCAATGTCCTCAGATGGAGGAGAAGACACACAGGAACAAGATTACTTTTATAAGACAAAAAGGAATCTGTTTTGGCTGCCTTCGCATTGGACATCTTAGCAGGAATTGCGAGAAGCGCTTGACTTGCAAGCTGTGCAGCCAAAACCATCCCAGTGTTCTTCATATAAATCAGAAGGAGAGAGCAAGCAACACAAACCAGCCAAAGAAACCTTCGGTGAGTAACGCACAGATCTCTTTGCAGACATGTGGACAAACAGGGGCCGGAAGCAGCAATGGGGCTCTGTCAATCTTGCCTGTACAGGTGAAGTCCGGCGAGGGAGACAACATCATTACAACATATGTATTTTTAGATCCAGGCAGCACTGACACATTTTGTTCAGAAACCCTAATGAGAAGGCTGAACCTTACAGGAAGGAAAACACAAATCAGCTTACATACCATGGGCCCAAAGGCATCGGTGTCCAGCTACATGCTGACAGACTTGGAGATCGCCAGCCTTACTGGGAAACAGTTCTATGACCTGCCCAAGGTCTACACCCAGAAGAGGATGCCCGTAACCACAAGTAACATCATTAGCCAAGAGGAGTTGGCTAAGTGGCCATACTTAGATGGGGTTGCCCTTCCTCGGATTCAAGCTGATGTGGAGTTATTGATAGGTACCAATGCCTCCAAATTGCTTGAACCTTGGGAAGTTGTGAATAGTCATGGCAGTGGGCCATATGCCATTAAGACCCTATTGGGGTGGGTCATTAATGGTCCCCTATCAGGCTACAGTGAGCAGCGGAGTGAGAATGTCAACCCCGCTGCTATTGTTAATAGGATCTCTATAACAAATCTGGAGGAGTTGCTGAACAATCAGTACAACCATGATTTTAATGAAAGGTCATCAGAAGGCAAAGAGGAAATGTCGAGGGATGATATGAAGTTCATGGAAATCATGACTGATTCATGCAAACTTCAGCACGGACATTACACCTTGGAGCATCCCTTTAAAAGGAAAGAAGTGTCTCTGCCAAACAATCAGTTTGTTGCTAGGCAACGCATCCTTGGACTGAAAAGGAGGTTTGGGAGAGATGAGAAGTTCCACCGAGACAGGATTTCTGCCATCCAAAGAACATCTGGTGTCACGCAGTGGAGGTACATTTATACCACTCAGAACCCTGCTGACAAAACTTCAAGGGGAGTTAAGGTGGATGATTTGCTGACCAACAGAAGGTGGATTGAGGGCCCTGAGTTTCTTTGGAAACCAGAGGAAGAGTGGCCAGATGGTATCTTGGAGTACAACAATTTCTGCTGATGACCCTGAGGTCAAAAAGGATCTCAACATCAATGCAGTAATTGTCGATGCACCAAGTGCCACACACCAATTGATCACCTACTTTCTAACTAGAAAAGGTTGAAGAGGTCAGTTGCTTGGATCCTGAAACTACGAAAGACTCTATTGGAGATGAGTCATAAAAGAAACGGAGTCATGAGGATGCAGACAAAATGGAACAGGAAACACTGGCTGAGAATACTTACCTTTGCTATAGGAGCGGCAGAGGTGGAGTAAGGAGAGACAAAGTCTTGTCCCTGGAGACATTATATTGATCGCAGATGCTACAGCCCCATGTGGTTCCTGGTTACTTGGAAGAGTCCTGGAGACCTATCCCGACAGGAAAGGACTGGTGCGTTCTGCACGAGTGTAGACCAGTAACTAAGCTTGCTTCAAGAAGCTGCAATTTAAAGCTTCTAATTCAAATAATTGTTTTTTGAGTTCTTTTGTATACATTTATTGGCTCCATTATGTAAATATTATTTTGAATTGTTCCTGGCCTCCTGCCATTCTCAATTAGGGGCCGGTGTGTTGGAGCCAAAATGCCCTTCTGTTTATTTAGTTTTATTTCAACTCACGGTGCAGAGGTGTGGCATTATTAGTCACCATGGCAACCACCACAGGGGGTGGTTACCCATATATACTGATGAGAGGGTGATGAGCCCCAGGTGCGCAAGTGGAATAGCCATACAGTTTTTGACCGTGTCTTGTCGTGTTCAGGTAGATGTGCCGTATAGGTCGGCGGTCAGTGTTATTAGTAAAAAGAGTTTTTGTATATATATTTTTGGTTGATAAGTCAATAAAAGGATTGGCATATCCAAAATGATAAGAGCTCTCTGGACATTTGAATTCTTCAAGCACGCGTCTAACCCAAGCCAGTCCACTTGCCCCTCGCAGTAGGCTTATGTAAAGGAGTCTACAGTTAGCTAGCATGAGCTACCGGGAGATGGAAGACTAACGTTACTGGTGAAAATGTGATTTACGTTGGAATACTCCTTTGCCAACTTGCTGTACTTTGCTTGCAGGTCTGCAGCCATTAGGCCTGCCGCGATAAGCAATAAATCGATTAATTGCCGCGATAATTAAAATGAATGCAATGATTTTGACGGGCGCGATTAATTGCTATTTGCGCGTTTGTTTGAGGCGGAACCAGTGCCCCTTGTCAGTCACTGTCCGTGTTGGGAGGCGGGCCGCTGGCTTTACTACAGAGCACAGCACAGGAGCTCCGTGGGGCTAACGTTACCCCTCATTGTGTCTATTCTACTAGCATTAACGTTACTCATACAAACAATCAATAGCGAGTTATATTGATCACGCTATGTACGATAGCCATGCTAAAACGCTAGCACAACATTAGCACCTAACCTAACAACAAGCCTTAACAAGTCAGCGATCTTTTTGCGAGACTAAACTCTCCGCTCGGTGGCAAATTGTGTTGATGTCGGTTTTGTTTAATCAATAAATGAGGCAGAATACACAGTGACTGTATCCTTTGTTTATTGCACTTGTGCCTGCTGCAAACATAATGATTATGAAATCCTATGCGAGACATTAAAGATGGCGGCGTTCTGTTTTCGTTCAGACTCCCTCAGACTCTCCAACGAGTGACGCGTCTCTATTCTGACCAATCAGTGGTCTGCAGTGTTTCACGTGACTTTTCTGGTACCACTTCTACCAATAAGATGCATGCATCTCACTTCTACTCGCTTGGAACCACGACAGAGCAGGGACTAAAAAAGTACCTGATAATCACAACAACACTTCCGGTCCGGTCGGTGGGCTTCAAAATAAAAGTCTAAAACACCGGAAAAGACGGAGCGGTGGGCTTCAAAATAAAAGTTTTGGGAAATAAATTTCTCCAAAAAAAAATTCTCTAACCGGTCGCAATAATATCGCTTATCGCAATATTTTCGGGGGCAATTAATCGCCCAGCAAAATGTGTTATCGTGGCAGGCCTAGCAGCCATTATTGCTGGATTATGAATAGCCCCAACTTTAGCCAAGGTAACGTTATGGCTAAACCTTTAACGTTAGTTAACGCTAGCTTTCGGTTATCTGTTCAATGCTATTAATAACACAACCAAGCGAACCCATCACAGCTCCCCCTCAACACCCCTCTCTCGGGAAGATGGCATTTAAGAAAGTATCTGCTGTTAAAATGACACAAACATTCGTTTTGTGGCATTAACGTTATATAGTTAGTGTTACACGTTCAATAACATCAGCATATTATTTACCCGAAGATAGCAAGTAAGCAAGGCATTACTCCGTTCATAGCTCAGTTCCATTCCGTTGCTCATTCCGTACCCAACTACCCATTCTGCAATCTGTTAATAAAGTTTTCAACCAGACAAATGTATAGAAAGGCTTTGTTTTATTATAACATTTGTTGCAGTAAAATCATTGTGTCTCGTTTGGTCATCTTGTGGAGTGCTGGTCGGCGGGCAGCTAACGTATTAGCTTGTTGTGGTTCTCGCAAGCAGATCAATGGCGGCATGCCCGGAAGTAGAAAATGAATAAACGCTTGCCGATTGGTGGTAAGAACAGCAGGAGGTGGGTGCTAGCGGTGTGACGTAATTGGCCGAATCGACTGTCAATCAAAATGGTTCTATTGCATTGGTTGAGAGCGCTGGTTGAGAGAATAGTATCCATCTGCAGGCCACCAGACGATACTGGGAGAGGGATAGTGCTACATGGCATGGTGGAATTAATAATTAATACCATAAACATATTTCTTGATGTTTCCTTTTTTTAAGTAAGTAAAGAGGCCTACAAATACAAACACACATACAAATATACAGTAGTTTCATTTTTAAAAAATTACAAAAAAAAATATTAAAAAAATTACAAATACTTATTTTTTGCCACAAATATCGGTATCGGTATCGGCCGATTGTGTTAGTTGAACAATCGGTATCGGTGGCCAATTTTCATATCGGTGCATCCCTAAAAAAAAGCCCCCGAAAATCTATTTTTATTTTTATTTTATTTTTTAACCCTGGTTCAGGTGCATACTGATAAACGTATTTGACCTTTTTTTGATGATTTACAAACAACAAGGGTAAACTAGGCTGACGATTTGGCTAGTTTACAATATTGAAATTGACATTCCTGATATTTAAGGAGTTGATACCTATTGCACAAGTCGTTCTTGGGAAGGGGAAATGAAAGAGGCTGGACTGGGATGGCACAACATCGTTCGGGAGGCCAAAAACGTGCAACATGGAAAGAAATCGTCAGTGGCCTTTTGGCCTATGCTCCACAGGGAGTGCAAAGGCTTAAGTCAAGTAAGTCAAGCACAAGTCAACATAACGTGCGTTTTCACGTTTGATTTTCCCACCTATTGATTGTCCCGCCTGCTTTCCCCCTTCCTATATTCCAACCTCTGATGATGTACATATCTTGAATAGAGGCACACACTCACTCAAACAAACAACACACTGCAGCACCCACTCTCCACACTTTAGATCACACAAACACACTTTACACTTTATATTTATTGATAAAGGATTTGCACTACAACTCGTACACCTACTGTGAATTGTACCTAAATTGCACCTCGTCCCATTTCTGCCTTGCACTATATAGTATTGTATATTAGTACACTGCACAGTATTGTATATTGTATGGTAACTACGTCTATTCTGCATCGAACATTGTACATATGTCTAAACTGAACACTGTGACCTCATTTTTTTACTTCTAATTTTACTATGTTATTTTATTTCATACTTATCTTGTCTTGCACAGTCTCTGGAGCGTAACAGTAAGAAGCATTTTGTATAAAAGTATTCTGTACTTCTGTATGACAAATATTAAAGAAACTTGAAACTTGAAACTTGCACTGAATGTTTATGTAGGTCTCTTTCGATTAAATTCTATTACGATTCTTCAGGCAACGATTCAATGAATCATGAAATCTCTTCATTTGACCACGATTCGATTAGATACATTTTCTATCAGTTCATTTCTATTCTAATCGATTCTAACATTTTCAAGTCGATGCAGTTGAATCGTCACATTAAGATCGATGCATCGTTACACCCCTAATAATTATATAAATACAATTTAAAAAATATTGTGTCTAATTAGTATTACTGGATGGATATTGTAAACAAGTCACAGTAGAACAGTAATATCATGCTTTTTGAGTGTTTTACCTGCTCTACCACTGCACAGAAATTAGGCATTTTCTTTCTATGTGGTTACCACTGGTTACAGGCAGCCATGCTGGAAGAAAATAACTAGCCTACACAAATATCCCGTGCAAGGTCTCTATTAAAGATATTTAACTGGAATTATGACTAGTCATAAATTGTAAATATCTGAAACTGGAATTACAACTAGTCATAAATCAGTTGTAGATATCTGAGCAATTTAAAATGTTCTAAATATAATTTAGATATCTTGAATTGGAGCGTTGACTAGTAAAAATATAATTTACAGATATCTTGAATTGGAGCTTTTGGCAAAGATTTTGGTAAAATGACGCTGCAGATATCAGTCACAAATATCCAGTCTAGCTAATAAATGTTCAAACGGCTTCCTCCATCTAACATTCTAACCTCTTTGGCTCCATCTAGCCTAATCTATCCTTTCTATATACCTGCATATAGCCTAACCCATATAGCTCTGTATGATGGTATATACACAATAATGCTGTGTATAACCGTATATACATTTATCTACATCTGTCTGTACATACCTGCATATAATCCTTTTTACATATCTGTAGATACTATATCTATACATATCCCTTACCTACTCTTGGCTGCTGGCCAGTATGACTTACTACTACCATAGTGTCTTTATACCTGTATCACTGTACATAATACTACAACTCTGTACTTACTGTACATCTGATTAGCACTATTACAATACTCAGTAGTTTGTCATTTATATATTTTTGATCCAGTTTAATCACCTGTACATTGTATATTACCATTATCTGTTAATCAGTGCAGCGGTATTTCATAGAATTGACCATGCCTTGGGAGGATTCAGTGGAGGAGCCAGGAGGCATATGCAAAGGGCAAAATGAGATATGCAGAATAGCAGCAGAAACTGAATAGTGAGGATGGAAAGACAGGGTTTGTCAGGTGGAAGTAGGATGCAGAAGATTTATAGCATGATCAACTTTATCATTATTGGGAGAGTTGGGGATTTATTGTAGGCGGAGTTTGCGAAAAGCGGTGAATGAGATGACGTCAGAAGAAGCATTGAAAGGCAGTCAGTGGATTTGGTTGAGGAGAAATAATGTCAGCTGGGGGCCAAAGTAAACTAAGGCTAAGACTAAGAGTATTCCTTTTCTTCTCTGTTGTTGCCGTTTCATGTGTGACATTGGTATCAGGAATTGTTTTATTTTTTACATATTGATAACATAGGTTAAGAGCACCTACGGGAGGCTGCAATTAGAAACTGGCCCCTGGAAATGTCCAAACCCAACCCCCTCCAATGTACAGTTTCCCCCGTCCCCACCTGCAGGCCTGTACGCTGCGACGAGATCGTCGCAAATTGCCCCCTAATTTGGCCGGTGCGAATGAAAAATTATATCTACTCGCAAGCTTGCGAATAGTGATTTCACCCCTTCATTCGCATTTCACTACACTAACATTAGCCTACAACCAGGGCTGTACAGGCGACATAATGTTGCGGTTGTAATTTCATTAGACAGACCAGCGCGGACATTTAATAACATGCAATTTAATTGACACGAGCAATGGGCTAACGTTAGCTGGTGGTCCCGAGTGAAGCAGGGACGGCGGAGCTATAGGCTAACGTTAGCTGGTGGTCCCGAGTGAAGCAGGGACGGTGGAAAAGTGAGGAAAGGGGGTGGGTTATATTGACAAGTGACAACGCTTGACAACAGAAGTTTAAACATAACTTCATATTTATTAGTTATTCGTTTCTGTATATCATCCACTGTGACTTTCCATCTCCGTGTTAGACTCTTCCTGTTTACATTCGAGTGTGACGTCATCACCTACGGCAGCTTAGACGATCAAAACGCGAACCTAGAACAAAACCCGGGGGGGGGGGGGGCTGGCTCTCTTGTGCGTTCTCGCCCCCTCTCTCTCTCTCGCTCTCTCTCTACATTCAATGATTTAAAGTAGCCAAACGTTACAGACAGTATAAATACTAACTGGATAGTTGATGATAAACATTTAATTTCATTATCTGAAATATTCTAAAATCATTAAGTCTGCTATAAGCCATTATCCCTTTGTGTGTAATTATTATTTTCTCACAGTAGTATATATATATATATATATATATATATATATATATATATATATATATATATATATATATATATATGTGTGTGTGTGTGTGTGTGTTTGGCTAAAGTGGATAGAAAACACAGTACTGTGCAAAAAAAGGGCACCCAAGAGTTTTTATATAAATAGTCTTAGATGTAAATATTTTTTTTTATTAGTGTGTCAGTAGACTACTCTTAGTACATTTTCATTAAATAATTTTTTAAAGCATTTTCATGGTTTAATAATGCAAACATATGTTGCAGGGACTTATTATAATCATCATATTGGCGTGACTGTATGCATCAAAGGGTTAAATCAAGCATTTTTAAGTGCTTTAGGAAATGTCAAAATATTGCGATATATATTGTGTATCGTGATATGGCCAAAAAATATCGCAATATCATTTAGAGGCCATATCGCCCAGCCCTACTATAATGGTAAAATAGTTATTTAAAAATTTGCCCCTAAAAAATATTCTTTGCCCCTAAATTTCTCATTTAGGGGCAAGTGTGCCCCTAGTGAAAAAGCTTAGCGTACAGCCCTGACCTACCCAACCACCTCCAATGTACAGTCAGTCACCCCCCACCTACCCAACCTCCTCCAATATAGTTTATTCCCCCTCAAATGTATACTCTCAAATGTATATAATGTATACTCTTTTTAGAAACTCTGTCTATTAATCAGAGTTTCCAACACCAGGGTCTATATGACAGGACAGGCGTTGAACTCTTAAACAGTACTGTATATTTGTATATCTTCATTATTAGGGATGCACGATATTGATTTTTTGACACCGATACCGATATCGATAACTTTATGCTCCTCAGGCCGATAACCGATATCGATAACCGATATTTATTGTATTATAATCTTTTTTCTTAATGTATATATTATTTTTTTTATCAAATTTTTTTTTTCAACATGAAACAAAACATATCACAATACAATAATAATACATAAAAAGACTTCCCAGGACAATAACTTAACACCAACTTAAATGTGACCTAACCAGACAACAGAAACAAAAGCCAAGACAACAGTATTGACTGATAAAGTGACCATATTTATTTTTCCAAATGAAAATTCACAATCCGTCAACAACTTATAATACATCCAACCTAAGACGCTCGAAGCTTTTTGTTCTTTTTTCAAAGCGGAGCCTTGAAAAAAAGGCTTTGAGTGGACACATCACCACCACAACAAGTCACCTGCAACAAGCTAGAAGCTAGAAGCTAGAACCTAGAAGCTAGAAGCTGCTGTGAATCCAAAGCCAGCTATTGACGAGTCGTTTGCTAAATTAAAGAAGTTTGACAGAAATGACCCAAGGGCTCAAGCCGCTAGCTTTTAAGCAGTCCTTGGTGGTGCAAATTAACCTGGCTACTATGGAGCAATAAGTGACTGCGTTCAACCGAGGGTTGCATCACAGCCATGGAAGGGGCTAGCTTTGCTTAGCTCCTCGCGTCGTCGTAGGCTTCTAAGTTAACACAATAACACACCATCGTAGCGGTGGTGATGCCGCAGGTGACCCGTCAGGCTGGATGTATTACAAGTTGTTGCCCTTTTCCCTCCTTGTGGAACTTCTCCATTGCATTTATTACAAATAGCAAGCAATCTTTTTCCTCTGAAATTCCGAGTACCGACGCGGCCATCTTTGTTTTTAACGTCAGCGCTGATTCAGAAACTTACGTGCCTACGTCACAGCCAAGAAAGGGAGCGCTCGATTTGTGTAAAACGCCCTGTTCTTAAACCACACGCTGTCAGTCGTACCACAGTACTGGCAAAACGGGATGAGCCTACAGTCAAAACAAACGCACTTCATTCCAATTCACCCACACAGCATTTTCTTTTACCAAAAAATATATTATATTATCGGAGCTATTAATAACGTTATCGGGTTTATCGGGATGACGTCATAATTGCTGATATCGGCCCGATAATTATCGTGCATCCCTATTCATTATCTTGTAATAAATGTCTGGATGTAACAGTACTGTCTACCTGTATGTCATACATGTCATGATGAATTGAAAATGGGGGACCCTGATGTAATTGATTGAAAAGTTTATTAACAGATTGCAGAATGGGTACAGTACAGTACATCTCAATACATACAATTGTTAAGGGGATGCAGACCAGAGAAAGACTTTCGTCTTGTTTACATCATGGTCCCCCATTTTCAATTCATCATAACATATATGACACACACGACATACAGATAGACAGTACTGCTACATCTATACATTTATGACATACCAGATTTGCAAATACAGTACTGTACAGTACAAACAAGACGAAAGTCTCTCTGGTTTGCATCCCCTTAACACATTAAGGACCAGCCACGAGTTTATATGGGTTTCGGTGCCATGCGTTGTGGACCAGAGGCACGTATATAGCCGTGGCAAGTTGTTATTGTTTATTGTTATTAATAACCGGATCAAGATCCCCGATCGGCTCTGCAGATCTTCCCTCCTCTGTGGAATCGGCAACATGCAATACCGGCCAGATCCTCTTAGGGGCGCCATCGCTCCACTGCAGTATCATTGTGGGCGAATGGACTTTTTTTTTTACCTTCCAATGGAAGATCATATTACCCTGATCCGAAACGAACATCATGCTGTGTATTACGTTTCGAATCGTAGATTTCACCATGGAATAAGAGGATTTATCATCAACCAATGGACATATCGATCTACCAGATGTCGATCGATAACGGGGAAATGCTGGAGGGTATCCCACAGGCACACGGTAAGACATTTATCACCTAATTTATAGCCGGATCGGACCTTGCTGAGCAACGCAAGCAGTCTATGACTATCAGTGAATGTGACTAGTTACACGGACACTGTATTGGTAATCAATAATACTAATCGACGTCCCCCACCGCCCCCCTTTCATCCATACATGCTTTTTTTTTATCCACTTTTTCTCCCATTTTCTATATTTTCTCCCATCCCAATTTCGTATCATCCAATTCAACCCTCCCCTGTCACGGACGCTGTTTCTTGCCTCCCACAAGCCGGCTGCAATGTGGACTAAGTCATACATAGCACAAGTCCCCTCCGGTACTTGAGGTAACAGCAGTCGCATCTTTTCACCTGCGCAGCTCGATCTCTCAGTGGCGAGGAGTAACGCGTGGGAGGCTCACGCTGCCCCCGACACTTCCTGATTCTACTGCGCAGGCGCACCAACCGACCTGTAGGAGTCGCTGTCCACAACGCCCGATCCCCACCCATCAGTTTCCCACCCCCTAATACGGCCAATGTGTATTAGTACGGACGACCAGCTAAACTGAAAGCAAATGTGGAGCGCTGGGCTCGAACTGACGAGCCCAGCGTCTCCAGCATTTCGTGGCGAGCGCCTTGCCCACTACGCCACGTAGCCGCCCTTCATCCATACATGCTTTGGGACAGCCTGGATCATATGCAGTTTGTGTTATTTCTTTAGCATATATAAAACGGAAATGCTGTTGAATATAACGTTAGTAGCCTTTAGCTCCATAACTAGCTTTCCAGAAAATAGATGAGACGAAATCTGCGATAAAGCTTATATTCACGGCGCTATAAAATGACAACCTACCGATGATTTTTTTCCTCTTTAAGCCATTTTGAAGGGACGGTTTATGCACTCAATTGACAATGAGAATGGACAGATAGCAACACTATAAAGTATAGATATAGCGGTTACAAAACCCACATGTTTGTTTACATTCCTCTGTCCTCTAGCCACTAATTAGACTAAGAAGCCCATCGGTCGTCAAAGTGTTAACAATTGTTTGTATTTAGCTGTACTGTATTGTACCCATTCTGCAATCTGTTAATAAAATGTTCAATCAATCAATCAATATCATGGGAAAGGGTCTGGGACGCTGGAACTAACTGTTGAGCAGCACACACACGTGACCTTTTTATTTGACCACTATGAGCAGCATAGTGTTTGGTAAGCGGATTGGGTTTTTAAGGCACAAGTACCTTGTGTTTTTATTACATTACCATTACATTTGCACTCTGGTTAGATTCGTTGTAGCTACTGTACTTGTGCTGTATCATATGGTGACAATACATTTTAATCTAATGTAACTGTACATAATGTCAATGTACAGCCCCCCCCCCCCACCCCTACCCTCCAATGTACAGTTTCTACGTCAAATGTATATACTCTCTTTTCTGGACTCTTTGTATCACAAACAGTACTGTATTTGCAAATCTGAAATGTCATAAATGTATAGCTGTAGCAGTACTGTCTATCTGTATGTCGTGTATGTCATATATGATATATGTTATGATTAATTGAAAATGGGGGACCCTGATGTAAACAAGACGAAAGTCTTTCTCTGGTCTGCATCCCCTTAACAATTGTATGTATTGAGCTGTACTGTATTGTACCCATTCTGCAATCTGTTAATAAAGTTTTCAATCAATCAATCAATCAGTCGAGCAAAAGATGAGCTACGTTGCTAACATAAACTTATTGTAGGTAATGTATGGCCCTGGCTGGGTTGTTTGGCATCACACTCCCGATTCACAGGCTGTAATATCTACAAAAGAAGTGTAATAAAACTAAAATACATGTAAATAACTCACCTGTTCCGCCAGACTGCAGCATGTTCAGTTGTCTCCGTTCGACAGCAGTATGCAGTTTGTGCTCCTTGGGGGAAACGTCCCTGTTGAATCCTAACGTGGTTCTTTCTGCAGAAGTTAAAATGAGCTCTACAGCCGCGGATAGTCGCTCTGTGACAAGTGTCCTCAATAACGTGAGCCGAGTTTTAGACATGATCAGTTCATGTATATTATCACACTGACCCGACGGCGTATTGACATGAATGATTGTTGATGATGACTGTTTTTCTATCCACACGGTTCCTTTGCTTGAACTCGTCCAGCCTGTCGAATCAACGAGAGCCAAGTCAAAGATGGTCTCTGGTCACGTGCTGGTCTGTGGGTCGAAAGAGCCGCTCTCGCCGCCTGCTGGACAGGAGTAAAAACACGAACAGTTTAGATTACCAACTAAATAAAAGCACCAACATGGATATAGAAAATGTTGTGCATTCAGTAGTAATTCAAAAACAGGACAATTGTCAGTTAAAAAAAAAAACATACACAGGAAAATAAAAAGACAAATCAACCCATAAAAGAAAAAAGAAACACAAACATGCCATAAGTCAAGATAAAACGAAAATAGATTAGATGAAAACATTAAATTGGGAGCATAGTTCCACAGTCTTCATAGCTATTTAGTTTGTTGTTGAAGTTATTGTATTAATGTATAGCTCAATTTCTTTCTTGAAAACCTGAAAATGTGGTTTTACTTTACATAAATTAGGTTTAAAGATAAAAAAAAACAGTACTGATTACAGTTGATTGATTGAAAACTTTATTAACAGATTGCAGAATGGGTACAATACAGTACGGCTCAATACACACAATTGTTAAGGGGATGCAGAACAGAGAAAGACTTTCGTCCTGTTTACATCAGGGTCCCCCATTTTCAATTCATCATGACATTTATGACATACACGACATATGTACTGTTACGTCCAGACATTTATGACATACAAGATATACAAATATACAGTACTGTTTAAGAGACAAAGATTCTTTTTTTTATCCAGTTTTTCTCCCCATTTTTCTCCCATCCCAATTTTGTATTTCCAATTCTTCCCTCCCCTGTCTTGATCGTTGCTAGACTATGCCTCCCACTGGTCGGCTGTAGTGAGGATAGAAGCCTTGCATCACGTGTCCCCTCCGGTACACGAGGAGGCAGCCTGTCGCATCTTTTCACCGCAACAGCTCGAACTCTCAGTGGCGAGGAGTAACACATGGGAGGCTCACGCTGCCCCCGATACTTCCTGTTTCCGCCGTACCGGCGTCACCCAACCGACCTGTAGGAGTCGCTGTCCACAACGTCCAATCCCCACCCACCGGCTTTCCTACCCTCTAACACTGCCAATTGTGTTAGTATGACGGCCGGCCAAGCCGGTAGCAACGCAGAGAGCTGGGCTCAATACCAGCATCTCCTGCGTTAGTGGCGGGTGCCGTGCGCACTGCGCCACTCAGCCGCCCAAGAGACAGAGATTCTAAAAGAGAATATATACATTCGAGGGGGAAGAAAACTGTACATTGGAGGGGGTTGGGTGGGTGGGGGGTTTGGACATTTACCAGGGCCAGTTTTGAAATGCAGCCTCCCGTAGGTACTCTTTGAGAGCGGTTTTGAAGGTGGGTAGGGATTCACATTATTTTACGGCTGTGGGTAGGGCGTTCCACATTGTTGTGGCATAATTGCGAAACGTGTTTAGTCCCTTGTTTGAGCCGAATCTGGGTTGAACATGATTTGTGGAACTCCCTCTGGTGTTGTGGTCGTGGAATACACTGACCTTTGGGAAGTATTTTGACATGTACATGGGTATCTTAGTGGTGTAGTGTATCTTGTAGACCAGGACCATTGCAAGTTGCTGTACTCTGTCGTCTACTCTAAGCCATCCTAGGTTGTCAAAATGGGCAGGGGTGAGGTGGGTTTTAGGAGTAAGGTCAAGCAGTAGTCTGACCAGTTTGCTTTGTGATGTTTGTAGTCTTGTTTTTAGGGCATTTGAGGTGCTTTGGTACCATGAGGTGCAAGCATAGTCGTAGTACCCTTGAATGAGTGCTCCTGTTAGAGTTTTCAGGGTATTCTTGTTTACCAGAGAGGAGATCCGGTACAAGAATATTGTTCATTGGCTGACTTTTTTTTATTACATTGGTTGCCATTTTGTCACAGAGAAGGATTTGCCTCTAGGATGGAACCCAGGTATGTAATTTCATCTATCCGTGTGACAATATTGTCACCCACTGTAACAGAGAAGCTGTTGGCCTTGCTGAGTTTGTGATTTGATCCAAAGAGAATGGACTCTGTTTTACCCAGGTGATAGTTTGTTATCAGCGAGCCAGTTCTGAGCTGAGGGCTTTTTCAACTTGCAACTTGTTCTTGTCAGAGACCAGCAGGGCTGAGTCATCTGTGAACAGGAACAAGTTGCAGTCACAAGCTGATGACATGTAATTTGCATAAATTAGGAACAGTAACGGAATTCAGATTGGAATTAGAAGATTCGCTTTTTTTCCGGAATGTGTTTGTTAAGTTTTTTTTTGCGAGGAAACTTGTCTAAATCTAATTTAAATTATTTATTTATCAATGAACACATTGTTTTTGGTGGGTGTGGCTCCTAAAAGCACAGCTAACAGAGGCCTGGCATGGAATGTGTGTGTAGTTCTCCATCTTCCAACATGGCTGTCAGGTTGCTACGTGTTGATAGATGAGAAATATAGTAATTTGGTGTCTTATTACTGGATCTAGTAAACAAGTCACATTAGAACAGTACATGTAATATCCTTCCAGTGTTTTACCTGCTCTACCACAGCACAGAAATTAGGCATTTTCATTTGAAAGTGGTTACCAATGGTTACAGGCAGCCATGCTGGAAGAAAGACCACTACACAAACATTCAGTGCAAGACCTCAATTGATTAATGAAAGCTAATTTATTGTGTGTGTGTGTCCCTCTGACATAACAAAAGGCAATCATTCTGAACAGCTTGTTTAGGTTTGTCATTTAAACATCTCAGACTGTCGTTCCGAAACACATTTCCCCACAATGTTACCCCTTTAACAACTAGAAAGATGTGTAGGTGCACTGTATAGATTTTTCATGCATGACAAAACAAGGATGTACATAACAGAACATCCTCCCCATATGTGCTGTTCCAGGAAAAACCTGAACGAGGTGCAGACATGTGAACTATGCAAGGGGAATCTCACATTGGACCTGGAAGACTTTGATTACTACCAAAGGCATTGCCAGCAACAGGTAAATCAGTACAATGCATTTGAATTACCCAGTGGGTAACGTAGAGCAATAGAACTGTACGGGTACAACTAGCTGGCAATACGAATTCCCTAAGAATTCACTTATTTATCCACAAGCCACTTAAAGGTGCTATAGATAACATTAAATCAAATAAAATCAAGTCAAATTTATTTGTAAGGCCCGACAACACACGTTAATGTCCCCATGGGCCGGACATGTCTTCTTTAAACAAGTCAAGAAGAAACATAACAATAAGTCAAGAACAAAACAAGAACACCATAAGGTCCAACAAATTTAAAATAAATGCAAATAAATGAATGAATGCAAGTGTAACAGGTTAATATGTTCCTCTTGTGAATTTCGCCAAAACACCCTTTTTTCATTGTTTTGTTAGAACCTTGTACCTTTGTTTTGGTGTGGATGCTGAACGTGTAGCAGGTATATATGTGTAATATACTGTTATGTATTCAATGAATAATCCTTCCCTCACGTTGTATTTTAATTTGTTTTGTTTACTATTATTATTTTATTATCAAAAGTATTTTATTTTGAAATCGTCACTTCCTGCCGAAGTGACGTATTTCCTCTTGCGTCCCTCTGCGCGCCAGTCTCTCTGGGTGTTTTAAGAGGTAAGAGCTGCTCTGTGGTTCTAAACATATCTTTGGGTTAAAAGAACGTCATGATGGTGTAAATGTATGGATAAGTTGCCGGGCAATGAACCGGATTGTATATAATAACTATCTATGTTAAAGAGGAGCAGTTGTGCACTTTCTATGGAGCTAGTTAGAAGTGACGATCTCTTGCTGTGTGACGCATTTGGGTAGGCCTCAAACCTGACGCTGATATATATTTTCCCATTAGAGCCTGTGAACTGAGGGCATTAACTCTGTTTTGCATCTGGTTTAACAGGTAATGAGTAAATCTTATTAGTGGTTTTGTATTATTTTAATGTATCTGTTTTAACAGGTGAATGAGTGACTCATATTGGTTATTTTGTATTGAGTTATTGTACTGTTTCATTCCATGTGCTATTTCAATGTGAATTAAAATGGAGTCTCTCTGGAGCCTGTGAACTGAGGGCGCCATCTTGTGGCCAAGATAAAACAAGACATTGACAAAACATTAACTCTGTTTTGCATCTGGTTTTAACAGGGCCAATAAAGAGCCTGAGATGCAGTGCTGACTCCTGCCTGGTTACTGACACCACACAAGAACACAACGCAGCATAATAGATCGGTTACACAAGCACTCCCAGACATACCCCACGCGAAGGTAAGGAAAAACTCACTAAAACCTAACAATAGGGGAAAAATGCTCCACAGGCAGTGTGGAGGAGAGAAACCTTAGAAGGGCCATTCAAGGGGGGATCTTGAATGGCCACTAGATGTCGCAGTAGAGCACCAGTATGGCATTTATCCAATCAGGTGCATTCCATGTGGGGAAATGGGAAGTAGGGAGGGGATACATGCACACAACATGTAAACAACAACATTAATTTTGGACGCGCACAGATTTCTTAAATTATAAATTCAATGGTGATCAATATTTTTTGGGGGGAAAGCAATAATTTTCTACTGCACCTTTCTTTTTTTCGATTGATTTTGAGCATTTTTACAGCTTATCATGGTCACAGGACCGACAGAGGAGAGGGAGAACGGGAGAAGACGTTGGGGAGGACATGCGATAAATCCGTCCGGGAGCGGGAGGCGAACCGGGTCGACCGCATAGGTCTGCATCGCAGTATGCGGTGCGCCACTGGGGCGCCCCCCTTCTGCACCTTTATAAAAGCTCTTTGGAGATATTTTTTTTTTATTTGTATTATTACTCTACATAAAATGTGTATCTATAGCACCGTTAATGCTTATCGTTTATGAGCTGTATGAAAGTATTTGATATTGACTAAGTATCAAAAATAAAATAACACATTCTCTATCATTCTTGTTTCTTCGATGCTTGAGAGAGAGTTCAGTCATTGATGCATTGACCTCATGCCCTGCCTTTTTTTAAAGTGACAACAGGCAGGTGGTCCACTCTGCCGCCTAGTGGCAGCTCGCATGCATGGCACATTGTTTCACATCTATGACACTTTTGCCTTGTCTCCACTACTAGCCAGGGTTTAGCTGCGCTGTGGTCTGTCTGGCACACAGAGAGCATCTTCATTGTCATTAGAACCTGTCCAAACCTAGCTGGACCACGGCTGAGACAGACACCTTTCACAACCTGGCTGGGACTGTTGTTTATCTTGTGTACCACAGTTGGTGTGAATTTTGAAAGGTTGCCTAGCAACCGGAGTTTTCAAGAAACGCAACAGAGACACAAACTCAACCATATCATACCATGCTAGACCATGGCTAGCCCCAGCCAGGCTGAACATAGCTAATGGAGACACAAACCCAACCATACCATGCTAAACCATGGCTAGCCCCAGCCAGGCTTAACATAGCTAATGGAGACACAAACCCATACCATGCTAGCCCCAGCCAGGCTGAACATAGCTAATGGAGACAAGGCATTTGGGCAATTCCAGCGTTATGGATGTTACATTCAGAGAGAAAATTGGAAACTTAACTTAACATTGACAAGGCATCGATTTGAATTGGAAGTATAATTTACACATTTTAGTTACACTTATTGAGATAAAGATGAGCCTGCAGTAAGAAATGTTTTGACCTTTTGGATTTTGAGATAGGTGATAAAATACACAGCGTTATGGATGTTACGGAATTGACAAGCTTTTCGGACTCACTGAACACATGATGAAAACTCTGTGAATATCTTTTTCAAAGAATAGCATGTTTACTATCACTTTGTAGGGAAGGGTTTGAGGTACCCAAAAAGCACATTCAGGAAAACCTGGCATTTCCTCTCAAGGAATGAATCACAAAAAAGTGCCGTTATGGATTTACATTTACATTTATGTAACGGACGTTCTGCCCGTGAATCCTTGCTGCGTTGTGTTCTGTGTGTGAGGCTTAGGGATGAGTCGGCACACGTGGACACTGTTCAATCATTTATTGGTGGGCTGCAATGGAGACCACCTGCATAGAACGAGTGGTGGAATTGCCACAAAAGGAAACAGCGTCACACATGTGCTCTCAGTCACGTCTCTCACGTTGAGTTGTCGTTGCAAACTGATAAACAATTATATTTACACAATAAATCATATTAAGGCACATACCTGCATAGAACGAGTGGTGGAATTGCCACAAAAGGAAACAGCGTCACACATGTGCTCTCAGTCACGTCTGTGGACAGAGAACAATAGTTGACTATATTGCCTCGGTGAAATACACCGACTAAGACCTTCAATTGTGCATATTATATAACCACACCGTTCGTCACAACACTATCGAGTAATTATTATCTATCAACATTCAATTCTTATACAAAATATATATACAACAGTGTGAAACACAATATTGCGACGCGCCACAGTAATACACATACCTCTCACGTTGAGTTGTCGTTGCAAACTGAACTCAAACCGGAAGGTTGCTTCTAAGACGCGCAAATATTTGACCCGGAAGTGCTACACTCTTGAACGTGAACTTTCCAAGTTACGTTCAGATAAAAGTGCCTTTGGTATAAATAAATAATAAATAATAATAACCACTT
The DNA here is from genome assembly GCF_963971535.1 of Notolepis coatsorum. Classification (NCBI taxonomy): domain Eukaryota; kingdom Metazoa; phylum Chordata; class Actinopteri; order Aulopiformes; family Paralepididae; genus Notolepis; species Notolepis coatsorum. The sequence goes on along the minus strand of NC_140179.1, from coordinate 52,058,265 downwards.
GTAAACAATTGTAAAACAGGATTTGGTAACATTTCAATCCTTAATAAAATAATAAACAATAGTAACCACTTGGAGACATTTGTAAACAGGATTTGGTGACATTTCAAACCTTAAATAATAATAATAAACAATGTTCAATTGACCTTGTTACATTTAGTCATTTAGCTGACGCTTTTATCCAAAGCGACTTACAAGTTCTGTACGACAAGCCATCAGGAAGGGCACAACTCTATCAGCTGAGTAACAATGTTCATCAAAGTGTTGAGTGCTACAGTGTAGGTTAGTTTATTAGGACAAGTGCATGACAGTATGGTTAGTTAGGGTTAGATTTAAAAAAAATAAAATTTAATTCAGATAATGGTTGAAGAAGTGCGTCTTTAGTCGACGGCGAAAGATTGGACGTGTTTCGGCTGTCCTAACTGGGGTGGGTAGTTCATTCCACCATTGTGGGGCAAGTACTGAGAATAGGCGACTTCTCTTTGATGACCCTCTGAGGCGGCCAGAAGATGCAGAGCGTAGGGGTCTTGAGGGTGTGTAGTTAGAGACCATTGACCGGAGGTAGGCGGGAGCGGTTCCCTTTGCCGCACGGTATGCTAGGTCGAGGGCCTTGAAGCGGATTCGTGCAGCAATGGGGAGCCAGTGCAGGTCCCTACGAAGTGGGGTGACATGGGCCGACTTCGGTAGGTTTGAGATCAGGCGGGCCGCTGCGTTCTGAATGAGTTGAAGAGGCTTAGTGGCAGTGGTCGGAAGGCCAGCGAGCAGTGCGTTGCAGTAGTCGAGGCGGGAGATGACTGTTGATTGGACGAGGAGTTGGGTGGCTTCTTTTGTCAGGAAGGGGCAGATCCTTCTGACGTTGCTCAGGAAGAATCGGCAGGTTCTGGTTGTCGCTGCGATGTGAGCAGAGAAGTTCAACTGGTCGTCGAGGACAACACCAAGGTTCTTGGCGGTCGGGGACGCGGTCACAGCTGCATTCTCGACTGTGATGGAAAGGTCGGTCAGGGGGGAGGATTTGGCCGGCAGGTGGAGCAATTCTGTTTTGCTTAGGTTCAGTTTGAGGTGGTTGGTCGTCATCCAGGCGGAGATGTCGGACAGACAGGCCGAGATCCGCTCAGAGACGTGGATATCTGAGGGAGGGAAGGAGAGGAAGAGTTGAGTATCGTCGGCATAACAGTGGTAGGAGAAGCCATGAGACGTGATAATGTTACCCAGTGATTTAGTGTAGAGGGAGAAGAGAAGGGGTCCTAAAACCGAGCCCTGGGGGACACCCGTCCGCAGGGGGCGGGTGGCCAACAGGGTCCCTCTCCATGACACTTGGTAGGAGCGGTCATTGAGGTATGATGACAACCATGTCAGCACAGAGCCAGCCACTCCCATTCCTGCGAGGGCCGCGAGGAGGATCTGGTGGTTGACTGTGTCGAAGGCTGCAGATAGATCTAGGATAATCAGGACAGAGGAGAGGCCTTTCGCTTTTGCTAAGTGAAGTGCCTCTGTGACCACAATGAGGGCTGTCTCTGTGGAGTGACCAGTCCTGAAGCCTGACTGATTAGGGTCTAGGAGGTCATTCTGTAAGAGATAAGCAGTAAGTTGGTTGGATACAGCACGTTCAAGTGTTTTAGAAAGGAAGGAGAGAAGAGAGACAGGACGGTAGTTGCCTATGACGGTAGGGTTCAGGGATGGTTTTTTTATGAGGGGCGTGACTCTGGCTTGTTTTAGGGAGGTGGGGACCACCCCCGAGTTGAGTGAGGAGTTGATGGTTGCAGTTAGGAATGGGAGGATGTCTGGTGCTATGGTCTGGAGGAGTGGGGAAGGTAGCCGGTCCAGCTGGCATGTAGTCGGACGGTTCGACGTTACCAGTGTCAGGGTCTCGGCTTCTGTAATGGGAGAGAAAGATGACAGAGTGAAGGATGAGGTTCTCGATTCAGCATTTGGAATGGGTGGGGGTTGGGAGAAGGAGCTGCGGATGTTCTCCACTTTTTCCTCAAAGAAGATCGCAAAGTCTTCGGCAGAGAAAGATGAGGGAGGGGGGGTGGGGGGGGAGTGAGGAGGGAGGACATGGTAGCATGCAGTTTGCGAAGATTCTTGGCAGAGGCCTCGATCCTATGGTGAAAGAAAGAAGCTTTGGCATTAGTAATGGTTTTGGAGAATGTTAACAAGAGGTTGTGATATGTGTCGATGTCAGCAGTGAGGCGTGACTTTCTATACTTCCTTTCAGCTGCTCTCAGGACCTGTCTTTGTTCTCTCACTGGATCTGTCAGCCATGGACTGGGTGGGGAACGGCGGGCAGGTTTCTCAACGAGGGGACAGAGCTTGTCGAAGGAGGTTGCAAGGGCTGAGAGGAGGGTGGAGGTTGCCATCTCTGTGGAGAGAGCAGAGAAGGTGTCACTCAAAGGTAGAGCGGATAGTATGTCAGAGGAGAGGGTGAAGGGGGATAGGGAGGGCAGGTTGCGTCTGAGTGAGACGGTTTGAGTTGGGGTGAAGACCTTTCGGTTAAGCATGAGAGTTAGTGAGAAGGATATGAAGGAATGGTCAGATACATGTAGGGGAGTTACCGTGGTGTTAATGGAAAATATGAGATCCAAGGAGTTGCCTGCTTTGTGGGTGGGAGGCATGGCAGTGGGAGTCAGGTCAAATGATTGTAGGAGGGAGACTACTATGACTGACTGAGATGAGTCAGGCAGGTTGAAGTCGCCCAATAGAAGGAGAGGGGTACCATCTTCCGGTAAGGAGCTTAGAAGCATGTCCAGCTCATCTGTGAAGTGATCGAGCGGACCTGGAGGGCGGTAGAGTGTAACAATGGTGAGATTGAAAGGATTAGAGACAGATACTGCATGATATTCAAAAGAGGAGAGTGACAGTGCTGGGAGGGGTGTTAAGTTTGTAGTCCATGAAGGAGATGTCATGAGGCCAGTGCCTCCACCCCGTCTGGAAGGTCGAGGTGTGTGAGTGAAGTTATTGCGGATAACTCCAGGAAAACTCCTCTTTGTCCCTCTTCGTTTTTCGACGCTTCGCTGACGCTAAGCTGGATGTTACATTTTTGCGTTATGGCTGTTACACGTCTGAAATAGACAAAAAACACTATCAAAAATAGGGCTTTACCCACATGTGTTTGACTTCGGTGGACCATTTTGAGGGTCAAACCCATAGATATCTATAGAACACTAGATAGCTTAAGGCGGAGTCACCAGCGTCACTGAACCGCCGCCATCTTGCTCCAGTTAGCCTTGAGTGAGAGTGAGTGAGCTGCACAGACAAAAATACTCATAACTCGCTGAAATATTGACGGATTTACAAACGGGTTGGTTTGCTATAAACATCAAAGATGTAGTTATGATACTGCATACTTATAAAAAAAAAAATTTTTAAAGATGTTTTTGTTTACAAACCGCTTGAATCATAGCCACGTTAATAATGCTTGTAATAAACCAAACCATTTGTAAATCCGTCTGTGCAGCTCACTCACTCTCACTCAAGGCTAACTGGAGCAAGATGGCGGCGGTTCAGTGACGTCGCTCTCCATTGGCCGGCAGCGCGGGCAAGCTATCTAGTGTTCTATATATATCTATGGTCAAACCAGTCTGGATTCATGTTGTAGTCTGAAAAAATGCCAGGAAATGCTGAGAGAATTGTTGAATATCTATAGAACACAAATGTTCTAGAATGTTCGATTATGACATCATACTGTGACATCACAAATGTTCTAGAATGTTTGATTATGACATCATACTGTGACATCACAAATGTTCTAGAATGTCTATTATGACATCATACCTGTGACATAAAAAAAAAAAAAAATTGTCTTAAATAGTTTCAAAATATCAGTCACTTCTGAAAATAAATTACAAAAAGTTTTTGGAAAATAGCTCTTTATTTGATTAACATAAAAAAGTGTTTTCTATACAGAGAACAGCAATATTAATATCGGTTAAATCAGAAAATGAGTTTTGGAGCAATTCCATGAAAACGTCAACCTCACCATGAAAAAGAAAGTTATAAAAAATCAAGTCCAATTCACTGCCTGGACTGGTTCAGAGAAATGGTATCTCCCTCTGTTATCCATGTGAGGATTGAGGTGTTCACGAATCTGATCAAAACTGACCCAGGACTTGTCCTCTTTGGTTGGAAGTGCAGCAGTAAGCCTCCATAAGGGACATGGACATGTGGCATTTCTGAACCCTCTGCTTGACTCCTCTTATGGTCACTGCATCCTTCATTCCTGGGGCCTGTCTTGAAATGTCGTCCCTGGAATAATACTCATTTACTTTCTGTTTGGTTTCATTTGGGGTTTCTGTGTTTTTTGGGGTGGGTTTCTTGTCACGATACTCAGCAAAACAATAACAAATACACATGTAGGCTGAGCAGACGCGAGGGGGAGATGGCCGACAGCAGCCGATTAGCAGTAGGCTAACGTGGACACTGCTCTGCCTAGACCAACAATGTGTGAAAAAGTTGTGTCTGGAAATATGTTGGATTTTAATCAAACAAGGAGTCATAAAATACTTCTGATTTAAATCAAACAAAGGGGTCATAATCGGACTTAACAACACACATTTTTGATAGTGTTTTTTGTCTATTTCAGACGTGTAACATCCATAACGCAAAAATGTAACATCCATAACGGCACTTTTTTGTGATTCATTCCTTGAGAGGAAATGCCAGGTTTTCCTGAATGTGCTTTTTGGGTACCTCAAACCCTTCCCTACAAAGTGATAGTAAACATGTTATTCTTTGAAAAAGATATTCACAGAGTTTTCATCATGTGTTCAGTGAGTCCAAAAAGCTTGTCAATTTCCATAACATCCATAACGCTGTGTATTTTGTCACCTATCTCAAAATCCAAAAGGTCAAAACATTTCTTATTGCAGGCTCATCTTTATCTCAATAAGTGTAACTAAAATGTGTAAATTATACTTCAAACTAAGGGGTCATAATCGGACTTAACAACACACATTCGCAATGTAACATCCGTCACTTGCAATGTAACATCCATAACGGTAACATCCATAACACTTGTAAAGAATACAAAAAATAAGACCAGAATGACTAATTGTTGCTAATATGTCATCTTTATAAAAGTGAGCTTTGCTTAGGAAGTTTGGTTGACATTGCATTCCAGATGCATGTTTTATGACAACTTTTCCTGGAAAACGTTATGGATGTTACATTCGCTGTCCCATACAGGGGCATTATAACAGCATGCTTTACCTGCCAATGGAAAGACACAAAGTACATAATTGATTCACATATTGATACAACAGCCCTTCATGACCAAAGGTGAGGTTAGAAAAATATCTGTTGATTTTCTTTGCCATTCTGGCCATTCAGAAAGTCATACAATTAGGTTAATCGTAAAATATTTTTTTACATCATTGTGTCTCCTCCTGTAGTGTGAAAAAACATGCATTCTCATAAATATTACGATCAAATCTATTTTGTACTTCAAAATATAGACCTTGATGATACATTTGAAATTGGTTTGGTTTAGGGATGCCCCGATCACGGTTTTTGCCACCGATACCGATCACCGATCGTCTTGAGCCATATCGATACCGATATCGATCGTTTTTTATTTAAAAATAATTATTATTATTATTTTATATACATTTCTTTTTTTATATAAAATATATATATTATATAATCATACTTGTAGTTGTATTATCTGCGAGACATCACCACAACGCAACAAGTCAAAATGCTCGCTATCTGTGTGTACTCGAGTAGCCTCCAGCTACGGCCAGGATTCTCCGGAGCTGCAGCTGGACCCTATTCATCACATTCAACATGCCCTCAGCTCGAATACGCATCGAATCAGTGTTATAAGAAATTTATATCAGGAGCTATCTGTAGCTACTGCTAGCCGGCTAGATAACGTTAAGACAACGCCTCAGTGAACTATTTAGTTTAATGGGACGTTTCGTTTTGAACTAACGTGAGCTAACGTGAGCTATCATGCACTACTAGACTTGCTGGAGCATTTGTTGATATCAGGAGCCATCAGTAGCTAGCCGGCTAGATACCGTTAACAATGCCTCATGTATTAAACTAAAAGTGAATAGTTGACTGGGTCATTTTGTAACGGTAGCTAACGTTAGCTCACGGAGGTACTAGACTAGACTAGACCTGTGTTTACATGGGTGCGGGAGGGGCTGGAGAAGGAGCAGACGCCGCAGTTCCGTGTGTCTGAGACAGAACTCAGCGAGTGAGATCTCCGCTAAGAATTGGATCATGTTTTTCGATCGGTTTTGACGATCGGCGAAAATAAAGCATTATCACCGATCACGATCACATATTTATACTGATTATCAGCCGATAACGATCGGTGGCTGATCGATCGGGGCATCCCTAGTTTGGTTATGATCATGTTATTTTAATTTTTTCATGGTGAGGTTGACATTTGCATGGAATTGCCCCTTACTAGTCATACCGCTGGCCAGTATGACTTACTACTACCATAGTGTCTTTATACCTGTATCACTGTACATAATACAACTCTGTACTTACTGTACATCTGATAGCACTATTACAATACTCAGTAGTACATCATTTATATATTTTAGATCCAGTTTAATCACCTGTACATTGTATATTACCATTATCCGTTAACTAGGGATGCCCCGATCGATCGGCCACCGATCGTTATCGGCCGATAATCAGTATAAATATGCGATCGGGGAATTCCGATAATTAGTCAATTTCGCCGATCGCGGAAACTGATCAAGTGGATATCTCACTCGCTTGTCTCAGACGCACAGGACCTGCAAACTGCTCCTCCTCCCTAGCCCCGCCCGTACCCGTGTAGAGTTTGTAAACACAGAGGAGGCGGACCTCCTCTGCTGAGTCTAGATAGTGCATTCGACCTGAGCTAACGTTAGCTACCTAGCTATCGTTACTGTTTAAACAAAATTACCCAGTCAACTATTCACTTTTAGTAGGCATTGTCTAACGGTATTTAGCCGGCTAGCTACTGATAGCTCCGGATATCAACAAATGCCCCAGGAAGTCTAGTAGTCCATGTTGATATCTCCGTTAGCTTGCGTTAGCTGACGTTAGTTAACAGTTCAAAACGAAATGTCCGATTGAACTAAATAGTTGTCTTAACGTCATCTAGCCGGCTAGCAGTAGCTACAGATAGCTCCTGATATCAATGTCTTATAACATTGATTGAATGCGTATTCGAGCTGAGGGCTTGCTGAATGTGAAATGACCAAAGCATAACGTTACCAATAGGGTCCCGCTGCAGCGCCGGAGAATCCTTTTTGGAGCTGGAGGCTACTAGAGTACACACAGACAGTGGAGCTGTTTGCAGATAGCGAGCATTTTGACTTGTTGCGTGGTGGCGATGTCTCGCAGATAATACAAGTACAAGTCTAATTATATAATATATATATTTTATTAAAAAAAAAAGAACTTTTTATATAAAATAATTTTTAATTTCTTTTTAATCAAAAACGATCGATATCGGATCGGTATCGGCCGATATGGCTCACGACGATCGGTGATCGGTATCGGTGGCAAAAAACGTGATCGGGGCATCCCTACCGTTAACCCATTCTGCGCCAATAACGGGTTAAGGCGGGTTTCTCACCATGCGTTGTCTGCCAATAACTCCTTAAGGCGTTTTTGCGATCAATATTTCATATTTTCGTCATGGTATTCATTCATATTTCACCCACAGAGTCTTGGGTGATGCTGTCTGATCCATCACAACTCTGCAACGCTTCAATACCGCCACCTGGTGGCCGATCGGCGAGTTGCCAAACCGGAAGTTGCCCAAACCGGAAGTGGTCCGTCCCCTATTTTCGTCCGGCCACTCGCTTATCGTCCCGGGGCTCAATACAGACACCGTCGATATGAATCTTTGCCATAACTCAATAATCAACATGATTTGGACGTGTATTAGTAATATACAAACCGGAAATGGATCGCATCGATCAACATCCCATAATAGCGATCTTTTTGCTCCAGTGTGATCGCCCAACGCTACGAGGAGACTGGGGTGAGTTTCAGCGTTTTTCTTTACCATTTTCGATACAAACTGCTCTGATCAATATATCACCCATCAGGGCTCTACGCTAACCTTTTTCCCAAGGAGCACATGTGCTCCTAAATGAAAAAAATTAGGAGCACACAAAGAAATTTAGGAGCACCCAAAAATATTTAGGAGCACAGTGAAAATATTTCAAGTAACAGAGTTTTTTTGTATGTATATTTGTACTGTGCGTGCATGTGTGTAAATTAGCTCTTGCTACAACCCTGCATGTTTACATTTTGTATTTGATGGTCATTAACATGTGCTGTCCCTATCAAATAAACTATCAAATCAAACTACTGCTACAAAAGTAACAGTCACTTAACTTTAGCCCCTTTTATGCATACAATGCCTATGTTTTGGCTGTGTTGCTCTTCTAGAAAAATAATCCTTTCAGGGTTGCCTATTGAAATACTGTACACCTCCAGTATAGAAACATTGTTTATGAGTTTGCGTGTCAGGTAGACCATTGATTGACAGTCGCGTCTGCCAATTACGTCACACCGCTTGCACTCCGGCCGTCCGGCGCTGCAGCTGGACCCTATTGCCAACCTCTGCTGTTGGGTTGATAACGCTAGCCAAGTTAGCTGTACACACATACACAGTGGGCCAGTTACTTTGGTGTAGGGGTGTAACAATGCATCGATCCTAAGGGGAAATTCAACTGCATCGATTTGAAAATGTTAGAATCGATTATCGCAATTTGAATGTGTACACAGTGTTACAGTATGTTGTTATCATGTCCGTTAGTCAACACAACAACATACGCTACTGCAGCAAAGTTATGATTAACAAAGCAAGGCATTCGTTTTGTTGCATTAACGTTATATTACTATTGCTATCGCTAAATCTAGGTGTTCTAAAATCTATTGCTATTGGTAAGACTATAATAAGTTAGTGACTCGGAAAACGCTCGCATATCGCAATCAGAGCCCTGATCGCAATGGCCGACTTGCAGGAAGTAAACAAGCCAAATGAGAGCTTCCGATTGGTCATTTGCTTTATTTCCCATGTCACTCTACTGTGATTGGACCGTTGGCTTGAGTGCAATGTGGGACTTGTAGTTTTTTAACGATTCTCAGCGGAGAAATAAAAAGAACGACTGGGGCTGTAATCTGCACTCGCACGCTGTGCGAGTAATTGATTTTTCAGGTTCGCACACATATTTTTAGGGGCATATGCGAGCAATATGGTCGCACTGTAGAGCCCTGCCCATACTACATGAATCATTTAACGTCGGTCATTGAATTATAAACGACCCCCCCGCCCCCCCCCCCTCCGTTCACCCGCAGATGACCAGTCATGACGTTTAGGACCATGTACAGTTGACATTTTTTATATAACGCTGATCGGTATCAAACTGCATTTGATCATCTAAGCCATCCTAGGTTGTCAAAATGGGCAGGGGTGAGGTGGGTTCTAGGAGTAAGGTCAAACAGTAGTCTGACCAGTTTGCTTTGTGATGTTTGTAATCTTGTTTTTAGGGCCTTTGAGGTGCTTTGGTACCATGAGGTGCAAGTATAGTCGTAGTACCCTTGAATGAGTGCTCCTGTTAAGAGTCTTCAGGGTATTTTTGTTTACCAGAGAGGAGATCCGGTACAAGAATCTTGTTCGTTGGTTGACTTTTTTTTATTACATTGGATGCCATCTTGTCACAGGAAAGATTTGCCTCTAGGATGGAACCCAGGTATGTCATTTCATCTTTCCTTGTGACAATATTGTCACCGACTATAACTGAGAAGCCGTTGGCCTTGCTGAGTTTGTTATTTGATCCGAAGAGAATGGACTGTTTTACCCAGGTGTAATGATAGTTTGTTAAATTATCAGCGAGCCAGGTCTGAGCTGTAGATGGGAGGCCGAGTCAGTCTAAAGTGAACTTGATTGATCCATGTTGGCAGACTACACAATTCTTTGTGTGTAATATCTAGTTATTATGTTGAGTCAAAATACGTTTGTTGGCCAGCCGTCTGTTGGTCATCGGTGTTCGTAATCTTACATTTAAATTACATGTTTGCTCATGCATATCTTTGGACACCTCTAGCTGATAAACCAATCAGGATACAGAAACGGGATTTCGGGACCCCAAAATTGTCAACAAGAACAACGGAGAATGGATCTGACTGGAACGCTAGCTGATTATACACAACATGAGACAGTAAATACTATTGTAATAAAACGTTCAAAACTATGTTCAATTTGTGTATTGTTTTGTTACTATATAAGATTGTATTTCGCACTGTATTAACCATAACGACGTCACAGATGAGCTTTAGATGGTTAACGTGATATTAACGTTAGATCCGACGGTCCGACCTAAATACTATTGTAATAAAACGTTCAAAACTATGTTCAACTTGTGTTTTGTTTCTTACTATAAGATTGTATTTCGCACTGTATTAAGCCATATCGACGTCAGGTGAGCTTTCTAGCCATTAGATTGTTAACGTGATATTAACGTTAGATCTACGACCACAATTTGATTCCAAGTTTTTACATACCTCACTTTGTTGGTCTCTCACAAAAGTCTTTCTCTGGACTGCAAATATACTGTCTCATAAATATACTCTTCCAATATATAAATATACATATAAATATATTGTTTTAGATGCTGTTGTCACTATGAATTACAAATGGGGGACCCTGATGTAAACAAGACAAACGTCTTTCTCTGGTCTGCATCCCATCTGCAATTGTTTGATACTTTTCTGGACTCTTTGTATCATAAACAGTACTGTATTTGCAAATCTGGTATGTCATAATTAAATGTATAGATGTAGCAGTAGGCCTACTGTATCTGTATGTCATGTATGTCATATATGTTATGATGAATTGAAAATGGGGGACCCTGATGTAAACAAGATGAAAGTCTTTCTCTGGTCTGCATCCCCTTAACAATTGTGTGTATTGAGCTGTACTGTATTGTACCCATTCTGCAATCTGTTAATACAGTTTTCAATTAATGTCAGACGTCCTCTCCATAAAAAAAACGATTGAATTGCTCAGAATTTTAAATTATGTCCCCAATAGGACATAATAATATTAATATTATTCCCCAGTATGACACAATAAACACAGAATGAATGCTACCAAAGAGAATGCTATATGCAATTTGTGTATAAAGTGTGTATTAATCCTGTAACATGAGTCAAGGTCAGATCTAGCCTGGCATAGAGAACAGAATGTTGATTTTTTGATGTTCAAGTTTCTTTATTAGTTGTCATACAGAAGTACAGAATACTTTTATATAAAATGCTTCTTTCTGTTTTGCTCCAGAGATTGTGCTAGATAAAAATAGATAAGTATAAAATAGAAGTCAAGTACGTAGACAAGTGTTCAATATATACATACAATGTACAATGCAGAGTAGAAAAGTAACTGAGTTACAATACAATATACTATACAGTACAATGCAGAAATGGGATGAGGTACAATTTACAGTAAGGTGTAATGAGGTATGGGTTGTAGTGCAAATTCTTTGCCAATAAATATAAAGTGTGTTTAGGTGTTCTAAAGTGGGTGCTGCAGTCAGTTGTTTGTTTAAAGTGAGTGTGTGTGTGTGGATGTGTGTGCTGTGAGTGCATTTGATGGTTGTTACATAGTGTTATTGTCATTTGTATGTGTGTAATGTGTAACTAGTACAGTGGAGGGGTGTCCAGTCCAGGGCCCAGAGAGTAGAGAGCTGTGTGAGTCGTCCCCGGACAGCTTATGTGAGAGGATGACCATCCTTGTTCAAAAGTTGAGCTCTTGCAGATTAGCCTGGCCCCACTTCTATCCAGAACAATATATAAGGGGACTGCACATTGTTTATTCACTGTGCTGTTTACCATGGCCTCTCATTCAATCATGATATTCATTGTTTTGGGAAATACAGGTCCTGCAGTTGCCACTCTGATAATGGTTCTTGATATAGAGCAGTCACCTCAAGAGCTCAATCTTTGAGCTTGCATGATTGATTACTATAGAACCCTCAGGCTAGGGTTAATTAGGCCTAGAATATATCTGTCGTGTGGTCCAGGGTTGAGCATCTGGGGAAACAGAAAAACAATCAATACATTTTGGAACATTGTTACTACAATAGATAACGTTATTCATCATATTAACAGATTGCAGAATGGGTACAGTACAGCTCAATACACACAATTGTTAATGGGATGCAGACCAGAGAAAGACTTTCATATTGTTTACATCAGGGTCCCCCATTTTCAATTCATCATAACATATTACATACATGACATACAGATAGACAGTAAACAACAGCACAGGGACCATCCAATATCAAACTATTGTTAAGGGGATGCAGACCAGAGAAAGACGTTTGTCTTGTTTACATCAGGGCCCCCCATTTGTAATTCATAGTGACAACAGCATCTAAAACAATATATTTATATGTATATTATTTATATATTGGAAGAGTATATTTATGAGACAGTATATTTTGTACATATGTAACTGTTGTGACAACGTCTTGTGACAAACAGTACTGTATTTACAAATCTGGTATGTCATAAATAGATGTAGCAGTACAACGTCACAGGCAACAACACATACCGCTATACCATAGTGTAACACACAGCAAGAATGTGAAACAAGTTACTATTATTAGTATTGGGTTAGAGTTGTTTGATTTACACTAACGTAATGTTAGATTGCTATCTGAGAAAGTTAAAATGCTAACGTAACGTTAGTCTGTGAGCTGGCTACAATATTTTCCAATGTGTAATCGGAAGTCAAAACGGACTGCATATAAACAGCTGATGACTCATAACTTCCTATCACGTTTGAATAATGCTGTAGAGTTAAGTAAAAATGCATTTCAATAGTAATGTATATGAGTATTGAGAGCTTACCGATGCAGAGTTAAATCCAGTGTTGTCAACAGACGAGTCGCAAATTTACTTCCTAGTTTCCGGAGCTTGAGGAATGTCATTGGGAGAAATCAAGTCACCTGACGTTGTAACGCGTTTTGATTGGTTCCGCAGCAACGCCCCTTTTCACAAACGTAGGTAGTTTTTATCTTATCAACACATTAATTTCACAAAGATATGACCCAAAAACCGTTGCCAACAAACGGAAATGTGTTATTATAGTATATTATGTAGTTCATATTACAATAACATATACTCTGTTTAACCAGATCAACCATTTCATTAACGGAAGCCTCTAGAGACCTTCGGCCTCCCATCTACTGAGGGTTTGTTCAACCTGTAACTTGTTCTGGTCAGAGACCAGCAGGACTGAGTCGTCCAACAGGAACAAGCTGCAGTCACAAGCTGACGACATGTTTCAGTTTCTTTATTGCGCGCTTATCATTAAGGCACAAGTATCTTGTGTTTTTATTATATTTTATTATTATATTACCATTCAATTTGCACACTGGTTAGATTCGTTGTAGCTACTGTACTTGTGTGTGCTGTATGGTGACAATACATTTTAATCTAATGACATGTAATGTCGAGCAAAAGATGAGCTACGTTGCTAACAAACTGTAATTGTAGGTAATGTATGGCCCTGGCTGGGTTGTCTGGCACCACACTCCCGATTCACAGGCTGTAATATCTACAAAAGTGTAATAAAACTAAAATACATGTAAATGACTCACCTGTTCCGCCAGACTGCAGCATGTTCAGTGGTCTCCGTTCGACAGCAGTCTGCAGTTTGTGCTCCTGGGGGGAAACGTCCCTGTTGAATCCTAACGTGGTTCTTTCTGCAGAAGTTAAAATGAGGTCTACAGCCGCGGATAGTCGCTCTGTGACAAGTGTCCTCAATAACATGAGCCGAGTTTTAGACATGATCAGTTCATGTATATATCACACCGACGCCGTATTGACATGAATGATTGTTGACTGTAGTTTAGCCACACGGTTCCTTTGCTTGAACTCGTCCAGCCTCTTTGCTGTCGAATCAACGAGAGCCAAGTCAAAGATGGTCTCTGGCCACGTGCTGGTCTGTGGGTCTGTGTGTCGAAAGAGCCGCTCTCGCCGCCTGTTGGACTGGAGTAAAACACTAACCGTTTAGATTACCAACTAAATAAAAGCACCAACATGGATACAGAAAATGTTGTGCATTCAGTAGTAATTCAAAAACTTTTTTGTATTATTATTTTAACAGGACAATACAGTATCAGTAACAAATAAATAAAAATAAATCTACACATAAAAGAAAAAAGAAACAAACATGCCAGGAGTCAAGATAAAACTAAAATAGATTATATGAAAACATTAAATTGGGAGCATAGTTCCACAGTCTTCATAGCTTTTCAGTTTGTTGTTGAAGTTATTGTATTAATGTATAGCTCAATTTCTTTCTTGAAAACCTGAAAATTAGGTTTTACTTTACATAAATTAGGTTTAAAGATCCAAAAAAACAGTACTGATTACAGTTGATTGATTGAAAACTTTATTAACAGATTGCAGAATGGGTACAATACAATACGGCTCAATACACACAAGGGGATGCAGACCAGAGAAAGACTTTCGTCTTGTTTACATCAGGGTCCCCCATTTTGAATTCATCATAACATTTATGACATACAGATATACAGTACTGTTACATCCAGACATTTATAACATACAAGATATACAAATATACAGTACTGTTTAAGAGACAGAGATTCTAAAATAGAATAATATACATTCGAGGGGGTTAGAAACTGTACATTGGAGGGGGTTGGACATTTACCGGGGCCAGTTTTGAAATGCAGCCTCCCGTAGGTGCTCTTTGAGAGCGGTTTTGAAGGTGGGTAGGGATCCACATTCTTTTACGGCTGTGGGTAGGGCGTTCCATCTTGATGCGCGCGAACACAGAGTCTGACATGGAGAAAAAACCTATTCATACAGTCAGAAAATATGCTGTGATTATTCATGGCCACTAGAGAGAAACCTGTTGATTTTGGTGACAATATCAGCAACTCTTGTTTCTGTCATCCAGTAAACCAGTAAAATGTTGCTGTGAAAATAACAGCAGTGGGGAGATTGTTAGGCCTTGGCAGAGGTCTGCACTCTACTGAGTACATTATTCTAGTTAAAATTAGATATAGAATTTTTTTTAACTGAACAAACATGTTCCACAGATTAAGGGAAGTCGTATGAAATTGGTGAAAATAGAATAGAAGTACTTTATTGATCCAGAGGGAAAATCAGCACTACAGATCACTCACAATAAACTAAATCAAAAATCACAAATAAGAATAAAAATACAGTATGGGACTGAGGGATATACATTATAAATATGTATACAATCTAAAATATACAGACCAAAATATACAGTAAATGTACAGTAATAAATGTAGAAAAGAAAATGTAAAGTAAGTGTGAGAGTAAAAAGTCCAGGAAGATTATCAGAGTTTGAAAAGACACACCAGTCCCCTTTATTAGTAGCACACTCTAATGATACACTCATTATGTCAAACAAACACAGTACATCCGCTGTGAAAAATAGTCTATAGACGTCAAATACACATTGAAAGAAATAACTCTTGTGGATTAAGAATAAAGATGAAGAAATCGTATTTAAACGTCATCAGCATAGCAACCAGTGGCGTCGTTAGCCCTGGGCTTCCGGGGCTTTAGCCCCGGATGTTTTTCTCCTAGCCCCGGATGCCTATTGCTTATTAACAGCGGAGCAGTGCTGCCGTTGCTTCCGCGTTTTCCCTGATTGGCTGCGACACGCCCCGCGGCAGGAGCGGCAACCACGGAGCGGAGCGGCAGAGCTTGCGGCATTATGTAGCCCTAATCCGCCATGATTTTCATTCGAAGCTCAGCTCACCTGGCAGCGCAGCGGTCCTGCGGTCCGTTGTTTACAAGTTCGAATCCCATCATTTTTTTTTTTTTAACGTGTATTCTTTCGCCGGTTAAGGTTAGGCATGGTTAAGGTTAAGGTTAGGCATTGTTTCGGAGTTGGTTAAGGTTAGAACGGTTAAGTTTAGGCGCTGTTAAGGAGCTGGTTAAGGTTAGAGTTTGTCTTAGAGAATGGCAATATTCTTTCTAAGGTTAAGGTTAGGCATGGTTATGGTTAAGGTTAAGGTTAGGCATTGTTTCGGAGTTGGTTAAGGTTAGAACGGTTAAGTTTAGGCGCTGTTAAGGAGCTGGTTATGGTTAGAGTTTGTCTTAGAGAATGGCAATATTCTTTCTATGGTTAAGGTTAGGCATGGTTAAGGTTAAGGTTAGGCATTGATTCGGAGTTGGATAAGGTTAGAACGGTTAAGTTTAGGCGCTGTTAAGGAGCTGGTTAAGGTTAGCGTTTGTCTTAGAGAATGGCAATAGACAGCCTATTTCCGCACTGCCGCTCTCTCGCGCTGCCGCGGTCACATGGTCAAATTGTCACATTCTTGCACTCCTCCGCTGTTAGAAAGCAACACGCGCCCCGGATCTAAAAAAAAAAAAATGTTTACTTTTTTTTTTTTTTTTTATGTCAGCATCCCCATTGTCTGTGCTGAATGTTTGTTAGTGTTTGGTATTTTTTGTTGGTTTTTAGTACTTTTAAACATCCATTTTTAGTAAGTAGTTTTCATTTGATCCTATAATTCTTTCATTCACCGATTTGTGGACTTTTTTTTTAGTGTCCTGAAAGGCGCCTTATAAATCAAATGCATTATTATTAATTATTATTATTATTATTAATTATTAATAATAATAATAATTATTATTATTATTATTATTATTATTATTATTATTATCATCCAGGAGGGAAAAGACACTTTGGATAGTAGGGACTGCATCTCTGCCTGTCCTGACCAGGAAACACTTTGCAACTGTGATCTCCTCTGGCAATAGTTGGATATTGTAATGTGTGGCGAGGGGTTGCAGCAATTCCACTGAGAGAAACTGGTCTGAGGCTGGATAACATGCCTGTATGCCTCTCATAAGTTGTTATCCAACTCATGAGAACCTGCTCTCAAGCTCTTGCAGCATTCTGTTGACGACTGGATAGAACAGTCTCTGTCTCAGCTGATCTCCTGAGCTGAGGTCTGAGCTTGTGCCACAAGATGACTCAACTACATACTCGTCCATCCTTTTCTGCTTCCTCCTTTGGCTGGTAGTATGTTCCTCAATCCAAAGGCCATTACATATGGCCTTTGTCCTGTCATACATGTCCACTGCCATCTCTGAGGTGCGATAACCTTTGAGTGTGTCCTGCACTGTGCTTTTAAATAGTACAGATATGGAAGATGTGCACTTTAACGCAGCAGCACCTGGAGCCATCCATACCCATGTCCAGTGTCCTATAATAAGCTTTAATCGAACCCTGGTTCATTTCCTCGGATAGTCCGGTTGGTCATGGGGTGGTGTGAAAGCTCATTCACTCTTGCAAGTGAACCCTGCTGCGGTTCATTTGAGATGTGAATGCAAAGCGGACCAAATGCAGGAAAAGACCCAAAAATCTAATCTTTTTTTTATGAGAAGACTGAAACATATGTATATAATGAAACACACAATACAGTTTTTTTTCGATTGCCTAAGCATGATTTTGAAAACGGGGCCCGGTGTTTCAAAACACACAATTAGCACAACCACACACAATTATCAGAACACATCAGATCCTTTGCTAAATTAAACACTTGTCAAAACCATACACTAATTTATAAAAACTACATTTTGTTACCATATGAAACACACGTTTCATATGACTTAATTCTGTTTGAACCAGTTACACACACTGCTGTGCTTAATTGCACACATTTAGCAATTCTACTTCTCAGTGATTAGAGTACTGTAAGTGAAGTATGCAGAGAATGTGCAAATATACAATAAATTCACCAAACACTACACAAGACCAATGCTGTGATGAAAATATAATTTATTTATCTACATATACCCAAATCAATGATGCAGACTGATGAAAATATAAATGTTCTCTCCATATAACCAAATCAGTCAACATTTCAACATGGAGAATCACAACAATACATGTCCCAGTTTTCATGCTACTATGTGCATAACACTGTAAGCTCAGCAAATATCAGACAAACATAAAATACTGTATCCAGTACAGGTTAAAATGACAGTAAAACAATTTTCTTTTGAAAAAATTTAAACAGACATTTGTTGTGATTCTCCATGTTGACTGATTTGGGAAAATGGGAGAAAATGTATATTTTCATCAGTCTGCATCATTGGTTGTCTTGTGTAGTGTTTGGTGAATGTATTGTATATTTTCACATTCTCTGTGTACAGTACTTCACTCTCCTTCCATTTTGGTTGAAGACAGGTGAACTCACCTGCTGCATTTTTATAGTGCTTAAACCGGATTGGTGTATCTACAATTAAGCAATGGTGTGTTTGTGCATCTGATGGCTGTGTTTAACCAATTGGCTCATATGTGTGGTAATTTGACATTCTGTGTCTAATGTAATGCAAGTGTGTTTAGTGTTTTGCAAATCACTGTGTGTATTGCAAAAAGTGTGAGGCTGACATTGTAGGGGTGCAAATCTGGGCCTATATTTTGCTCCTCGAGTGTAAGGTTTTGATAATTGTGTAATACTTTTGATTTGAGTGTTTATGCAATTGAAGAAAACTGTAAAGACTAGAGATGAACTGTTTATTTCTTTTGTACATAGGCTGTGCATATGTTTGTTTGTTTATTTGCTTATGTGTATGATTCTTAACTGTGTTTTTATTTTGTTATTGGTGTATATGTGTGTATGTATGTACAGTATATATATTATATATATATGTATATATATATGTGTATATATGTATATTTGTACTCCTGTTGGGGCTTCTTGGACCAGATCAATGTTTTATCTGGCTAAATAAAGGTTAAATAAATAAATAAGAAACTGATGATTTGGTCCTGTTAACTTTGAATTTTCTATGGGGACTGCCCAGATCCCTCTCATGGACCTGGACCTCACTTTGAGAACATCTAATGATTCTAGTTATTCAGTATTCATCTCTAATTACTCTAAAATTGCGTATTTCTGTTATAAAAAAAAAAAAGAAAAAAAAAAGTGGGGGGGTGGCCCCCCCTCCACCCCCCCCGGGCTGAAGCCCCCAATGTTTTCTAACCCTAAAAACGCCCCTGATAACAACGTTACCGTATCTAGTTGGTGTTAGCTAAAGTAAGTTACATTTAGACATTGCTAGCGGACGGTAAACCTTTACCCACTTATCGCATTATAAAAGTGACCTTAATTTGGTTGGTGGTGAGTCTGGTGACTAACTGAGCCTATAGATAAAAACGTTAATTTAAAGCAACTCTCCCAATATTATTGGAATATCATTACCGTCTTCAGAGTCAGTGGCTCGTTATTTGTGACGCCCCTAGGGGTTGCTCCGTGGTCACTCTTAACACTTTGAGTGCCAACGACGAGAATTCTCGTTATTTCATGCCAACCGTTCAGTGCCGACGACGAGAAATCTTGTTTTTTTTTAATTTGCGATTTCCATTCATTTTTCATCAATCTAGCCTCTAGTTACCACTGGGACTCTCTCTGAGCTCGAACAGGGAAAATGCCGCACCCTATCGTCTCCCGGATGGTAATGCACCCTTTGGATTGGACTGAATGAAAACGCATGGGGAAAAGAAAATCCACATTTTACTTGTCAGGCATGTAATCCGAGCCGAGTGCTCCGAGCCGAGTGCAGTCTGTGTGGTCCCTCAGAACAGCGTGGAATATGTCTTTTGAGCACCCAGCATTAGATCAATAAACGCGATCGATATTTGGAATGGCGATCAGGAATTGGAATAATCTTTTTACTCTTTGGGTAATCAGAGCTCTTTTCACAGATATATCAACGTGTCCCCTATGTGTGTGTGCTGATCAGGAAATAAGATAATAGATTTTTCAGCCCGCTTCTATAGCGTGCATAAGTACACATATACTATCGATAATCTAGCATTTATTTGAAAACAATTCATAAATAGGCCGAAAAATGACAGTAAAGGGCGATTCCTGCAGAATCATTTATTTTTCTTCTGGAAATTTCCAAAAACAAGCGTTTTTTCAAAATGGTATAAAACGGAAATGTACCAATGAAAAAACAATCCGTTTTGACAATGTTGACTGCAAGCAAGTCATTGATAAGCGACAGGCGTATTAGACACATAGCCATAATTTAAGATATAGTTTATGCGTTCGCAAATGTGCTCGCCCTCTCATTGAATAGAGCGTTGGCACTCAAGCGCTAAATCGTGCGCCCCCTGCTGGCACTCAAAGTGTTAATATGCTAGGAAACAATAATGAATAGCAGAGTGGGATGTATCAGACTGTAGATACTAGTTAACCAACTGAGCTGTTACTCTGACACTTTTGTGTCTTCTGAAACGGCATAGTGTCATAAAAGTGTCATATTGTGAAAAAACGACACCATTAATTACCAAATCACAACAACTAACACGTAACAGTACACAGTAATTTGACAGTAAGTCAGAGGGACCACGGAGCGACCCATATGGACCATACGAACACTACAGGTATGCCAAATGGATGACGGTGGCATAATTGGAATAGTGTCATCCAAGTGTCAAAACACTATCTCCAAAGCCACTGTTGAGCTGGCTTCTTTAATGTTCTGTCCCTCCTACAGTCACCATAACATCAAAAGGGGCCAAGGAAACCATCGTCTCCAAGCTGGGGTTCAAATACAGCAGCTCCTCTAAGGCAGAGGCAGAGCTCAGGAAGGAGAACGCAGAGCTCAGGAAGTAAAATGGACGAACTGGCCAAACGACATGTCAGGCCTCCCGACTCTGACAGCAGCAAACTGCTGGAGGTAAACTATGGCGGGGGAGCAGGGCTTGGCTTCTGTGTTGAGGGACACACTAGGGCTGGGCGATATGGAAAAAAATCATATTGCGATAACGATATGATAATGTTATCATATTTCTCGATATCGATAATTATCGAAATGTTATAAGTATTAAAAAAATTAAAAATTAAATAAAAAAAAAAATTTAACAACAGATGTATGTTTATTTTGCAGCAATTCTTTGTCATTGCCGCCATCTTTAGTGTTACATCCCCTCACACTCCAGTTCTCAGGCTGCAGCTGGTTTAAAAGCGAAAGTAAACCGGCTTCTCTGCTGGCTGTGGCTCCAGGGGAGTTGAACAGTTCTGGCTCTGCTAGTTTATTTTCGATCTTTTGGCGCTTTTTTGGTGGACAAACCACCGCACATGTGCACCGTGACTCGTGACTGGAGTCTAGTTCTGCTAGCATACATAGCCTACTGTGTACAGACGGTTTCAAACTGTATTTTAAATTAGAAAGCAAACAAAATAAATGGACAAGAGAAAAATAAATCTCAATTTGGTCAGTATTGTCATTTGGACAAGCAAAGCCATTACTTTAAGTTTCAGGCAAGAAAGACAAGTCTGTCCACTGTCTGGTTTTAAAACTGCCCTGTTGCAGGTCAAAAAAAAATAAAAAAAAAAATAAAAAAAAAATTTTATTTCGATATTCGATATAGATTATTAAAATATATCGCGATATTTATCGTTATCGTTATATCGCCCAGCCCTAGGACACACATTAGGCGGAGGAGGTACGGGAGGTATTATTAGATATTCCCCCATCTGCAAAGATATTTATTGTTGGATATGACTTAGTCCTGAGTTCCATAACTGTCTTTCTATTCTATACTGTAGGTGGGGAGACTCTTACTCTTTTAAAATTTCGTTGTACCATTGTGACAATGACAATAAAGATCATTCATTCATTATATAGGGAGGTGTAGTGGTTACGTCATTGTTGTTTCCGGCCGGTCCACCTCGCTTGAAATTGCAATGTATTTCCAATGGACACATTTCTAAATCGTCTAGTTTAAAACAAATAAAGCATGAACATTGGCATGGTATACCTTTCTGTGACTTTGCGATCTTCTTTGAGGAAAAAGTGGAGAACATCCGCAGCTCCTTCTCCCAAACCCCACCCATTCCAAATGCTGAATCGAGAACCTCATCCTTCACTCTGTCATCTTTCTCTCCCATTACAGAAGCCGAGACCCTGACACTGGTAACATCGAACCGTCCGACTACATGCCAGCTGGACCGGCTACCCTCCCCACTCCTCCAGACCATAGCACCAGACATCCTCCCATTCCTAACTGCAACCATCAACTCCTCACTCAACTCGGGGGTGGTCCCCACATCCCTAAAACAAGCCAGAGTCACGCCCCTCATAAAAAACCCATCCCTGAACCCTACCGTCATAGGCAACTACCGTCCTGTCTCTCTTCTCTCCTTCCTTTCTAAAACACTTGAACGTGCTGTATCCAACCAACTTACTGCTTATCTCTTACAGAATGACCTCCTAGACCCTAAGCAGTCAGGCTTCAGGACTGGTCACTCCACAGAGACAGCCCTCATTGCGGTCATAGAGGCATAGATAGCAAAAGCGAAAGGCCTCTCCTCTGTCCTGATTCTCCTAGATCTATCTGCAGCCTTCGACACAGTCAACCACCAGATCCTCCTCGCGGCCCTCGCAGGAATGGGAGTGGCTGGCTCTGCGCTGACATGGCTGTCATCATACCTCAATGACCGCTCCTACCAAGTGTCATGGAGAGGGACCCTGTCGGTCACCCGCCCCCTGCGGACGGGTGTCCCCCAGGGCTCGGTTTTAGGACCTCTTCTCTTCTCCCTCTACACTAAATCACTGGGTAACATTATCACGTCTCATGGCTTCTCCTACCATTGTTATGCCGACGATACTCAACTCTCCTTCCCTCCCTCAGATATCCACGTCTCTGAGCAGATCTCGGCCTGTCTGTCCGACATCTCCGCCTGGATGACGACCAACCACCTCAAACTGAACCTAAGCAAAACAGAATTGCTCCACCTGCCGGCCAAATCCTCCCCCCTGACTGACCTTTCCATCACAGTCGAGAATGCAGCTGTGACCGCGTCCCCGACCGCCAAGAACCTTGGTGTTGTCCTCGACGACCAGTTGAACTTCTCTGCTCACATCGCAGCGACAACCAGAACCTGCCGATTCCTCCTGAGCAACGTCAGAAGGATCCGCCCCTTCCTGACAAAAGAAGCCACCCAACTCCTCGTCCAATCAACAGTCATCTCCCGCCTCGACTACTGCAACGCACTGCTCGCTGGCCTCCCGGCCACTGCCACTAAGCCTCTTCAACTCATTCATAACGCAGCGGCCCGCCTGATCTCAAACCTACCGAAGTCGGCCCATGTCACCCCACTTCTTAGGGACCTGCACTGGCTCCCCATTGCTGCACGAATCCGCTTCAAGGCCCTCAACCTAGCATACCGTGCGGCAAAGGGAACCGCTCCCACCTACCTCCGGTCAATGGTCTCTAACTACACACCCTCAAGACCCCTACGCTCTGCATCTTCTGGCCGCCTCAGACCTACTCCTATCCAAGCTCCGGGAGGGTCATCAAAGAGAAGTCGCCTATTCTCAGTCCTTGCCCCACAATGGTGGAATGAACTACCCACCCCAGTTAGGACAGCCGAAACACGTCCAATCTTTCGCCGTCGACTAAAGACGCACTTCTTCAACCATTATCTGAATTAAAAAATAAAATAAAAAATCTAACCCTAACTAACCATACTGTCATGCACTTGTCCTAATAAACTAACCTACACTGTAGCACTCATCACTTTGATGAACATTGTTACTCAGCTGATAGAGTTGTGCCCTTCCTGATGGCTTGTTGTACAGAACTTGTAAGTCGCTTTGGATAAAAGCGTCAGCTAAATGACTAAATGTAAATGTAAATGTGTGTATTCATCCACAATCTATAGCTCAACATGAAACAATTCGCAATTAATAGTAAAATAATTATGTACAATTTTATTTCAACCAAAAATGCTTAAACAATAATGTTAGTGATAGAAGGGAACTCATTTTGTGCAAAAATGGAAAGCTTGCCAATGTTCATGAGGCAGAATTATTACAATAGCCGATAATACATTTTCCCAATGATAAATCCCTATACAGGTGGACCGCGGGGGAAACTAAAGTGACGTCAGACTACACCTCCTTATATTCTTTCATTGGACTAACTTGTAATGAATGAAATGGTGAAATGAAATGCTTCCCCATCTTTCTGTGGATCCCCTGAAACCGCAGCCAGGCTAACTGCTCGCATTGACGCTACTTTCAGGGCGCAGGGCTTTCTCTAAACAATGGTATAGGGGCACAGCTCCGCTATAACAATGTGTTGGCGCAAGGAACTTACCCCTATGTGTGCTATTTTATTGAAATTATGTTCATGAGTTACAGGAAATGACAGGAAATGTCTTTCTTTATTGCCATTCTCTTGCATAGCCTCCCTCCACATCACCTCCTAGTTGTGAGTGACTCTGCGCCGTCTTGTCTGAGAATCCTGGGGCACTCGGTCGTGTGTTTCTTCCCGTTGTAAGACTTCAAATGGCCTGTTTTGTGTTTTCCTCTCCCTTTTGTTTAGCATGTATTCTCTTTTATAGCCACGCCCCGTGCTATGCAGTCATCCACAGGTTCGCACAAGGTCCTTGAAGTGCTTAAAGTGCTTGATCTTTGAAAAAAAAGTCAAGACCTGGAACCACCAATTTTTTTACAAGGTGCTTAAAAAGTCCTTGAAATTAAAATCAACCTTTCGCATTCAGTTTTGTTCATCCATGATAAAATTGTTCTCAATCAAGACATAAATTTTTTTTTAATTTAAAGTCTAACTAATTGTCGGAAATTAGTTTCAAGCCATAAATATTGGATCCGATTTTTTTTCTCTATAGAAAACAGCATTTAACACTGAGTGCCAACGACGAGATATCTCGTTTGTTCATGCCGACCGTTCAGTGCCAACGACGAGAGATCAAGTTTTTTTTTTATTAGCGATTTGAATTAATATTTCATCAATCTAGCCTCACGTTACCACTGCAAACTCTCTCTGAGCTCCATTGGGAAACAACCGTCCCCTATAGTCTATCCCTGTGGTACTGCACCCCTTTGGAATGGATTGAATGAAACGCATGGGAAGAAAAAAAATCCTGCTTCCACATTTTACTTCTCAGGCAAGTCACCCGAGACGATCGGATTCATTGTGGAGCCTCAGAACAGCGTGGAATCTGTGTTTCGACCACCCAGCGTTGGATCAATAAACGCGATCGATATTTGGAATGGCGATCAGGAATTGGAATAATCTTTTTGGAGAACATCTGATCTGAGGTAAGGAATCTATTTTACCAGTCTTAGGATAATCAGAGCTTTTTTCACAGAGATATCAACGTGTGCCCTATGTGTGCGTGTACGTGTGTGTGCTGATCAGGAAATGAGATAATCGATTTTTCAGCCCGCTTCTATAGCGTGCATAAGTACACATATACTATCGATAATCTAGCGTTTATTTGAAAACTATTCATAAATAGGCCGAAAAATTACAACGTTTTTGTGTATTCCAGAATATTCCAGTAAAGGGCGTTTATCACAGAATCTTTATATTTTCCTGAAACTTTCAAAAAACGAGTGTTTTTCAAAATGGTATAAAACGGAAATGAACCGATGGGGCACCCGACCTCCGGGACTCAAAGTGTTAATGGATCTACCACTATTAATGGATCTACCGGTATTAATGGATCTACCGGTACTAACGGATCTACCGGTATTATGTCCCCTGTGTGTTTCTTCATGTGATTCCTCAGGTGGCCTTCTCGTGGGTAACTCTTGTCACAGACCGTGCAGCCGTAGACTCGCTTCCGCATGTGAACGATCATGTGACGATTGAAGGCGCTGCGGTCGCTGAAGCTGCAGCCGCACTCGTAGCAGAGGTGGGGTTTCTCCCCCGTGTGCGTCCTGATGTGGACCTTCAGCGCTCCGCCCTTGATAAAGGTCTTCCCGCAGAAGGCGCAGCCGTGCGGCCTATTCCCCGTGTGGATCATCGTGTGGATCTTCAGGGAGAAATTCTGGGAGAACCTCTTGCCGCACACGTCGCAGCCGTAGGGTCTCTCCCGCGTGTGAACCCTCGCGTGGCCCACCAGACTGCTGCGGCGAACGAACGCCTTCCCGCAGACAGTGCAGACGTACGGTCTCTCTCCCGAGTGCACTCTCATGTGCTCTTTGAGGCTGTTGTTCGTGTTGAACATCCTGCCGCAGTGGCTGCAACAGAGGAGATTCCCCGCGTGGATTCTCAGGTGATCGGTCAGGTAGTCACTGCGGGAGAATCCTTTGCCGCAGTGAGTGCAAACGTAGGGTTTCTCCTTCGTGTGGATTGTCAGGTGATTGGTCAGGTTTTCTTTGCGGCAGAATCCTTTGCTGCAGTGAGTGCAAACGTAGGGTTTCTCCTTCATGTGGATTCTCAGGTGCATGGTCAGGTAGCGTCTGCGGGGGAATCCTTTGCCGCAGTGAGTGCAAACGTAGGGTTTCTCCTTCGTGTGGATTGTCAGGTGCATGGTCAGGTTGCGTTTGCGGCGGAATCCTTTGCCACAGTGAGTGCAAACGTAGGGTTTCTCCTCCGTGTGAATTCTCAGGTGCATGGTCAGGCTGTCTTTGCAGGGGAATCCTTTGCCGCAGTGAGTGCAAACGTAGGGTTCCTTCTTGGTGTGAAGCCTCGCGTGGGTCACCAGTTGCCGGTGTCTGCTGAACTCTCCCCCGCAAACGCCGCAAACGTTCCTTCTCGCGTACGTCTTCAAGTGAAGTCTTAGGCTCTCTACCGATTCAAAACGTCTCCCACACACACCGCAGACGTCTGTGCCCATGTCGTGCTTCTGGACGTGTTTCCACAGTGGACCCTCATAGCAGAAAGACTGTCCGCACACTTTGCAGCAAAACGTGGGGACTCTTTTTATTTTAGCGCGTGTATTGTGGCTCTTGGACTCGGTCGGATTCTTTATCTTCTCACTTGATGTCGCTTTTTTCTTTATGAGTTTCTCCGCTTTCTTAATCTGGTCACTCTGTGTCGCCGTTTTCTTTTTGAGTTTCTCGGTTTTCTTTTTTCTTTTCTGCCTCGTCAGAGTCAACCGATGTCCTTGTTCCCTCCACTCGTCATCGCTGCCACCGCCTTCTCTCTCTTCACCATTGTTCTCTTCACCGTCGGCGATGGAACAGTCTGAAGAGAGGGGCTGGAGGTCACGGCTGCAGATTTCTTCTCCGGTCTGAAGGGAGTCTGGACCCTCCTCCTCGTGGCTCGGACCGGGGCTCCAACACAGCCCGGGGACAACACGGTTGTCCTCATCGCAAACAGAGACATTGTCCCGTAGAGAGTCTGGATGCAGGGATGAAAAGAGGAACAATAAATAATCTTGAAACTTGACTTGGAAGTTTTATTATTTTTATTAATATTATTATTATTATATTTATATTATTATTATAAGATTTTTCAATTTAAGCATTTGACCGAAAATGTACTGAAAATTAAACGTAAACCCACAACACTCGTGCCCCCCATCTCACCCTCCACCACTGCCCAGCTCAACTACCCTCCCCACCCAATCCCAGGACACCCACTGTGGAGGATGAAGACATTAGTCTCCTCCCTATGAGCTATTTCACCCAAACTCGCCCCAGTTGTATTCTCCCCCCCCCCTCTCTTGTGTATAAAGGGGATTCCCTCATGAAAATCTGTCTCTTCTTCCAGATTCCAACAGCTAGTTATTTGGTAAGAGCCATTCATCAAGCCATATATCTCTGAGTTATTTATATTTGATACTTTCATTCTGAGTTAATAAATTGTATTAACCGGATCCACCGACTGAGTAAGTTATTACGGCTTTGATCGGCCACATTCATTCACGATTGGCGCCCACAAACTTTTTGTGCCTATGCATTGATCGGCCACATTCATTCACACCACCTCCCCAAAACATGAAGAGAAAACAATATTGAGCAGGAAAGAATTACAAATAAATAATACTGTGTAGTGCAACAAAGCAAAAATAAACAAGTAAAAGAAATTATATATATAATATATATATATACAGTATAGGCGGAGGGGGGGGGGGGTAGCTGTAGCTCAGGCCCACATCACTCCTCTGCAAGTATCCGTCCGTGCGTGGCCTGTAGGACTTCCTTAATAGTTGGGGAGACATGCTTCCACTTCAGCAATATTAAACATCTAGCCAAGAGTTAGGAGAAGCCACTACAGTTCAATATTAAACATCTAACTAGGAGTTAGGAGAAGCCACTTCAGTTCAATATTAAATGTCTAGCTAGGAGTGAAGAGACACTACAGTTCAATATGAAACGTCTAGCTAAGAGTGAGGAGAAGACACGACAGTTCAATATTAACCAGTTAATCTGTAGACCGTTTTCGCCTAAGTAAATGGAAGATTGCTCCACTTCTGCAAGGTCAATTTGCATGTTCTTGGTATCTAGGAACATCTAGGGACCTGGGGGTATGTATTTCCAGTGTCAGAAATATTGTGTCTGTTACTAGTAATTATTCAATTGTAATGAATAAATTAATTATGATCTATGATTTTGATGATGATGATCAAAAATTGATACGGGTAGGAGAAAATGCTCACTGAGCTCATTCACCACCTTATTGAGATCATGTGTACAAAAAATCTAAGCAAATGAACCGCGGGAAGATGATTAAACAGAAGGATTTGTAGATACAGTAATTAATGATAATAGACTTTAATTATAAATTCATATTTGACCTTGAACTTGACCGTGACCTTATTATGGCCAAATCATACATCTATGGATAGGGAAAATGCTCCTCTTTCCAATGGCAGGGTTGAATCTGCATTTAGTCATTTCTTGCGGTTTTTACGATAATTAGCATTTTCCGATAAATTAATATTTCCGATAAATCATATAAAACATCGGTAAAAATGAAAATATACACTTTGACTACTGTTCCTACATCCTGAACGATAGATAATCGATGTTGAATGGGCCATAGTAATGTCAATTTAGCAATACAATTTAAAAAGTTATAGCCCTGTAAAGAAGGTGAACATCTCCATAGGCTTAGAGTGGTGGCAGAGATCATACATTGATGGATATAAGCGTGGCAGTTAATGTGTTAAAGGTCCACGCTGGTCTGTCTAATGGAATTACAATTGCATGTAATTTAAGGTCCGCGCTGGTCATGCGTCTATAATGAAATGAGGACAGCTCTGCGCAAAAGCAAGTCTCATCTCAGCCGCAACGTGACAACATATACTCGATGTTCACGATATAGTAATTTACTACATCTCATGTAGAACAAGCCGCGATACATCGAGTATACTCGATATATCGCCCAGCCCTAACTACAACCAGTGCCATACTCACGTCAGCAAAACAGTCAAATCAGAATGGCTTAGTTGAGTGAGGGAGGATCTTGTGAACTCGAGACTAGACTGATGAGCCAAAATGAGAATTAGAGACACAGACCCCATTGATACAAACCCCCATTGCTAAAAAACAATGATAAACACTGGAAAAGGCAATTTATAAGACAGGGGACCTTTAAAATCAATTCTAAATGTTACAGGAAGCCAGTGTAAAGCAGCTAAGACTGGACTAATGTGCTCTCTCCTTTTGGTTCTTGTTAGCAGTCGGGCTGCAGAGTTTTGGATTAGCTGAAGCCTCTCTGTGGTTTTCTTAGGGAGACCTGTGAAAAGTACATTACAGTAGTCTAACCGGCTAGATACTGTATGAATGCATGAATTAGTTTCTCAGCATCGTTTTGATTCATAAATGGTCATACCTTTGCTATATTTCTGAGATGGAAGAACGATGTTTTCGTCACTTTGTTAATATGAGAATTGAAGTTCAGTTCTGAATCTATGATAACCCCAAGACTTGTGACCTCAGATTTTATACAAGGGGTTAGTCCTCCCAGGTTCTTTATTAAAGTTTCTTTTTTTGTTTTGGGGCCGATAATTAGAATTTCAGTTTTGTTCTCATTTAGTTTCAGGAAGTTCTTACTCATCCATTTATTTATTGCCAATAAGCAGTCTGTAATGGAGTTAATAGCTGTATCATTTGGTTCAGCAGATATGTACAGTTGTGTATCATCCGCATAACTATGGAAACCTACATTATGTTCTCTGATGATATCACCCAGCGGTAACATGTAAAGGGAGAAGAGTAAAGGACCTAAGCAACTCCCTTGTGCAACTCGATAGTTGTTGTCATATATCTCATATGTGGCCTCCTAGTCTAACATAGAATTTCCTCCCTCTGATGTATGTTTTAAACCAGCTTAGCACATGTTCTGAGAAACCGACAAGGTTTTCAAGACGATCGATTAGGATATCGTGATCGATTGATTCAAATGCTGCACTGAGATCTAGCAGGATAAGGATGGAGACCTTATTCTCATCAGAGTTTAGTCTGAGGTCACTGATTATTTTGGTGAGGGCAGTTTCAGTGCTATGATATTTTCTGAATCCCGACTGAAATTCTTCTAAGATGTTGTTTTCTTCAAGAAAAGAATCAATTTTAACTGAAACTATCTTTTCAAGTACTTTACCAATGAATGGTAGGTTAGATATTGGTCGATAGTTTGCCATTACATTACTATCCAAGTTAGGTTTTTTTAGTAATGGCTTTACAACTGCTGTTTTAACCCTTTAATCGCCGTTGACGCTGAAACACGTCATTCCCCGCCATGCTCATTCTGCCGTTGACGCTGGACAGCGTCTTTGATATCAATATTTTTTTATCTCGCGCCGATTGCTATCAAACTGTATACAATCATCAATATAATGCATTTTTTAGGGCTATAAATCACGTTCTGGAGAAAGATGCAGAAAACGATAAAAACATACTTATACTTTAGACCGTATTTTAGTATGAATATGTGAATGAAAAAGTATAACGTTGCTACACCCTGAACAATAGATATAGGACTTTGAATGGGCCATGGTAATGTCAATTTAGCAATACAATTTAAAAAGTTATAGCCCTGCAAAGAAGGGGAACTTCTCCATGTTAAATAGGGCTGGCGAGGGATGGTAAATTATGAATTTAACCCCGGCGATCAAAGTGTTAAAGGCATCTGGGAAAATACCAGTTCTAAGGGAAGTGTTGATGATATAGCACAGGGCTTGAAACACTATTAAACACCGGTTTGAAGAAAGCTGTAGGTATAGGATCAATGTCTGAGGTGGAGGAGTTACATTCTGAGACAGTTTTGCAGAGTACATCTAATGTGATGCATGTGAATCTTCTCATGGTTACATTGCGCGGTTTGCTGTAATCAGCTTTATTTCCATCATGAGTAATGCTGGCCCTGATCAAGGTTATTTAGTTGTTAAAGAATAGTGCACGTTCTTCACACTTAACCGTTGATGACTGAGGAGGTGTAGGGGCAGTGTTGAGTAGTAGATTAATAGTGGAAAAAAGGATTCTGGAGTTTCCAGCGTTTTTATTATTATTATTTTTTAATCCTCTTTTTCTCCGCCTGATTTTCTATGCTTTTCTCCCCATCCCAATTTAGTCGTTATGCCAATTCCCCCCCTCCCCTACCTGGTTGTTGTGCGCATGTTCCCCCTACTGGTCGGTACAAGGGAACCCTGAAGTCTACCACATGCTTCCTCCGACACATGCAGAGACAGCCAGCGGCTATCTTTTCACCTGGCAGCGCGGACTCTCATTGGTGAAGTGTAACGCGTGGGAGGTCACGCTGCCTTCACCACTTCCTGCCTTTCGCTGAGCAGGCGCCCAGACCCGTAGGCGTCGCTGTCCACAATGCCAGATTCCCACCCACGACTAACTCCTCCTGCTAACTCAGCCAAACGAGTTAGTATGACGATCGGCCCAAGCCGCAGGCAATGTTGACTCCGGGAGTCGAGACCGCAGCCTCTTGCATTGGTGACGAGCGCAATATCTACTACGCCACCCGACCGCCTGTTTCCAGCATTTTCTGTAATGATTTTAGAGAAGTAGTCTTTCCTTGCTAAGCGGATGGTTTTATTATAAGCAATTAAAGCATCTTTGTGTATATCACAGCAGATGGTGGTTTTTGTTTTTCTCCATTTTCGCTCAGCTGCACGACATTTCCTTTTTTCTTTGTTGACTGCATTATAGTTCAACCAGGGGGAGGCTCTGGTTTTCTTCTTTTTCGTTTTTAGTGGGGCAACAGAATTTAATACAGATGACAGTGCATCATTGAGATTTTCTACCATCATGATTGTGTGGTTCATGTAGTCTGATAAGATTAATGAACTTTGATTCAGCCTTGTCGTTTAGGAGCCTCTTTTGAACTATGATTTATTTTTTCGTTTTAGTAAGGGTTATTTGAGTATCAAAGAATATACAGTGATCGTCGGAGACAGGTAATTCAGTTAGAGAAATTGCCTATGCTTAGCCCAGTTGTTGTTATGACTAAGTCTAATATATTTCCAAGACGGTGAGTTGCATTTGTTATATGCTGTGTTAGATCAAACCTATCCAGTAGATTTTTTAGCTCTATAATTTTGGAGTCTGTTTTCTTATTAAAATGAATGTTCAAGTCTCCATTTAGGATCACCTTATCGTATCCGGTAACACATAGTGAAATCAGTTCAGACGGGGGTTCGAAATTAAGGGGGGCTTGGGGCAAAATGCCCTAAATTTTTTTACCAAATGCCCTCGAAAATCAGTTAAGGGGGGCAAAAAATGCCCCAGACAGTTTACTAATTATATATATAACTATATATATGCTCTACAGTGCGAGCATTTCACTTGCATTTGCTCCTAAAATATGTGTGCGAACAGGAAAAATCATTTACCCACATAATGTGCGAGACGAGTGAAGATTACAAACTCAGTAGTGCTTTTTTCGCTTGTGTGTGTGCGAGCGAGCATGAGAAGCGGAGTTGGAATGAGAGCGGAGAGCGAGTATGTGAGAGAGCGTGTGTGTGTGTGTGCGACTCGAGCGTGAGAGAGAGCGTGCGTGTGTGTGTGTGTGAGCGAGCAAGAGAGTAAGTTACTTACTAAGTGTAATAGACTCGATACGACGGAGCCCTGCTACACCATAGATATATATAAACATTATATTCGGTTCGTATATCACGGTTTTGGGGTCACAGTTTTCGGTTCGGTATACCTTTTTTAAAATTTTATTTTTATGTAACACTCCCATACATCAGCATAAGATATATAGCCTAAAAATAATCCAACTTTTCAGTTATTCTCAAGGACGTAGTCATGCAAAAACTGAAAGAATGAGGCAGTTTGACATCAGGTACATCATTTTGACAGTGACCGGTTAGAGCTAGGAGAGATTTTGGTACAGCAAGAGGGGAGGCATTATTGATTTAAACATGCTTCTCATTTATTTGAAAAAAAATAAAGGTTTACAGCAGTTTGCCTTAAATAATGTTTGGCACACAAAGACCGAACTGACTGAAAAATATAGGCTACATTTGTCAAAGTATTAACTTAGGCTACGTTTAGACGAGCGTTTTGGGGTGGAATTCTCCGTGCAGACGACGCTGTAACGACGGAGCCCCGCTGTCACACGATTGGCGCATATGTCACATGACGTGCTGTGAAGACCCGCCCTACTCTGCCTCTGATTCGCAGACTGTGGATGGGGAATGTGATTGGACCAAAGCAGAGTCACTCACAGACAGTGGGTCCACTCACGCCGCGGGACAGATTCTTGTGTATTTAACCCTTTCACTGCCACACGACAGCCGGTTGTGTGATAGTAAAGGGTTAACCTTCTGTCGTGTGGCAGTGAAAGGGTTAAAAGTACTGCCAATGTAGCCTTCAGGTGATCTCCGTTGATATAGTCAGACATACTTGCTTTGTTTACGTCTCGGCTACTGGCGCATACCTGCTACCTGTGACGTAAGCAGTACGCGCGACCAGAGCCGTGACAACCCTTTCGTCATCGTTTTAACAGATTTATACGGTGTGACAGTTTAGACGAGAGCGCAAAGCTTTTGCGTTTCTAGGAATTCCACCCTCGAAGGTAGTCTCACTTTTTTGCGGTTTCACCCCGTAAAAACGCCGTTTCCGTATAAACGAAAGGCACATCCGAAAAAATATTTTTGCGGATTCACCTGCTAGCGTTTCCGTCTAAACGGGGCCTTAGTGCAAACAAACAAAATAATTAAACCCTTCTATTTTTGTGGCCACATTTTGTGGCCATCAACATAAAGTATGCATATGCTTTAACAGCACTAGACTTTCCTTTCTTTAAAATAAAACACAAAAAAACAATGTCCACAATGTTTATATTGCCCAATTGTCAGTTCTTAACCCAATGAGTGCCTAGAGGTCGCTGTTTACCGTCTGGTAAGAAGGCCAGCACTGTAGTGTTTGCGAGTGCTAAAACTATATTAAATATTATAGCTATGGATCTAATAAACACGTCGATTGTCAGTGAGTGAGTGATCCTGTCGAATCCCAATAAACTCCAGCAAACGGCGCTTCAATCCATTTCCTTAGAAATCGTGCCATTTGTCGCTTGATTTATGAATCGTTCTGAAATAAACGCTAGATTATCGGTATTATATGTTTCATCATGTGCGCACGGAAGCGGGGGCTGAAAAGTCGCCCCTCCGTGCTTTGGTCGGCGCCAACAGCACGCACACACAGACACGTTGTGATCGTTACAAAAGAAACATCGGATTAACCCAAGATTGGTAACATAGAGTCCTTACCTCACATCTGACATACTGCAAAAAGAATAATCCAATTCCTGATCGCCATTCCAAATATTGATCGTGTTTATTGATCCAACGTTTCTCAACCAAAACACATGAATCCACGCTGCTCCAGTGTCCCCCAATCAGTGTGTTATAATGTTACTCTTGCCCGAGAAGGAAAACCTGGACCGGACTTATTAGAATGATGCACAGCTCCAGCCAGAGGGATTCCAATGATGTGCAATACCGGCCGCAAGGCGTTAGGTTGCGGTATTGGCCTTTTGCGAGCTCAGACCCATTCCCAATGATAACGTCAGGCTGGATGAATGAAAAATTTATGGATATAGCGAATAAAAGAAATAACGATTAAAACCCGACTTTTCTCGTGATTGGCGCTCAACCGCTGGCGAGATAACCCGACTTTTTTCATGATTGGCGCTGAAACAGTTAATGGAAAGATTCGTTTTCCACTTGAATTTAAAGTGCAGTATTTGAAATACAATGAAAGTAATATGGCTGGATTTCTTATCAAAAGGAAAAGTGTCACTGTGTTATTTAAAAGAAATAAATAAACTAGTGATGCACGATATATCAGCCGCCGATATAATATTTTTTAATTTTTTTTGTTTTACACATCGCCGTCGGTATCGGTCCGATATCAAGATAGTGCCGATATGAACCGATATGGCCTTAACACTTTCCGTGCCGTGGATCCGGTGCCCCGGAACCCTGTTGCGTGCCAACGCCCACTTCAATGGTAGAGCTCTCATATTTGCGAACGCATAAACTATATCTTAAATTATGTGTATAATATGGCCGTCGCTTATCAATGACTTGTTTGCAGTCAACATTGTCGAAACGTATTGTTTATTTTTTTAATCGGTTAATTTCCGTTTTATACCATTTTGAAAAACTAGTTTTTTTTAAAGTTTCAGGAAAATATAATGATTCTGTGATAATCGCCCTTTACTGAAATATACTGGAATACACAAAAAAATGTCATTTTTCGGCCTATTTAGTATTTATGAATCGTTT
Organism: Notolepis coatsorum; assembly: GCF_963971535.1. Lineage (NCBI taxonomy): Eukaryota > Metazoa > Chordata > Actinopteri > Aulopiformes > Paralepididae > Notolepis > Notolepis coatsorum. The sequence goes on along the minus strand of NC_140179.1, from coordinate 52,022,752 downwards.
TCAAATAAACGCTAGATTATCGATAGTATATGTGTACTTATGCACGCTATAGAAGCGGGCTGAAAAATCGATTATCCATTTCCTGATCAGCACACACACACAGGGCCCACGTTGATATCTCTGTGAAAAAAGCTCCGATTATCCTAAGACTGGTCAAATAGATTCCTTACCTCAGATCAAATGTTCTCCAAAAAGATTATTCCAATTCCTGATCGCCATTCCAAATATCGATCGCGTTTATTGATCCAATGCTGGGTGGTCGAAACACCGATTCCACGCTGTTCTGATGGTCCACAATGAATCCGATCGGCTCGAGTTACATGCCTGAGAAGTAAAATGTGGAAGCAGGATTTTTTTTTTCATGCGTTTCATTCAATCCAATCTAATCCAAAGGGGTGCAGTACCACAGGGAGAGACGATAGGGGGCGGTATTTTCCCAATGGAGCTCAATGAGAGTTTGCAGTGGTAACGTGAGGCTAGATTGATGAAATATGAATGGAAATCACTAATAAAAAAAAACGAGGGCGCCCCAGTGGCGAACCACATAGCGCGCTCAGCCGCGACACGGCCGACCCGGGTTCGACTCCCGAACCCGTCGTTATTTGCCGAATGTCTTCCCCCCACTCTGTCTCCCATTCCTCCTCTGTCTCTCTCTACTGGACTGCCCAGTAGCAATAAAGCGATAAAACGCCAAAAAAAAAGAGATCTCTCGTCGTTGGCACTCAGTGTTAAATAGTTTCAAAATATCAGTCATTTCTGAAAATAAGTTACAAAAGTACAAAAAAAAAATGCGTTTTGGAAAATAGCTCTTTATTTGATTATCATTAAAAAGTGTTTTCTATACAGAGATATCGACATCGGTAAATATCGGTATCGGCCAGAACAGCAATATTAATATCGGTTATCGGTCACAATTTTCACATCGGTGCATCACTAAAATAAACAAACAAATTAGAAGGCCATCAATATAAAATGCAGCTTAAATCAAACTAACGCACACTGTACTGTTTCAAAACAACACTGCTCTATTCATTCTCTTTTTAAAATACGAGTGTCTACATTTATTTAGACCAGGGGTGGCCAACCCGCGGCTCGCGAGCCGCATGCGGCTCTTTGCCCGTCAATGTGCGGCTCTTCCATCCATAAAATTTTTTTTTTTTTTTTTTTTACTTTTTTTTTACTTTTTTTTTTTATGTCACTCATTCCATAAGGACGTAGAATAAACATTTACAATTTTTTTTTAAATGGTCCATTTGCATGTTCTTGGTATCTGAATCTAGGGACATATGGATCAGTGTCAGAAATAGTGTGTCTGTTACTAGGCTTGAGTAAATTGTAATGAACCAAAGGAGAATATCAATTCTATTTAAAAAAAAAATGTATCTTTGACTGTAAATAACACCATGCTAAAATTGACCAGACCTGAAAAATCTAAGCAAATGAATAAAGGGAAGATGATTAAACAGAAGGTTTTGTAGATACAGTACTGAATTCTGCCATCTTTTTTATAATGTAAATTTCTCCACCATTTTTCATCATATTGCAACACCGTTTTTTGCAAGACGTTCACAGAAAGGTAGAGAAACTAACTGCGTTCTGTTTTATGGCAATAACGTTCAGGTTTGTGGGAGATAATCCCAAAAAATAAGAGAAATTAAAAAGTAAATCCAGAAGTCAGATGATTGACAGGGGCTGGTGTGAGCTGGGTAGGGTAGTTTTTCGAAATTTGAAAGCCCTGAGTCTCTTCCTTCAAAAGACTACACTCACTTTTGGCTGTGCCACTTCCTCCTGTCAATATGCGCCGGTTTCCGACTCAATGCCCTGAGATTTCTATAATCTTATATTTCACTAATAACAGTTAAAATAATTGGTAAACAAACATAATGCTGAAAATATACACTTTTACTGTATATCTCGGGCTTAAGAGGTTAACCCTGTGAGGCCCAAATTAAAAAGAAATTAGCAACTTCAGAGGCCAGAGGGTGGGACATATAAACACATTTACTATCAAATAGCATTGTGAGGCTGAACAACAGGACCAATTGACTATACATGTGCTTAAAGGGGAACTATCTTATAAATGGCTTTTTTCAGTGTTTACCATTGTTTCTTAGCTATGTGGACTTATATTAATAGGATATATGTCTCTAATTCTCATATTGGCGAATTCTTCCAATTCTCCTCTCACAATATTCACCCTCACTGAACTGAGTCATCTGAAAATGTGCATATCTGTGATGTCAGAGATTTCTCAGCTGCATAATAATGTGGCAGTTGATGTGGCAGTTGGCACCAGGCCACACAGTGGTTAGAGCTCAGCCTCAAAACGGCTTAAAATGCGGTTTTTAGTACTTGATTAGAAATACAAAACAATGCATTTTTTTGGAAAAAAACCTAGGTGTTCCATAGACTCACAGGAATTGTGTAAAAGTGCCCAAATAGTGAAAGAAATAGTAAAATAGTTCCCCTTTAACATTTTTTTAAATAAACATTATTTTTTTAAATGGCTAAAAGTGATTTTGTAATTTTGCAACCGTGGGTCTCACAGGGTACTTTTAACCCTGTGAGGCCCAAATAAAAAAGACATTAGCAACTTCAGAGGCCAGAGGGTGAGACCTATAAACACATGAAGGGTGCCGTGACTGAAAAAAAAGGTTGAGAAACGCTGGTATATGGTGTGGCTCTTTGTGGTACCACAGTCATTTTTTTGTGGCTCTTAGTCTCTGACTGGTTGGCCACCCCTGATTTAGACTAACAAAGGGGACATGCATTGCTATTCCTTTCACTATTTGGGCAACTTTACACAATTCCTGTGAGTCTATGGAACACATCTGTAAAGTTTTTTTCAAAGAAATTCATTGTTTTGTATTTTTAATCAATTACTCAAAAGCTAATTCTTTCGACTTCAAGATCCCAAGCTGTTTGGGCTGGGCTCCGCCCATAAGCGCTTTGAGTGACAGTCGCCCACAGTCAGCGACTGGCACAGAGAGAGATAGAAAGATTGAGGGGGATACTAATTAATTTCGCCACGGGGGGGGGGGGGGCATAATCCCACGGGACAATGCATTGGTAACTTGTTTCAAATGACAATATATACCGCTGTGAATATTATTGCACGGATCGGAATATGGGCGTGCGCGTGGGAGTCAAAGATATTTTGACAGTGATATCCCAGGGAGAAGACCCTCCACCAGCGCCGCGCGCACACACATTTACACACTCCTGCGCACGGTCCCTCTCTCTCTCTACCAGGGAGAAGACCCTCCACGCGGGCCGGTCAGGTTGTGTGTAAAATGCGTGTGTTTGTGTTTCCCCGCTCGCCGGTCAGGTTGTGTGTGTGTTTGTTTGTTTAACCTTTATTTACCCAGGGTAGGTTCGCTGAGCACAGATGCTCTTTTTCAGCTACGCCCTGCTTCACATTCACACAGTTCCATTCATACCTGGGAGCTGCCCAGTACAACCACAGTCACCATTGGCCACTGAGCAACTCCACTGGAGCAGTTGGGGGTTAAGTGCCTTGCTCAAGGGCACTTCAGCGGCAGATTTGTCCTGCCGGTCCCGGGGATCGAACCGGCGACCTTCCGGTCACAAACCCGCTTCTCTAGCCATTAGGCCACCGCTGCCCCCTAAACAATGCTAAACACTGGAAAAGGCCATTTATAAGACACAGGACCTTTAAATATTGAGTGCAACACAGTAATTGTGAAACTGTGGTGGATTAATGTAATTCACCCACGGAACTGTCTATGGGTTGGGGGGTCCGCATGGACAATTTAGCATGTGGTACCTTCGTACCTTCTCGACTCTATAAAAGCGGCAATAGTCCCGGTTGGAGTTAGTAAACACAGTTGTATGTTAGCCTTCTTGGATGTTGAATAAACGCCTAGCATTATCTTTCAACGCCCCGCCTCAGACTCCCATTTTCTCCTCTGCTAGCTACGGCAGGGCGATATGACGATATTATATAAATATTGGGTACAGTTCATTAACGATACACTTTTTAAACGTATCGTGTATATCGTGATGTTTTGCCCTCGCGTTAGAGGCCGCTGCGGCTGAGCTGAGACTTACAAGCGCAGTGCTAAATGCTTTCCTCTCCCTCTCCTCTCCCTCTCGCAGAAAAAAAAGTCAGTCACACACACACTTGCCCAAATTACGTCATCTACACGCACATACACGCACGCAAGCGCACACACCTAGCCAGAGAGGCGGTGGCTCGGTGCTAGGGATGCCCCCCGAAACCCAGGAGTATTGATAAACTCCAACGTTAACGGTACTGCTATCGGTAGTCTATGAGCGGATTAGCTACGGAGCGAACAGACTAGTGTACCATCCATCTGCAACGCAACAGTGGACACGGAGTAATGTTAACGTTATGTCGAGTTCATACTACACTACACATATGAACTCAACAACGTTAACCCTACTCCGTTTCCATGAAGTGTTTAATTAGCAGCAATCTGTTGAAAATTTAACGTTAACCGGAAAACCGGAAATGGAATGAGAGGACAGGAAGCCGTCATTAAATCGTTGTAGTCATATTGTAGTCTTTTAGTCTTAACTAAAAGATTTTAACAAAATAAAAAGCAGCAGCACTATTGGATAACTGAGTCATGTTTGCTATGTATTTCTTTCTTTAGGGGAGTAGGACATTTGTTTCACAGTTTTAGCATGATGTTTTATAGATGGCTAGGTTAAACACAGATTTTAGTTTTTAAGAGGGGGGGGGTTTGATTTGATTGAAGTTTATTTCAAGTATGCAACACAACAAACAAACATCAAGTACAGATATAGCCTTAAGCCGTTCAAATAATAAATGTATACATAAATAAATAGTTACAATATATAATCTAATAATCTAAATCTAATATATAATCTAAAAAAAAAGAAAGGCTAAAATGCTAAATATATAATCTAAGAATCAATCTAAATCTAATATATAATATAAAAATGCTAAATGCGGGAGCTCCCGTAGCTCACCGCATATCTCGGCGCTATTTCTGCGTCGGGGAAAACCGTGCTCGTCACGGATCTGGGGGACACGAGTTCGATTCCCGGACCCGCCGTCATTTCTCAGAATGTCTTCCCCTGCTCTACATCCCATTTCAACCTGTTTCTGTCGGTCATGCTTGACCAGAAAAGCGATAAACGCTAAAAAATAAAGTTTAAAAAAAAAATGCTAAATGCATGAGTCTTTTGTCTCTAATGTTAGCTTGCAAACTCAAATACTGTCTTGGTAAACCTCATAATGAATTGTTTGGGGAAAAAAGGAAAAACATCGTGATGTGTATTGTGTATCGCAGGTCAGAAAATATCGTGATATCATATTTAGGCCATATCGCCCAGCCCTAAGCTACGGTAACATTTCATTGATGTCTGATAATGATTTCACTGGCTGTATTAGAGCTGGCGGGCTACCATAGTTAAACGTGCATTGTACTTGTAGCCAAGGGTGTAGCTCCAGATTCTGGGCCCCATGAAAGAATGTATTTGTAGGCCCCCAGTGAATGCGAGCGCGCGTAAGCGGAATTTCTTTTGGCCATTTTTTTATTGATGCAAACACATAATATGGTTTTTACCTATACATTCGGATCAGCAGTTCAGCACCTGCACTGTTGGTGGGTGAGCCTAGTAAAGGATGTCGCATTGCGTTAATCTTCAATGAATGGACCAATGCAATAGTCTACCAAAGCCCCCCCTCTCTCTATATATCTCACACACACTTCAGAAACAAACATAGTATCAATGAGAACATCAATAATACACCCGAGTGATGTCTAGTAAAAAAAAGAAAAAAAAATTGGGCCCCCCCCCCCCCCCCAGTGCTGGGCCCTTGGAATCATCCTAAGCTACCCCCCCCCCCAGCTACGCCCCTGCTTGTAGCATCACAAACCATGCTAACGTTATGGCAAGATGTGTGTAGGCCTATGTAACAGGGTTCGAAATTAAGGGGGGCTTGGGGCAAAATGCCCTCGAAAATTTACCAAATGCCCTCGAAAATCAGTTAAGGGGGGCAAGAAAATCCCGACAGTTTACTAATTATATATGCTCTACAGTGCAAGCATTTCACTCGTATTTGCCCCTAATAATATGTGTGTGCGAACCGGAAAAATTATTTACTCGCAGTGTGCGAGTGACGATTACATTGGCGACCGCTGGGACCCGTCTAATATAGTGGTTGAGGACCAGCTTTTGTAAACAGACCGGTGTCTTTTTGTAGAGCTAAATCTATACTTTATAGTATTGCTATCTGTCCATTCTCATTGTCAATTGAGTTCATAAACAGTCCCTTCAAAATGGCTTAAAGGGGAAAAAAATGCATCAATAGGTTGTCATTTTATAGTGCCGTGAATATAAGCATTTTAGCGGATTTTGTCTCGTATATTTTCTGAGAGTCTAGATAAATGGCTAATAGCTGCTAACGTTATATCAAACGGCATTTCCGTTTTACAGATGCTAAAGAAATAACTCAAACTGCATATCATCGGAAATGTCCCAAAGCATGTATGCATGAAAGGGGGGGGGGCTGGGGACGTCGTTTATTATTATTGATTACCAATAGCAGTGTTCGTCTAACTAGCCACATACGCCGATCGGCTGGTTGCGTATCATAGCAAGCTCTGATCCGGCTGTAATTTACGTGAAAAAGATCTTACCATGAGTGGTGGGATACCCCGAGCATTTCCCCGTTATCGATCGGCATCTGGTAGATCGATATGTCCATTGGCTGCGATTCTAAACGTAATGCACGGTACAGGATGCTGATTCAGAATCCGGGTACTAAATATCTCCATTGAAAGGGAAAAAAATAAGTGATCCATTCGCCCACAGGGCATACTGCAGTGGAGTGATGGCGCCCCTAAGAGGATCTGGCCGGTATTGCACATCCTCGAATTCACAGACTAGGGTATATGCAGTGCCGCTCCGCGACCTTGACCCCGTTATTATATTGGAATAAAAGCAATAACAACTTGCCACGGCTTTATACGTGATTCTGTCCACAACGCATGGATTCGAAACCCGTATTAACTCCTGGTCGGGCGGCAAAGTGTTAAAGAAAAACTCCAACATTTTGGGAAATTTGCTTATTTGCCATCTACCCTGGAGTTAGACAAAAAGATACATACCTTTTTTCTTCTCTGTGCATGCAGTAGGAGTAGGAACACGCGCACTGTTAGCCTAGCTTAGCGTCAGTCACTGGAAGTAGGTTCCTCCATTAGCCTAGTTCCCAACGTCTTCCTACTCCTACTGCATGCACAGAGAAGAAAAATGTATGCATCTTCTTGTCTAACTCCAGGGTAGATGGCAAATAGGCTAATTTCCCAAAATATTGGAGTTTTCCTTTAATAGTTCAGAAACGACAAGTCCCACATTCCACAAGGCGCATAAACGTCCAATCACAGTAGAGTTTCCTGCGGTGACGCGGCTGGTTTCATGTGAAATGAAACGATAACACAGTACGCACTGGAAAATAAACTCACGGTACCGGCATAGGCAAGTTATACATTCAGAATCAGACAACGCAAAAAATTCAGCCAGCCATGAAGCCCATTAATTTTTATTTTGAGCAAAAGAGAGACGAGGAGAAAGAGGAATCCGGCGAGGCAGCTAATCTTACTGAGGCGGATAACGTTAGCGAAGTTAGCACACGCACATACACGCACATTGTGGGCCTGCCAGTGACTTTGGTGGTGTGTGCTATTGCACATATGTGTGTCCCGTTCCCGTTTGCACACACATACACGCACATACTGGGAACGCTCAGAGGAAAGGGGGGCTGAGAATATCTGTCTATCTGTGTGTGTGTCTCGCTCTCTCTCCCTCTCTACATCTCTCTCTCCTGAACCTATTTCATTCAAAAGGAAGACATTGATGGACAGTAGCTATACGTATCAATTATAGCTCAGTTGTAGCTTTAACAGAATAATTGTATTAACTATTAATTAACTATTATTCAATAGCGTTTCAATTATAATGAATTCAATAATTGTATAAAGAATTTTCCATGTTCTGTCATCTAATAATATATTCCATTGCCTTTCCTATCTCTATCAAAGTCAAAATGTTGGTATCGTGACAAGACTACAACATACAAAAGCAGCTTGACAACCGATATCCTTTGCGTCTAGTAGGCATGGGCAATTTGTGATTTTGGTGGTATGTACAGTATAATATGCATGTAATAAATAGTTTGTTACCCTTTCGAGTCGGCTCACGCTGTTTGCACCCGCCCGCGGGTAACAAAGGCATTGAGAATTTCTCAGAAATGGCCAGAAAGTCATGCATTTCAGAAATCGATACAAATATGGCATTTTTTTGTGCTTTGAGATGTTATATATATGTCTCCTTATTTGCAAAACTTAATACGACTTGTAAATACGTTAATTGTTATTAGATTGCAAGGCTGTTTTTCCCCGCAATAGTTGAAAGAACTACAATGTCGAGGGGAGGGGCTGATTTAAGTGTCGGTGATCACTGACGGTGATCTCCATAAGTAAACACTGACTGAGCTCTGAGCTGAAAAGCTATCGACAACACAGCATTACACAGCATTAGCGTTGGCAGCAGCTATCAATCGTATTGGAGAATTCTGTGTTCACGGTGAAGAGGACAGATATTAGGCCATTATTATTATTATTTTGTCTCGGTCTCAATGAAGACTGAGCCGAGCGATAGCGAGAGTGAATCCAACGATGACGTCGCCTAGCTAACCGGCACTGTCCGCTTCCATTCATTGTGCTAAGCTAGGCTAATAATAATAATGACTTTGGAGAAGTCAGCCAGATAGCTTTCTACAGAATGGGTCAATGAATGAATGACTCTAGAAATAAATAACACCCACATGCTGGCTGTGTGTGTGTCTCTGTCCATTCAGTAGAAAGCTATCTGGCTTCGTTATTAGACTAGCTAACCGGCACTGTCCGGTTCCATTCATTGTGCTAAGCTAGGCTAACGTGATAATGCCCAAGACATCACATGCATCTGTACATATCCCTTACCTACTCTTACTACTAGTTACTATATCTATCTGTACATATCCCTTACCTACTCTTACTAGTAGTTACTATATCTGTACATATCCCTAGCCTACTCTTACTAGTAGTTACTATATCTGTACATATCCCATAGCTTTCTATCCCTAGCCTACTCTTTCTGATCCAATGTCATTATGACTATGCATGCTCCTCCTGGTACACTGGCATCACAGTAGCACTGAAAGGTAGGCTACAGACAGCTCAGAACAAATTAGTTAGAATGATTTTAAAACTCCATCCCAGGACTCACCTTACACAGACACATTTTAACAGCCTCAAATGGCTCAGGGTTGAGGAGAGGGTCTCTCAAATAAAACTCAACATAACACATAGGATACTCGGGAATACTGTCCCTCAGTACCTCAGTGGATATTTTAACATGGTAAGGGATGTACACGGACACGCCACCAGGGGGAGCCCTACAGACATCGTCCCAGTGAGATGCAATAGGAAAATAGGCCAAAACGCATTCCTATATTCAGCAGCAGTACAATGGAATAGCCTACCAATGGAGTTGAAGACCATAAGCCCCTTCTCCACTTTTAAATTGGCTATAAAGAGGTGGATCATAAGTAGCAGAAGCTGGGAGTAGTGAACAAAGGGTTTTTAATAGGGATGCTCGATATTGGCTTTTTTACCGATACCGATATACCGATATTGTCCAACTCTTAATTTCCGATACCGATATCAACCGATATCACATTTTAATGCCGATATCGGCCGATAATATCAAACATCATTTCTATAGAAATGTAAAAAAAAAAAAAAAAAATTAACGATACCGATATTTTCCGATATCACATTTTAATGCCGATATCGGCCGATAATATCGGACATCCCTAGTTTTTAATATGTGTTGTTCCTTTTTTATTCTTTTATTGTCTATAAAATGGAATATTATTGTATGTATTTTTTTGTTTTTATACCACACATCCTGACATACACACTACAAACACCCACATCCACACACCAGTACATAAATCCACTGACACCAATGATGAAGGACCACAATGGAAACAAGCCTATGGCTTTATTGTGTTTTATGAAATCCTATTGGTAAATGGAGAAAATGTATACCTGTTTCATATTGTGATCAAATGTATATGTGTGATTTTCCATTCTAAACTAATAAACTATTCAATCAATCAATCAATTCTAGTTACTATATCTATATCTGTACATATCCCTAGCCTACTCTTTCTAGTTACTATCTGTACATATCCCTAGCCTACTCTTTCTAGTTACTATCTGTACATATCCCTTACCTACTCTTACTATTAGTTACTATATCTATCTGTACATATCCCTTACCTACTCTTACTATTAGTTACTATATCTATCTGTACATATCCTTAGCCTACTCTTTCTAGTTACTATATCTGTACATATCCCATAGCTTTTATTCATGTTCATGGAGTTATGTGCGTGTGAATTTGCTAGGATGTTTTTGGTGTGTCCGCTGACACTAGAAGTGCTTTGGAGGCCCAGATAGCTGCATATTTGTACAATGCAAAAAAAGAAATCTTATCAAGTGACAATATCTTGTATTTGGTACAATAAGTCCAATATTGAGTAGAATTATCTTGAATTATCTTATTCCACAGATAATCTTTCTTATTTCTTTCTTGACTTTGGTAAATTTAATCTTGTTTTAAGAACACAAGATTAAATTGACCAACATCAGAAAAAGCTAAATTATCTGCCAGTGGGATAAGTTAATTCAAGATAATTCTACTCAATATAGACTTATTGTACCAAATACAAGATATGTTCACTTGATAAGATACCTTTTTTATGCAGTGTAGTTGTAATCAAAGTAAATGTCCAGATTAATGACATGCCTCAACACTTCTACACTATTTGTATTGAACATAGATATAGATGATTTAATAGATAATATAAATACTAACATACTAACTGTCTAACATACACAAATCATAACACTACAACAGCACTTTATACCTAAGAAGTCTCAGTGGCATAGGCTACATTCTGCCTTAAAGCATTTCATTTTCCTGGGCTTTTGAAAGAAAAGCTCCAGGGCTCTTTGGTAGGGGAATTCACTGGTAGGGGGCCCATTGATGCTGAGACGCATACAAGCGGCCAGATGGTCTCCCTGCAGCCTTTTCCTCAGGTCAGTTTGGTGGTAAGAACAGCAGAGGTGGGTGCAAGCGGTGTGAAGTAATTGGCAGAATCGACTGTCAATCAAAATTGTTCTGTTGTACCTGACACGACACATGCATTGCAAACTCAGTTTATGGAGATATTACTGGAGAACATGGAGCTTTGTTTGAGAGAGATACAGTGAGTGCTGTCTCTTAAACTCTTAAAACTCAAACGTTTTAGTCTTTTTAGTCAAGTTAGTCTGTTAGGTTATGAAAGCCAGTGGGTATTGTATGACTCAGACTTCAGCAATAATCATGAGCATTATAAAATAAAACACACATGGCATGGTGGAATACCATAAACATATTTCTTGATGTTTCCTTTTTTAAGTAAGTAAAGAGGCCTATGTTCATATCGGTGAGCACAATTTGTAACCCAAAAAGAGAGACGTGTAGCCTATTTATTTATTTATTTAATATTTTATTTATTCATTTTATTATTATTATTATTTTATTTGTTGCCATGCCTAAAATAATAGTCAAGCATAGGGCATTTTTTTTTCATAAACAATACAAAAAATTGTTATATGGTTATAATAAAAGCTTTTCTATACATTTGTCTGATTGATTGAAAAATGTATTAACATATTGCAGAATGGGTACAATACAGTACAGCTCAATACAACAACAGTGCTAAGACTGGAGGATGAAGACCAGAATAAGACTTTCGGCTTTTTTACATAAGGGTCCTCCATTTTCAATTCATCAAAACATTTAGAGACATAAAAATACAGTAGTCTCATAAAAAAAATATAAAAATAAACATTTTGCCACAAATATCGGTATCGGCCGATTGTGTTAGTTTTTTTTTTTTGTATCTTTCTTCCCCTCCTTTTTCCCGATTTTTCTCCCATCCCACCCTTCCTGGTTGTTGCGTACTTTCCCCTACTGTTGGTCCGGGAGACCGGAGACTGTCACATGCTTTCCTCCGACGCATGTGCAGCCTGGGGCAGGCCAACCTGGCCGCGCAGGTTCTCACCGGGGAGAGTGTAGCGTGTGGGAGGCCACACTATCTCTCCTCAGTTCCAACCCTCGCTGAGCAGGCGCCCCGACCGAACTGTAGGGGTCGCTGTCCACAACGCCCAGGACCCACCCTTCAGCTTTCCCACCCCCTGATACAGCCAATTGTATCAGTGTGAGAGGCCAGCCAAGCTGATAGCAACGCCGGGAGCTGGATTCGAACAGGCGAATCCTAGTGTCTCCCGGTGTTGGTGACGAACGTAATCTCCGTGCGCCACCTGCCCCCCCCCCCGATTGTGTTAGTTGAACAATCGTATCGGTATAGGCCGCACATTTTCATATCGGTGCATCCCTAATCTAAAGCTCTAGCTTGTGTGTCGCTCTAGGCTCTAGGCCTCTTGGGTCCAGTCATTGGAATAACAAAGGAACGACAGACTGGAAGCGGTTGGAGTGTAGTCCTTTCATCAAATAGCTGAATTGACTTTTTTCCTTTCAAAGCCCTGTACTGAGATTTTGTTAGAATGTTACCAAAATGTTTCATAGGACATTGATTGAAAACTATCGGCTTGAATTTTACAATTGATGGCTTATTTTGAAGGTATGAACCTGAAGGTTCATATTATGTAAAAAAATCTTTTAGAAAATTCTGAGGGAGGAGGGGCCACCAGCCCAGACTCTAAAGGGTAAAACTCCGTTACTTGAACAATTTTCACTGTGCTCCTAAGTTTTTATTTAGATTTAATTCATTTAAATTTTATTTAGGAGCACATGTGCTCCTTGGGAAAAAGGTTAGCGTAGAGCCCTATATATGGAGACAATAACAATACGTTATCAAACATAGGGACGAAGACTGTAAAAAAAAGTGTCGACAATGTTTTATAATCTTTATGTTAATTTTCATCATAAAAATTCGGTGCCCCCGAAATACAAAAAAAGCCCCCGAAAATCAATTAAGGGGGGCAAAAAAAACAGAAAAAACGTAAATTTCTAACCCTGCTATGTAATGTTAATGCCTATGTTTTTAAAGTCGTAATGAAGATTGATTTATATTGCGCTTGCCATTTCCACGAACTTTCTACAAACTAACTAGCACCAGCAGCCGGCGCTTTACCTCTCCCGCCTCCGTGCCAAATGAATGATTCTTTTTGCGTGCATCCCCTGAACCGAACAATACACACATGCCCCAAACCGTGAAGGTCGTACCGAACGGTGTACGGTTTGAATGCGTACCGTTCCACCCCTAGTAGATTCAATACACCAAGCTAACTTTACAGAGTCTTTAATGAGTGATGGTAGATTGAATACACCAAGCTAACTTGACAGTGTTTAATGAGAGATGGTAGATTCAATACACCAAGCTAACTGTACAGTGTTTAATGAGAGATGGTAGATTCAATACACCAAGCTAACTTGATGAGTAGGGATGCACCGAATGGGAAATCCTTGGCCGAAACCTATACCGAAAATAGGAAACAGTTGGCCGAAAACCGAATGCCGAAAGGCAGAAAATTATTAATTATAAATATATATATATAATGTATATTTTTTTCAGCTACCCGATTATGGCAAAAGACATGATTATGGCTAAACTTAAATAATATTAATAATCACTATTATGGGCCCATAAAACATTTATTCAGCACTTTTGAATGCATACATTAATTCCAGACTGACTGAAAGATTGTACAATTTAAACATTTTCTCTTTGCATACAACAAAATGTGCATTAACACTTTCGATGCCGGCTGTGTTTTCCTTTTTACCCCCTTGAATGCCGCCACCCACTTCAATGTTAGCGTTAAAAATAGGGATGCTCGATATTGGCTTTTTTACCGATACCGATACCGATATAGTCCAACTCTTAATTTCCGATATCAACCGATATCGAGGGCGAGAAAGATCATGGCCGACCCATCCCACCCCGGTCACAGCCTCTTCACCCTGCTCCCCTCTGGGAGAAGGCTGAGGATCCCAAAGGCTGTGAAAGCTCGACACAGACTGAGCTTCTTCCCCTCAGCCGCCAGGCTGATCAATGCCTCAGCCCCCCCCCCCCCCTCTGCCCCCAAGTGACACTGGCACAATGACATTGACTGCACTGCACTAGTCCGTACTGGATCTCTGCACACTTCACTTTATATATATATATATATATATATGTATTTTATTTATTGATTAATCCCCCACTGCACTGTTTTCGTTTCTTGTCTGTGTTGGTGTTTGTTTACTGTGAAAAAAGAAAGAATGCATACACTGTATTGCTGCAACAATTACCAATGTGTTTTACACAAATGGCTCAATAAAGGAATCTGAATCTGAATCTGAATATGAATATCAACCGATACCGATATATGCAGGGTTTCCCCCCCAAAAAATGGAATAATTTCAGGTAATTAACATTACATATCTTGTTGTGGAATTAACACAACATTATGCATACTTTTGACAATAAATAAAATCAGAATTTGTTCTTACTTGCTTGCCTGGGTAAATAAAGGTTATAGAAATGTAAAATAAAAAATAATAATAAATTTAAAACCAATACCGATAATTTCCGATATCACATTTGAATGCCGATATCGGCCGATAATGCCGATATCGGCCGATAATATCGGACATCGCTAGTTAAAAACGAATAATCTATGTTTTAAATTATGAATATGTGTCTAATATGCCCGTCGCTTATCAATGACTTGTTTGCAGTCAACATTGTCGAAACAGATTGTTTTTTTTAATCGGTTCATATCCTTTCGAAAAGCTATCGCTCTCTCAAATTTCCGGAAAATAGAAAGATTCCCCCATAAACGCCATTTATTGGAATATTCTCTAATACACTAGACACGTTGTCATTTGTCGGCCTATTTATGAATCGTTTTCAAATAAACGCTAGATTATCGATAGTATATGTGTACTTATGCACGCTATAGAAGCGAGCTGAGAAATCAATTCTCTCATTTCCTCAACATCACACACACAGGACATGCTGTTATCTCAGTGAATACAGCTCTGATTATCCTAAAACTGGTAACATAGACTCCTTACCTTAGATCAGATGTTCTCCAAAAAGATTATTCCAATTACTGATCGCCATTCCAAATATCGATCGCGTTTATTGATTGATTATTGGCTGCTGTAAATATATATTCCACGCTGCTTTCCAACTCGCGATCACTTCCCTCATCAGATCCCTCGCCAGCATAATGGAGCCAGTTGGCTCGCCCCACAGGGATCCAGCAGTATAATCAAAGGGTCTGCAGTTACACAGGGATAGACGATAGGGGGCGGTATTTTCCCATCTGAGCTCCGAGGGTCTGCTGTACCAACGGGAGACTCTGTTGATGAAATATGAATTCAGATCGCTAATATAAAAAAAACGACAATTCGCGTCGTCGGCACTCAACGGGGGGCATGATAAGACAACAATACACGTCGCTGGCACTCAAAGTGTTAAAGTCAAGTGCATTTTCTTTTCTCTGTAGGATAAGTACAACAAAGTGCATTCAGAACAAAGCCAAGGTGCTTTAAAACTGCATAAAGATCTGCATAAAGACACACACACACATGCAAGGGAGAATAGCTTATAGCAGACTTAATGATGTTACTGTAGTGGTTACCGAGTCATAATTCACGGCTTCTAGCCTACATGGAAGGACTGTTGTATTTACTACATCTCCCGTGACTATTAGCGGGGGATGATGTACAGTAGCTTAAGAGAGACTAGTGAAAGAGGAATGGAAGCGTTGTTAGCTAGCTTAACGCTAATGTTAGTTAAAAAGGTTTTTAACCGCGACGGGTATAGTAATGGCGAGGATATAAAGCATGTTAAAGATGCATTTATTGGATGCGTTGCTCGCGGAGTTTACATAGAAACAGCACGGCTCCCAAGAAAGAGTTATCACAGGCTGTAGAACGCAGGAAGAGCTGCCACGTTTTAATTACATCATCACAACAACACGTTAGGTTACGAACGTAACCCTGTTATTTGACATTCAGTGATATATTTTCGGTGCTAAAACCCTTTCGGCCGAAAGTGCCCTTTTTAACAATTTTCGTCCGATAATTTTCGGTGGCTGAATATTCGGTGCATCCTATTAATGAGAGATGGTAAATTCAATACACCAAGCTAACTTGACACATTGTTTAATTCATGGGTGAGATACTTTAAAACTCTCCAGCTAACGTTAGTAATCTAGCTAGGTCTCACGTTATTTTGTTAGGTATCCTAGCTAGCTAAATGTAAAGGACAGGAACACTCAATTGTCATGTTTTTCACACTAACATACAATCGTCTAGTGCAGGGGTCTCAAACTCAATTTACCTGGGGGCCGCTGGAGGTAGAGTCTGGGTGAGGCTGGGCCGCATCAAATATTCCACAAAAAAAGGGTTTCAAGTATTCCAAAAAAAAGTACAACTGATCCAATCTTCTCAATCTTTAGCAATAACATTTCAGAACATGACCAGTTCTTCAGAACATGAACGGTTCTTCAGAACATAGGCTTCTCAGTGGTGTCAGTGGACTCATCCACAGCTATGGAAATGCACTGTGCATTTTTTTTATTCTATTACAAAGCTGTTTAATCAAATCACCAGCCAGTATTTCAGTTATTCTGGTTGCTGTGCGATCTGAGGAGGATTTGCTTTTGTTTGCCTTCAAACATGGTCTCCATCACTTCAGTCATACATTATTTTCAAATTGCCACCCTTCACAAGAGCTAGCGTTTCTTGGCATAGTCACATTGGTTTGGTGCTGGGACTCAGGATGAACGCATATTTTTCAGTCCATTCACCTTTGAATTGCAGTCGACTTTTTTTTTACTGACCATCTTTGAAAATGCCATATTTTTCTGTTGGCTGCCTGCTGGCGAAAATAGGCTAGTAGCTACATTTATCTCACGGAGATAAAACTGGGAGCGAGGCTACTGTAGATGCGCTCGGACTGAAAGAGAGAGACGACATGCAGTCCGTGAAGACCCGCCCTACTCCCCTACTCTGCATCTGATTTGCAGACTGTGGGTGAGGGGGAAAAACGCTGACGGGACACTGAATGTGATTGGACCAGACCCGTACACAGACAAACGGTGGCAGTGCAGCCGGACATGCAGAGCACTGCTCGCAGTCAGAGGAGATAGCGAGGATGCATTTGCCTTCCACTCTTGGTATCACTCCGGAATGACGTTTCAACCAAGTCACTAACGTAACGTTGCTGTCATGAGCCTGCGCTATGGTAGCCTACAAATGATAAAATAAATAAAACGTCCAACTCTCGCGCAAGGACTCGGCAAACAGTTGCGCGCGGGCCGCATTAACACTAAACTTTGATGTCAAGTAGGGGGCCGCAAAATATCATCCTGCGAGAGTTTGAGACCCCTGGTCTAGTGTCTCATTGTTTCATTTTGTGAAAAATGCACTTTGTAATATATTTGCTTTTCAAAAGCTCATAAACACTGTTGGTGACTTGAGCATATTATTAACTTAGCTACTGTAGCTGTTCTTGTCATTTTAAGCTATGATGAATGCACTGCTTTTTACTATAATTATATAATTTTCTTATCTCTCCTAGGGTCATTATTGAAGTATTTTGGCACCCCACCTCCTGCCTATAATGTGCAAGAGGATACACCAGCCCAGGTGTATATTGACCAAGCTCAGGAGGACACACTAGCCAAGGTACACTTTCAAAGTGCTGATATTCATAACAGTTTGTCCAGGATTCTTAAAGTCTTACATTTAATAATCAGAATTTTAGGCCTTAAAATCAGATGGGTCTTAAAATTATATTGGATTAGGAAATTACTTCTATGTTGCGATAACTTCTCTGTACCGTGTTTACATGTGTTTTGGAGGGAAATGTCCGGGCTGCAAAGTAAGCAATACATATGGAATTACTTCTTAGTAATTTTCCTTAATAGTTCTTTGCTGGTATGGCAATGAAATACGTATTAGATTCTATTGAAAGTGGTCTTAAAAAGGTCTTAAAAAGTCTTAAATGTAACCTGTTGAAACTTGCAGGAACCCTGTCCGTCAACATCCACCTTCAGTGAGACCATAACACCTGCACATCATGAAGATGACGTGTCACCCACCTCTACAAGCAGCAGTATCACTACCACCACTAAAGGCTTGACCTCACAAGGCCCTGCACTATGGCCAAGTGTCATAGGCCATACCCAAAAATGTGGTATCAAGGGGACCAAGGTCAAAGATAGTTCCCCCCCCCCCCCAAAATACAGCGAACATGGCTTCTGTATTCGGTTAGCACAGACTCAGTCTTCCGTTTGATATTATAAAAAAAAAAAATTGATGAATAAATGCGGACTTCTTTATATAAAAATCATTTTAATCTCTCCCGTCCTCCCCAATTTTTTAACTCCCCAGCCACCACTGACACACAGTGGGGGATGTTTTGAAAATATAATTTTTGCTTCACCAAAAGATTTGGTCAGCAGCCGCCACTGACATCTAGCTAATAGTGAGGAGAAGACACTACAGTTCAATATTAAACATCTAGCTAAGAGTGAGGAGAAGACACTAAGTTCAATATTAAACGTCTAGCTGGGAGTGAGGAGAAGCCACTACAGTTCAGTATGAAACATATAGCTAAGACAGGGATTATCTCCTGATTGAACTTTTTTTCAGGCGGTCATATTCTTATTTTAACCTCCACTATATATTTTTATTTAATAGCGTTAGCGTTTGGGAACTAGATCATTTTGAACATATTTTCTATTGCCAGTTTGCTTTTATGTAATATCAATGCTGTTTTAAATTCTTTAAATGAAACTGATTGCAAGGGTTGACTGACTTTGTCATACAAATAAACAAATCTACATACTGTAACTTTTCAGTATTGTGTATAGTTCAAATTCAGTATAGTTCAAATTCAGTATTGTGTATAGTTCAAATTCAGTATCGTGTATAGTTCAAATTATGTATCGTCTATAGTTCAAATGATGTATTGTGTATAGTTCAAATTATGTATTGTGTATAGTTCAAATTATGTATAGTTGAAATTATGTATTGTGTATAGTTCAAATTATGTATTGTGTATAGTTCAAATTATGTATTGTGTATAGGGCAAATACAGTAAAACAATACAGGGCTGTACGCTAAGCTTTTTCACTAGGGGCACAGGTGCCCCTAAATGAAAGATTTAGGGCCACAGAATATTTTTTATGGGCACTTTTTTTAAATAACAATTTTACCATTATAGTGCAAAATAATATAATGTTCCTCCTGCCTCATTACTGTGGTCCTTTTATTTAACATTGAAGTGCTTTTGTTTTCAGGTTTGTATATTTTATAATGAACCAACTGAGAGTGTGTAAATCACTAATAGAACAAAAACAACAATGTGTGTGTGTGTGTGCGCGCTTGTAGTGCTCCTTGACTGAGATCATCACAACACACACCATTGCATTAATCAGGAGTACAAGAAACTCTGCATACCTTTCTTTCACAATGAAAAGTGCTTTAGAAATAAAATGAATTATTATTATTGTAAATAACCCCATGAAAGGTTTATTATTTTTATGGGCAATTACCTGCTTCATATTTGTGATGTTACTGGTTTCAGTGTGTGCCTAAAGTGATCAATGTGTTGGGCCGTTTATAGAGATCTATGCCAATTAATGTTTGACTTTTTTTTATAAGAATTGAGAGGCCTACTATGGTATGATGTACATATTATAGTCACATAACATGATGACACATCACATGCAATTACATTACTAATCATGGTACACTCGCATCCTAAGATGCCATTACATTGTTTTGGGTAGCATTTAGAAAAACTAAAATAATTTAAATGCAAGGTATTACTATTATTGGACAAATATTACCTGACATGGTTGTCGTAGGTTGGATTTATATCAACGCCATTCTTCTTGTGAACAGTAATGAGTAGCCCAAACTTCACGAACGGCTCGGCTCCTCTTCCTTGGCAATGAAGTAGGCGATATTCATTTTTATTTTAAGCTGCCTTAAGATCCGCCTCGGAAATAAGAACTTGCCTACCTAAGGCTGCTGTCACCGTAGACGACGATGTATTGGTTTGCATCATGTAGCTGTCTCTGCAGGCTGTGTGCCATAGGACATAGTGTTTAGTTAAGACATCTTTTTTAAAGTTGGGATTTCCCATTACAAACGCAGTTTTCCCCGCCTGCTTCTGTCCCTTGCAGTATTTTCAAAACATAAGGTCATTCTCAAATACTAGCCAGGGGAATAGTTTCAGCCAATCCGACCTGAACTTGTAGACCTTTTTAGTTGTGACAGTGGTGGCGGATGCAGCTATCTCGCCATCTTCATCTTCATCTTCTTCGCTAGTAACGTCGGCATCTGCAGACTCAGTGCTAACGATACTAGAGATAGCCATGTTGCTGTCGCTAATGACGTTAGCCATACCTGTAACGGTGGCTACTGCCACTGCTGGCTCTCTGTTCTCGGCCACAAATATATAATTTTTACTTTTATCTTTACGCCGCACTATCCGCTAGGTGCATACTATAACCTTTATCATGTTTTGAAACAGATTACAGAAATCCAAGAAGCCTATTGGAAGGTGAGGTTTTGATATTTGATTAATATATCCGCATAATTTTATCCCACTTTATGCTTTGCTCTTGCTGCTTGTTTTACACTGATTTTATACCTAATTTCTTACTGATGTGTGAGGATGGGGGGTTCTTGCGTAGCCCAATAGCAAAACACAGGAGGAGAGAATGGAGCGGTTTAGGGTTCTTTAATTATTCTTCCCAACCAAGCAGAGTATGACAGGAATGTGAAACAGGAATGTGAACAACACGGAGGTTATAATGTTCTTGGGGGAAAGAAGAATGAGAGCAGGTGCACTTCAGTGCAGCTGTCGGCAGCGAGAGAGAGAGGACGCAGGTCTTGCGCCTGAGAGCGAGCAGGAGTCCTCTTTGCGGGGCTCGAGACGTCAGGGTGGAAGGACGCTGGGGCTCGAGACGTCAGGGTGGAAGGGCGCTGGAGCGGAGTCCTGGGGCACAAGAAACAGAAGGTTAGGGCAAGCATAAACAGGGGTAGTTACAGCTGGTCTTCAGGTAGCGTCGTCGTACCTCGGTAGGCAGTTTAACACTGCGACGTTGGATGACGGGTTCTGCCAGTTGAAGTAGGGAACGCTTGATGAGGTGATCTCTTGCAGCCGCGCTGATTGCTCCTCATCTGGCAGACACGAGCTCTGATCATGACAGGACACCCCCCTCGACGGGCGCCTCCTGGCAGACCCCCAGGCTTGTCCGGGTGACGGCGATGGAAATCCCGGACGACCTCAGGGTCCAGGATCATCCCTTGGGAGACCCAGCTGCGCTCCTCTGGGCCGTAGCCCTCCCAGTCCACGAGGTATTGGTACCCACGACCACGGGGACGCACGTCCAGCAGCTGGTGGACGATGTAGGCCGGGTGGTCATCGATGATCAGCGGAGGAGGAGGCTCTGGAGCAGGAGGAGACAGGGGACTGGAGAGAACCGGCTTCAGCTGCGACACATGGAAGGAGGGGTGAATGCGCATGATGGCGGGGAGCTGGAGCTTAACGACCGAGGGGTTGATAACGGACAGGATTTTATACGGACCAACAAAACGGGGGGTGAGTTTGCGGGACAAGGACTTGAGTGGAAGGTCTCGGGACGAGAGCCAAACCATCTGACCTGGTTGGTAGTCGGGAGCCGGAGTCCGGTGGCGGTCGGCGAAGCGACGGTTCTGCTCAGCGGTGCAGAGCAGCCCAGCCCTCGTGTCCTCCCATATCCTCCTGCAGCGGCGAAGGTGGTCCTGCACCGAAGGCACGGCGATCTCCTCTTCCTGTGCAGGGAACAGTGGGGGTTGGTAGCCCAGGGAGGACTCAAAGGGAGACTGACCTGTGGCCGCGGAGGACAGCGAGTTGTGGGCGTACTCGATCCACGGCAGGAACGTACTCCAGCCGGAGGGGTCCCGGGTGGTCACGCAGCGGAGGGCGGATCCCAGGTCCTGGTTGGCCCGCTCCGATTGACCATTGGTCTGCGGGTGGAACCCGGAGAGGCTGACCGTGGCCCCCAGGGACCGGCAGAAAGCCTTCCATACTTGGGAGATAAACTGCGAGCCCCTGTCGGAGACGATGTCTACCGGGATCCCGTGGAGACGGAAGACGTGGAGCACCATCAGGTCCGCGGTTTCTGTAGCTGAGGGGAGTTCGACAAAATGAGAGCGACAAAATGCACTGCCTTTGAAAACCGGTGCACGATGGTGAGAATGACTGTTACCGTGTGAAGGAGGCAGTCCGGTGACGAAGTCCAGGGCGACGTGCGACCAAGGCCGACCGGGAACAGGGAGCGGCCCGAGGAGCCCGGCTGGTGGTTGGTGGGAAGCCTTTCCACGGGCACAGACGGTGCACGCAAGGACGAAGTCGCGGGTGTCATCCCTCATGGTGACCCACCAGAAGTGTCGCTTCAGCAGGGACAGGGTACGGTTGATCCCAGGATGACAGGCGAACCGGGAGGCGTGGACCCACTGGAGCACCTGGGAGCGGAAAAGGTCGGGGACAAAAAGCCGGTTAGGTGGGCCGTTACCTGGATCAGGCTGGACGCGCTGGGCCTCCCGGACGACAGACTGGATCTCCCAGGGGGCGGCAGCCACCAGGCAGGAGGAAGGAAGGAAGGATGGTGTCCGGGTGTGCGGAACCCTCCTCGGGGACGAACTGCCTGGAGAGGGCGTCTGGCTTGGTGTTCTTGGAGCCAGGCCTGTAGGTCAGGGTGAAATTGAACCTGGTGAAGAACAGTGCCCAGCATGCCTGGCGGGAGTTCAGGCGCTTGGCCGTCTGGACGTAGGCGAGGTTCTTGTGGTCGGTCCAGACCAGGAAGGGGGTCTCCGATCCCTCCAGCCAGTGCCTCCACTCCTCCAGTGCCAGTTTGACTGCCAGGAGCTCCAGGTTCCCGATATCGTAATTGACCTCTGCCGGGGTCAGGCGGCGAGAGAAGAAGGCACAGGGGTGCAGTTTCTGGTCGAGGGCGGAGCGTTGGGAAAGGACCGCCCCCACTCCGGTACTTGAGGCGTCTACCTCCACCACGAACTGGCAGGACATGTCCGGCTGAACGAGGATGGGCGCGGAGGTGAAGCGCTGGCGTAGCTCGGCGAAGGCGGAGTCCACTCTGTCCGACCAGACGAAGGGCACGGAAGGCGAGGTGAGTTGAGTAAGGGGTGCCGCGACCCGGCTGTAGTCCCTGACGAAACGCCGGTAGAAGTTAGCAAACCCCAGGAAGCGTTGGAGCTGCTTGACGTTGGTGGGACGGGGCCAGTCGGTCACCGCCTTGATCTTCTCTGGGTCCGCCCGGATCTTGCCGCCCTCGATGATGTAGCCGAGGAACCCGATGGAGGAGACGTGGAACTCACATTTCTCCGCCTTGACGAACAGCTTGTTCTCTAGTAGGCGCTGGAGGACCCGGCGGACATGCTGGAAGTGCTCCTCCATGGAGCGGGAGAAAATCAGAATGTCGTCCAGGTAGACAAAGACAGAGCGGTTCAGGACATCACGGAGAACGTCATTGACAAGGGCCTGGAAGACAGCAGGGGCGTTGGTCAACCCAAAAGGCATCACCTTGTACTCAAAGTGGCCGAGCGGGGTCTTGAAGGCCGTCTTCCATTCGTCTCCCTCCCGGATGAGGACCAGATGATAGGCATTTCTGAGATCCAACTTTGAGAAAATGGTGGCGCGTTGCAGGGGTTCGAAAGCAGAGTTAATCAAAGGCAGGGGGTACTTGTTCTTAACCGTGATGTTATTGAGACCCCGGTAGTCAATACAGGGGCGAAGGGAATGGTCCTTCTTGGACACAAAAAAGAAGCCCGCGCCGACAGGAGAGGAGGAGGGGGTAATAATGCCCGAGGCCAGGGACTCGTGGACGTACTTCTCCATAGACTCTCTCTCTGGGCGTGAGAGGTTAAACAGGCGGCTAGCGGGGCTCCCGGGAGCAGGTCTATAGCACAGTCGTACTGGCGATGAGGAGGTAGGGAGAGAGCTTGTTGTTTGCTAAACACAGCCTCTAGGTCGTGGTAAATTGGAGGAACAGTCGAAAGGTCAACACGTTCGTTTGGAACGGGAGAACCAGTGGCCCCCAGTGGTGACCGCGCCGACCGGAGACAAGAGGCGTGACAGTGAGCACTCCAGCTCGTGACTGAGCCCGTTGGCCAATTTATTACAGAGTTGTGTAGCTTTAGCCAAGGCATGCCGAGAACAATTGGGTTATGGGGGGAATCAGTGACGTGAAAACGGATCTCCTCGCTATGATTCCCGGAGAGTTGAAGGCAGAGAGGCGTGGTGTGGCGCGTTATTTGCGAGAGCAACTTTCCGCTTAGGCCTTGGGCATCTCGGGGAATGGGTAAGGCGTCGGTGGCAATGTGGTAGTGGGACACTACCCCAGCGTCGATGATGTTTTCGTCTGCGCCGGAGTTGACCAGCGCGGACAGAGGGAGGGATTGACCGTTGTGGTAAAGCGTGGCACTGAATTGCATATTCGGACCGGAACTGGGAACCAATTTAAGGCCCGTGCATGTGCCCAGCGTCACAGCCTCGCCCCGTCGTTTGGGCGAACCGAACATGAGGCGATGGAGTGGCCTAGTTGCCCGCAGTACAGACATGCCCCTGACCTGAGTCTGTGACGGCGTTTGCGGAGAGGAAGGCGAGAGCGGTCGAGGTCCATGGGCTCCGAATCGTCGGTGCTGCAGCGGGACACTATTAACGGGACGCTCTTGCTCAGCGGCCCTGCGGCTCTGCAGCGGGACGCTGTTGACGGTGCTGGCCTTTTCACGGCGGCGTTCCCGGAGACGCGTGTCCAGCTCTCTGGCTAAGTTAATCAAGTTGTCAAGGGAAGTAGGCCTCTCTTTCGACGCCAATTAGTCCTTTAGAACTTCGCTGAGGCCCTGGCGAAAGGCTCCGCGTAATGGTTCATCATTCCACTGGGAACCCGCTGCCAGAATACGGAATTCAATAGCGTACTCGCTCACACTACGGTGTCCTTGGTGGATGGTAAACAAGGCGGCCGTTCTATCCGAACCACCGGGAGGATGGTCGAAGACCTTTTGCATGTCGGCGATGTACCCGGAGTACGAATTGCAGAGGGGGGAATTACTGAAGTGGAGGGCTGTCGCCCATTCTAACGCGGGCCCCGTCAGCAAAACAGACAGGTAGGATAATTTGGATTTGTCGCTCTGGAATGTTAGAGGTTGTTGCCCAAACACTAAAGAGCATTGGAAGAGGAAGGCACGACATTTGGCAACGTTTCCGTCGTAACGCTCTGGCGAGGGTACGTGAGGTTCCCGGGACTGGGATACTACAGGTGGGGATACCATGAGTGGAGAGACAGTAGGCGGAATTGGCTGGGCTGTTAAATATGCTTCGAAACGCTCTAATCGTTTGTCTCGCTCCGCGGCGCTGAGAGTGAGAGCGCTGAGTTGGGCAATAGTCTCATCCAGTATCTGTGAGTGTTGATTTACCAGACTGGCGTGTCCGTTGACGGCGGCCTGGATGCTGGTGCTCCATTCACCGGCCTCCTGTGCTGCTGAGTCCGACATCATGGTCGCAGTGTTCTGTGCGGATGGGGGGTTCTTGCGGAGCCCAATAGCAAAACACAGGAGGAGAGAATGGAGCGGTTTAGGGTTCTTAAATTATTCTTCCCAACCAAGCAGAGTATGACAGGAATGTGAAACAGGAATGTGAACAACACAGAGGTTATAATGTTCTTGGGGGGAAGAAGAATGAGAGCAGGTGCACTTCAGTGCAGCTGTCGGCAGCGAGAGAGAGAGGACGCAGGTCTTGCGCCTGAGAGCGAGCAGGAGTCCTTTTTGCGGGGCTCGAGACGTCAGGGTGGAAGGACGCTGGGGCTCGAGACGTCAGGGTGGAAGGGCGCTGGAGCGGAGTCCTGGGGCACAAGAAACAGAAGGTTAGGGCAAGCATAAACAGGGGTAGTTACAGCTGGTCTTCAGGTAGCGTCGTCGTACCTCGGTAGGCAGTTTAACACTGCGACGTTGGATGACGGGTTCTGCCAGTTGAAGTAGGGAATGCTTGATGAGGTGATCTCTTGCAGCCGTGCTGATTGCTCCTCATCTGGCAGACACGAGCTCTGATCGTGACATGATGTGAAGCACTTTGAACCGCAATCCCCTGTATGAAGGTGCTATACAAATAAAGTTATTATTATTATAATTGCGAATAATCCGATTCACATACCTGCTCTGTGTAACTTGATCTGTGGTTGCAGAATGATATCCAGCAGCTTGCGCTGGCGGTCGACCTCCTGCTTTGACCGTAGGGCTTCCTCCTGGAACTCTGCCATCACTCTCTCCACCAGCACCATGATCTCCTCCGCCGCCGCCCTCAGCTGCTCCGTCACCACCACCCTCTGCAGCGGCACTTCTGGAAAAAGGAACGTTGTTATTTAAATCATTAGCACATTATACTTTATACAGGATAGCGGTCCGATTATTGAGTGTTCATTAAATCAGCATTTTTTCATTAAGCCTTTTACATTAAATCACCCATAGAAGCCGTAATAAACCTGTCCCTGTTGTAAAACATGTTGGGCCTGCCTAAGAATGACTCATGAAAATGTTCTTTAAATCAGTGGTTCTCAACTGGTCTAGCCTTGGGACCCAACATTTTCCTTAGTGTGGCAACCCCAAGCCACCCCTGGGCTTGGTGATTGATGGACGTTACGTAGCGACCCAATGGCTGGGTGCTGGCCATGTTTGGGCGTCCGCTTCCGGACGCACCTGTCGCTAGAGGATCATCAGGAGTGATTATCGAATCACGGCGCGGTGAGCCTGTTGAGGAGGGGGGACTTAATGGAGCCGAGGAGCCCCCTCTCACTCGCCCGTAGCAGCGCAAGGCGACAGGCCACAGAGCGGAGACGCCGCCCGGCCGACAGATTAATGCCCGAAAGCGATTATTATTTAGTAGAAAATAAAGAGCATGATTTTGGGAACTGCAACCTGTCTGTGTGTTGTTTATTCTGCCACCCCTACACCTGGAATTGCCACATTAGTCATTAGTCATTTAGGCACTACTAGGGCATAAAAGAAAATATTGTTTGTTTCCTGTTGGTTGTCAGTTAAGGCCATGGGTAGATAGGGAATTTATTTTATTTTATTCTTTCCCTTTTTTACAATAAAGTTTCATAAAAATCTTAGTCAAACCTTTAGTATTATGGATATTAAACATGCTGGCAGAGTACATGCATCCATGTTGTCGTGAACATTTTAATTAAATAAAGAAATTCCCTATCCATAGTCGCTGTGGGAAAAAATTTAATAAATTCCCTACCTACCCATGGCCTTAACTGACAACCAACAGGAACCAAACAATTTATTTTGTTAGGCCTTATGGCATTAGGTAACGCATATCATCAACCAAATGTATTAGGCCTTATGGCATTGGTAACACATAGCAACCAGACATACTAATATCTACAGATATGTAAAAAGGATTATGTACAGTACAGGTATGTACAGGGACAGATGTGGATAGATAATAGGTAATGCATAGCAACCAGGTGTAACGCCACAATCTTTTCAAAATCGGAGATCAGAAGATCCCAGTTGGAAAATGGGAATTACAACCTCATTGTAATCCAGTCCCCAACTGGGAAATAAACCATAGACGATGTAAAATATGTAATGTGTCTAAGGGAGAAGCATGTGACCCCAGAAGCAGCTGGTGTTTGTGTGGCTGGTTCTGAGCACCACAAATATGTTTACTAACTGTTATTATTTGGCTACAACACAGGTATTGGTAGTAATCCAGCTTCAGTCGTCTTCTAAAGATCAAAACAATGTTGTTTACAGTTATAGTGTATGCAGCGGCCATGTTGAAATGACTTGAGATAACTGCATCTCGGAAAAGCTGCAGGGGTCATAGAGAGACCAACCCTGGGTATTCCCCTACTTGGAATATCCACTTTCGAGGGCCGTTCCATTGCATTTTTCCTAGTAGGAGGTTGGATTTGTCCTAATTCCCACTTCATTTAAATTTAGTAATTTAGCTGACGCTTTTATCCAAAGCGACTTACAAGTTCTGTACGACAAGTCATCAGGAAGGGCACAACTCTATCAGCTGAGTAACAATGTTCATCAAAGTGTTACAGTTTAGGTTAGTTTATTAGGACAAGTGCATGACAGTAAGGTTAGTTAGGGTTAGATTTTTTTGTCCAGATAATTGTTAATGACTTAGTCACACACTTCAAAATTATGTACACAAGTATTATTCAGTTAAATGATCCTACCCTCTCTGCTGTTTGTCATCAGAATGATTTAAACACAGAAAAAGCTGGTATTTAACAGAAAAACCTGTCTCAAGTGCCCACTCAACTACACAAAAGCCACATGCACAATGGCCACGCCTCCAGTCTCTGTCAGTTGGGTGAAATTACTTTACATTTAACGATTTCCACAACACAATTCTTAGTCACACACTTCAAAATGATGTACAAATGATGTAACAATGTTCATCAAAGTGTTGAGTGCTACAGTGTAGGTTAGTTTATTAGGACAAGTGCATGACAGTAAGGTTAGTTAGGGTTAAATATTATTATTATTTTTTTAGATAATGGATGAAGGAGTGCGTCTTTAGTCGACGGCGAAAGATTGGATGGGTTTCTGCTGTCCTAACTGGGGTGGGTATTTCATTCCACCATTGTGGGGCAAGGACTGAGAATAGGCGACTTCTCTTTGATGACCCTCCCAGAGCTCGGATAGGAGTAGGTCTGAGGCGGCCAGAAGATGCAGAGCGTAGGGGTCTTGAGGGTGTGTAGTTAGAGACCATTGACCGGAGGTAGGCGGGAGCGGTTCCCTTTGCCGCATGGTATGCCAGGTCAAGGGCCTTGAAGCGGATTCGTGCAGCAATGGGGAGCCAGTGCAGGTCCCTAAGAAGTGGGGTGACATGGGCCGACTTCGGTAGGTTTGAGATCAGGCGGGCCGCTGCGTTCTGAATGAGTTGAAGAGGCTTGGTGGCAGTGGCCGGGAGGCCAGCAAGCAGTGCGTTGCAGTAGTTGAGGCGGGAGATGACTCTTGACTTCAATGGAATGCACCTCAACTCCCCAGTCCCCTCCCCCTTCCCAGGTCCTTTACTATGCAAAGTGCACTAATCATGCGTTCGGCAGGTCCATGTTTACCACCAAGACCTTGCACTCCAACGGCTAACCAAGTAGGGTTGCACGATACACAGATACTAGAAAAGTATTGCGAACGCTAGCTGTTAAAAATGGTTCAATACTCCCATTTTATTAGTATTATTGAAAGTCAAGTTAGACCGTGCTCACAATAATTGACACTGGGTGCTGCAATCCCGAAGATTTAAGTAGAAAAAAGCAGGAAGCCGGACCAGCACTCTCAGGTTTCGACAATTTTAATCGCAGCCGGATACAACAGACATGTTTCAGAACAGGTGTTCGTTCTTCAGTGTTAATGGCTAGCCTTAGTATTATTGATACTTTTAGAATAATAGCCTGATGCCTCAGTTGAGTGGATGCATGACCGGAGCAGTGTGTGTGTGTGTGTGAGGGAGAGAGCGCACGCTTTGCATAGTGGGCGTGTCACACACCAAGTTCAAGTAAAATCAGTAAGTCTGCTATAAGCCGGATCTCCTCTCTGGTAAACAAGAATACCCTGAAGACTCTGGCAGCAGGAGCACTCATTCAAGGGTACTACGACTATGCTTGCACCTCATGGTACCAAAGCACCTCAAAGGCACTAAAAACAAAATTACAAACATCTCAAAACAAACTGGTCAGACTACTGCTTGACCCGACTCCTAGAACCCACCTCACCCCTGCCCACTTTGACAACATAGGATGGCTTAGAGTAGACGACAGAGTACAGCAACTTGCAATGGGCCTGGTCTACAAGATACACTACAGGACCAAGGTACCCATGTACATGTCAAAATACTTCCCAAAGGTCAGTGAATACCACGATCACAACACCAGAGGGAGCTCCCCAAATCATGTTAAACCCAGATTTGGCTCAAACAAGGGACTAAACATGTTTAGCAATTATGCCACATCAATGTGGAACGCCCTACCCAAAGCTGTAAAGGAATGTGAATCACTACCCACGTTCAAAAACACTCTCAAAGAACACCTACGGGAGACTGCAATTCGAAACTGGCCCCTGCAAATGTCCTAACCCAACCCCCTCCAATGTACAGTAAATGTATGACCATGTATGGCTTTGTCAATATTCCAATGTACAGTGTACAGTGTCCCCCACCCACCCCCTACCCAACCACCTCCAATGTACAGTTCCCCCCCACCCACCCAACCTACATCCAATGTACAGTTTCTATGTCTACTCTCTTTTCTGGACTCTTTTTGTATCACAAACAGTACTGTATTTGCAAATCTGTTATGTCATAAATGTATAGATGTAGCAGTACTGTCTATCTGTATGTCGTATGTGTCATATATGTTATGATGAATTGAAAATGGGGGACCCTGATGTAAACAAGACGAAAGTCTTTCTCTGGTCTGCATCCCCTTAACAATTGTATGTATTGAGCTGTACTGTACTGTACTGTACTGTACGTGTGTGTGTGTGTGTACATTTGCTATAGGCTACTCTTTTTGACATGAATTAGACTAACAATCCTGAAGCCTATTTTATTCAAAAGGAAGATATTGATTTACATATGTATATATATATATAATGTGGAGTGGAGAGATAACGCATAATAACAAATGGAGCTATATAGCTCAGCAGCTGTATCAATGATTTTATTATTTTTGATAGTTTCAACAGCATCAAGATATCATTCATTACAATTATTTTACAAAGAATTGTCCATGTTCTGTCTGTTCCAATATTACATTCCATTCCATTACTTTTCCTGATATTTGAGATTTTTGCCGTGGTATCATTTTAGAACCGGTATCGTGATACTTGGGCTGGTATCAGTATCGAAGTCAAAATGTTGGTATCGTGATTCGTGACAACACTACAACCAAGTGGTAAATATTAACTACAGTAGCAAGTTTCATGATACCATCAAGAAAGAAAGGTTGAATAATCTGGCTGAATCTGCTGCCTTGCATCTGATTGGTTCCAACTAGCGCACTCGAATGCCATCACCTCGTATTTACCAGTTGGTCACATGATACTGTACATTTACGACTTTAAGAGGATGTGCTGAACACACATGATCCATTTTTAGGGGAGGGGACCGTATGGAACAATGCTGATACATTTAAGAATGAGTCATTCACTTTTGGTTTTTAAGAAAATGGTTTGTATAGCTATTTTTAAAGATTACAAATGTGAATATTTTTTTTGTAATTTTCTTTTAGAATACTGTTTGAGTCTTAATTTTGTTAATAATATAGGACAGGCATGTATAAGCATTATGCTTCAGTCTGTACCTTTTCAGTCACTGCTAGGGGTGCACCGATATGAAAATTGGCCACCGATACCGATTGTTCAACTAACACAATCGGCCGATACCGATACCGATACTTGTGGCAAAAAATAAGTATTTGTAATTTTTTTTAATATATTTTTTTTAATTTTTTTAATGAAACTACTGTATATTTGTATGTGTATGTTTGTATTTGTAGGCCTCTTTACTTAGTTAAAAAAAGGAAACATCAAGAAATATGTTTATGGTATCACTATCCCTCTCCCAGTATCGTCTGGCGGCCTGCAGAGGGATACTATTTTCTCAACCAGAGCTTTCAACCAATGCAATGGAACCATTCTGGCGGCCTGCAGCGGGATACTATTCTCTCAACCAGAGCTTTCAACCAATGCAATGGAACCATTTTGATTGACAGTCGATTCGGCCAATTACGCCACACTGCTAGCACCCACCTCCTGCTGTTCTTACCACCAATCGGCAAGCGTTTATTCATTTTTCTACTTCGGGGCATGCCGCCATTGATCTGCTTGCGAGAATGCGAGTCAAACTCAGAACCACAACAAGCTAATACGTTAGCTGCCCGGCAGTGCCCGCCGACCAGCGCGCTCCACAGGATGGCCAAACGAGACACAATGATTTTACTGCAACAAATGTTATAATAAAACAAAGCCTTTCTATACATTTGTCTGGTTGAAAACTTTATTAACAGATTGCAGAATGGGTAGTTGGGTACGGAATGGAACCGAGCTATGAACGGCTTGCTTGCTATCTTCGGGTAAATATACTATGCTGATGTAATTGAACGTGTAACTAACTATATAACGTTAATGCCACAAAACGAATGTTTGTGTCATTTTAACAGCAGATACTTTCTTAAATGCCATCCTCCCGACAGAGCGGTGTTGATGGGGAGCTCTGATGGGTTCGCTTGGTTGTGTTATTAGCATTGAACAGCTAACCGAAAGCTAGCGTTAACTAATGTTAAAGGTTTAGCCATAACGTTACGTTGGCTAAAGTTGGGGCTATTCATAATCCAGCAATAATGGCTGCAGACCTGCAAGCAAAGTACAGCAAGTTGGCAAAGGAGTATTCCAACGTAAATCACATTTTCACCAGTAACGTTAGTCTTCTGCCTCCCGGTAGCTCATGCTAGCTCATGTTAGCGTCGTCACTGAGCAACCACCTCGCGTACACAATTAATGACATGTTGCGGACAGCCATATCGGTGACAATGTTTAGCTTTTAGTGCCAAATGATAAGAGTCTGAAGCGGAGTCTCAAAAGAGAATGTTGAATATTTAGTAGTAACTTTGATGCAGTAGCTTGTGTGTGTGTGTGGGGGTAGTTGGGTACGGAATGAGCAACGGAATGGAACTGAGCTATGAACGGACTCGGAGTAATGCCTTGCTGCTATGGGTAATAATAATATGCTGATGTTATTGTCCGTGTAACACTAACTATATAACGTTAATGCCACAAAACGAATGCCTTGTTAATCATAAGTAGTAACTTTGATGCAGTAGCTTGTGTGTGTGTGTGGGGGGGGGACGGCGGGCGTTGTGCAGGTAGGTTGCGAGTGCATTTTTTATTTTTTTGCCTTTTGACGCTACACAAATTGATGGTTATTTATCGGCGACTGCTATCGGCACATTTGAGCTTATCGGCCGATAGCAGTCAACAAGGCACTTATCGGCCGATACCGATACCCGACCGATATATCGGTGCACCCCTAGTCACTGCCAAATCAAAGATTGTGGAATGATTGTGCATATTGTATTGTGTCTGATGACTGAATAAAACAACTACAGGCCTGCCACGATAATCAATAAATCAATTAATCTGTGCGATAATTAAAATGAATGCAATGATTTTGACGGGCGCGATTAATTGCTATTTGCGCGTTTGTTTTAATGAGGCGGAACCAGTACCTCTCGTCAGTCACTCTCCGTGTGGGGGGCCGCTGGCGTTACTACAGAGTAGCGTTGCTCCTTTTAACCAAGTAGCGTTCTTTGTAGTGTAGCTATTTTTAGACCCAAGTAGTTACTCGCTACTGCCCGGAGAAACTGGACTGCTAAATAAAGATTAAAGATCTAGCGTTGATGCTATTCAATGCTATCAACATTAGCTAAATAGCTAACAAACGAAATACAATGTATAGCATAGCTACAACACACAATAACGTTAATACAATTACATGCATCATTGTTTACAATGAACGGGTGGGGCTAGTCAAAGGACTGGACACGGGGACAAGTTAAACATGAATTAATTTATTATAACAGGTAGTTTCGAGTTGCGCTCCCGTGCCTACGCACCACAGGGCTATTCTTAGGGATGGGTACCGAATTCGGTACTTTTGAGGTACCGAACCGAAACACGTCGGTACTACCGAGTATCGAATCAAGTGAGAAACCAAAAAAAAAAAAAAAAAAAAAAAAAAAAAAAAATTATTAATTCTTTTTTTTTACTTTTTTTTTTAACTTTTTTCTTTTCATGTCAACGTTCACACGCACAATATATGCTTACCTAGGATTTGACTTGATTCAACAACAAAGCAGTCGGAGCAATGACAAGCCGAAAACTGTCGAAATTGTAGTTATTTGAAGTTTGGATATTTTTTTTACGACTGAGGTAGGTAAATTAAATTTCTTGAGACTAAAGTACCGAAAAAGGGTACCGTTGGGTACCGGTATCGATTCACAGGTACCGGTACCGGTATCGGTTCAAATGTGAAAGGTACCCATCCCTAGCTATTCTATACGGCTTTGACGATTCCTCCTCATCGTTGATTGCCTGTAGTAGCTGCATCTAACGTTAGTAGCTAACGTTAAAACTAACCTAAAGTTAGTTGTTCACCAACAATCTCAACATTTGTTTTATCATTAGCTCAAAAACACAGAACCGGACGAGACAAGTTGCCCGCTCACAGGTTCTGCTAGGATAATAACAACAATACTTCCGCTCCGGTCGGTGGGTTTCAAAATAAAAGTCTAAAACACCGGAAAAGACGTTTATTTTGTACAGCGTTTTTCTCCACGAGTACTCGAGTACATCATGTGATCAATCGATCTGGATTATTTTTGCCCATCCCTAGTTTATCCTGTGCTGAAGTCTCCATTCCAATAGAGATAGTATATATTTTGGTGTTTATTTGATTATTGTTTCACTGCCTTTTTATTTATTATGTTTCCACAGTTTTTTCCTCATACTTTATTAACATTTTGTACATGGTACCGCAAGGTACATTAATAATACATGTACATGTTAAAAGGATGACACAAAAAGCCAGACAGAGGGCTTGTTTCCAGTTTCAGTTTGTTTTATAATAAACAATCAAACTGAGCATTTTTTTTATTTAGGATATTTAAAATGTCTTCCTGTTGACATTAGGGATGGGTACCGAATTCGATACTTTTGAGGTACCGAACCGAAACACGTCGGTACTACCAAGTATCGAATCAAGTGAGAAACCAAAAAAAAAAAAAAAAAAAAATGTCAACGTTCACACGCACAATATATGCTTACCTAGGATTTGACTTGATTCAACAACAAAGCAGTCGGAGCAATGACAAGCCGAAAACTGTCGAAATTGTAGTTATTTGAAGTTCGGATTTTTTTTTTACGACTGAGGTAGGTAAATTAAATTTCTTGAGACTAAAGTACCGAAAAAAGGTACCGTTGGGTACCGGTATCGATTCACAGGTACCGGTACCAGTATCGGTTCAAATGTGAAAGGTACCCATCCCTAGTTGCGATATATGTTCTCATATGTTGAAAATGGGATCATCATATGTTATGGTTATGTTTTGTAGTGAGTAGCCTAGATGTTCATATGCATGTGTTGTATTGGAAATGTGGTGCAACTCTATTCTAAGTATTGTGTTTTGTTCTTGTACTTAAATAAATACATATGATAAGATATGAGTCATGATGACAAAGAAACAGAACCCTCTACATTGAACAACACTGATGACGAAGAAACAGAACCCGCTACATTGAACATGGAGAGCGAAGGAACACGGAACTCTACACTTCCAATGTTAAATAAAGGTTTATTGCACTTTGAAACGGTTTCCTTGCATTATTATGCTATTATATTAGTAAAAAAAATAAAAAGGTTAATTGAAAACTTTTGGGAAACATTTCTCAAACAAAATTCTCAAAACCGCAATAATATCGCTTATCGCAATAATTTTCTGGGACAATTAATCGACCAGCTAAATGTGTTATCGTGACAGGCCACTAGTCTACTACCACCACTACTACCACTACCACTACATTGTAGGGCTGGGCAATATGGCCAAAAATGATATCACGATAACGATATGATAATGTTATCTATATCACTCGATATCGATAATTATCGATATTGTTCTAAGTATTAAAAAGATTTTTTTTTTAACAGATGTATGTCTATTTTGCAGCAATTCTTTGTCGTTGCCGCCATCTTTAGTGTTACAGCCCCTCACACTCCAGTTCTCAGGCTGCAGCTGGTTTGAAAGCGAAAGTAAACAGGCTTCTCTGCTGGCTGTGGCTCCAGGGGAGTTAAATAGTTCTGGCTCTGCTAGTTTCTTTTCTATCTTTTGGCGCTTTTTTGGTGGACAAACCACCGCACATGTGCACCGTGACTGGAGACTAGCTCTGCTAGCACACATAGCCTGCTACTGTGTACAGACGGTTTCAAACTGTATTTTAAATAGAAAGCAAACAAAATAAACAGACAAGAGAAAAATAAATCTCAATTTGGTCAGTATTGTCATTTGGACAAGCAAAGCCATTACTTTAAGTTGCAGGTCTGTCCACCGTCTCTGGTTTTAAAACGGCCCTGTTGCAGGTCACACAAAAATAAATATAATTTTTTTTTTATTGATATTTCTTTTAATTATCGATCAATATAGATTATTAACACTTTAATCGCCGAAAACGCTGGAACTCGTC
Organism: Notolepis coatsorum; assembly: GCF_963971535.1. Classification (NCBI taxonomy): domain Eukaryota; kingdom Metazoa; phylum Chordata; class Actinopteri; order Aulopiformes; family Paralepididae; genus Notolepis; species Notolepis coatsorum. The sequence goes on along the minus strand of NC_140179.1, from coordinate 51,986,277 downwards.
TTTCCCCGCCATGCTCATTCTGCCGAAAACGCCGTAACTCGTCTTTGATATCAATATTTCAAAAATCTGTGATCGAAATCATATTTCTCCTCCGGGGACCTGAGATATACTGCTGATCTCCACTCAACTCTCTAACGGTTCAAGAGCGCCATCTGGTGGCCGATCGGCAGATCGCCCAAACAGCAAACCGGAAACAGGAAACTGGTGCTCATCCAAATTCGGCCCAACCACTAGCTATAGCTCCCGGGACTCCATCTTGACACACTGGATAATCGATCGCTCACCCTAACTCAATAAACAACATGATTTGGACGTATATACTATTATACAACCTGGAAATGGATCCGGTATTTCTCCATCCCATAATAGAAAAAATTCTGTTCCACGCTCATCCCCCAATGGCGCGAGGAAGCCACGGTGAGTTTCAGCGTTATTTTCTAACGTGTTCCATATAAACTGCTCTGATGATCATATGACCCACACTAGGTGAATGATATAACGTTGCCCACGGAATTATAAACGACCCCCCGCCCATCCGGTCAACATCAGATGATACGTAGTAACTTCTAGAAGTACCTCCAGTTGCAATTTTTTATCTGGCACCGATCGCTACCAAACTGTATTTGATCATCAATATAATGCATTTGGGGCTATAAATCAAGTTCTGAAGAAAGCTGCAGAAAACGATAAAAACATACTTATACTTTAGACCATATTTTAGTATGAATATGTGAATGAAAAGGTATAACGTTGCTACACCCTGAACAATAGATATAGGACATTGAATGGGCCATAATAATGTCAATTTAGCAATACAATTTTAAAAGTTATAGCCCTGCAAAGAAGGGGAACTTCTCCATAGACAAATAGAGATGGCGAGGGATGGTAAATTATGAATTTAACCATGGCGATCAAAGTGTTAAAATATATCGCAATAAATTATCGTTGTCATTTTATCGCCCAGCCATACTACATTGTTTACAGTTCATCATTAAATAAATGGACAGGACAACTGAATATATTGTGCCCAAAGGATCATCAATAACATAATTTAGATATGACTTTTTATTATGCATCAATTCAACTGAATAAGGGGGTAGATAGATAGATAGATAGATAGATAGATAGATAGATAGATAGATAGATAGATAGATAGATAGATAGATAGATAGATAGATAGATAGATAGATAGATAGATAGATAGATAGATAGATAGATAGGATACTCTATTAATCCCCTTGGGGAAATTCAGGGTATCTCGCAGCTCATACAGTATACAGACCAGACCAGACCAGGGGGCAACTCACTTTAAGCCTTAAGGTTAGTCTTAAAGAGCTTCATCCGAGAAGTGGGACTCGGTCTCCAGCTCTGGGAAGAAAAGCAGACCTGGCGACTCTTGTGAAATTAAGAGTGAGACGGAAAATTGCTTATACCAGTAAAGGTAGAGGAGGCCTATTTGATTGAGCAACAGATTAGCCAAGTTTTGGGTCTTAGAAACGTATTGACATTTAAACCCTGAATGTCATTCAGCTGATGTTTACAGGGATTAAAGCAAAAGAAATCTTCAGGCCAAGTCATATTCTTATTTTAACCTCCACTTTTTATTTAATAGCGTTAGCGTTTTAAGGGAACTAGATCATTTTGAACATATTTTCTATTGCCAGTTTTCTTTTACGTAATATCAATGCTGTTTTCAATTCATTAAATGAAACTGAGGGTTGAATGACTTTGTCATACAAATAAACAAATCTACATACTGTAACTTTTCAGTATTGTGTATAGTTCAAATTCAGTATTTATTGTCTATAGTTAAAATTCAGTATTGTGTATAGTTCAAATTATGTATTGTGTATAGTTCAAATTCAGTATTGTGTATAGTTCAAATTCAGTATTGTGTATAGTTCAAATTCAGTATTGTCTATAGTTAAAATTATGTATTGTGTATAGGGCAAATACAGTAAAACAATAGCATTTTAAAACGCTGTCCTATAACATTTTATATGTTTAAAGAGAATGTAGCGTAGATCAGCCTATGATTTATGGTAAAGTCGATTCCCTTCTTCAGATGACTTTGGTTTCTCTCATAAGAAGACAGGCACATGCTCATGCTCCTCAGTGCAGGGCTGATCCATTTTGGAGGCGTTTTTCTCTGTTGCCTTCATGTGGGACTTGATAATGGGCTGGCTAAGCCTTCATAATTATGTCTCAATGTTCAGCCTGGCCCTGTCTTTTTCAATGATGTCATCCATGATGTTAAATGATCCTTCGACAAGAGGGCCAGTGAACAATGACAGAAGGGCCTTTACCAACTTCCCTAAGATGGGGAATATCATCCCTCCTTCTGGCGTCTTCATGGCCAAGATCTTACTCCACCAGTCAACATCGATTCGTTCAGTATTCTCCTCAAAGTGTTTGGCCTGTGCTCCTAAATCTGGTAGGCTCGGAGTCGGACCTCTTCATTCAGTTGACCAAGCTCCTCAGATCTCACTGCATTTGGTAAGGACTTGGCTACACTGTAAACCTTAGAGCCATATGAAATCCGTTTTATTTTTTTCCAAATTCCATTTAATTTTTTTCCAAATTCCGTTTTTTCCGTTTTAATATTTCAGAATTCTGTATTTTGCTTTGTACGCTCATTTTACCATCAGAAATAGTGTCTAATAAGTGGGAATGAATAAATGTCCACAATTTAATAAGATATAACAGTCCATTTAATAGGGCTGTCTTAAATACTTCGAAGCTTCGTTCGATGGGCATGGGATTCGAATATGAAAATAAAATTCGATTATTAAAAAAATAAAAAAAATAAAAAGGTATATATATTTTTGCAAAATCAACTCTGCCTCTCTTTGTTAACTACAACAAGCAATGCTGTTTGTTATTTAAGATGAGGTCGGACTCTGCACTGACAGATTTGTGTTCATTGTGCTGCTTTTATGAAGCCTCAAATGACTGCTTACAATATTTCATGAAAGCAAAGTGCTTTGTTTGTCTAATATTTAAAAAGGTTTCAACTTTACAGCACTGACAAAGTTGAACAAAGTGCTGTACAAGTACCACAACATAAAAAAATAATAATAATAATAATAAAAAAAAAAAAAAAAAATTTTTTAATATATTTTTTTTTATAGTATAGTTGATTCCATTTTTATTGCTCAATTCCGCGATTCCGTCCGCGATTCCGTGATCGCGGATTCCATATGGCTCTAGTAAACCTGCATGTTCAAAATAATCAATTAGTTTGAGTAGGATATACTCAATATTCTATGAAAGTTCTACTAACTTGAATGTCTTGAGTTCGTGTGACGTGTTCTTATGTTTTGAGTAAATAAAACTCATAGTTTTTGATTGACTTGGAACTATTCACTTATTAAGTAAGTATAATGTAAAAGCATAACTTAAGTACAACTTAAGATAATTAAGTAGATACAGACTGTAAACGGCATGTTCAAAATAATCAATTAGTTTGAGTAGGATATACTCAATATTCTATGGAAGTTCACCTAACTTACATATGTTGAGTTTGTGTGACTTGTTCTTATGTTTTGATTAAATTAAACTCATCGTTTTTGATTGCCTTGGAACTATTCACGTATTAAGTAAGTATAATGTAAAAGTAGGGATGCACGATAATTATCGGGCCGATAATTATCGGGCCGATATCAGCAATTATGACGTCATCCCGATAAACCCGATAACGTTATTGATAGCTCCGATAATATATAATAAATCTTTTGGTTAAAAGAAATCCGGTGTGGGTGGATTTGGATGAAGGGCGCTTGTTTTTATTATAGCCTCCTCCCGTTTTGCCAATACTGTGGTACGACCGATAGCGTGTGGTTTAGGAACAGGGAGTTTTTCACAAATCCAGCGCTCCCTTTCTTGGCTGTGACGTAGTCACGTTACATTCGGAGGCAGACAGTCGATCTGCCAATTACGTCCCACCGCTTGCACCCACCTCTTCTTCTTACCACCAATCGGAAGCTCTCATTAGTTTATTTACTTCCGGATTGTCAGCCATTATTCTACTCGGAGCTAACGTTATCTCCCCGCCAGCCACATTAACAAGTACCAGCGCTTATACATTACTGGCAAATGTCTTGTTGCACTTGTGGCAACGAGCGTTGTCAGTAGGGCTGTCTTAAATACTTCGAAGCTTCGTTCGATGGCACAAGCTTCTAACATTAAAAAAAATCGAAGTAGAAAAAAAAAAAATCGACTAAAGACACTTCTTCAACCATTATCTGAAATGATAAAAAAAAAATCTAACCATGACTAACCTTACTGTCATGCACTTGTCCTAATAAACTAACCTACACTGTAACACGCAACACTTTGATGAACATTGTTACTCAGCTGATAGAATTGTACCCTTCTTGCTGTCTTGTCGTACAGAACTTGTAAGTCGCTTTGGATAAAAGCGTCAGCTAAATGACTAAATGTAAGTGTGTGTGTAGGTGTGTGTGTAGGTGTGTGTGTGTGTGTGTGTGTGTGTGTGTGTGTGTGCGCGCGCCTTGTAGAATTCCACACATAAGAAAGAAAGATACTGGGATGAATAAACAAAATAGGAAATAAAATGTAGAAATGCATGCAATACCAGGGTTTCCGTTAGAAAAAATTGTTGCCGGTCTCAGGGTCCGGTAGATTTAAATCTACCGGTCAAATAAGAGAAATTCCGGTCAGAGTTTATTGAGCTTAAAAACAATTGATAGGTAGGCTATATAAAGAATGACATCTTCAAGATTTATAATATTTTAACTTAAAACTAGGCTACTTTTGCCTATACAGTCATTATATTCCAAATAAAATAAGTCCCGAGACTCTGTGCTGCTGCCGACTTTAAATCAAATAGGTGTCTCTGGGCAGTCGCACGACATTAATGAACAGCAGTCTGTTATAATCACATTTTTATGAGCCAACGAATTCCGTTATATTGGACATTTGTATTAATTATATCAAGCGAAGAACTGAGAAATTTGGCAGAGAGAGACGGCAACATTTTCGTGGTTGCTTGATGACTCTCTCCACCTCCCAACAACTTATTTGCGGGAGTATGGCGCTGCAGAGCAGCAGATTCAGCTGTATTCAGGCTCTATCTTGGGACCGCTCAACAGCGCCCCCCACCCAACAGCTGAATTGCCAATGGCTGAATTGGAGTACTGCACTCTGCCGGTACAGATGGGTGGGTTATAGTGGATTCTGCGGCTCTGCAGCTGCATGCAGTCGCAAATCTAGCAGCAAGTTCCCGCTGACACAGCGGTGTCATTATTATACCTGCTTGGTGAAGCAACAATGAAACAAATGTAATGATTGTTTCGTTCATCGCATAGGCTATTTAATTTTAGCCTAATTTAACACTTTGAGTGCCGGGACACGTCTTCTCACGTCTTTGCTGGCCATGCTAAAGTTGCCGGGGGAAGCTGTACAGCGTCCTTATATCAATATTTCAAAAATCTGCGATCGGATTCATAATGTCCCTCCGCTGGCCTGAGATCCACCAGCAGGACCCACTGAGCTCTCTGGCGGTTCAGGAGCGCCATCTGTTCAAGTTCAAGTTCTTTAATAGTTGTCATACAGAAGTACAGAATACTTTCATACAAAATGCTTCTTACTGTTACGCTCCAGAGACTGTGCTAGACAAGATAGTATCAAATAACATAATATAGCATGAATTTAGAAGAAGAAAATGAGGTCACAGTGTTCGGTATAGACATATGTACAATGTTCTGAGTTACCATATAATATACAATACACAATACTATGCAGTGTACTAATGTACAGTACTATCTAGTGCAAAGCAGAAATGGGATGAGGTACAATTTTAGGTACAATTTACAGTAAGGTGTACGAGTTGTAGTGCAATCCTTCATCCATAAATATAAAGTGTGGGGAGTGGGTGCTACAGTGTGTTTGTTTAAAGTGGGTGTGTGCTATAAAGTGTGTGGAGTGGGTGCTACAGTGTGTTTGTTTAAAGTGAGTGTGTGCGTGTGGATGTGTGTGCTATGTGCGTTTGGTGGTTGTTGTTGTGTAGTGTTCATTCATTGTTCGTTTAGCAGCCTGATGGCCTGGGGATAGAAGCTACTTCTGAGTCTTTCTGTGCTCGCCTTGAGACTCCGGTATCGCTTGCCTGACCGCAGCAGTTCAAAGAGGCAGTTGTTCGGGTGACTGGAGTCTTTAATGATTCTCTTAGCCTTGCCCTTGCAACGCTTGTAGTAAATGTTCTGGAGGGTGGGGAGCCCCCCTCCAATTGTGCGTTCGGCTGAACGTGTCACTCTTTGTAGTCTGCTTCGGTCTTGTGCAGTGCTATTCCCAAACCAGGAGGTGATGTTGCCGGTCAAGATGCTCTCTATTGTACATGAGTAGAAGTTCTTAAGGATCTTCTGGCTGACTTGGAACTTCCTTAGGCGCCTGAGGAAGTAGAGGCGTTGTCGTGCCTTCTTCACCACACTGTTAATGTGTGTGGTCCATGTCAAGTCCTCGGATATGTAGGCTCCGAGGTACTTAAAGCTGTTGACTCTCTCAACCGGTGCCCCGTCGATGCTGAGGGGGCTGTAGTCCTTGACCCCCGACCTCCTGAAGTCCACAATCATCTCCTTTGTTTTGCTGACGTTCAGGGAGAGGCTGTTTTCCTGGCACCATCCCGCCAGGACCTTGACCTCTTCCAGGTAGGCCCTCTCGTCGTTGGCAGAGATCAGGCCCACCACCACTGTGTCGTCAGCAAATTTGACGATTGTATTGCTACTCCGCTGAGCCACACAGTCGTGTGTGTACAGGGAGTAGAGGAGGGGACTCAGAACACAGCCCTGGGGGGCCCCTATGTTGAGGGTGATGGATGAGGAGGTGCAGTTGCCTGCTCTCACCACCTGGGGTCTGCCAGTCAGGAAGTCCAAGACCCACTGGCAGAGGTCATAGCCCAAGCCCAGGTCCCTGAGCTTGGCTATGAGTATGGAGGGGACTATGGTATTGAATGCCGAGCTGTAGTCGATGAATAGCATTCTCACATAGTTCCCCTGCCTCTTGTCCAGGTGTGATGCTGCTGTGTGCAGCACATGGGATATGGCGTCCTCCGTGGACCTGTTGGGGCGGTATGCAAATTGCAGGGGGTCCATGTTGATGGGGAGGGAGGAGCAGATGTAGCCCTTTACTAGCTTCTCAAAGCACTTCATGGCTATGGAGGTGAGAGCTACAGGGCGGTAGTCGTTGAGGCAAGCAGGCTTGGATTTTTTGGGTACAGGGATAATAGTGGACTTCTTCAGGCAGGTGGGGATGACAGCCTGTTCTAAGGACAGGTTAAATATGTCAGTGAATACTGGGGCCAGTTGGTCGGCACAGACTTTTAGGACGCGGCCGGGGATGCCGTCCGGACCTGCTGCCTTCCTGATATTCACTTTTTTAAAGGTCCGCCTCACCTCATGCTCTGTTACCCTGAACACTGCGCCTCCATCAGCAGCCGACCCCCCCCCCCCATTGCCGAGGCTTGTGAGCTGGTGTTGTTATTACCAGCATCAAACCTCGCATAGAAGGTATTGAGGTCATTTGCTAAGGAGATGTCACTGTTCAGTTTGAGGGAGGCGCCTTTGTAGTCTGTCATCGTTTTGAGCCCCTGCCACATAGCTCTAGAGTCAGCTTGTTCAAACTGGAGTTCAATTTTATCCCTGTAGCGCCTTTTGGCCTCCGACACTGTCCTCCTTACGTTGTGTCGCGCCACCTTGTGGTCATTCATGTTGCCTGCCACTAGGCCGTCATTGTATGCTTTGGTGCGCTCTCTCAGAGCTTCACGGACGGATTTGTCTACCCAGGGTTTTTGATTTGGGTAAACTTTCATTTTGGTAGTGGGGATTGTTTCTTTCACCCTAGTACAAACATAGTCCAGCACTGTCTCCGTGTAGACATTAATGTTATCTGTGTCGCGGAACACATTCCAGTCTGTGTAGTGAAACACTGACCGGATCGTCTCTTCTGACGTCAAATCCCATTTCTGCACCTCTCGCGAGACTACGGGAGTACTTTTAATTCTCTGTTTGTACTTTGGTGAAAGAAAAATGGACGCGTGATCTGATTTACCAAAGCCACTATCAGAATGAGCCTTGTAGCCACCTTTAAATTGCGTGTAACAGTGATCTAGGATGTTACCGCCTCTGGTGTTGCAAGTCACATGCTGATAGAAGTCAGGCAATACCTTTCTCAGATTGGCGCTATTGAAATCTCCCAGCACTAAAATGGCGGCGTTAACATTAGCCACTTGTATTCTATTTACCTCGTCGTGTAGTCTGGAGAGCGCAACCTTGTTGCTGGCTTGCGGTGGAATATACACTCCGATCAGGACGATCGCCGTTAACTCCCTCGGGAGGAAGAAAGGACGACACTTGATGGTTATATATTCCAGTTCTGGGGAGCAGTGGTTGGATAATTCCTTCACGTTAGTTGGATCGCTCCAATTTTTGTTAAACATGAAGGCAATACCTCCTCCACGTTGTTTACCGGACTCTGATGACCGATCCTTGCGATGGATAAAGAAGTGATCCGCTGGTTGAATTGCGTGATCTGGAACCTCCGGTGTGAGCCATGTTTCGGTGAAGCAGAGGACATTGCAGTCCCTAACGTCTCTTTGATATTGAATCCTTGCTCGGATGTCATCCAGTTTATTGTCAATTGATTGTACATTGGCTAGCAATATACTGGGCAGTGGTGTACGGTGGCGTCTGGATCTCAGCCTGTTACGGATCCCAGCCCTCTTTCCTCGTCGTCTTTTCCTGGGCTCTGGGAACAAAGGATCTGGTCCTAATCTCCGGAGAATTTCTTCAGGCCATTGATGCGGTTCTGAAAGCTGATCCAGTGAGTAATCCAGTTGGTAAGTTTCCCGTAATCCAATGTCTATGAGTGACTGACGGTCATATACATTAAATGCACCAACAGTTGGTACGAACAAAACTCTAAAAACTATAAATATTAACAAAAGTAAACACAGTCTCGACGGAGCGAACAGAAAGGCAGCCGGTCGGAGCAGCGCCATCTCTCAATAGTCTCAATTATGTGGCCGATCGGCGCAACCGCTTAACAGGAAGCGCAGTAGAGGTTTTGCTGGTCGGCCATATTACTTCCGGGCACTCGGTATAGGTTCCGGCACTCTAGCTCGTCACACTACATAGCGATCGATTGCCAATAACTCGATAAACAACATGATTTGGACGTATATACCATTATACAAGCTGGAGATGGACCGGGTAATAATATATCCCATAATGATAAAATTTCTACTCGACGATGATCGCCCAACGGCGCGCGGAGACTGGGGTGAGTTTCAGCGTGTAACGTTACCGTCTTCGATAATAACTGATATTATCAACATTTGACCCACATTAGATGATTGGTATAACGCTGCCCACGGAATTATAAACGCCCCCTCGCCCATCCGGTCAACATCAGATGACGTGTAGTAACTTCTAGAAGTACGTCTAGTTGGAATTTTTTATATCGCGCTGATTGCCATCAAACTGTATTTCATCATCAATATAATGCATTTGGGGCTATATATCACGTTCTGGAGAAAGCTGCAGAAAGAGATGAAAACATACTTATACATTAGACCATATTTTACTATGAATATGTGAATGAAAAAGTTTAACGTTGCTACACAATGAACAATACATATAGGACTTTGAATGGGCCCTAATAATGGCAATGTAGCAATAGAATTTAAAAAGTTATAGCCCTGCAAAGAAGGGGACTTTCTCCATAGACAAATAGCGCTGGCAATCTATGGTATATCATTAATTTAACCTTAGGCAACCAAAGTGTTAATACAATTAAAATAATCAAATTGTGCTTAGAGGGAATTATTTTCACCGGACATTAAGACCGGAGAACCGGAGAGATTAAATATGTCGGACTTCAACAGATTTTGCCGGACAAATACAGGTAATTACCGGCTAACGGAAACGCTGTGCAATACATAAATAAATATGAATCTCCATATATGAAATATAACATTTAGATAAGGTGCTACTGAGATGTTTTGGTGAGTTCTTTGTTTTTTTGTGGAAGTTGCCCTTCTTAAAAATGCATGAACATTCACTGATAATTGGTCTGTAGTGGAGTCTACAAGGTCTACATTGCCGGACCATGTAGAATCCGGACCTTGTAGACTGACATAATTATGTGCATAGTTTAGTCTACACAGGCCATATTTCAAATAATCAAAATCTTACTTCATTCATCTTAAACATTCTTGATTTGGGGGATTGGTAGTTCCCATGAAATCTGAAGTTGTTCAAACGACAACAGCGATCCACCTGGAATTAAATCACACAGCCGAGTGAAACCTTGTTGGATGCTGCGTCACAGTCACGAAAGGGGCTACTTAATTAATTAATCCAACCCACTTTATTTATAGAGCACATTTAAAAACAACAAAGTTTACGAAAGTGCTGTACAAGTCCCACAACATAAGATAAAAATAATATATATATATTAAAAAAAATATTTTTTTTTTATTTTTTTTCGAAGCTTCGAATTAAAATCGAAGCTCGGCCCCGAAGCTACGATTGCCAAAAAAAGCTTCGAAGGTCAGCCCTAGTTGTCAGCATCGACTTTAGTAAAATAGACCCAGACTTTTGAACGTTTCGTTCTGTCCGCCATGATGAGAGCAGAGCCGTCTGTACTCGGCAGCACCCATGTACAACTTAAAATAATTAAGTAAATACAGAGTATTGCGGTTCAGTGGTAGAATGCAATAAAGGAATATCTTATCTTATCTTATAAAAATATATATTTTCCACTAATTTCTATGTTTCAACATTACTGTCTGATGCAGTAACATTAGTGTGATGATGTGTGCATGAGAACATGCAACCAGCATGTTTTTGTGAGCACTTGATGCAGAACCACAGCCACAGGCTGGGGTCCCGCAGGCTGAGGCCCCTCACGCTTCCATTGGCTGATTTGGGTCACGTGACCGTCCCACCCAATGGCTGAATTGGAGTGTTGCACTGCGGGCATTGGCTGATTTGGGTCACGTTGCACTGCGGGATTGATTGATTGATTGATTGAAAACTTTATTAACAGATTGCAGAATGGGTATAGAGGTGTGATAGGTGTGAGAGGTGTGAGAGGTGTGAGAGGTGGGATAGGTGTGAGAGGTGTGAGAGGTGCGATAGGTGTGATAGGTGAGATTGGTGTGAGAGGTGTGAGAGGTGTGAGAGGTGTGAGAGGTGTGATAGGTGCGAGAGGTGCGAGAGGTGTGATAGGTGTGATAGGTGTGAGAGGTGTGAGAGGTGTGAGAGATGTGATAGGTGTGATAGGTGTGATAGGTGTGATAGGTGCGATAGGTGCGATAGGTGCGATAGGTGCGATAGGTGTGAGAGGTGTGAAGGTGTGAGAGGTGTGAGAGGTGTGATAGGTGGGATCGGTGTGATAGGTGTAAGAGGTATTAGCTTTTTATGGGTTTTCTTGCTAAAGCTTGCTTGATATTGCCTTTAGTGATATACTGACTGGATTTAGTCTGGAAATCTGCTTGGATTACCTGCTTGGATAAACAAACAAGCCTGCTAGGAGCAGCCAGCTAACACGGGCTAGTAGTAGCCTAGCTGCTACCAGCCATCACCACCAGGCCAGCCCCAGCCTACCAGCTACCAGCCACCAGGCCAGGCCCAGGCTCCAGCAGCAGCCAGCTACCACCAGGCCGCGTGTATCACTTACGCAACGGAATTCGGTTTCCGGGTTCCTCCGATTGGCCGCGACCCCCACGTGACCCGCCCCCCCTATCCACCGCTGCCGCGGCAGCGCGATTGTTTACATCAGGGTTCCCCATTTTCAATTCATATAGAACGACTACGCCGTAACAAATCATTAAAAAAATATACCGTTAACTGGAATATGTTGTGCCTTTACACATATGTTGGATTATGTAATTGGTTTGTCATGACAAACAAATAAAGAAATCGCGATTTACCAGCTGGCTACAACATGTGTGTTGATGTTGTAGCCACCTCCTCCACGGCAGGAATACTAAGCTCCCCTCAAGCTGTTCTTGCCCGCCTGATGGGAGCCTAATCCCTGCAACCGATTTGTCTGCTGAATACCCCCCAAACATGGAGGTCCCGAATGCATGGAAGTATTGATTGCACCGCAACAAATCATTAAAAAAAGATACCGTTAACTGGAATATGTTGTGCCTTTACACATATGTTGGATTATGTAAGGTTTGTCATGACAAACAAATAAAATATCGCATCCGCCGGCTGTCTCTGGCTTGCTCCAGCGGACACCAGAGCTCAGCCCGCGGCGAGAATGTGCTGCCGAGAGCGGCATTGCTGAGCTCTGGCTCTGACTACATGCAGTCACTGAGTGTTGTGTTGCTGTAGCCAGCGGGTAAATCGCGATTTTTTTATTTGTTTGTCATGACAAACCAATTACATAATCCAACATATGTGTAAAGGCACAACATATTCCAGTTAACGGTATATTTTTTTAATGATTTGTTACGGCGTAGTCGTTCTATATGAATTGAAAATGGGGGACCCTGATGTAAACAAGACAAACGTCTTTCTCAGGTCTGCATCCCCTTAACAATTGTGTGTATTGAGCCGTACTGTATTGTACCCATTCTGCAATCTGTTAAATAAAGTTCTCATTCATTCATTCATTCATTCATTCAGTCAATACTTCCGCTCGTATAAATTGAGGAAGCGAGCGAGCGCGTCCGCGGCCGCTCGCTCTGCCGACTGCCGCGCGTGGCAGCGGCGCGGAGAGCGGTGGATAGGGGGGTGTGTCACGTGGGGGTCGCGGCCAATCAGAGGAACCCGGAAACAGAATTCCGTTGCGGAAGTGATACACGCCACCAGGCCAGGCTCAGGCCAAACGGGCTAGTAGTAGCCTAGCTGCTACCAGCCATCAGCACCAGGCCAGCCCCAGCCTACCAGCTACCAGCCACCAGGCCAGGCCCAGGCTCCAGCAGCAGCCAGCTACCACCAGGCCAGGCCCTGCAGCAGCTCAGGCCAACCGGGCTAGTAGTAGCCTAGCTGCTACCAGCCATCACCACCAGGCCAGCCCCAGCCTACCAGCTACCAGCCACCAGGCCAGGCCCAGGCTCCAGCAGCAGCCAGCTACCACCAGGCCAGGCCCTGCAGCAGCTCAGGCCTAACGGGCTAGTAGTAGCCTAGCTGCTACCAGCCATCACCACCAGGCCAGCCCCAGCCTACCAGCTACCAGCCACCAGGCCAGGCCCAGGCTCCAGCAGCAGCCAGCTACCACCAGGCCAGGCCCTGCAGCAGCTCAGGCCAACTGGGCTAGTAGCCTAGCTGCTACCAGCCATCACCACCAGGCCAGCCCCAGCCTACCAGCTAACAGCCACCAGGCCAGGCCCAGGCTCCAGCAGCATCCAGCTACCACCAGGCCAGGCCCTGCAGCAGCTCAGGCCAGACTCCTCTTCCTCTTCCCCCTCCTCCTCCCCCCTCTCTTGGCATGTGAACCTCCGGGCTGCTGATAACCTGAAACAAAAGCAGGTGGAAAAACACAGCCTGCATCAGCATACCTCTCCATGCTGTCATGCCTCCTGTCTAGCGGATACGGTGACGCGTCATACAGGAGTCACCAGCTCATACAGGAGTCATACAGGCATACATGCATAGTTGCATATACATAGCATGTTCTCAACATGAAGACATAATGTTCTCTAATGTTCTCAACATGAAGACAGTGTGTTCTCTCCTAACGTTCTCAACATGAAAAGAAGACATCTCTCAGCTAACCATCATGTCTGGTTAATAGTAGGGCTGACCTTCAAATCTTTTTTTGGCCTTCGAAGCTTCTATATATTATATATATATTATTCATAAAAAAAAACTTATGTTGTGGGACAGAGAGAGACAGAGAGAGAGAGAGAGCGAGAGAGAGAGACAGAGAGACAGAGAGAGAGAGACAGAGAGAGAGACAGAGAGAGAGACCGAGAGAAAAAGAGAGAGTGAGAGAGATGTTAATAAAGTTTTCAATCAATCAATCAATCCGGGCCTGTGAAGTCACTGTACCCATTCTGCAATCTGTTAATAAAGTTTTCAATCAAACAATCAATCCGGGCCTGTCACGGTCACTGTACCCATGAATTCAATAAAGGAATATCTTATCTTATCTTATAAAAAATATATTTTCCACTAATTTCTATGTTTCAACATTACTGTCTGATGCAGTAACATTAGTGTGATGATGTGAAAACATGCAACCTGCATGTTTCCCAGATAGCAAAAGACATTAATAAAATTTTGGTCAGATTGGTTATTTTTGGTTGAGGTTGAAAAAGCTATGTTGATTCAATATATTATTTACAGATAAATTGAATCAATTTAGTATAGATTTCCCCTCCCCTCCTCCCCCTCCCCTTCGAGAGGGGAGTCCTAAGCAACTCGCGAGACCTAGAAGATCTCACGGGACTTGAGGTATACAAACTCAAAGTAAACTTGGCGCGATGGTGTCTTCACTGGCTTGACAAATAGGAATATCTTATCTTATCTAATAAAAAAATATATTTTCCACTAATTTCTATGTTTCAACATTACTGTCTGATGCAGTAACATTAGTGTGATGATGAGAACATGCAACCTGCATGTTTATGTGCAGCACTGGATGAGGCAATTATATTAAAGAATTCGTTTAGAGAATTAGCTCAGCTCTGAGAAGTGAGAAATAACGGCACATGTGAAAATAATATTTCTGCAAGCAACAGGAAACCACTGTTGTGTTGTGCGCAGCTGCGGAGGAATTCTGGGATGATACCTGCACCCGCATGTCGTGCCTCACATGAGATGCAGCAGCAGCAAGGTGCACGTCAAGTTTCTTTCATAAGAGAGTATAAATATATATGTAAATTTGCCAATTTGCGGTTATCTGTGGTCATCTGTTCGGATATGCAATTTGTAGATGCAAATTGCGTGAGCTGCTAGCGCATCTTTTAATAGTTTAGTTTAGTTAATTGCATGGCTGTTCAGTATAATTAATATAGCTAACTCGGTCTCCATTGTCTTCTTAAACAACTGCCTGCATGCTGTGTTCCAATTAAAACATTATGGCACACCGAAATGATGCATGGTTGTTTCATGCAAAATATTAAGAGTTCGATACCTTTGGGTCAAGTGCAAGTTATAGTGAATAATAGGTAAAGATGGCGTCGTAAGTGTATGTCAAGCCGCATCTCCATTTTAGGTTTGTTTGCTAGTACATTCTGTCCTATTATCATGTTAAAGACGGGTTTGAGGGAGATTAAGGGGAGACACTACAGGTGAATAGGGTAAAAAAAATTACTAATAGATATCACAATGAAACTTCCCCAGTTGATTACTTATATTAAGACAAGACTTTTTTGTATAACAAGTTTTCTGAAATTGTATGTTTAAATATGCAAACGAGGCATTATCTACTTAAATATGCACTAATTTGCATATAATTCCAGGACAGAAATCTGAACATTGGATAAAGCCATTTTCAAAATTATAGTTTCATTTTGTTGACATATTAGAGCCAAAGGTTATTACATAGGGGATTTTGGATATCTCTTTTTATCACTCCATAAATCAGAAAATACTCCATTCAGTCCATTTTATGGTAAAATTCCATATTTCGCCATGTTTTTAGGAATAAAATGTGATATAAATCAGGGTATGAATGCGATATCAACAAACTAGGGCTGGGCGATATGACCAAAAACGTTATCGCGATAAAATTATAAAATTATTTTCATATAATTCGATATCGATAATTATCGTCGATATAATGTCTGTCAAGTTTAATTAACTTCTTATGCTGCTGCGAATGTCTCGAGTCGAGTTGATGTCGTCATCAGTCCGCGCACGTTAGCAGTTAGCCGACAAGCGGAATATCTCATGACAATGTAATAAATATGACACTAAAATACTCTCTTCCGCCACAATATATTGAAACGACGTCCACTGTATACCCACACTACTATAAACGTGGCCTCAGAATTCACGCCACACACATACTCGGCACGTAAATATATAAAACATCGCCGTGCAAGCTAGTTATCCTAGCCAGCCTGTTGTTTCTAAGCGAATGTCTCGAGTCGAGTTTATGTCGTCATCAGTCCGCGCACGTTAGCAGTTAGCCGACAAGCGGAATATCTCATGACAATGTAATAAATATGACACTAAAATACTCTCTTCCGCCACAATATATTGAAACGACGTCCACTGTATACCCACACTACTATAAACGTGGCCTCAGAATTCACGCCACACACACTCGACACGTAAATATATAAAACATCGCCGTGCAAGCTAGTTATCCTAGCCAGCCTGTTACTTCTAAGCGGTGTATTCCATGACAATGTGCTAAATATGACACTAAAATACTCTCTTCCGTAACAATATATTGAAACGACGTCCACTGTATACCCACACTACTATAAACGTGGCCTCAGAATTCACGCCACACACATACTTGGCACGTAAATATATAAAACATTGCCGTGCAAGCTAATTAGCCTAGCAAGCCTTGTTGTTGAGTTAGTCCTACCTCTGGGTCTCCTTCCGGGTCTCCTTCGCTCTCGGCCATCTCCTTCACCGATTGGTTGTTAGTGCGTGCTCATATCCAAGCTTGGAAAATCGATATATCGAAACTTTGCGACCACGTTTCATGTTTATTTCGAGGAAATAATTTATCGCGATAGTTATCGTTATCGTTTTATCGCCCAGCCCTACAACAAACCCTTCTGTAAATACCTTCAGAACATAGATATGAATAGAACTGGAAGGTTTGGTGTATGTGACTGCTACTGAAGTGGAGATTTCTGGCTCAGAGTATGAGGAAAAACTCTTAAAACTCATTTTTGGGAAAACGTCTTCAAAGTTCTGTATTGTAAAATGCCACACTTTTTTTTTAAACAGATAATTACAAACACAATATCTAATCAAACTATTAGTAATAGACAACCTAAACACATGCCTGATAACTGAATAATAATAATAATGATGTTATTGAACTGAACAGAACTACACACAGGCTACAAACAGTGTAGTACCCCCTAATAGGCAAAAAATATTTAAATAGATATCACTATGAAACTTTCCCAGTTTGTTATGTACATATAAACTAAGAAAAAATATATTGCAAGTTTTCTGAAATTTATGTTTATATATGCAAATGAGGCACTTCCCCATTAAATATGTGCACATTTATGGATGCAATAAGGCAAAATGAAGTAAAATAAACAACTAAATGTGTGTTATTGACGTTTTATTGTCACTAGTTTCATAGAAGACGTGTTTAGGAAGCAAAATATAACAAAATCTCAAAATCAACAAAAAAAGTATATTTGCCTATTCACCTGCAGTGTCTCGCCTTAATTTGGTTATATTGGTTGAGTGTCATGCAGGCGTCGCGTCCTCATGGCATGCATGGTCGAAGCCACATATCTCCATTTCTTTGAGCTTGTAAATTGATGTTTGGTAATAGATATATTTTTGTACATGACAAAAGGAGGTTTGAGAGAGATGGAGATTAATTCACGCTCTCATTCATCTCTCTCTCTCTCTATCTCCTTTCTCCCTCTCTCGCTCTCCTCTCTCGCACTCTCTCTCTCTCTCACTCTCACTCTCCCTCCCGCTATCTCCCGCTCTCTCTCTCTCTCTCCTTCTGATTGATGGTTAAACATTCAAACTGTGAAAATTATGATCATGTTTTTGTAAGCTAATAGTATGAACTTGTTATATTGAGTTGTAAGTTATTCTGGTATATGTTTCATGGAGGTCTAAACGTTGTATTTTTTCCCTTGCCTTTCAGGTAGCAAGTGCTGCTGGGAAATATTCAAATGAGCCAAACAGTAAGCTGATTATTTGTAAATATAAAAACATATTTGTGAGAGTGGGACTATCGTTGAGACCAGAACATAGTTTATTAATCTGTTTCCACAGAGCTCAGTTTTTTCTCATAGTTCCAATATGGTAGTCTGGCAGTGTAAATTGTGTGCAGCTTCTTTGACTTCTAGAATACAGTTATTTAAACACTACAGACTGCAACACAGCCACTTTTCCAGAGTCAGTCCTCTTCCATGCCTCTATACTGATTGTATCTGTAAATTAAGACGCTAAATGCATTGAGTACTCATTTGTCAAGATATCATACTGCACAACTTAGCAGTAGACCAGAACAGAGTCAGAGCCCTGTGGTAATAAAATGCCCTTTGTGCGCATTTCGGGAACCCTTTTCTGAATCAATTTTCTTAAGTCATCTCAGAAAGCATTTAAAAAATCATGAAACAGTGACATGCCCATATAAGGATTGTAGCTATAGCACAAATGTTTACTCTTCATTCAATTGCCATAAAAGCAGAGAACACCAATTAAGTCTTGCATCAGACTTAAAAGCTGTCGTTGTTGAGGATCCCCAAGACAGGATTTCTGAGGTCACTAGTGATTTGCATGAAGAATGTCCAGGCCAAAGCATAGAAGTGGTGGATGATGATCAATGTGACACTGACAATCTAAGAAATCAACTTAAAATGAACGTATCTTCTAGAGCCATATGAAATCCGTTTTATTTTTTTCCAAATTCCGTTTCTTCCGTTTTAATATTTCAGAATTCTGTATTTTGCTTTGTACGCTCATTTTACCATCAGAAATAGTGTCTAATAAGTGGGAATGAATAAATGTACACAATTTAATAAGATATAACAGTCCATTTAATAGGGCTGTCTTAAATACTTCGAAGCTTCGTTCGATGGGCATGGGATTCGAATATGAAAATAAAATTTTATTATTAAAGAATATAAAAATATAAATGATATATATATATTTTTTTGCAAAATCAACTCTGCCTCTCTTTGTTAATTACAACAAGCAATGCTGTTTGTTATTTAAGATGAGGTCGGACTCGGCACTGAGAGATTTGTGTTCATTGTGCTGCTTTTATAAAGCCTCAAATGACGGCTTACAATATTTCATGAAAGCAAAGTGTTTTGTTTGTCTAAGATTTAAAAAGGTTTAAACTTTACAGCACTGACAAAGTTGAACAAAGTGCTGTACAAGTCCCACAACATAAAAGAAAAAAAATATATAATTTCTTTTTTTTTTACAGTTGATTCCATTTTTATTGCTCAATTCCGCGATTCCGTCCGCGATTCCGTGATCGCGGATTTCATATGGCTCTAGTATCTTCCTTGTTCCTAAAGATGCAGGCTATCCTCCATGTCTCAAACACAGCTATTCAAGAAATAGTAGACCACTTGAATCAGGTCTTCTCCTTATCTCAGCCATTGATCAAGGAGGCAGTTAATGACATATTGCAGAGAAATGGTCACAATATTGCAGAACCTACACTGGATGAAGTTGTTGGCGCTGTCATGAACTGCAATGTTCTGTCTACATCTACCTCTGAAGGTGCAGAGTTGTGCTCAACCAAGCGCAGAAAAAGCTTTATGGAGCGCAACTATCCATGTGTAATGCGAGTAGAGTATCAGTTGGAGCAACCAGGACATACCAGCATGTATGTTCCCATCCTTTCAATGATTCAAGAGTTGTTTAAAAACAGACATCCTTGACAAGATTACAGAACCAAATACTACATCTGGTCAATATGTGTCATGCTCTGATGGCTCCCATTTCCTTGAAAATGAGTTACTGTCAACAGGGAATCTCATCCTACCACTTCAGCTATATATAGATCTGGAAATTGCCAATCCGCTTGGCACATCACGTAAAATTCACAAACTTTGTGCTATATATTGGGTCCTCGCCAATGTGCCACCAAAATACCGATCAGCATTACACGCTATACAGCTGGCAATGCTGGTAAAAGTGACAGACCTCCGTAGGTATGGATATGCAGCTGTACTTGCTCCATTGCTGCGTGATGTTCATACTCTGTAACAAGATGGTGTTTTCATTGAAAGAGTTGGTCAGAATGTCAAAGGCACAATCTGGTGTGTTTCTGCCGACAATCTGGGCGCTCATGGATTCGGTGGCTTTGTGGAGTCATTTAGAGCAGGCTATGTTTGCAGATTCTGTCAGGCCACAAGTGAACAGTTTCAAACAACTGAAGTCAGAGAGGGAGAGTTTTCTCAGAGAACCAAAGTCAGCCATGACCTGCATGTACAAACTGCACATGACACTTCAAGCAGCCATTTTGGTGTTAAAGGTGTCTTACGTGAATCCCTGAATTACTTTCATACAATCACAGGGTTTCCTCCAGATATACTTCACGATCTTCTGGAAGGTATGGTTCCCGTGGAGCTTTCTCTCTGTGTTAAAGAGATGATTCGGCGAAAGTACTTCACTTTAGAGTATTTGAACCAAAAGATTGCATCATTCCCGTATCAGCACGCTGATATAGTGGATAAACAAACCCAATTCCCCAAACATTTGTTTCTCGAGGAACAATAGGAGGCAATGGGCATGAAAATGCCACTCTGCTCCGACTGCTTCCATTACTTGTAGGCAGTGTAGTACCAGCGGGTGATGCAGCATGGGCAGTTTAGATGGAGCTGAAAGAGGTGCTAGAGTTAGCATTGTGCCCTTCATATACTGATCAGTGATCATAGACAGGTACTATTAGAGGTTTTCCCTGCAGTTAGACTCCGTCCTAAACATCACTTTGTGGAGCATTATCCCGCTCTAGTTAAGTGCTTTGGACCCCTGCTGCATGTTTGGACCATGCGATTTGAGGCCAAGCACCGCTTTTTCAAAAGAGTGGTGCATGACACTCAAAACTTCAAAAATATCTTGAAGACGATGGCAATCAGACACCAACTGGCATATCATCTTGCTTCACCATCATATTTCAAGCCAAAAACCCAGGCATCCAGGGTTGACTCTGTTCTGGTTTCATCTCTACCAGCAGTAGCTCAGGTACACATTAGTGGACACACAGTTAGTGACACAATCTACCAGACATCAAAGGTAACCATTGATGGCACAGACTATGTCTGTGGAATGTTTCTCTCCGTCAGAGTCAGTGGTGGACTGTCTACATTTAGCCAAATAGAACAGATCTACCTTGTGAATAACGAGGTTTCTTTTCTGTGTCGAGACTATGACTCCTGGTATATAGAACAATAAAGAACATCTTAGGTCCTATGAGCTGTCAACCACACAACCACATCTGTCCATCTACCTACAGTCTGGTCTCAACGATACAGTCCCACTCTCAGCATACAAGATCGATGGTCTGCTGCTGCTGACTCCCAAGCGATTCATTAAAGTGAAACGGAACTGAGTCCAGCTAATGGTGAATAGTTATTTTATTAATCAATTATTGTGTCTTTATTCACTCGTTGTGTAATTGACCAGTTCATATTCTGTATAAGTTCATATTCTGTTAATAATGACGCTTTCTGTGTTGTGTTTCTGACTCCTCCTTAGGTCCTTGAGCTGCTGTCTGTCGACCACATCTGTCCACTGTCCATCTACAGTCTGGTCTCAACGATACAGACAGTCCCACTCTCAGCATACAAGATCGATGGTCTGCTGCTGCTGCTGACTCCCAAGCGATTCATTCAAGTGAAACGGAAGGTGAATAGTTATTTTATTAATCAATTATTGTGTCTTTATTCACTCGTTGTGTAATTGACCAGTTCATATTCTGTATAAGTTCATATTCTGTATATGTTAATAATGACGCTTTCCGTGTTGTGTTTCTGACTCCTCCTTAGGTCCTTGAGCTGCTGTCTGTCGACCACATCTGTCCACTGTCCATCTACAGTCTGGTCTCAACGATACAGTCCCACTCTCAGCATACAAGATCGATGGTCTGCTGCTGCTGCTGACTCCCAAGCAATTCATTCAAGTTTCCATAGCACAATGGCAACTGCCTCCCCACAACCCATGATCCTTCGTGTTGTTGAGACAGACCGGGCTAGAAAATTAAAACTCAGTTCACGACCCGCCTGTTGATGCACTGATCAAGATTATAAAAGAACAGTTGGAAATAGACCTTGACTTCAGTTTGCTGTATGAAGATCCAGACTTTGATGGGAAACATACTTCCCTTGATGATGACATTACGGAATTGCCACAAAAAGCTGTTGTGCACATTTCACTTTCGCTCAACTCCAGCTCTCTCGCATCTATAGGGCTGTCTTAAATACTTCGAATATTCTAAGCTTCGTTCGATGGCACAAGCTTCGAACATTAAAAAAAAATCGAAGTTAAAAAAATGTTTAAATAAAAATTAATTTTTTCTCAATTTCTTTTTCAAATTTTTTATTTAATTTTTATTTTTACTTCGGTGTGTGTGTGTGTGTGTGTGTGTGCATGGGGCCATTGGGTGGGGCCAGGGGACAAATACACTGGAGGAAAGTAACCCAGCTCAGCACTGCCCAAATTATATCATCACTATTGCCTGTTTGAAGGATATCATCCTCAAACACATATACACCACCTACACGCCTATTCTCAGTTCTTGCCCCACAATGGTGGAATGAACTACCCACCCCAGTTAGGACAGCCGAATCCCATCCAATCTTTCGCCGTCAACTAAAGACGCACTTCTTCAACCATTATCCGAAATAAAATTTAAAAAATAAAAAAAATCTAACCCTAACTAACCTTACCGTCATGCACTTGTCCTAATAAACTAACCTACACTGTAACATGCAACACTTTGATGAATATTGTTACTCAGCTGATAAGAGTTGTATCCTTCCTGATGACCTGTCGTACAGAACTTGTAAGTCGCTTTGGATAAAAGCGTCAGCTAAATGACTAAATGTAAATGTGAATGTAAATGCCTGGTAGAATTCCACACATAAGAAAGAAAGATACTGGGATGAATAAACAAAATAGGAAATAAAATGTAGAAATGCATGCAATACATAAATAAATATGAATCTCCATATATGAAATAGAACATTTAGATAAGGTGCTACTGAGATGTTTTGGTGAGTTCTTTGTTTTTTTGTGGAAGTAGCCCTTCTTAAAAATGCATGAACATTCACTGATAATTGGTCTGTAGTGGAGTCTACAAGGTCTACATTGCCGGACCATGTAGAATCCGGACCTTGTAGACTGACATAATTCTGTGCATAGTTTAGTCTACACAGGCCATATTTCAAACAATCAAAATCTTACTTCATTCATCTTAAACATTCTTGATTTGGGGGATTGGTAGTTCCCATCAAATCTGAAGTTGTTCAAACGACAACAGCGATCCACCTTGAATTAAATCACATGTGTTGGCTGCGTCACAGTCACGAAAGGGGCTACTTAATTCATGAATCCAATCCACTTTATTTATAGAGCACATTTAAAAACAACAAAGTTTACCAAAGTGCTGTACAAGTCCCACAACATAAGATAAAAAAAAAAAAATTATAAAAAAAAAGAATTAATTATTATTTTTTTTATTCGAAGCTTCGAATTAAAATCGAAGCTTGGCCCCGAAGCTTCGATTGCCAAAAAAAAATTGAAGGTCAGCCCTACGCATCTACTGATATACTTTCAGATATGTCATCTCCAGAACGTCTAAGCAGATGGCCTCCAGGTCCTTTTCCAGTTCCTACATTTGCATTCGATGTTGAGCTGAAACTTAGAGACGGAAACAACGAATTTGAGAACAAGAGACACCTTAAGTTGACAAGAGACCTAAAGCACGACATCTTAGAAAAGCTTGCATCTACAATGTATGCTTTCAAGGCTTATCCAAGTGATAAAGAGATAGCAGTGGCTTCTGCGGCTCTTGTCGCCAAACATCCCTGCTTGAAGGAAGCAGGATCTGAGACCGGCTGCAATGGATGGAAGAACAGCATCAAATTCAAGATGGGCAATTTCAGGAACAAGCTGAGACGGGCAGGATGTGAGGAGGTCAATGTAAATGCTGGAAAAAGAGGTAGAAGCAATCCTGATGGCGAACCTTCACATTCCAACATTAAAAGACCCAAGCGAGCAGAAGTAAACTTCCTACCCAACTATCCCCAAGGAGAGGATTCCTTGAGGCTTGAGCAGTTGAGGCAGACAATTGCTGAAGAAGTCAAGAAGACTGAGAAGAACCTGCCCCTCATTAGAAAGCTGATGCAGACCACATTTGCCCTGCGCCGACAGACCATAGTGAAGTCCAGCCCACCAGTGAACGAGCTCATGGACCTCTGGCCTGCTCTCAAAATGGAGTCTGAGGTAATATAGATCAGCTCTCTCTTTCCCGTGTTAACATTTGGCACATTCTGTGTGTTTTAAAGTGAAACTTGTGATTCTTAAGCCTGGTTTATATACTCTAGCGGCGCATCTGCGTGTGTGTTCTGTGCGCCCCCGCGAGCTAGTCATCAGCGACCGATTCCGCAAAGCATGTAATGACATGGTTGACCAGAAATCCCGCAGTCATGCTCTGAAGCCCAAACCAAACAAAGTAAGAGATCCACCAAGTTGAAGTGACTAATTGATGTTGATATACTATATTGTCCTGCTGTTTTTAAATATAGGTGTATGCAGAGTTCCAGCTGATTACCAACCAGAACCTGCCCAACACATTCTACGCTGAGCTTGACCGCCATCTTCCTCGACTGATGACGTTATTCAGACAGAAGGCGTCCAAAACTGGGAACACAGCAGATGCTTTGGCTCACATTTTAAAAATCCACGATGAACAGGTGAATAGATTATTATACATGTCATAGGTCGAACCTCTGTAACATTGAACAGGTTCAATGATTCAAATGAGCTTTTGAATTTTACAATTAGACCACCATTGTGTTTGCCATTTTTCTGATTGCATTAAAGATGTGAACATGTTATTTGTGGACATATCTGATTGGACTGTTTAAAATCCGCTTTGTTCAGTAAACATTTCCATATAATACAATTCTTTTTTTCTTCTTAATCTTACATCTTAATAGGAAATCCATGACGTTCACACCAGGCGTACCACTGTTCTCCATGCCCTGCCTGTGTATCTGCATGAGGAAGTCTCTGGATTTTTCAAAACCTGCACAGTGAGTCCGAGTGAAAATAATTTACAGTACAACTGTATATTAAGTGAACAGTTAATCAAAATGCTAAGTATCAGTCTTCCTTCCTTCCAGGTCTCCCTTGTGAAAGAGATATTTGATCTCGACGGGACTAACCTGGTTAAATAAAAATAACCTTCTCACCAAAAAAATCTTTCTAACTAAAATATAAACAACTTACAAACACAACTCCATATACTTAGCTTTGTGCTGCACTTAGAGCTGCCGCGGTATTGATGTGGTGTTGATGTTTGCGAAATATTTCCTACAGCCGCGGTTATTACCGCACGCACACAAATTTTTTTTAAAAAAGGTTTGAATGCATTTTTTTTTTGTAGTCTACTCTTTATAGCATATAGCCTGCCTCTAGTCTAAATGTCTATCTTTAGAGGATGAATATTGTTTGGGATTCGGCAAGCACGCATTCGTTATTGAAAGTGAAACACGGATTCGAAGTTTCCCCTCTGGTCGTGCGCTGTTCACTCGGTGTCGCGGGCAGGGGTGGTTACCCCCCCGACCCTTTCTTATTATTATTATTATAAAGTTACTACTTTATAATAAAGGCATTCGTTTTGTGGCATTAACGTTATATAGTTACACGTTCAATAACATCAGCGTATTTACCGGACCATAGCAAGGCAAGAAATACTCAATTCATATCTCAGTTCCTTTCTTTGCTCAGAGCGTGCTGAGTTGTCCCATTCTGCGGTCTGTTAATAAAGTTTTCAATCAGACAAGTGTATAGAACGAAGGGCTTTTATTATAACATTCGTTGCAGACAGTAAAATCATTATGTCTCGTTTAGTACTCCTGAGGAGCGATGGTAGTCCACTCCGGCGGGGAGCTAAAGCTAACGTTATTAGCCGTGTTGTGATGAGCTCTGATCCAACGTGTGACGCGTCTCTCTTCTGACCAATCAGTGGTCTGCAATGTTTCACGTGACTTTTCTGGTACCCAATAGGGTCGCTTGGAACCTCGATAGAGGAGTAGGGTATATCTGCAGAGCCGCAAGCCCAACGAGAGGGTACTTTATTATTATTATAAAAAACCAGCGGTGATGCGGTATTCAGCCTACTCTTGCGGTGAGCGTGATGTAACCGCGATACCGCGGTAATGCGGTAATCGCGGCAGCTCTACACTTTGTAGAAACCATGGATTTATTTGTGATTATTATGTCTCTTTCATTCCTTCAGGACACGCCTGATGAGCCAGAGCTTCAGGGTGTTGCAGTGGCCCTCCTTACTGTCATCAGTGACCATGACACAAGTCCAGTTCACTACCAGCCTGTGACAATCTCTGTTGTCATTGAAAGTCACATCATGATCAGGCTCCCCAGATTTGGTGATTCCTTCCTGGTAATGTTTGGACTAATCTATGCACTACACCTCAGCTACCCCAAGGGACTTACCAACACTTTTGAATTCATTCAGAAGATTTTACTAGGTCTAGAAGCTGGTAAACTGTCGCCCAGGTTGCAGACTCTCAAGAATGACTTGATGA
Source organism: Notolepis coatsorum (assembly GCF_963971535.1). Taxonomy (NCBI): domain Eukaryota; kingdom Metazoa; phylum Chordata; class Actinopteri; order Aulopiformes; family Paralepididae; genus Notolepis; species Notolepis coatsorum. The sequence goes on along the minus strand of NC_140179.1, from coordinate 51,959,840 downwards.
TGCAATCATTTTATGTAATATGTTTACATTTGAGAGTTTTACAGTTAGAATTTTCTTAACCGTCTATAGCATTATTGTAATTTCATCCAAGTAAGTTTTAGAGTTGAAAGAGTTTATCAGAATCTCAAAGGCAACATCCAAGTCCCAAACGTTTGTTTCTCGAGGAACAATAGGAGGCAATGGGCATAAATGCCACTCTGCTCCGACTGCTTCCATTGCTTGTAGGCAGTGGTAGAGTTAGTGTTCTCAGTACAGAGTACAAGGCGATATACCAGGAGTCATAAACACAACACAGAAGTGTCATTATTAACATATACAGAATATGAACTTATACAGAATATGAACTGGTCAATTACACAACGAGTGAATAAAGACACAATAATTGATTAATAAAATAACTATTCACCATTAGCTGGACTCAGTTCCGTTTCACTTTAATGAATCGCTTGGGAGTCAGCAGCAGCAGACCATCGATCTTGTATGCTGAGAGTGGGACTGTATCGTTGAGACCTTGTAGGCACTGGCAGTAGTATAATAGTTAGTGTACTGTATAGTGTTCTCAGTACAGAGTACTGTAGTGTTCTATAGTTATCATTCTGCAAACATAGCCTGCTCTAAATGACGGATGGTGCCTCTGACATTCTGACTAACTCTTTCAATGAAAACACCATCTTGTTCCATGATACATCATGGAGCAAGTACAGCTGCATTTCCATATGTAGGTATGTGCACTATTAACAGTATTGCCAGCTGTATAGCATGTAATGTGGATTGGTATTTTGGTTCCACATTGGCAGGACCCAATATACAGCACAACGTTTGTGAATTTTACATGTGCCAAGCGGATTGACAATTTTCAGATAATCTATACATTTTATTCTGTACTGTACATAGATGCACTGTGTTATCCCAACGGTCACAATAGTTGCCGTCAACATGTTTGCTCATTCTATGACCACACTATACAAATTTGAGTAATTCAACCAGGATGTAAACAGCTCTGGTCATGTGCACTGCACATATTGAGACCCTTTATTATTTCAATATTTGCTGGAAATACATTGATACATCATTCAGTAACATTTTCAGAGCCTTATAACAAACATTATTACACTATTGTGACCAGTGGGATTAAATGTGTAATATACATTACATTTTATGTACATGTTATAACATGTGTAACTGAGGGGTACAATTCCCTGACTGTATTGATAAGTATGGTATCATTAAACCACTACCGCTTTATGTACTTTAATTACTGGCCATACAGTACACGATATCTAAGTATGATGAACACTTTCCCACATATGAAATCAGGTCCACACAAAGGTAATAGTCAAATATTTAATATATAGCAAAGGGTACATATAATAGTTACTTATTACATTTATGATTTGAATTGAATGCTCTTGTAAGGCAAATGAGTACTCGTATGCAAATCAACACTGAATGTCCAATCTCTGGTTACACAGGAAGCAAGTATACAACCTGGCTCTTAGGGAATTATAACGATGGCACTTAATGATTATAGCGGGATATACTGTAAAGGGGTCCTGCCGGTTGTAAGCCAGTAGGGGGGGTAGGAGAGCCGTCGGCTGTATCCCGTCTGGTCAACGATTTCTAGGGAGAGTTCAGGTACAGAAAACAGTGCCCGTAGAACCTTGATCCACAGATGAATACACTTGGGCTCTCTTGTAGACGATAGCTGTAGCTGTAGCTGTAGGTCCACAACGAAGGAGAAGCGAGGCGACCTCAGTCTGGTCTGAGCGCCGTCTCACCTTGGCTCCTCTCGGGGTAAATCCAACACTCACCGGTGTTGGCGATTATCCGCTCCACAAATCAAAGCACCAAAGCAAATAGATATTCCATGCCGTATAGGGCTCAGCAGTCGTCGGGGTAGGTAATCCAATGTGCAGGTCCACTCGTCCTCGCCTAGAACTCCTCGGATGAAAGCACCATGTGTGTTCTGCCCAGGGTTAGAAATTAACATTTTTTTTCAAGGTTTTTTTTTGCCCCCCTTAATTGATTTTCGGGGGCTTTTTTTTGTATTTCGGGGGCACTGAATTTTTATGATGAAAATTAACATAAGGATTATAAAACATTGTTGACACTTTTTTTTACAGTCTTCGTCCCTATGTTTGATAATGTAATGTTAATGTCTCCATATATAGGGCTCTACGCTAACCTTTTTCCCAAGGAGCACATGTGCTCCTAAATAAAATGTTAATAAATAAAATCTAAATAAAAATTTAGGAGCACACAAAGAAATTTAGGAGCACAGTGAAAATTGTTCAAGTAACAGAGTTTATTAACTATTTATCTCATGCATTATTATACTGTGCGTGTGCACACTATGAATTGAAAATGGGGGACCCTGATGTAAACAAGACCAAAGTCTTTCTCTGGTCTGCATCCCCTTAACTTGTGTGTATTGAGCTGTACTGTATTGTACCCATTCTGCAATCTGTTAATAAAGTTTTCAATCAATCAAACGCAAAGGATATCGGTTGTCAAGCTGCTTTTGTATGTTGTAGTGTTGTTATGATACCAACATTTTGACTTTGATACAGATAGGAAAGGTAATGGAATATATTATTAGATGACAGAACATTGAAAATTCTTTATACAATTATTTAATTCATTATGAAATAGAAATTCCGTTTTTGGGTGGAACGTTTGTTGCAAGGAGGGAGGAGGCGGGGACCGCTGCGTGTTACACACAACACGGAGAAATGGTCTAGCTGCTTCGGTGCGTCGTTAACGTTAACGTCGGAAGAAATTCCCCACTAAGCCCTAAATTCAGAGCAGAGCAGTATCCTAATGACTTTTATGCTTCAGTCGATAAGGTGTTTTGCGAATTCTGTCAACATACCGTGGGGACTGGACCCGCAAAAACACGTGCGAATATCACTTCAAAAGCCATGTCAGCCGGATTCCTCTCTTTCTCCTCGTCTCTCTTTTGCTCAAAATAAAAATGAATGGGCTTCATGGCTGGCTGATTTTTTTGCGTTGTCTGATTCTGAATGTATAACTTGCCTAAGCCGGTAACGTGACTTTGTTTTCGGGCGCTACTGTGATTGGACGTTTATGCGCCTTGTGTAATGTGGGACTATTATAACAGCGGAGCTGTTTTGTAATCGTCACTCGTCTCGAGTAAATGATTTTTCCGGGTGGCGCGCACACACATATTATTAGGGCCAAATACAAGGGAAATGCTCGCACTGTAGATCATATATATAATTATATATATAATTAGTAAACTGTCGGGGGCATTTTCTGCCCCCCTTAACTGATATTCGGGGGCATTTTGTCCATTTTCAAGGGCATTTTGCCCCGAGCCCCCGTTAATTTCGAACCCTGGTTCTGCCCAACCTGGTTAAGACTCTAGATAACGCGAGGAAGCGATGGGGGTGCTGCTCACTTTAGAACTCTAACCGTACGATGCACCATACATAATAGACTATTATTACTTAATAGAAATACGGTGCCAAACTCTGGCAATTCAGCTATTAATTCGCACGAGGTCTCACTGCTATTCTAAGGCCAAACAGGCCGTACTACACCGCACGCGGTATCGTGGGGTGAGGCTTCACGTCTTGTTACTTAGTTGGGTAGAAGGGTAAAGGACTAAGAGGAATTCTACATTTCTTGCGCCATATTTATATGCACGGTGGACAAGTAGTGCCGCTCTGCTTTCGGTAGCCGTATTCCTGCGCGGAGCTGGGGCTAGTAAGGGCATGTCTCGTCGGTACCTTTGAACTTGAACGCCAGGGGCTGGTCCCTGGCGCCTGGTCCTTTTGTCCAATAAGAGAATGAACTATTATGGGCTGTAGTAGAATAAAGGGATATTCCGTGTATATGTACAAGGAATATACAAGGGATATCAAACGATATACAAATACTATTAAATATATATCCATAAATAAATATATATATTCGGTTTAATCTGATCCTTCACAACAACATGCATGTATTTATTTTCTATATATATTTTCTATATATATATATTTTCAATTTTAACATTGCCATAATGTTGGAGAGGGCAACACAATGTTTTTGTAAGATAAATAGATGTATACTCTTTGAATAGAAATAAATATAAAGAGTTTGAAGTTGTAACACAATGTTTTTGTAAGATAAATAGTTTCGATGAAGAACAAAACCTCCTAAATGCATACAAAAAAGGGGAAAACTTCATATCTGCACTTTGCGAGGCACTAATACCTGGTCGGTATTGTTAACATACGTGTAATATAGTCCAAAAACAGTGTATACGGTGTTTACAGTGTTATTGTACATTGCTAACATACAGTTTATATATTATATATGTATACTCTTTGAATAGAAAAAAATAAAGAGTTTGAAGTTGATATAATGTGCTTGTGTAGTTATTTTTCTGTTAACTTATTCACATGGATTTTAAAACTGAACCTTAAGTTATAGTAACTGCAAATATTTGAGTTGATTAACTAAAATTTTTTAGATGATTAACTTAAAAGAAATGAGGCATAAGAATGACTCAATTTCTTTGAGTTCTGTTAACTTAATCACATGGATTTAAGGTTGAACCTTAAGTCACAGTAACTGAATATATTTGAGTTGCCTCCACTAGAGAACTTTAAGTCACAGTAACTGAACATATTTGAACTGCCTTAACTGAGAACTGTAAGTCACAGTAACTGAACATATTTGAGTTGACACCACTTGAGAACCTTAAGTCACAGTAACTGAACATATTTGAATTGCCTTAACTGAGAACTGTAAGTCACAGTAACTGAACATTTTGAGGTGACTCCACTTGAGAACCTTAAGTCACAGTAACTGAACATATTTGAATTGCCTTAACTGAGAACTGTAAGTCACAGTAACTGAACATATTTGAGTCGACTCCACTTGAGAACTGTAAGTCACAGTAACTGACCATATTTGATTTGACTTAACTGAGAATTGTAAGTCTTAGCCAACTGAAAACATTTGAGTTGATCAACTTAAAAAATTTGAGGCAGGAGATTACGTAATTTTTTTTAAGTTCTGGAAACTTATTGGGTTTTACAGTGTAAGGTGTTGAATGCAAATTATGTATTGTGTATAGTTGAAATTATGTATTGTGTATAGGGATGGGTACCGAATTCGGTACTTTTGAGGCACCGAACCGAAACACGTCGGTACTACCGAGTATCGAATCAAGTGAGAAACCGAGAGAAAAAAAAAAAAAAATTACTTTTTTTTTTACTTTTTTCTTTTCATGTCAACGTTCACACGCACAATATATGCTTACCTGGGATTTGACTTGATTCAACAACAAAGCAGTCGGAGCAATGACAAGCCGAAAACTGTCGAAATTGTAGTTATTTGAAGTTTGGATTTTTTTTTACGACTGAGGTAGGTAAATAAAATTTCTTGAGACTAAAGTACCGAAAAAAGGTACCGTTGGGTACCGGTATCGATTCACAGGTACCGGTACCGGTATCGGTTCAAATGTGAAAGGTACCCATCCCTAATTGTGTATAGTTCAAATTATGTATTAGGGGTGTAAAGGTACACATATCCGTACCGAACCGAACCGTTTCAGTGTGTACCGTACCGAACGGCTGTGTAGTGTACCGAACGAATACAACGGTATGTTGAACCGCCCACCGGGGGCTGTTTTTATTATAAATAATTAATTATTATTATTTTAGATTTTTTTTTACAAGTCGATTATTAATTTCAGTATAGAATATTCGTTGACAGCCCTACAAGTACAATTTGTTACTGCACACTACATCACCCCTGAGTGGAACATGGAAAGCCAAACTTTCCCCCACTACACCGAAAACCCGTACCGAACCTTGACTTCAAAACCGAGGTACGTAACGTACCGTGGTTTTTGTGTACCGTTACACCCCTATTGTGTATAGTTCAAATTATGTATTGTGTATAGTTCAAATTATGTATTGTGTATAGGGCAAATTATGTATTGTGTATAGTTGAAACTATGTATTGTGTATAGGGCAAATACAGTAAAACAATAGCATTTTAAAACTGTCCTGTAACATTTCGGACAATAGGAGCACTCGTGTTTTCTGACATGCGTTTCTACTACTGGATCTACTGCCTGTTCATGGTCTATGTATGCTGAAGTTTAAAAGAATAAAAGTGATTAAATCTATTACTTTTGTCCGGTAACATTTATATGTTTAAAGAGAATGTAGTGTAGATCAGCCTATGATTTATGGTAACGTTTATTCCCGCTGGGGTGCGTCATCTCATTACTGAACTTTTTTTTTCAGGCAAAGTCACTCTTATTTTAACCTCCACTGTATATTTTTATTTAATAATAATAATAAATAATAATAATAATAATAATAATAATAATAATAATAATAATAATAATAATAATAATAATAATAATAATATTAATAATAATAATAATAATAATAATAATAATAATAATAATAATAATAATAATAATAGATTGGATTTGTAATGCACTTTTTGTTCGCTGGGATCCCAAAGTGCTACACTACAGGGTTAGAACATAGTTAAAAAAATAAAAATAAAATAGTTATTAGTAAAACAAATAAAATAAAATACAGAATAAAAGTAAGATAAAAATAGAACATAGTTAATTAAAAACATAGTATAAACAGACAATTTTAAAACAAGAGCGCAAGAAAATTTAAATAAAAAGCTAACAGTCAAAGGCCTTTTTGAATAGGTAGGTTTTCAAGCCTGTTTTAAAAGAGTCCAGGCTCTGTGGTGCCCTCAGCTGGATGGGGAGGCTGTTCCACAGGCGTGGTGCAGCCGTGCAGAAGGCTCGGTCACCCATGGTGCAGAGCCGGGTATTGGGGACCTGAAGGAGCAGGCTACCTGCGGATCTGAGGGTGCGGGTGAAGGATTGTGGAGTGATGAGTTCCTGAAGGTAGAGGGGTGCGTGTCCGTTTATGCAGTTATGGGTGATCGTCAGGATTTTGTAGTTGATCCGGGATGAGACGGGGAGCCAGTGTAGTGAGTGGAGGATGGGGGTTATGTGATCGTGTTTACGGACTCTCATCAGGATCCTGGCAGCGCTGTTCTGGATGTATTGCAGCTTTTGGATGCTCTTGCCAGGAATCCCGATGAAGAGTCCGTTACAGTAGTCCAGTCTTGAGGAGATAAAGGCATGGACAAGCTTCTCTGCATCTGACAGGGTTAGAATGGGATGGAGTTTTGATATATTTTTTAGGTGATAGAATGAGGTCTTGCAGAGGTGTTTTATGTGGATGTTGAAGGTCAGGTGGGGGTCAAATCGAACCCCCAGATTTGTGACTGAGGGGGAGAGGGGGAATTACCTGGCCGTCAAAGGTGAGATGTGATATGGATGAAGACTGAACCTGGTGAGGGGTGCCAATTAGAAGTGCCTCGGTTTTTTTGCTGTTTAGTTGGAGGAAGTTGCTGTTCATCCATGCCTTTATCTCCCCAAGACAGGTGGTGAGGCATGACAGAGCTGCAGAGGGGTTTGAAGCCGTTTTTATGTAGAGTTTTGCATCATCGGCATAACAGTGGAAAGACATTCCATGTCTGCCGATGACATGACCGAGGGGGAGCATGTAGGTGATGAATAGAATGGGACCAAGAACCGACCCCTGCGGAACACCACAGGTGACCTCGAGCAGCCTGGACTTGTGTCCTCCCAGTGAGACATATTCAGTCCTGCCTAAGAGGTAGGACTGGAACCACTGTAGTGCATGGTCCGACAGTCCATCAGTGTTGTGGAGGCGCTCCAGGAGGATGGTGTGGTCCACAGTGTCAAACGCCGCTGTCAGATCGAGGAGGATGAGGAGTGATGGTGATCCTGCGTCAGCGGTCATTAGGAGGTCATTCGTCACCCTGAGCAGAGCAGTGTCCGTGCTGTGGGATGAGCGAAAGCCTGACTGGAACACTTTCAGTGCCCAGCAGGGTGCGCACTAGGGCTGGGCGATATGACGATATTATATAAATATCGGGTACAGTTCATTAACGATACACTTTTTAAACGTATCGTGGATATCGTGATGTTTTGCCCTCGCGTTAGAGGCCGCCGCGGCTGAGATGAGACTTACAAGCGCAGTGCTAAATGCTTTCCTCTCCCTCTCGCCTCTCCCTCTTGCAGAAAAAAAAGTCAGTCACACACACACTTGCCCAAATTACGTCATCTACATGCACATACACGCACGCAAGCGCACACACCTAGCCAGAGACAGAGAGGCGGTGGCTCGGTGCTAGGGATGCCCCCTGAAACCCAGGAGTAAGCTCCGACGTTAACGGTACTGCTATCGGTAAATTAGTCTATGAGCGGATTAGCTACGGAGCTAACAGAGTGTACCATCCATCTGCGACGCAACAGTGGCAGCAACAGTGGACACGGAGTAATGTTAACGTTATGTCGAGTTCATACTACACTACACGTATGAACTCGACATAACGTTAACGTTACTCCGTTTCCATGAAGTGTTTAATTAGCAGCAATCTGTTGAAAATGTAACGTTAACCGGAAAACCGGAAATGGAATGAGAGGACAGGAAGCCGTCATGAAGTCGGCTTCTGGCCCTTGTAGTCATATATATTGTAGTCTTTTAGTCTTATTAACTAAAATATTTTAACAAAATAAAAAGCAGCAGCACTATTGGATAACTGAGTCATGTTTGCATTGCTATGTATTTCTTTCTTTAGGGGAGTAGGACATTTGTTTCACAGTTTTAGCATGATGTTTTATAGATGGCTAGGTTAAACACAGGTTTTTGTTTTTAAGGGGGGGGGGGGTTTGATTTGATTGAAGTTTATTTCAAGTATGCAACACAACAAACAAACATCAAGTACAGATATAGCCTTAAGCCGTTCAAATAATAAATGTATACATACATGTAAATAAATAAATAGTTACAATATGTAATCTAATCATCTAAATCTAATATATAATCTAAAAAACGAAAGGCTAAAATGCTAAATATATAATCTAAGAATCCAATAATCTAAATCTAATATATAATATAAAAATGCTAAATGCATGAGTCTTTTGTCTTTAATGTTCGCTTGCAAACACAAATACTGTCTTGGTAAGCCTCATAATGAATTGTTTGGGGAAAAAAGGAAAAACATTGTGATGTGTATCGTGTATCGCCGAAAGGTCAGAAAATATCGTGATATCATATTTAGGCCATATCGCCCAGCCCTAGTGCTTGAATGCCCAGCCATCCACTTCAATGTTAGCATTAATATCGCCTAATCTATGTTTTAAATTATGGCTTAAATTATGTGTCTAATCTGCCCCGTCACATTAGCAATGACTCATTTCCAGTTAACATTGTCGAAGCGGATTGTTTTTTTTATCGGTTCATTTCCGTTTTATAGCATTTTGAAAAGCCCTCGTTTTCACGGAAAAATGTACGCCCTGTACTGTAATATTCTAGAACGTTGTCATTTTTCGGCCTATTTATGAATCGTTTAATAAACGCTAGATTATCGATAGTATATGTGTACGTGTGCACGCTGGTGCCGCGCGCTGAAAATCGATTCTCTCAGTTCCTGATCGCTCTTACAGTCAAACAGCCATATCACATTATAGGGGAAAAGCTTATATCTCCGTGAAAACGGGTCCGATTATCCTAAGACTGGTAAAATAGATTCCTTACCTGAGATCAGATGGTATCCAAATGGATTATTCCAATTCCTGATCGTAGGGCTGGGCGATATAACAATAACGATAAATATCGCGATATATTTTAATAATAGTTATCGAATATCGAAATAATTTTTTTTTTTTTTTTTTTTTTTTGTGACCTGCAACAGGGCAGTTTTAAAACCAGAGACAGTGGACAGACTTGTCTTTCTTGCCTGCTTTGCTTGTCCAAATGACAATACTGACCAAATTGAGATTTATTTTTCTCTTGTCCATTTATTTTGTTTGCTTTCCAATTTTAAATACAGTTTGAAACCGTCTGTACACAGTAGGCTATGTGTGCTAGCAGAACTAGACTCCAGTCACGAGTCACGGTGCACATGTGCGGTGGTTTGTCCACCAAAAAAGCGCCAAAAGATCGAAAATAAACTAGCAGAGCCAGAACTGTTCAACTCCCCTGGAGCCACAGCCAGCAGAGAAGCCGGTTTACTTTCGGCTGCAGCCTGAGAACTGGAGTGTGAGGGGATGTAACACTAAAGATGGCGGCAATGACAAAGAATTGCTGCAAAATAAACATATATCTGTTTAAAAAAAAATTTGTTTTTTTTATATACTTATAACAATTTCGATAATTATCGATAGAGAAATATGATAACATTATCATGTCGTTATCGCGATATGATTTTTTTCCATATCGCCCAGCCCTACCTGATCGCCATTCCAAAAATCGATCCTTTTATTGATCCCACGCGTATACTGTAAAACACATACACCAGCGTTTCCGTTAGCCGGTAATTACCGGTATTTGACCGGCAAAATCTGTTGAAGTCCGACATATTTAATCTCTCCGGTCATAGTGTCCGGTGAAAATAGTTCCCTCTGGGCACAGTTTGATTATTTGAATTGTATTTGGATGGGCTGGAGTTGGGTGGCCTATGCGATGAACGAAACAATCATTGCGTTTGTTGTCGTTGCTTCGCCAAGCAGCCGGTCTGGTAATGACGACGCTGTGTCAGCGAGAGCTTGCTGCTGGATTTGCGGAAGGCATGCAGCTGCAGACCCACAGAACCCACCAGCTTTGCTGGCACAGTGCGGTCCCCAGACCTGGAAGGCTGCTCTGCGGGTCTGCAGCTGGATGCTTCTTGCAAACTAACTGCGGCCGGCTCGCGCTGACAACAGCTTTCATTGTTGGACCGGCTGCTTGGTGGAGCAACGATGAAACGAATGTAATGAATCGTTCGTCGCATGGGCTATTTAATTTTGGCCTGTTTTGGTACGGTTCGGGTGGTCAAGTTGTGCTTGGAGGGAGTTGTTTTCACCGGACATTATGACCAGCACCAAGTCGTTGGGAGGTGGAGATATACATCACGCAAACCCACGATAATGTTGCCGTCTCTCTCTGCCAAATTTCTCAGTTCTTCGCTTGATATAATTAATACAAATGTCCAATATAACGGAATTCGTTAGCTCATAAAAATGTGATTATAACAGACTGCTGTTTAGTGTCGGACCGACTGCCCACATACGCGGTCTATTTTATTTCAAGTCAGCAGCAATCAGTCGAGGGACTTATTTTATTTGGAATATATTAATGACTGTATACGCAAAAGTAGCCTAGTTTTAAGTAATAATATTATAAATCTACATGCCTTGAGGATGACATTCTTTATATAGCCTGCCTATCAATTGTTTTAAAGCTCAATAAACTATGACCGGAATTAATCTCATTTGTCCGGTAGATTGAAATCTTGCAGGTCACGGAGACCGGCAACAATTTTTTCTAACGGAAACCCTGACATACACGCTGTGCTGAGGGTCCAGAATGAAGCTGATCGGCTCCGGTTACATGCGTGAGAAGTAAAATGTGGATTCCGGAGTTTTTTTTTCTCATCCATTTTCATCGAGTCCAATCCAAAATGGTGCATTACCATCTGGGAGACGATAGGGGGCGCTTTCACATCTGAGCGCCTGGCGGGGCAGGATTACCAACGGTAGACTCGGTTGATGAAATATGAATTCAGATCGCTAATAAAAAAAATATCAGAGAATTCTCGTGATGGGCTGATATCCCGAGAAATCTCGTGATGGGCATTCAAAGTGTTAATAGTGTCAGCTAAAAGGAAAAGACAACCCGTATCAGGGTCTGACAGCACTACAATTACATTTTCATATAACAGGCTGACGGACTCACCGGTAGAGCCGTCGCGCCGCCGCTAACCCTTCAATAAGCTTTGTGGTCCGGGCATAAATGTGTCCATAAATCCATTTAGTTAGATTCAACACTGTCTGAATGTATCTTGCGATTATTATACATTTCCGACGACAAACTATTAGCGCAATCCTGTCTCTCGAGTCGCTGCGTCCTGCCATTATTGCTTGCTAATGACTGCTTGCCGCGGCAGAAGAAAATTCCCTTTTTTTTTAATCCACTTTTTCTCCCATTTTTTCTATATTTTCTCCCATCCCAATTTCGTATCATCCAATTCAACCCTCCCCTGTCACGAACGCTGTTTCTTGCCTCCCACAAGCCGGCTGCAATGTGGACTAAGTCATACATAGCACAAGTCCCCTCCGGTACTTGAGGTAACAGCAGTCGCATCTTTTCACCTGCGCAGCTCGATCTCTCAGTGGCGAGGAGTAACGCGTGGGAGGCTCACGCTGCCCCCGACACTTCCTGATTCTACTGCGCAGGCGCACCAACCGACCTGTAGGAGTCGCTGTCCACAACGCCCGATCCCCACCCATCAGTTTCCCACCCCCTAATACGGCCAATGTGTATTAGTATGAACGACCAGCTAAACTGAAAGCAATGTGGAGCGCTGGGCTCGAACAGGCGAGCCCAGCGTCTCCGCATTCGTGGCAAGCGCCTTGCCCACTACGCCACGTAGCCGCCTAAGAAAATTCCCTTTTTCATGATATTTGACACCTCTGATTGGCTCAATTTAGTTTAAATCTGTATGCATCTACAAATCATATTATACCAGGTAGCCAATTGACGGAAAATCCATCACGACTCCGAATCAGATTGATGGAAATCAGTCTCAAGACGGAGCGCTTTAATGCCTGTGTTTATTAAAAGGGATTTTCGTTATATTTCAGGTGCATACTGATGACGTATTTGACTCTTTTTTTTTTTATCTACTTTTTCTCCCCATTTTCTATTTTTCTCCCATCCCAATTTCGTATTATCCAATTCTACCCTCCCCTGTCTCGAATGTTGTTAGACCAAGCCTCCCACTGGTCGGCTGCAATGTGGACCAAGCCTTGCATCACGTGTCCCCTCCGGTACACGATGAGGCAGCTGTCGCATATTTTCACCTGTACAGCGTGATCTCTCAGCGGCGAGGAGTAACGCGTGGGAGGCTCACGCTGCCCCCGTTGCTTCCTGATTCTGCTGTACAGGCACACCAACCGACCTATAGGAGTCGCTGGCCACAATGTCCGATCCCCACCCACCGGCTTTCCCACCCCCTAATACTGCCAATTGTATTAGTATGAACGACCAGCCAAGCCGGAAGCAACGCAGAGAGCTGGGCTCTAACCCAGCATCTCCTGTGTTAGTGGCGAGCGCCTTGCCCACTGCGCCACTTAGCCGCCCAGTATTTGACCTTTTTTCGATGATTTACAAACAAGGGTAAACTAGGCTAACTATTTGGCTAGTTTACAATATTGAAATTGACATTCCTGATATTTAAGGAGTTGAAACCTATTGCACAAGTCAACATAACGTGCGTTTTCACATTTGATTTTCCAGCCTATTGATTGTCCCGCCTGCCTTCCCTCTTCCTATATTCCAACCTATGTACATATCTTGAATAGAGGCATTGCACTGAATGTTTATCTAGGTCTCTTTCTTCCAGGATGGCTGCCTGTAACATTAACAACCATTATTTTGTGCAAGAGACAACGGTTGCCATGTGCAAAACATAGGTTGCTATGAGTTTATTTATGAGACATTATATATATTAAAAAAAGAAATGGGTGTCTTATTACTGGATCTTGTAAAACAGGTCACAGTATTACAGTAATATCATGCTTTTTGAGTGTTTTACCTGCTCTACCAATGCACAGAAATTAGGCATTTTCTGTGGTTACCACTGGTTACAGGCAGCCATGCTGGAAGAAAATAACTAGCCTACACAAATATCCCGTGCAAGGTCTCTATTAAAGATATTTAACTGGAATTATGACTAGTCAGAAATTGTAAATATCTGAAACTGGAATTACAACTGGTCATAAATCAGTTGTAGATATCTTAGACATTTGTACAGATATCTTGAATTGGAGCTTTGACTAGTAAAAATATAATTTACAGATATCTTGAATTGGAGCTTTTGGCAAAGATTTTGGTAAAATGACGCTGCAGATATCAGTCATAAATATCCAGTCTAGCTAATAAATGTTCAAATGGCTTCCTCTATCTAACCTCTTTGGCTCCATCTAGCCTAATCCTAATCCATCCTTTCTATATACCTACTTATACACCTGCATATAGCCTAACCCATATAATTCTGTATGATAGCATATACAATAATGCTGTGTATAACTGTATATATACATGTATCTACATCCGTCTGTACATACCTGCATATAATCCTTTTTACATATCTGTAGATACTACATCCTTACCTACTCTTACTAGTCATACCGCTGGCCAGTATGACTTACTAGTAGGGCTGGGCGATATGGCCTAAATATGATATCACGATATTTTCTGACCTTTCGGCGATACACGATACGCATCAGCAAGCATCACGATGTTTTTCTTTTTTACCCCAAACAATTCATTATGAGGCTTACCAAGACAGTATTTGAGTTTGCAAGCTAACATTAAAGACAAAATAAAATACCCATGCATTTAGCATTTTTATATTATATATTAGATTTAGATTATTGGATTATTGGGGGGCGGAGCTGAGCGATCATGGAGTAGACGTGTTTCACATGAGCTCCCTTCTACCGTGCTGAATATACGTTTCTCCCCATTAGTCTTTATTTTATTTTTATTTGTTTTTTTATTTGTTTGCTAAGTCGTCGTGTTTAGTATATGTAACTGAGGGGTACAATTCCCTGACTGTATTGATAAGTATGGTATCATTAAACCACTACCGCTTTATGTACTTTAATTACTGGCCATACAGTACACGATATATGAATATGATGAACACTTCCCACAATGAAATCGGTTCCAGTCAAAGGTATTAATCAAGTATTTAATGGAGCAAAAGGTACATAGGATACTTTACATTATTCTTTGAATGCACTTGTAAGGCAAAGGAGTATGCGTAGGCAAATCAATAACGAATGTCCATTCTCTGGTTACGCAGGAGGTAATTATACAACCTGAATCTGAGAGAATTATATCTATGGTGCACTAGTAATATAGCGGAAGATACTGGAAGGGGTTCCCACTGGTTGTAAGCCAGCAGGGGGGGTAGAAGATCTGTCGGTAGTAGGACGTCTGGTCAACGATGACTAGGGAGACTTCAGGTACAGAAGCCGGTGCAGTAGCCTCTTGATCCACAGACGAATACAGCTTGGTTCTCTTGTAGACTGTAGCTCCACAGGGAAGAAAGCTAGTCGGCCTCAGGCTCTCTGGGCGCCGACTCGACTTGACTCCTCTCGGGGTAAATCCAACACGTGCAGGCGTCTGCGATTATCCGCTCCATAAATCACAGGACCAAAGCAAATATATTCCAGCCGCAAAGGGCTATGTAGTCGTCGGGTAGATTAATCCAGTGTACATGTCCATACGGCTCTCGTCTAGGTCTCCTCGGGTGAAAGCGCCATGCGGTCGGCCCAGCCTGGATAAGAACTCTAGCTAATACTAGAAAGCGTTGGAGATGCTGGTCACTGTAGAATTATAACCGCACGATACACTATACACAAATAGACTATTAAAGACTTAATAGAAATATGTCGCACTCGACGGTATAGCGCCAAACTCTGACAATTCAGTTATTAATTCGCACGCGGTCTCGATGCTCTATTCTGAGGCCAAACAGGCCATACTTCACCGCACGTTGTATCGTGGGTGAGGCTTCAACTTATCGGTAACATACTAAGGACGAAGGGTACGGAGGTAAGGGGCTTCTACATTCACCTGCGCCGTATTTATACGCACGGTGAACAAACTAGTTCCACTCTCACTTCTGTCGCGTATCCCTGGGCAAGGCCGGGCATGTCCAGACACATCTTGACGGTGACTTTGAACCTGGCTCCGGAGGCCGGTCCCTGGCGCCGGTGGACCGCTGTCCAATAGGAGAATGAACTATTATGGTCTGGGCTAAAGGGATATTCCGTGTATATGTACAAGGAATATACAGGGGATATCAAACGATATACAAATACTATGCAATATATATCAATAAATAAATATATATATTCGGTTTAATCTGATACTTTGTAACAGTATACATTCATCGACTTTTTTCGACTTTCTACGATGACGGGGGTGGAAACCAGAGCCATGAAACCATGCGCCACAACCAGCAAGCCGTCACCGCCGGGCCTAGCCACACCGTCTCCCGCTGTCGGGGAGTTAAGCGAAGCTGTGCTCTTGGTCATGACCAAGCTACACGCAGACTCTGAGACACGCATCACTGAAGCACAGAAGAAAGTGTTGGTGGATTTCTGTGTCAGCCTCCGTCGTGAGATATCAGAAGAAATACGGCTGGCGGTAGTCCCGCTGACAGACAAGATGGAGACGATTCACGCTGCCTCATCGGCTAATGCTAACGAAATAGCCATGCTAACGACGGAGGTATCATTACAGTGCGAGAAGATGGCGGGTCTCGAATCCGCCCTGCTGGCTAGGCAGGCTGAAGTCAACAAACTACAGTCGGCAATGGAGGAGATGCAGTCCCGGGATAGACGCCACAACGTCAGGATTGTTGGAGTACCGGAGACCAGCGGTGAAGGCCGTCTCTCTGAGACCGTGCCCGAACTGCTGCAGAAGATACTAGGGACGGACGTCCTCCCTTTGCCTCCTATCTGCGAATCGGCCTACAGAGCGGGCAGGTTTTCTCCCGGCGTGAACAAAGAGCCGAGGCCCATCATAGTCAAGCTGAACAGACTCCAGCAGAGAGATCTCATCATGCGGTCGGCTCGTA
Source organism: Notolepis coatsorum (assembly GCF_963971535.1). Classification (NCBI taxonomy): domain Eukaryota; kingdom Metazoa; phylum Chordata; class Actinopteri; order Aulopiformes; family Paralepididae; genus Notolepis; species Notolepis coatsorum. The sequence goes on along the minus strand of NC_140179.1, from coordinate 51,943,109 downwards.
CCAGAAGGGGTAATCTGAGGCTTGGCGATCACAAAGTGGCCATTTTCGAGGACTTTACACCGGAGGTTCAAGCACAGAGAGCCGAATACAAGGTGGTCCTGACTAAGCTATGGAAACTAGGCCTGAGGCCCACGTTATTCGCTCCCGCGAAATTATCTGTGTTGGAGAAGGTCGGTGGTCAGCGTTTGTTTTGGTCGTTGGCTAAAGCGAAGGAATATCTCGCGGAGACACCCGAGTCTGTTGCTTGATATCTATGGCGGGTGAGTGACTTGGCGGTTTGGGCCTACAGTATATACATTGATTAGGCCGACTGTTCACAAATACTTGCTGTCATGCCCAGACATGCTGACTGCCCAATGCCCATCCAACTGGCGGTGCTTCCCAATGACTTCTGTTACTTGCTAAAGCTGACCTCATGGTCGTACTTGTGTATCGCCTCTTTGGAAGCTAACGAGCTAGCTGAACAATGTACATAATAGGCTAACGTGCTATCCGGATTCATCACTAGCTTACGCGCTAGCCTCGGGCTAACCAGCGGGCTTCGTCTATAGTCTGCGCTGAGACATTCGAGACCCGTTAATGGTTACGTATTTTAGTTGCTGTTGCTGTTCAAAGGGACATTGGTTTGCACAATTCAAGAGTGATCGAATCCCTAACTACTGGTATGCTTTTATTTTTATATCCAGGTTGTTTTGAACTTTGGGATCCATAGTAGAAGCCAAGGTCGGTTGAATATGCATATACAATGTATGATAACAGGTTGGGTCGGGTATGGCTTGCACTTCATGGCTATATGGTTATATGGCTTGCACTTTAGCCATGCCCCTCTTTTCCTTTCTTTTTTCTTTCTTATTGTCGCTGTTTTTATGTCATCTGTATGCGCGATTTAAATGTGATCCGATTCTATCTTGGACTAACTGCTGGTTTGCCTTAATTTTGTTTTGAATTTTCCGTGATCCATTTATGCTATAACGTTGCGACATTAATATGCAGACTCCAAGGTAGATGGTTACAGGGTTGATGCTGAGTAATTATATAATAATTATTGTCGCTGTTTTAATGGCATTTGAATGAGCAATTTAACTGTGATTCGATCCTACCTTGGACTAACTGCTCCGACCGATATCTTTATTGAAACAATGTATGATAACAGGTGGTGTCAGGTGTTGCCTATTACCATCCCCGGATTAATTAATTAATTAATGAATGTGTTTAATTCTATTCTTACATAGGTTATGTCATTTCAGCCGTTGTGCCTGATCAGAGGGACAGCTAAAGGGGTGCACTTTGACCATAACAACCCTTTTTTTCCCTTCCTTTTTTTTTTTGTCATTGTTTAATTGACATTGTTCACACAATTTTGCACAATTAACCTGTGACCCGATCCTGCCTTAGACTATCGGCTGGGATGCTTTAATTTAATTTTGTTTTGAATTTTCCTATACCCTTTTGGGCTATTACAATGCGACGTTGAAGCGCAGATTCGGAAATAGATGGTTGCAGGTTGATGTGGAGTTATTATTTAATAATGGCTATTTTTACCATTATGGTTGTCTCATGTTGGGGCCAGGGCTCAGGTGGGTTTCGACCGATATCTTTATTGAATTTTATTTTTATTATTATTTGTGTTTATTGGACTAGTGGGGGTTTACTCAGGGGTTTATTTAGAGGGGGGTTGGAGTGGGGAGCGTCTTATTGATCCATGTCTCTAGTGGGAAGTGATAGGAAGATGACCATCCTCAGTGGATGGGGCATAGGGTGGGGATTGGAGAGTGGGTATAGGGGGCCTTATAATAGGACGGGTGGGGTAGGGTTTAGAGTAGAAGGAGGGGGGGTTGTAGCTGGGGTGGTATTTTTATGTGTTTTATGTACTGTTGTCTTAAATGTGTGTAATTGTTCCTCCTCTGAACTCCTGGGATTGACCGTCCGGGCCCGCCGGGATCAGCACCTCTGTACTCAGCCTGGCTGCACTGGTATGTTCTCTACGCATTTATACAAGCTCGACCATGGCTAAATTGAATATTTTAATTTGGAACGCAGGAGGGCTTAACGCCCCACACAAGCGTGCCAGTGTCCTTTGGCTATTGAAGAGGAGAAATATTGACCTTGCTCTCCTTAGCGAGACGCATTTATTGGTAGGTGACGTGTCAAGACTGGCAAATCGGCAATATCACGTTATCTCCTCATCCTCAGCCGATGATAAGACGAAAGGAGTAGTCATAGTTACAAGACGTAACCTTGATATCAAAATCTTGGATGTATGGTCGGACACGGAGGGAAGGATTACTATAGCAAAAGTTGAATTCTTGCATAGGAAGATGGCTATAATAGCATTGTATGCTCCTAACACATTTGATTCAGCGTTCTATAATACAATCACGAAGAATATGTTGGAACTTAATGGATACGCTCTCATTGTGGGTGGCGATTTTAATGCGTGCTGGGATGCGGAGATGGATAGGTCCGGGCCCTCTGAAACGAGCGACCAAAAACGGGCCTCTAAGGCCCTTAGGATGTGGGCCAAAGACACAGGGCTCACAGACCTTTGGCGCTTATGCAACCCCACCCTCAAAGATTACTCTCACCTGTCAGCCAGACACAAAAGCTTCTCTCGAATTGACTATGCATTCGCGTCCCCTAATATGTTTGATAGTTTCGATGTCTCATTGGTTCCCTTGGCTCTCAGACCACAAGGGGATTTTCCTTACGGCAACCTTTGGCAGGCTCTCCGCAAGAGCTCCCAGATGGCGTTTTAATTCGACCTTGCTAAAGAACGATGACTTCTGTTCTGAGTTCAGGATTAAACTAGCTGAATTTTTGCAGATCAACGTTGGCACAGTAGAAGACCCCAGGGTCCTGTGGAACGCATTGAAAGGATTTATCAGGGGTCATGTCACACTATTTGCCTCCAATTTGCGAAAATCCCGGTCAAAAAAGCTAGAAGGACTGGAATCATTATATGCGGACCTATACGCATCCTTGCAAACTAACTATAATGAACGACTAAACACACAACGTAAGATAGTCAAAAAAGAAATAAACTCCATACTTAAACAACAGTCTGAGTTCTTGATACATAGGACAAGACAAAATTGCTATTTTCACGGCTCCAGACCTAGCCATCTATTGGCAATGAAAATACGCTCAAATGATCATTTCTCGGATATCCCCTCGATTAGAACGAGCCAGGGTGCAGTCACTACTGATTCGAAGAAGATCAATGACACTTTTAAAGAGTTTTACTCACAGTTATATAGCTCAGAGGGTAATCTTGATGACTCTAAATTTGAATCGTTCATTGGCGGGCTTGAGATACCCCACATTTCTGAGGAAGAGGCCAAGGAACTGGGGAGACCGATTACTCTCGTAGAATTGAGGGAGACGATTGTTGAAATGCAGAGGGGTAAGGCACCAGGCTGGGATGGTATTCCACCCGAAGTGTATTTAGCTTTCTGGGACCAACTGGGTCCATTGATGCTCGATATGATCAATTACGCTATCGAACAAGGGGAGTTCTCAAGAGATGTCAATATGGCGTTGATTTCTTTACTTCTCAAGAAGGACAAAGATCCCAATGATTGTGGTAGCTATAGACCCTTGAGTCTTCTCGGGGCCGATTTAAAGGTGTTTGCCAAGGTGCTGGCCCGTCGCCTGCAGAGATTTATGTCTGTATTGGTACACTGCGATCAAACTGGTTTTATCCCGGGGCGTCTGGCTGCAGATAATCTTAGGAGGCTGTTGCATGTAATCGATAACAGTAAAGACAATACAACTCCGTCCACAGTTCTGTCTTTGGATGCCATGAAGGCGTTTGACAGACTTGAGTGGTCATACCTGTGGAAGGTACTTGAGGTCATGGGTCTTGGAAAGAGTTTTATTCATATGATTAAAGTCCTGTATGCCTCGCCGTCTGCGATGATACTGTTCCACACTCTTTCCAGTCTCCAGATCTTCTAGACAGGGGTGCCCTCTGAGCCCGGGACTGTTCGCGCTTTCCCTCGAACCTTTGGCCCAATTTATTAGGCAATCGGAGGACATCGTCCCCATAATGGTCAACAATACTCCACACAAAATTGCTCTCTATGCGGATGACCTGCTGATTTTCATGGACGACCCCTCCCGGTCGGCCACAAAATTATTGAGGAAATAAAGTAAATTGTCAGGTTTTAAGATTAACTGGAACAAATCAGCCTGCCTACCTCTTAATGAACTGGCCAAGGCGGTACGACTACCAGCTGATATCCCCATAGTAGAACATTTTAAATACTTGGGCATAGAGATATTCCCCACGCTGAACCAAACTACTAAGTACAACTTCACAGGTACTTATGATAAAATACGCCAGGATCTAGACAGGTGGTCGTCCCTTCCTAACTCCTTACAAGCCCGGGCTTCCATAATCAAAATGAACATCCTGCCTAGGATAAATTTTATTAGCTCAATGCTCCCCCTGCCCCCTCCAATAGACCACTGGCGCAAGGTACAATCGATGGTATCTAAGTTTATCCGGAATAACAAACGCCCGAGAATCAAAAGGGCTACTACTCAACGTAGAAAACAAGATGGGGGCCTCGCAATCCCTGATTTTAAACTTTATTTCTGGTCCTTTTCACTGAGACCTCTGATGTGCTGGCTAGACCCTGTAGAGGCTGTATCGTGGCGCTCCTTAGAAGCGGCGGCGGTATCTCCGCTAAGATTGCAGGATGTAGTGTACTCCACTGTCTCTATTTCGAAATGCCGGCTGAGGTATGGACCGATCATAACTCACGTGATCCAAACGTGGCGTAATGTACAGAGGTCGTGTGGGGTTAAATGCCCTTGGCACCTGGACTCTCCAATTTTTAATAACCAGCAATTACTTGTTGGACACAAGCCGGTTAATATTCCTCAATGGCAAAGGAGGGGAGTGCATACTCTGGAGGATATTTATGATAAGAACGGCCTCCGTGCGTTTCAGGACTTAAGAGAATTTTATGATCTTCCCGGCGAGTCCTTCTTTCTTTACCTTCAACTAAGGTCAGCACTGAGGGCGCATGGCGTACCGTGGGCTCAAGCCTTGCACCCACACCCCTTCCTCAGGCTCATAGTGGACAGGACGACATCCAGAGGGTTTGTCTCCGACTTTTATACGCTCTTAATTCAATCCACGTATAAAAATGTATCATTGGATACAATCTGGCGTGTGGATATCCCGGAGTTGGACCCCGAGTTTGACTGGGATGATGTTTGGGCAAATGTGGCATTATCTTCCCGCAACCCCAATCACCAGCAAATTAATTTTAATTATATTCATAGGACCTATCTTACACCTAGGAAGCTGTATGCTATGGGACTGATAACCGACTCTCGGTGTACTTTGTGCTCTCAAAAGGCCACTGGCACTTATATGCATATGTATTGGGATTGCCCACCAGTGGCCCGCTTCTGGAGGTCAATAACGGACAAACTTTCAGATCTGTGTGGCTTAACTATCCCATTCACAGCTGTTACGCTACTCCTGAACGATATAACGACACTACCCGCGTCCGTACAACTGAAAAGGGTTGTCCTAGCGGGCGTCACAGCAGCGAAGAAGCTAATAGCAATGAGATGGAAGGAGCCTGAGAAACTTACAATGATTAACTGGTCCCTAACTCTATTGGATGTGATTTATCTTGAGATATCCACAGCCCGGGTGATTGGGGTGGGGCAGGCTGGAATTGACCTGTGGTTCGCAGCAGCTGAGAAGGTAAAGACCGCAGTGTGCGGCTGAGCGGGGTTGGGGTGCGTGTTCGGGTGAGTCCGGCGGTCTCTTGGGAGGGGGAGGAGGAAATGTTTTTGTCTGTCTTGTCTTTTGTCTTGTCATCTTGAGTTTAGCTGGGGATATTATGGGGGGGCAGCTATTTAACTATTTAACTATTTCTTCACTGTTTGGCCACTTTTACACGGTCTCTGCGAGTCTATGGAACACCTCTACAGGTTTTTGTTTTTTCATGAAGGTTCATTGCTCTGTTTTCGGGTCGTGTTCGCAAAAAATGGTCCTTGTGGTGGATTGGAGATGTACGTTTTATTAATATAGGATCACACGGCCGGGAATCAGGGCTGAACACTGGGAAAGACCATTTATTAGATAGTACCCCTTGGAATTAAAATTTAGAAGGTTGAACTCTGTTTTCTTTTCTCTTGTCTGTATAATTGTTAGTCTGTATTATTATTATTGTTTTTGTTATTTTCTTGTGAAGTTCTATGTATTGTGATTGTGGTTAATGTGTTGTCTTGTTTCATGTGAATAATAATAAAAATTTGATCCAAAAAAAAAGATTATTGGATTATTAGATTATATATTGCATATATTTAGCAATGAGATATTATATGATTTAGATATGAAATATGATAAATTGAAAATGGGGGACCCTGATGTAAACAAGACGAAAGTCTCTCTGGTCTGAATCCTCCAGTCCACTGTTGTTGTATTGAGCTGTACTGTATTGTACCCATGCTGCAATCTGTTAATAACGTTTTCATTCATTCAGACGGCAAACAGAATCATTTTGATTGACAGTCGAGTCTGCCAATTACGTCACACGGCTTGCACCCGCCCTGCTGTTCTTAGCACCAATCGGCAAGCGCATATAAATTTTTTACTTCCGCCATTGGAGAGCTCAATGACAACAACAATGGTAGCTCCCCCGCCCCGCGGCCGACGTTTAGCTTTTAGCTCCGCAGGACGACTAAACGACTGGAGGCATAATGATTTTACTGCAACGGATGTTATAATAAAAGCCTTTCCATACATCGGTCTGATTGAAAACTTTATTAACAGACCACAGAATGGGCACAACTGAGTCAGCACGGGCTGAGATATGAACGACTAATGCTTGCTATATCTAGGTCGACCTCTGACGTTGCTATGTAAATACGCTGATGTTATTATTGAACGTGTAACGTGTAACGTTAATGCCACAAAACGAATGCCTTTGTTATCATAAGTAGTAACTTTGATGCAGTAGTGTGTGTGGGGCGGCGCTGTTCAAAAGTTTCAACGTGTGGACCAGATTGACGCGACACAATCCTCTTGGGCAAAACATCACGATATCCACGATACGTTTAAAAAGTGTATCGTTAATGAACTGTACCCGATATTTATATAATATCGTCATATCGCCCAGCCCTGCTTACTAGCATAGTGTCTTTATACAGGTATCACTGTACATAATACTACAACTCTGTACATCTAATTAGCACTATTACTCATTTATATATTTTAGATCCAGTTTAATCACCTGTACATTGTATATTACCATTATCAGTGCAGCGGTATTTCATAGAATTGACCATGCCTTGGTAGGATTCAGTGGAGGAAGCATATGAAATGGAGAAAATGAGATATGCAGACTTAGCAGCAGAAACTGAACAGTGAGGATGGAAAGACAGGGGTTGTCAGTAGGGGTGCACCGATGCATCGGTCGGGTATCGGTATCGGCCTTGTTGACTGCAATCTGACTAAGTGCCTTGTTGACTGCAATCGGCCTATCAGCTCGAATATGCCGATGGCAGTAGCCGATAAATATCCATCAATTTGTGTAGCGTCAAGTCAAGACAAAAAAAAGTTCACTTGCGACCTGCACAACGCCGTCCCCAGTCCCCCCCACACACACACACACACACACACAAGCTACTGCATCAAAGTTACTACTTATGATTAACAAGGCATTCGTTTTGTGGCATTAACGTTATATAGTTAGTGTTACACGTTCAATAACATCAGCATATTATTTACCGAACGTAGCAAGCGTTCATACTAGCTCAGTTCCTTCCGTTGCTCACAGAGCCCTGAGTTTTACCCATTCTGCAATCTGTTAATAACGTTTTCAATCAGACACATGTATAGAAAGGCTTTGTTTTATTATAACATTAGTTGCAGTAAAATCATTATGCCTCATTTAAGTCATCCTGTGGAGCTAAAAGCTAAACGTCGGCCGCGCCGTGTTGTTGTTCTAGAAAACCTCTCGTCAAAATCAATGGCGGACAAAAGCAGAAGTAAAAAATGTATACGACTGGGGAGCTCCAGTAGCTCACCGCGTACCTCGGACGCTATTTCGGCGTTGGGGACAACCGTGCGCGTCACGGATCTGGGGTACACGAGTTCGACTCCCGGACTCGCCGTATTTTCTCAGAGTGTCTTTCCCCCGATCTATACCCCATTCAACCTGTTTCTGTCGGTCATGCTTGACCAGAAAAAGCGATAAACGCTAAAAGAACCAGCTGACTGGTCAAAGTTAAAAAAAAAAAAAAAAAAACGTATACGAGCTTGCCGATTGGTGGTAACAGCAGAGGCGGGTGCAAGCGGTGTGTGACGTAATTGGCATTGGTTGAGACAATAGTATCTAGCTGCAGCCCAGCAGGTAGACCATGCTGGGAGAACTAGTATCTAGCTGCAGCCCTGCGAAACATACTGGGAGAGAGATAGTGCTATTTCTTGATGTTTCCTTTTTTTAAGTAAGTAAAGAGGCCTATGTTCATATCGGTGAGCACAATTTGTAAGACAAATATACAGTAGTTTCATAAAAAATATATATATATATTACAAAAAAATATATATATTTAAAAGATATTTAAAAAGTGGGCGGTTAGGTGGCGTAGGGGAGATTGCGTTCGACACCAACCCCGGAGCTGTGAGCTGGATTCACCTGTTCGAATCCAGCTCACAGCTCCGGGGTTGTCACCAGCTTGGCTGGCCGTTCACACTAATACAATTGGCTGTATTAGAGGGTGGGAGAAACTGGCGGGGTGGGTCCGGGTCGTTGTAAACAGCGACTCCTACAGTTCGGTCGGGGCGCCTGCTAAGCGCGGATAGGACCCGAGTGGGATAGTGTGATCCTTCCACACGCTACGCCCTCTCAGGGAGGATCCGCGCTGCCAGGTGAAAAGAAGCGGTTGATTGGCTGGACGTGTGTCGGAGGAAGCACGTGATAGCCTCCACTCTCCCAGATGATCTGACTGTGGGGGGTAAGTGCGCAGCGACCAGGAAGGGGATTGGGAATTGGCATACGACTAACATTGGGATGGGAGAAAATCGGAGGAAAATGGAGGGGGAAAAAGAATAAAAAAAAAAAATAAAAAAATTAAAAAAGAAAATTGCCACAGATATCGGTATCGGTGTTAGTTGAACAATCGGTATCGGTGGCAAATTTTCATATCGGTGCATCCCTAGTTGTCAGGTGGAAGTTGGGGATTCTGAGATGTCAGAAGAAGCATTGAAAGGCAGTCAGTGGATTTGGTTGAGGAGAAATAATGTCAGCTGGGGGCCAAAGTAAACTAAGGCTAAGACTAAGAGTATTCCTTTTCTTCTCCGTTGTTGCCGTTTCATGTGTGACATTGGTATTAGGAATTGTTTTATTTTTTACATAATGATAACATAGGTTCGACATGTGGATATCATGGGAAAGGGGGAGCTAGCATGGAGGGGGTGGTAGGGATGGGAATCGAAAACCTAATTGGCCGATGCCTGGAACCGTGTGGCTCCCATGACTTTCGATTCCCTTATCGCTGCCAGGTTTTTCCTACAGTTGCGCAATAACGTTAGCATGTAGCCATGGCAGACTCTATTTGATTCCTTAAGGGCTCGAAATTGCCTGGGTTTTGGTCATATGCTCCCGAAATGCTCCCGCTGTTTGGCTACTTCTATGTAGAGCTGCCGCGGTATTGCTGTTTTCCTTACCGCACAAATTTGCAAAATATTTCCTACCGCGCGGTTATTACCGCACGCACACAAAAAATGTAAAAAAAAAATTTGAATGCATTTTTTTTTAGTAGTAGTCTACTCTTTATAGCATATAGCCTGCCTCTAGTCTAAATGTCTATCTTTAGAGGATGACTTTGCAGCATGAATATTGTTTGGGATTCGGCAAGCACGCATTAGTTATTGAAAGTGAAACTCTGGTCGTGCGCAGTTCACTCGGTGTCGCGGGCAGGGCTGGTTACCCCCCCGACCCTTTCTTATTATTATTACTATAAAGTTACTACTTTATAATAAAGGCATTCGTTTTGTGGCATTAACATTATATAGTTATACGTTCAATAACATCAGCGTATTTACCGGACGATAGCAAGGCAAGCAATACTCTATTCATATCTCAGTTCCTTTCTTTGCTCAGAGCGTGCTGAGTTGTCTGTTAATAAAGTTTTCAATCAGACAAGTGTATAGAACGAAGGGCTTTTATTATAACATTCGTTGCAGACAGTAAAATCATTGTCTCGTTTAGTACTCCTGAAGAGCGATGGTAGTCCACTCCGGCGGAGAGTTAAAGCTAACGTTATTAGCAGTGTTGTGATGAGCTGACATTCAGGACGTAAAAAACGTGTGACGCGTCTCTCTTCTGACCAATCAGTGGTCTGCAATGTTTCACGTGACTTTTCTGGTACCCAATAGGGTCGCTTGGAACCTCGATAGAGAAGTAGGGTATATCTGCAGAGCCGCAAGCCCAACGAGAGGAGGGTAATTTATTATTATTATTATAAAAAACAGCGGTGACGCGGTATTCAGCCTACTCTGCGGTGGCCGTGATGTAACAGCGATACCGCGGTAATGCGGTAATCGCGGCAGCTCTACTTCTATGTGCAGTGAAAACTACTTGAATGCTTTAGAACCTAGTCATTGATTTAGTTCAGGGTGAGCTAAAATTTGCCGCGGAGCTAACGCTAGGTAACGTGAGCTAACGCTAGCTAATGTAGCCATGGCAGACTCTATTTGATTCCTTAAGGGCTCGAAATTGCCTGGGTTTTGGTAATATGTTCCCGAAATGCTCCCGCTGTTTGGCTACTTCTATGTGCAGTGAAAACTACTTGAATGCTTTAGAACCTAGTCATTGATTTAGTTCAGGGTGAGCTAAAATTAGCCGCGGAGCTAACGCTAGTTAATCAAGCTCTCAGAGAGAGATAAACAGCCGACAGCGGACAGTACAGGTACAAATACAATAAAACAGCGGGTGGGGGCTGTTGTGTAAACCTTGTACTCTTTAGTTCACATATAATAAGAGACGGAGTGTTTGTTTACTAGTCTACTCTGTGAGACAGGAAGTACCATGGTGCAACATACAAATGTGTCCGTGTAGCAACACAAGCCAAAACCTTACAGATCAGGGGCCCGGGGAGGGAGCTCTGTGTGTGTGTGTTGTGTGTTGTGTGTTTGTGTGTGTGTGTCAGCGTTTCCGTTAGCCGGTAATTACCGGTATTTGACTGGCAAAATCTGTTGAAGTCCGACAAATTTAATCTCTCCGGTCATAGTGTCCGGTGAAAATAGTTCCCTCTGGGCACAGTTTGATTATTTGAATTGTATTTGGATGGGCTGGAGTTGGGTGGCCTATGCGATGAACGAAACAATCATTGCGTTTGTTGTCGTTGCATCGCCAAGCAGCCGGTCTGGTAATGACGACGCTGTGTCAGTGAGAGCTTGCTGCTGGATTTGCGGAAGGCATGCAGCTGCAGACCCACAGAACCCACCAGCTTTGCTGGCACAGTGCGGTCCCCAGACCTGGAAAGCTGCTCTGCGGGTCTGCAGCTGGATGCTTCTTGCAAACTAACTGCGGCCGGCTCGCGCTGATATTGTTGGACCGGCTGCTTGGTGGAGCAACGATGAAACGAATGTAATGAATCGTTCGTCGCATGGGCTATTTAATTTTGGCCTGTTTTGGTACGGTTCGGGTGGTCAAGTTGTGCTTGGAGGGAGTTGTTTTCACCGGACATTATGACCAGCACCAAGTCGTTGGGAGGTGGAGATATACATCACGCAAACCCACGATAATGTTGCCGTCTCTCTGCCAAATTTCTCAGTTCTTCGCTTGATATAATTAATACAAATGTCCAATATAACGGAATTTGTTAGCTCATAAAAATGTGATTATAACAGACTGCTGTTTAGTGTCGGACCGACTGCCCACATACACGGTCTATTTTATTTCAAGTCAGCAGCAGCACGGAGTATCGAGGGACTTATTTTATTTGGAATATATTAATGACTGTATACGCAAAAGTAGTCTAGTTTTAAGTAATAATATTATAAATCTACATGACATTCTTTATATAGCCTGCCTATCAATTGTTTTAAAGCTCAATAAACTATGACCGGAATTAATCTCATTTGTCCGGTAGATTGAAATCTTGCAGGTCACGGAGACCGGCAACAATTTTTTCTAACGGAAACCCTGGTGTGTGTGTGTGTGAGACAGAAGTCAGAGGAATAACGACCTGTTATTCAATAGATTAAATTAGTTTAAGAATAAAAAAAAAAAACATTTTAAGAGAATCTCAAATACATTATTTTATTTAAGTGTAGGCTATAGTTAATGTTTTATTTTTTACAGTTTTTGTATTTTTCTGACATGGTAAATGGCTGCTTTTTTATATAGCGCTTTTATCCAAAGCGCTTTACAATTTGTTCCTTACATTTTACCCAATCACTCACATTCACACAACGATGGCGGAGGCAACCATGCAAGGTGCTAACCTACTCATCGGGAGCAGTTAGGGGTTAAGTGTCTTGCTCAAGGACACACTGCCCGGGAGGAGCGGGAATCGAACCGGGAACCTCCGGATTGCCAGACGACTGCTCTACCTCCCGAGCCACTGTCGCCCCTGACATGGGGGCTCAACAATAAATGACAATCAGAAATGTCAAGTTGCATGTTGTTATTCTAACCAGCTTAGTTCTGTTGCATTTCCAATTTATTTATTTAAATTATAAATTGATCAGGTATCGATAAATAATCGAATCGATAAAATCCTATCAATTCCCATCCCTAGGGGGTGGGTCTTGGACGCTGGAACTAACTGTTGAGCACACACACACGTGATCTTTTTATTTGACCACTATGAGTAGCATAGGTGTTTGCACTGTTTGGTAAGCAGATTGGGTTGATTGAATTTGATTGAATAGAAAACTTTAATTTAACAGATTGCAGAATGGGTACAGAGTACAGTACAGCTCAATACACACAATTGTTAAGGGGATGCAGACCAGAGAAAGACTTTCGTCTTGTTTACATCAGGGTCCCCACATTTATGACACACAACATACAGATATAATAATCTAATCTAATCATCTAATCTAATCATGACATTTATGACATATACATGACATACACAGGGAGCGAAATTTACTTTTTGACTCACCGGCCAGTGGCGGGTAGATGGGAAGAATCTACCCGCCAAGCATATTTCTTACCTGCCAACTTTTTTTGATAAAAAAAAAGTATTATCATTTTATATAAAAAACTTTTTTTTTAATAAAATATATATATTATATAATCATACTTGTGATTGTGTTATCTGCGAGACATCACCACCTCGCTGTCTGCAAACAGCTCCACTGTCTGTGTGTATACTCGAGTGGCCTCCAGCTCCAGCAAGGATTCTCCGGCGCTGCAGCTGGACCCTAAACGCTACATTCAGCATGCAAAAGGATTCTCCTGAGCTACAGCTGGACCCTATTCATGCGATGTAAGCCAGGGACTCGAATACGCATGTTGTTGTTGTAGGACATTGATGTCAGGAGCTTTCTGTAGCTACTGCTGGATGGCGTTGGGACAACGCCTCAGTGAACTATTTAGTTTACTGCGACATTTCGTAGTGACTAGTGAGCTACCTAGCCAACGGAGGTATTATGCACTGGACTATTGCTGGAGCATTTGTTGATGTGGGGAGCTATCAGTAGCTAGCCGGCTGGATAACGTTACACAATGCCTCATGTATTAAACTAAGTGAATAGTTGACTGGGTCATTTTGTAACGGTAGCTAACGGTATCGCCACCACGCAACAAGTCAAAATGCTCGCCATCTGCAAACAGCTCCACTGTCTGTGTGTATACTCGAGTAGCCTCCAGCTCCAGCAAGGATTCTCCGGCGCTGCAGCTGGACCCTACTGGAGCTAACGTGTACTAGGTAGCTACCTATCCAACGGAGGTATTATGCACTACTAGACTTGCTGGAGCATTTGTTGATATCGGGAGCTATCAGTAGCTAGCCGGCTAGATAACGGACAATGCCTCAGTATTAAACTAAAAGTGAATAGTTGACTGGGTCATTTTGTAACGGTAGCTAACGTTAGAGCAGTCAGCAGCAGCGTTTCCGTTAGCCGGTAATTACCGGTATTTGACCGGCAAAATATGTTGAAGTCCGAATATTTAAATCTCTCCGGTCATAATGTCCGGTGAAAATAATTTCTCTAAGCACAATTTTATTATTTGAATTGTATTAAAATAGGCTAAAATTAAATAGCCTATGCGATGAACGAAAACAATCATTACATTTTGTTTCATTGTTGCTTCACTCTGATAAAGCGCGGATGGCGCCGCTCGGATGTGAATCTTTTTTTCTTTCTTTTTTTGAGCCTGCCTGGCCACCATAACGACAAACAGGTATACGAGCGAGAGAGAGAGATGGCCAAACAAGCTAAGCTTAACAAATATTTCATGAAACCAAGCACAAGCAGGTCTAATAATAATGACAACGAAGATGAGTCTTCTGAACTTGAAGTCACAGAGACCGCTGATGCCGTGGTGAAAGAAAACAGAAACAGAAATGTCGAGCGTTCAGGCCCGAGTGGAAAGTTTAATTCTCCTGGCTGAGGTGCGACATTATATCCACATTTTCCAGTTCACTGATCCAGCCGGGGTTACCACAGTTCATTCTGGAACCTCAGATCCCCGCTGATCATGGAGTTCTACAGTATCGCGTTGGATCCATACACGTATCGATTTTTTCGAATGGTGATCAGGAATTGGAATATACCAGTTGGATACCATCTGATGTCAGGTAAGGACTCTATGTTATCAGTGTTAGGATAATCAGAGTAAGTTTGATGAAGTTATAAACTGTTTTGTGAAATGTCTTCTTTCGGTTTCACTGTAAAAGTCAGAGAGGAAATGAACGGAGCGATTATCCGTGCGCGGCCCGAATGTGCTTGCGTGCACGTATAATATTGATCATCTAGCGTTTATTTGAAAACGATTCATAAAAAGGCCGACGAATATCAACGTTGTGGAATATTCCACTAAAAGACGATTTTCATAGAATGCTCCAGAATGAGCTGTTTTTTTATCTGAAAACGGGGGCTTTTCTAACTGCTCTGAAACGGAAACGACGCGATAAACAGCCTTGACAGCACTGACTGGAAAATAGTCTTTGATAATGCGATGGGCAGATTAGACACATAGCCATAATTTAAAACATAGATTAGGCGATATTAACGTTAACATTGGCGCCGATGGTGGCATTCAGCCGGTAAAAAGGAAAACCAGGCTGACCGGAATTTCTCGAATATGTCCGGGGATAGAAATCTTGCAGGACACCCAGACCGGCACGAATATGTTCTAACGGAAACGCTGGTCAGCAGACTGCCCGGCCCGACTCTAGCCTCTCTGTTTACATGGGGTTGGGAGGGGCTGGAGGAGGGAGGAGCAGCGCGTTGCATGTCTGTGTGCTTGAGACAGCGAGTGAGAACTCCGCTAAGAATTGGATCATGTTATTCGATCGGTTTTCACATGACTATTTCGTTGCCCGCCTTTAATTTGAGGAACATTAAACATTTAATTTCGCTCCCTGGACATACAGATATACAGTACTGTTACATTTGGGTCGGGACATACAAGATATGCAAATATACAGTACTGTTAAACAGATCCTAACAGTAAATATATACATATGTTAAACTTAAAGAGAAGACGGAGGTCTCTGCCTGCCCAGCTGAGGTCTGGCACCCTGCCATTGGCTGTGGAAGTGGGTAGATTCCAAGGTAAACCTGAGGAGGAGCGGTTGTGTGTTCTATGTGATCTGGGAGTGTTATTGCGCTTTGTACACCGCTTTGAGCAGGGCTTTATTTGAGAAAATTCAAATTGTAAATCCAGATTTGTTTTGGCAATCTGAGAGTTGTATGTTGAGTTGTTTTTTTGTGGAGGACATCTTCAGTTTTGCAGGATTTTTGGAGAAAGCATGGCACTTGAGACAAAACACACTATATCCTATATAATTGTATTTGAATTCCTCTTGTTTCTTTGTTTACATACATTGCGTACAGCTTGTGTTATTAATTTTTCTTGTATTTTCTTGTATTTTCTTTTTCTTGTGGCCATCTTGGTCTATATGTCATTTGTCAAATAATTGGTCAAGTATATTATTATATACTTATTGTTATGTGTCTTGTAAGCCCATATGAGCTGGGCATACACCTGTATGTAAGACACGAAAAAAAAAAAAAAAAAAAATCATACGAGGGGGAGGGAACTGTACATTAGGAGGGGGGTTCAGACCTTTACGGGGCCAGTTTCTAATTGCAGCCTCCCGTAGGTGCTCTTTGAGAGCGGTTTTGAAGGTAGTGATTCACATTCCATTACAGCTGTGGGTAGGGCGTTCCACATTGGTGTGGCATAATTGCAAAACGTGTTTAGTCCCTTGTTTGAGCCGAATCTGGGTTGGACATAATTTGTGGAACTCCCTCTGGTGTTGTGGTTGTGGTATTCACTGACCTTTGGGAAGTATTTCGACATGCACATGGGTACCTTAGTGGTGTGTAGTGTATCTTAGACCAGGCCCATTGCAAGTTGCTGTACTCTGTCGTCTACTCTAAGCTATCCATAGGTTGTCAAAGTGGGCAGGGGTGAGGTGGGTTCTAGGAGTCAGATCAAGCAGTAGTCTGACCAGTTTGTTTTGAGATGTTTGTAATAGAGCTGCCGCGATAACCGCATTACCGCGGTATCGCTGTTGCATCACGCTCACCGCAGAGTTAGGCTGAATACCGCGTCACCGCTGTTTTTATCATAATAATAAAGTTGGCTTGCGGCTCTGCAGATATACCCTACTCGGTTCCAAGCGACCCTATTGGGTAGAAGTGGTACCAGAAAAGTCATGTGAAACATTGCAGACCACTGACTGGTCAGAAGAGAGACGCGTCACACTTTGTAGCCTCTGAACGAAAACAGAACGCCGCCATCTTTACTGCCTCGCTAAGGATGCATTTCATTCAGGATTTGTTTGCGACAGAACCAAGTGCAATAAACAAAAAAGAATGGATTCACTGTGTATTCTGCCTTATTTATTGATGAAACAAAACCCAACCCAATTTACCACCGAGCGGAGAGTTTAGTGTCACAACAAGATCGCTGATGTGTTAAGTTTGTTGTTGTTATTAGCCTAATACTACCGTCAGCCGATATACACGAGAGGTAACGTTAAACCCGGGTTTGCTTGGTAGAATACACAATGAGAGGTAACGTTAGCTTTGGCAGAATAGACGCAACGAGAGTCTGGTTAATGTTGTTATTGATTGATTGATTGATTGATTGATTGAAACTGTGTTAAACTCTGGCTTGCTGCAAGCCCTCGGACATCTATGCCCACGGAGCTTTCAGTGTACACAAGCGAGCGGCCCCGCCTGCATCCCCACACGGAGACAAACGGAGTAGTACCTGGCTGCAGTGGAAAAGGAACGAAGTACCAGGTGCCTAAAGCGGGTCGAGTCGAGTAGGTACTATGCAGTGGAAAAGCGCCATTAGACTAGAGGCAGGCTATAAGAGTAGACTACTAAAAAAAATAAAAAATGCATTCAAACTTTTTTTTTTTTTTGTGCGCACTGTGCGGTAATAACCGCGGCGGTAGGAAATATTTCGCAAATTCGTGCGGTAAGGAAAATATCAATACCGCGGCAGCTCTAGTTTGTAATCTTGTTTTTAGGGCCTTTGAGGTGCTTTGGTACCATGAGGTGCAAGCATAGTCGTAGTACCCTTGAATGAGTGCTCCTGCCAGAGTCTTCAGGGTATTCTTGTTTACCAGAGAGGAGATCCGGTACAAGAATCTAGTTTGTTGGTTGACTTTTTTTTTATTACATTGGATGCCATTTTGTCACAGGAAAGATTTGCCTCTAGGATGGAACCTAGGTATGTAATTTCGTCTTTCCTTGTGACAATATTGTCACCCACTGTAACTGAGAAGCCTCGGTCTTGCTGAGTTTGTTATTTGATCCGAAGAGAATGGACTCTGTTTTACCCAGGTGTAATGATAGTTTGTTATCAGCAAGCCAGGTGCAGATTCTGCCGAGTTCTGAGCTGAGGGTTTTTTCAACCTGTAACTTGTTCTAGTCAGAGACCAGCAGGGCTGAGTCGTCCGCGAACAAGAACAAGTAGTAGTACCCTTGAATGAGTGCTCCTGTTAAGAGTATCTTGTGTTTTTATTTTATTATATTATATTATTATTACATTTGCACTCTGGTTAGATTCGTTGTAGCTACTGTACTTGTGTTGGATGGTGACAATACATTTTAATCTAATCTAATGTAATGTCGAGCAAAAGATGAGCTACGTTGCTAACAAACTGTAATTGTAGGTAATGTATGGCCCTGGCTGGGTTGTGGCATCACACTGAATGAATGAATGAATGAATGAATGAATGAATGAATGAATGAATGAAAACTTTATTTAACAGATTGCAGAATGGGTACAATACAGTACGGCTCAATACATACAATTGTTAAGGGGATGCAGACCTGAGAAAGACGTTTGTCTTGTTTCCATCAGGGTCCCCCATTTTCACACTCCCGATTCACAGGCTGTAATATCTACAAAAGAAGTGTAATAAAACTAAAATACATGTAAATGACTCACCTGTTCCGCCAGACTGCAGCATGTTCAGTGGTCTCCGTTCGACAGCAGTCTGCAGTTTGTGCTCCTTGGGGGAAACGTCCCTGTAGAATCCTAACGTGGTTCTTTCTGCAGAAGTTAAAATGAGCTCTACAGCCGCGGATAGTCGCTCTGTGACAAGTGTCCTCAATAACGTGAGTCGAGTTTTAGACATGATCAGTTCATGTATATATCACACCGACGCCGTATTGACATGAATGATTGTTGACTGTAGTTTAGCCACACGGTTCCTTTGCTTGAACTCGTCCAGCCTCTTTGCTGTCGAATCAACGAGAGCCAAGTCAAAGATGGTCTCTGACCACGTGCTGGTCTGTGGGTCTGTGTGTCGAAGGAGCCGCTCTCGCCGCCTGCTGGACTGGAGTAAAACACGAACCGTTTAGATTACCAAGTAAATAAAGTTCAAGTTCAAGTTCAAGTTCTTTAATAGTTGTCATACAGAAGTACAGAATACTTTCATACAAAATGCTTCTTACTGTTACGCTCCAGAGACTGTGCTAGACAAGATAGTATCAAATAACATAATAACATAATATAGCATGAATTTAGAAGAAGAAAAATGAGGTCACAGTGTTCGGTATAGACATATGTACAATGTTCTGAGTTACCATATAATATACAATACACAATACTATGCAGTGTACTAATGTACAGTACTATCTAGTGCAAAGCAGAAATGGGATGAGGTACAATTTTAGGTACAATTTACAGTAAGGTGTACGAGTTGTAGTGCAATCCTTCATCCATAAATATAAAGTGTGGGGAGTGGGTGCTACAGTGTGTTTGTTTAAAGTGGGTGTGTGCTATAAAGTGTGTGGAGTGGGTGCTACAGTGTGTTTGTTTAAAGTGAGTGTGTGCGTGTGGATGTGTGTGCTATGTGCGTTTGGTGGTTGGTGTTGTGTAGTGTTCATTCATTGTTCGTTTAGCAGCCTGATGGCCTGGGGATAGAAGCTTCTTCTGAGTCTTTCTGTGCTCGCCTTGAGACTCCGGTATCGCTTGCCTGACCGCAGCAGTTCAAAGAGGCAGTTGCTCGGGTGACTGGAGTCTTTAATGATTCTCTTAGCCTTGCCCTTGCAACGCTTGTAGTAAATGTTCTGGAGGGTGGGGAGCCCCCCTCCAATTGTGCGTTCGGCTGAACGTGTCACTCTTTGTAGTCTGCTTCGGTCTTGTGCAGTGCTATTCCCAAACCAGGAGGTGATGTTGCCGGTCAAGATGCTCTCTATTGTACATGAGTAGAAGTTCTTAAGGATCTTCTGGCTGACTTGGAACTTCCTTAGGCGCCTGAGGAAGTAGAGGCGTTGTCGTGCCTTCTTCACAACACTGTCAATGTGTGTGGTCCATGTCAAGTCCTCGGATATGTAGGCTCCGAGGTACTTAAAGCTGTTGACTCTCTCAACCGGTGCACCAACATGGATACAGAAAATGTTGTGCATTCAGTAGTAATTCAAAAACTTAAAAAATAAAAATTATTTTAACAGGACAATACAGTATCAGTAAAAAGAAAACATACACATAGGAAAATAAAAAGACAAATCAACACATAAAAGAAAAAATAAACACAACCACGCCAGGAGTCAAGATAAAACGAAAATAGATTATATGAAAACATTAAATTGGGAGCATAGTTCCAGTCTTCATAGCTTTTTAGTTTGTTGTTGAAGTTATTGTATTAATGTATAGCTCAATTTCTTTCTTGAAAACCTGAAAATTAGGTTTTACTTTACATAAATTAGGTTTAAAGATCCAAAAAAACAGTACTGATTACAGTTGATTGATTGAAAACTTTATCAACAGATTGCAGAATGGGTACAATACAGTACGGCTCAATACACACAATTGTTAAGGGGATGCAGACCAGGGCCCTATTCCCCGTACCTGGTTCAACTAAGTCGATCAAAAGTCCCATTATCCAGATTCAATTAACCCGATGTTTGAATCCGGGATGTTCCTGTTCCTCGAAGGTGGATTCAGTCTCGTTCATTTGAACCAGACTTGAGACTCAGGATAATTGCGCGCGGCCGCCTCAGCTGAAAAGACAGCAGGTGTCGATCGCAGAAATCCTGATCTTCTAACGGCATTGATTGATTGATTGATTTAAAACTTTATTAACAGATTGCAGAATGGGTACAATGCAGTACGGCTCAATTCTCCACTTGCACAATCTGAAAGTAGCCATTTCCGGCTGACTTCCGGTTGCCAATGGCACTTCCTGTCCCATCCAAATACATTGGTTTTAGCTACTTTTCTCCCCTTATTTAAACAACTTTGTCGTCACAGAGAGGCAATGAAACGTTTGTATTATTATAGTATAGAATGTATTTAATAAGCAAACGTTTGTCAGCATGGTTTTTGGGCTGTATTTCATGTAAAAACGTTTACTGTTAGTTTCCTTGTATTCATTACATTCTAAACATAACGTTAGTTTACAAAACATGACCCGTCTATATAACGTTGAGGAACAAATTATATAGACGGGTAATGTTTTGAACAACTAACGTTATGTTTAGAATGGAATGAATACATGGGTCGGGAAAGATAGTTAGCTCAAAGCTAAT
The DNA here is from genome assembly GCF_963971535.1 of Notolepis coatsorum. NCBI lineage: Eukaryota > Metazoa > Chordata > Actinopteri > Aulopiformes > Paralepididae > Notolepis > Notolepis coatsorum. Next base: position 51,921,892 of record NC_140179.1, on the reverse strand, counting down.
CCGGCCTGTTTAACCACTAGCTTCGGTTAGCTAATGCTGGCTGAGCAAGGAAACTAACAGTAAACGTTTTTACATGAAATACAGCCCAAAAACCCTGCTGACAAACGTTTGCTTATTAAATACATTCTATACTATAATAATACAAACGTTTCATTGCCTCTCTGTGACGACAAAGTTGTTTAAATAAGGGGAGAAAAGTAGCTAAAACCAATGTATTTGGATGGGACAGGAAGTGCCATTGGCAACCGGAAGTCAGCCGGAAATGGCTACTTTCAGTTTGTGCAAGTGGAGAATAAATGCATAATCTATAGGCTAATTTTAAGTCCCTCATTACCCCAATCAATCAGATTATATTTCTTTAAATGTGCCTGCTGGCAGTAGGCTTATGGAATGAATAATCAAATGAGATCTTGCTAGCGAAAATAATTAGTTCAACTCTTTCAGAATAAGGATAAAAACAAGCCCAAATAGTATATCTAATTGATACGAATTATATTATGAGGATATCTGTACTGTATGTGCTTAGGTATTATGTACTATATAAATACATGGTTTCCAAAGAGAGGCTTGCAGTTACACTATTAATCAGGTTTTAATCTGTTTCGGACCTAATCCATACATGCATTGAATTGATTACCATTTGGTTTATACCAGTGACACCTCATGTTCATCATCAGATAACAGTGCTTGAAAAGATAAATGCATTTTCTCAAATTCATTCATCAAAAACGTCAAAGGCTCATTCAATTTATCAAGTCACGTCACGTCATCAAATCCATCAAACAGCGCATCTCCTCATATATTTTAATCCCAGTTACAATATCACAATAACGTGTGACACTGTCAGAACACCTCAGATCCTTTGCTAAATTAAACACAAACTATACACTAATTTATAAAAACTACACTTTGTTACCATATGAAACACACGTTTCATATGACTTAATTCTGTTTGAACCAGTTACACACTGCTGTGCTTAACCTAAAACACATTTAGCAATTCTACTTCTCAGTGACTACAGTACACAAGACCAATGCTGTAGACTGATGAAAATATAATTTATTTATCTACATATACCCAAATCAATGATGCAGACTGATGAAAAAAAATATTCTCTCCATATACCCAAATCAATGATGCAGACTGACAAAAATATCAATTTTCTCTCCATATAACCAAATCAGTCAACATTTCAACATGGAGAATCACAACAAAACATGTCCCAGTTTTCATGCTACTACAGTGTGCATAACACAGTAAGCTCAGTAAATATCAGACAAACATAAAATACTGTATCCAGTACAGGTTAAAATTACAGTAAAACAAAAACAAAAAAGATAACATTTAAATAGAGTACAGAAAATACTAGACATAATCTCTTTGCCTAGCTGGATCTGGCAAGAGATTATTTTGTTGCGATTCTCCATGTTGACATGTTGACTGAATTGGGTATATGGAGAGAACATTTATATTTTCATCAGTCTGCATCATTGGTTGTCTTGTGTAGTGTTTGGTGAATGTATTGTATATTTTCACGTTCTCTGTACAGTACTTCACTCTCCTTCCGTTTTGGTTGAAGGCAGGTGAACTCACCTGCTGCATTTTTATAGTGCTTAAACCTGATTGGTGTATCTACAATTAAGCAATGGTGTGTTTGTGCATCTGATTGCTGTGTTTAACCAATTGGCTCATATGTGTGGTAATTTGACATTCTATGTGTAGTGTAATGCAAGTGTGTTTAGTGTTTTGCAAATCACTGTGTGTATTGTTTTGCAAAAAGTGTGAGGCTGACTTTGTGCTTATAGGGGTGCAAATCTGGGCCTATGTTTTGCTCCTTGAGTGTAAGGTTTTGATAATTGTGTAATACTTTTGATTTGAGTGTTTATGCAATCGAAGAAAACTGTAAAGACTGAATGAATGAATGAATGAATGAAAACTTTATTTAACAGATTGCAGAATGGGTACAATACAGTACGGCTCAATACATACAATTGTTAAGGGGATGCAGACCTGAGAAAGACGTTTGTCTTGTTTCCATCAGGGTCCCCCATTTTCAATTCATATAGACATTTATGACATACACAACATACATGACATTTATGGCATAGGGACATATAGGTATTTAGTACTGATACATTTGTGACATAAGCGGTATTCAAATATACAGTACTGTTACCCCTAGATCCTGACAGAGTATATACATATGATGGGGAGGGGACTGTACATTAGGAGGGGGTGGGTGGGTGGGAGGGAAATATACATACGGCGGGGAGGGAATATATACATGCGGTGGGGAGGAGACTGTCTATTAGGAGGTGGTGGGGGTTTAGGGCATTTACGGTGGCCAGTTTCGAATTGCAGCCTCCCGTAGGTGCTCTTTAAGAGCGGTTTTGAATGTGGGCAGGGATTCACATTCCTTTACAGCTTTGGGTAGGGCGTTCCACATTGTTGTGGCATAATTGCGAAACGTGTTTAGTCCCTTGTTTGAGCCGAATCTGGGTTTAACATGATTTGTTGAGCTTCCTCTGGTGAATGAATGAATGAAAACTTTATTTAACAGATTGCAGAATGGGTACAATACAGTACGGCTCAATACATACAATTGTTAAGGGGATGCAGACCTGAGAAAGACGTTTGTCTTGTTTCCATCAGGGTCCCCCATTTTCAATTCATATAGACATATATGACATACATGACATACAGATAGTCAGTACTGCTACATCTATACATTTATGACATACCAGATTTGCAAATACAGTACTGTTTGTGATACAGAAGGAGTCAAGAAAAGGGAGTATATACATTTGACGTAGAAACTGTACATTGGAGGTTGGGTGGGGGGGGTTGGGTACATTGGGATATTGACAACCATACTGGGTAATTTACATTGGAGGTGGTTGGGGGGGGGGCGGGGGGCACACTGTATAAACAAGTAACACTGTACATTGAGGGGGGGGGGGAGGAGACACTGTACAAACAAACACAATTGTACATTGAACTATTGACAAAACCATACTAGGTAAATGACTGTACATTGGAGGGGGTTGGAATGATTGGGTTAGGATATTTACAGGGGCCAGTGTTGAATTGCAGTCTCCCGTAGGTGTCCCTTGAGAGAGGTTTTGAAAGTGGGTAGTGATCCACATTCCTTTACAGCTTTGGGTAGGGCGTTCCACATTGATGTGGCATAATTGCGAAACGTGTTTAGTCCCTTATTTGAGCCGAATCTGGGTTTGACATGATTTGTGGAGCTCCCTCTGGTGTTGTGATCGTGGTATTCACTGACCTTTGGGAAGTATTTTGACATGTACATGGGTACCTTGGTCGTGTAGTGTATCTTGTAGACCAGGCCCATTGCAAGTTGTTGTACTCTGTCGTCTACTCTAAGCCATCCTAGGTTGTCGAAGTGGGCAGGGGTGAGGTGGGTTCTAGGAGTAGTGGTAGTAGTAGTGGTTGTGGTATTGGTTGTGGTATTCACTGACCTTTGGGAAGTATTTTGACATGTACATGGGCACCCCGGTCGTATAGTGTATCTTGTAGACCAGGCCCATTGCAAGTTGCTGTACTCTGTCGTCTACTCTAAGCCATCCTAGGTTGGCAAAGTGGGCAGGGGTGAGGTGGGTTCTGGGGTTCAGGTCAAGTAGTAGTCTGACCAGTTTGTTTTGTGATGTTTGTAATTTTGTTTTAAGCGCCTTTGAGGTGCTTTGGTACCATGAGGTGCACGCATAGTCATAGTACCCTTGAATGAGTGCTCCTGCCAGAGTCTTCAGGGTATTCTTGTTTACCAGAGAGGAGATCCGGTACAAGAATCTAGTTCGTTGGTTGACTTTTTTTATTACATTGGATGCCATTTTGTCACAGGAAAGATTTGCCTCTAGGATGGAACCCAGGTAGGTAATTTCGTCTTTCCTTGTGACAATATTGTCACCCACTGTAACTGAGAATCCGTCGGTCTTGCTGAGTTTGTTATTTGAACCGAAGAGAATGGACTCTGTTTTGCCCATGTGTAATGATAGTTTGTTATCAGCGAGCCATATGCAGATTTTGCCTAGTTCCGTGCTGAGGGTTTTTTCAACCTGCAATTTGTTCTTGTCAGAGACCAGCAGGGCTGAGTCGTCCGCAAACAGGAACAAGTTGCAGTCACAGGCTGACGACATGTCATTTGCATAAATTAGGAAGAGTAGCGGTCCTAGTATGCTTCCTTGTGGAACACCACAGCTCACTGTGAGGGAGGGGGGATAGAGTACCGTTTACCTCTAGAGATTAACTGTTTATTTCTTTTGTACATAGGCTGTGCATAATGTTTGTTTGTTTATTTGCTTATGTGTATGATTCTTAACTGTGTTTTTATTTTGTTATTGGTATATATGTGTGTATGTAATGTATGTATATGTATATATATGTATATATATATATATATGTATGTATGTATGTATGTATGTATGTATGTATGTATGTATGTATGTATGTATGTATGTATGTATGTATGTATGTATGTATATATATGTGTATATATGTATATTTGTACCCTCATTGGGGCCTCTTGGACCATATCAATGTTTTATCTGGCTAAATAAAGGTTAAATAAATAAATAAATAAATAAGAAACTGATGATTTGGTCGTGTTAACTTTGAATTTTCTATGGGGACTGCCCATATCCCTCTCATGGACCTGGACCTCACTTTAAAAAACTCGGATCTAGTTCTTCAGTATTCGTCTCTAATTACTCTAAAATTGCGTATTTCTGTGTGAAAAAAATAAAAATAAAGGGGGGGGGGGGCTCCACCCCCCTGGGCTGAAGCCCCCAATGTTTTCTAACCCTAAAAACGCCCCTGGTGGCCATGGTTCATCCAGCTAACTGAACTTAACCCTGCCCTCGACCAGGTTCAAACTTTCTGATCTGTTACCATGGCGATTTAGAAAATCCGACGTCGGGGAATGGAAATGTCTGGCTTAAGTCAAGCTATGCTGAAAATTATCCGGCTAACTCAGTTAGCCAGGTATGGGGAACGAGGCCCAGAGAAAGACTTTCATCTTGTTTACATCAGGGTCCCCCATTTTCAATTCATCATGACATTTATGACATACACGACATACCAGTGGAGGTTTCTCTATGACAGTGGTCACCAACCTTTTTAAGCCCAAGATCACCCTTTTTTTTTTGGTGAAGGCAAGATCTACCTATTGAAGCGTTGAGAGAAAAAGACAGCCAAGATTGTACTTTAAACTAAATTACTTTTATTTGCCTGTATTCTAATTACATGCAATGCTTTGGTCCAACATTAAAACGTCAAAGTAGAACTATTATGTACTTTCTCAGTCAGTGCTAATTGCAGTCATCTTATGCAGCATCACTTTTCACATCAAAACAAAAGTAGAACTGTAATGTGGACTTTCTCATATTATTAACATTGACAAACATATTTACAATTAGCATTTTATAAAGTAGAACTGTAATGTTTACTTTCTCAGTCAGTGCTAATTGCAGCATCACTTTTCCCATCAAAACAAAAGTAGAACTGTAATGTGTACTTTCTCAGTCAGTGCTAAGTGCAGTCAGTGCTAAGTGCAGTCAGTGCTAAGTGCAGCATCATTTTCACATCAAAACAAAAGTAGAACTGTATGTGTACTTTCTCAGTCAGTGCTAAGTGCAGCATCACTTTTCACATCAAAACAAAGGTAGAACTGTAATGTGGACTCTCAGGGTAAGATCTAAAAAAAAAAAAAAAAAAAAATTAATTTTCATGGAAAGATCTACAGGGACAGTCTCAAAGATCGACCAGTCGATCAAGATCGACGGGTTGGTGACCACACTTGATGACAACACGTGAAATACAAATTCACTCATAATTCATAATTATTATTAATTTACATATACCTATATATATATATATATATTTTTTTTTTTATTATTATTATTATTTTTTTATTATAAATGTTTTCCTCTGTAAAAAAAATTCCAGTGATTTTTTTTCTTCAAAAATGGCCAAAATTGACAGCTCTGAGCAGGCCTGCACTGCCGTATTGCCTGCAGTAATTATTCGTGCAGAATACTTCACAGGTTGACCCATTGTTAAATAAATAATAAATAACAGCCAATCAAAATAGGCTATTAACTTCATCTAAGCACGGACTGTGCAGTTAAACTCTTGCCATTGAATGGAGGATTTAATGATTGACAGCCCTTGACATCCAATACACAGAGGTTGAATGATTGGCAGCCTTGCAAATCCAATCAGAGTCTGCCTGGTAAAATACATGCAGAACTGCAGCTGGGCTGGCGTCAGTGTTCTAGTCAAAGTTGTGTTCCATCATCTCATGTGTGCATTTTGCCTGAAGAAGAACATTAATTTGCCTAATGTTGAGCTTATAGGACTAGATATTACAATCCCTTAGATAATCAGCACTTTTTTGAATGGGGTAGGGGTAAAAGCTTCACTGGGGTCTTCAGGTGGGCACCCTCCTTCATTGGTGTTTCGTTGACAGGCCCACGACACCTCCGAAGGGCTCAACGGCAACACCTGGCGTCCCAGGTGTGCCCCCCTCTGCTTTTACCCCTCGATGCTCTTCTTTCAGCTCCAAAGAAGGTTGCAATTGACTTGGTTCCAAGTTCTCTGATGTGCTTGAATTACTTTCAGCCGGGGTACTGATGCTCGGTGGACTGTGGGTTAAATCCTGCCGCCGAGCTTCACTCGCCTGACTTGACCTTTCTCTCAGAAGATAATGGTCAATGCGAGATCCCGGCCTCACTTTCTTCAAGCACTTCATCCGGCCTTGATGTATTCGTAGGCCTCTGATGGATGTTACCTTGGACCAGCCACAGCTACATACTCTGTGCTCCTGTCCTTCAGTTGATGTGCCAATTATCTGGTTCGTCGTCGTTCCAGAGTCAGTTACCGGGTGGTCAGCCGATGAGTCATCTTCCGCCCCCGCTCTCGCAGACTCTAGGGGTGTTTTTCTCTTTAGACTTTTCGTAGCAATGAGGGGTGGCTTTTGTGCACTTAATTAAGCGACGGAGCCTGCCATCATGGATAGCTAGTCCATGACAGCCCCGTTGGGGTCTTTCCTTCCTGTCAGCTGTCTTTCCAAGCCGTCACATGGTCTTTCCCTTGTTGTCAGCTGCACTTTCACAGCAGTCACTGGATTTCTCCAGTTTATCAGTTGAGCTTATAGGACTAGATATTACAATCCCTTAGATAATCAGCACTTTTTTGAATGGGGTAGGGGTAAAAGCTTCACTGGGGTCTTCAGGTGGGCACCCTCCTTCATTGGTGTTTCGTTGACAGGCCCACGACACCTCCGAAGGGCTCAACGGCAACACCTGGCGTCCCAGGTGTGCCCCCCTCTGCTTTTACCCCTCGATGCTCTTCTTTCAGCTCCAAAGAAGGTTGCAATTGACTTGGTTCCAAGTTCTCTGATGTGCTTGAATTACTTTCAGCCGGGGTACTGATGCTCGGTGGACTGTGGGTTAAATCCTGCCGCCGAGCTTCACTCGCCTGACTTGACCTTTCTCTCAGAAGATAATGGTCAATATCATTCATATTTTAAGATCTTTATTCACTTGTTCACTTATTGTTGTGAACTGGATGATATCTCCTTTTTTATTATCTCAGTTGAAGACTAGTGTAGTTGTAGTTGACGTGAACATGCCTTCTTGGACAGTGAAGGCAAGCTAACTTGTAGCTAGTACAACACACAGTAGGCTAAATTAAACTTTGCGCCAACATTATGACCAAAGTATAAACCAGCAACTGAGCAACATGAAGAAGTGGACTTATGCACCTGGATCAGAAAAAAGTAAGTTGTAGTGTTTGTAAAACGAAAGCCTGATTAGCCTGGATGCTAACGTTAGCTAACTGTTTAGAGAACAATACATACTTGTAGTAGACTTGATTAAGGGATTGCAACGTTGTTAACTTGGCTATGTCACATTATAAACACAATGTAATGTATCACGTTGGCTGCTGGCTGCTAATGCAGCCTGCAGATAATATTTATGTGCACGGTGTGTTAGTGTAAATTAATTATTGTTGCCGCTAGCTTGTGGCTAGGCTAGCGTTCTTTGCTAATGGCTAACGTTAGCTAGTCGAATTGTTTAGAGACTTAATTAAGGGATTGCAACGTTGTTAACTTGGCTATGTCACATTATAAACACAATGTAATGTATCACGTTGGCTGCTAATGCAGCCTGCAGATAATATTTATGTGCATTGTGTTAGTGTAAATGAATTATTGTTGCCGCTAGCTTGTGGCTAGGCTAGTGTTCTTTGCTAATGGCTAACGTTAGCTAGTCGAATTGTTTAGAGACTTAATTAAGGGATTGCAACGTTGTTAACTTGGCTATGTCACATTATAAACACAATGTAATGCATCACGTTGGCTGCTGGCTGCTAATGCAGCCTGCAGATAATATTTATGTGCACTGTGTGTTAGTGTAAATGAATTAATGTTGCCGCTAGCTTGTGGCTATGCTAGCGTATCAGAAATAGAGCTTCCTGATCATATAATCTACTCTATTGCGTTGTGTTCTATAGCCCTAAGTCTGTTACCAAAATCACTGTTGTTGCACGGCGGAGGAAAGGAATCAAATGAGAGGTTTCTATTTCCCAGAGCTGGTTTATTTCAAAGTCAAAAAGTACACGAATACTCTGGTTCAATCAAATGAATGTGCAATGATATTAGTGTACCCGGTACTATGCCACCAGCCACTGATAGACTAATAAAAAGTAGTTAAAGAATAATAATCTTCAATGGCGTAGGTTGTTGATTTCTTTGTTGTCAGGGCAACAAAGGAATTCTTGTTCTCGTCCTCAGCGTCTTCAGGCAGGTCCTTCCTCCGGTTGACTTGTGCATACAATGTTTCCAAGAGCTTCTTCCTGTCTGCCCTTGTGCAGCCGGTTTTTAAAGGTTAAATCCCGCCCCTGAGCGAACGCCGGCCTAGTTCGTCAGGGGGCGGAGCTCTACGTCCTGATTGGCTAAAGCTCATAGCGGCCATTTTGAATTAGGGTCGGCGGCCATCTTGCTTCTTAAAGAGGCAGTCCTTCTATTTTTAAGAACAAAAGTACTGTTCTGGAGTTTTAGCGTTAAAGTATACAGCATTTGATTTTACTAACTAAAAGATTAAGGATTAGTTAATACTTAACTTAAACAGTTAATTCAAGTCTTTTCCAGAAGTCTGTGGCTTTCTAAATACCTAATTTAGCCCCATTCTCTAGTTTTAACAAGAACAAAGGAATCTATCTTTCTATATTTCAAGTAAAAGGTTATTTTACTATTTCTCTTATGTTTAGTTTATTTCCACCATTCTGTCTTTACTCCAATTTGGTTATTTTATCTAACATATACTTTAAAGGGTCTAAAAACAGCCTACGTTGTTTTCAACTGACCAGAAGTAAAAGATATCTACTTTATGGTTATTTTCCTGTATAGTTCAAATGTCTAATACCATTATAACTACGTTTTAAACCAGAACTAGTTTCCTGGCTTTTGCCAGGCTAGGAGGGGCCATCTTACAGACATTTTGCTCTGTGATTTCAGCCACCAGTAGCTCTTTGAAGCCCTGGAGTAGATGGTCTGCTTGGAATGTGTTTTCTGCAGCTGGGGGAAGTAATCACTTCTAATGTTAGGAGTCCGTGACAGCCCCATTGTTCAACTAACCAAAGGGCTCCAAAGATTTCTATAGCTCTGACTGTAACAGAGAGCGGGGGAGAATAGTTAATCAATAGTCTACTGTCTTTTATTGTTTACCTGGCAAGCCCAAGGCAGCCTGAAGGCGGTATTCCTTTTGTCTCAGGAAGGCCAGAATCACTGCCTATATTTAAATACAGTGTGCCCTATGGTAACCTGTTGTTTTCAGAGGACCAGAGGCCCACAGCAGTATTCACTAACAAATGTCATGACCAATTATCCAGTCCCTGGTATGGGTTTTGCTTACTTTATAGATTCTTATTGGTATCTTGTCTTTAGCTTTGCCAATTTATAATTACTTAACACTATATTTTAAGAACAGCATGAGTCTGGCTAGGGTGTGTGCACTGATTCTTACAGTTCAATTCTCCCTGTAGCGGTCGACCTTGTGGGAAATCAAGACTCATAGCAGTTTGAAACTGAAATTATACCACAGTCCCCCGTTGTGGGTTTCTATACACACATATGCCCATAGTAATTTCTCAATCAAACTGGTCGTACACCTCACAGATACAATAATATTTTAACCTTAGCAAAGTCAACTAAAAAATCAAAAAAATATAAAGAAGTTTATTTTGTACATTATCTAACGTTAACACAAACCTAAACTAACTTTAGGTTAGTTGTAACGTTAGTTTAGGTTCGTGTTAACGTTAGATAATGTACAAAATAAACGTTTTCCGCTGCTATAAACGTTGCACTTTTATTTTGACAACCCCAGAAAGGAAGTCATTATATATGCTTTGCGATCCTGGTCTGTGTTAGCTCCGGTTAGCTCAGAGCGTCCGGTATATAACAATACCAGCCATTGGATTACTGTTTTCTAAATTGGGGAGGCTTTTAATCATCAAGGTAAGAGGATTTCAAGTCATGGTATCCATAAACTTCAATCGGTTTGGATCTTTTGAATGAATGAGAATGTAAACACACACGGCGTCACGTTGAAATCACTGGCTGCGCTCATAGAGTAGTGGTTGGTCAAAAAAATAGTTCAGAGTATATTTGCTTATAAAACGTAATTGTCTAATTCAATAATTTTTTATTTCTCCACGTGGTGCATACACAGGTCACAACATGTTTACATGAATGTTTTGGAGTTGTATTTGCAGTGTATTCTGCAATCTGTTAATAAACTTTTCAATCAATCAATCAAACTATACACTGTAAGGCTCCGGATCTGCCTCACTTCCAGTGATGAAGCTAAGCTATGCTAACGGAGCGTCTGTTCCCAAAGCTAAATGCACGCACAGAGACAAAAAGGTATGTATCTTCTTGTCTAACTCCAGGGAAGATGTTAAATAAGCTAATTTCCCAAAATGTTGGAGTTCCCCTTTAACGTTAAACTCTTTTAAATGCTCATACGCCGACGCCGTACAGTCTGACTCTGACTCTCTTTCCTGTGACAAAATGGCATCCAATATAATAAAAAAAAGTCAACCAACGAACTAGATTCCTGTACCGGATCTCCTCTCTGGTAAACAAGAATACCCTGAAGACTCTGGCAGGAGCACTCATTCAAGGGTACTACGACTATGCTTGCACCTCATGGTACCAAAGCACCTCAAAGGCACTAAAAACAAGATTACAAACATCACAAAACAAACTGGTCAGACTACTACTGGACCTTACTCCTAGAACCCACCTCACCCCTGCCCACTTTGACTACCTAGGATGGCTTAGAGTAGACGACAGAGTACAGCAACTTGCAATGGGCCTGGTCTACAAGATACACTATACGACTAAGGTACCCATGTACATGTCAAAATACTTCCCAAAAGTCAGTGAATACCACGACCACAACACCAGAGGGAGCTCAACAAATCATGTTAAACCCAGATTCGGCTCAAACAAGGGACTAAACACAAGGGACTAAACACGCAATTATGCCACATCAATGTGGAACGCCCTACCCAAAGCTGTAAAGGAATGTGAATCACTACCCACTTTCAAAACCACTCTCAAAGAGCACCTACGGGAGACTGCAATTCGAAACTGGCCCCTGTAAATGCACAGTAAATGTCCTAACCCAATAATACACGAGACCCGCTTCTTGGGACCAAGTAAGGTTATCGATATTCCAATGTACAGTTTTGCTTGTATGTTGTAGTTTTGAATTGAAAATGGGGGACCCTGATGTAAACAAGATGAAAGTCTTTCTCTGGTCTGCATCACCTGCGTCACAGGCAGCTTGCTGTTGTCAGATTGGGTGGTTTTCCGCATTATTTTGAAGCCTATTTACGGTGTGTTTTAACTGGGTTTTCGGCTGTAAGGCATATGAAATCTGGCACACTTTTGAACGCCGGTATAATACAGTGCTGAGAATTAACGCACTTTTGAACGGCGTTATACAGCGCTGAGAATGAACGCGTTCTCAATTACGTTTATCTAGCGGAAATACCGTACGCTCAGTTCACGTTCGCCCAAAATATGAACGGGTTCATGAACGATCGATCGTTCATTGAACGCGTTCAGGTACATCACTGGGTACCGGTATCGATTCAAATGTGAAAGGTACCCACTACCCAACCAACCCTATTACTAACTGTTATTATTTGGCTACAAGGTAACACGACAACCAGAACCTGCCGATTCCTCCTGAGCAACGTCAGAAGGATACGCCCCTTCCTGACAAAAGAAGCCACCCAACTCCTCGTCCAATCAACAGTCATCTCCCGCCTCGACTACTGCAACGCACTGTTCGCTGGCCTCCCGGCCACTGCCACTAAGCCTCTTCAACTCATTCAGAATGCAGCGGCCCGCCTGATCTCAAACCTACCGAAGTCGGCCCATGTCACCCCACTTCTTAGGGACCTGCACTGGCTCCCCATTGCTGCACGAATCCGCTTCAAGGCCCTCGACCTAGCATACCGTGCGGCAAAGGGAACTGCTCCCGCCTACCTCCGGTCAATGGTCTCTAACTACACACCCTCAAGACCCCTACGCTCTGCATCTTCTGGCCGCCTCAGACCTACTCCTATCCAAGCTCCGGGAGGGTCATCAAAGAGAAGTCGCCTATTCTCAGTCCTTGCCCCACAATGGTGGAATGAACTACCCACCCCAGTTAGGACAGCCGAAACACGTCCAATCTTTCGCCGTCGACTAAAGACGCACTTCTTCAACCATTATCTGAATTAAAAAAAAAAAAAAAAAAAATCTAACCCTAACTAACCATACTGTCATGCACTTGTCCTAATAAACTAACCTACACTGTAGCACTCAACACTTTGATGAACATTGTTACTCAGCTGATAGAGTTGTGCTCTTCCTGATGGCTTGTCGTACAGAACTTGTAAGTCGCTTTGGATAAAAGCGTCAGCTAAATGACTAAATGTAAATGTAAATGTAAATGTAACACAGGTATTGGTAGTAATCCAGCTTCAGTCGTCTTCTAAAGATCAAAACAATGTTGTTTACAGTTATAGTGTATGCAGCCATGTTGAAATGACTTGAGATAACTGCATCTTGGAAAAGCTGCAGAAACCAACCCTGGGTACCGGTATTCCCCTACTTGGAATACCCACTTTCGAGGGCCGTTCCATTGCATTATTCCTAGTAGGAGGTTGGATTTGTCCTAATTCCAACTTCAATGGAATGCAACCTCAACTCCCCAGACCCCTCCCCCTTCCCAGGCCCTCTACTATGCAAAGTGCACTAATATCGTGCGTTCGGCAGGTCCATGTTTACCACCACCTTGCACTGCAACGGCCAACCAAGTAGGGTTGCACGATACACAGATACTAGAAAAGTATTGCGAAAGCTAGCTGTTAAAAATGGTTCAATACTCCCATTTTATTAGTATTGATACTTTTAGAATAATAGCCTGATGCGTCAGTTGAGTGGATGCGTGACCGGAGCAGTGTGTGTGTGAGGGAGAGAGCGCACGCTTTGCATAGTGGGCGTGTCACACACCAAGTTCAAGTAAAATCAGTAAGTCTGCTATAAGCCAATCTCCATCCCTCTTGTATGTGTGTGTGTGTGTGTGCGTCTGTGTGTAGAGATGTTCCGATACCATTTTTTCCTTCCCGATCCGATTCTGATACCTAAGCTTTGGGTATCGGCCAATACAGAGTACTGATCCGATACCAGTGCATACATTTAAAAAAAAGAAAATGTATTATATAAATTATACATTTTTTATTTTTTTTACAGCTACAGATACTGTTTTATATATACTGTTTTTTAGTAATAACTAGAAAGTAATGGTATTTATTCAACAACAGGTGATTGTATAGATTAGTATCATTAATTGACAACTATGGTCAATGAGTTCACCCATGGAACTGTTGTTGGGACATTGGTTCCGCATGGACGTTATACGTTGTTGCACTTGCTATCCAGTCGGCTCTGGTTCAGTTAGCTAGTAGTAACGTGTATGTTGTGATTTTCCGATGCACAATAAATATTCAACATTCTCTTTTGAGACTCCACCTCAGACTCTTATCCTTTGGCACTAAAAGCTAAACAGTCACCGGTATGGCTGTCAGCAACATGTCATTAATTTCGTGAGCGAGAAGGTGGTTAAGTGACGACACTTAGGTTAGCCAGTTAACGTGAGCTAGATGGAAAGACAATGTAACGTTACCTTGGAATACTCCTTTGCCAACTTGCTGTACTTTGTTTGCAGGTCTGCAGCCATTATTTCTGGATTATGAATAGCCCCAACTTTAGCCAAGGTAACGTTAAGCTAAAACTAGCTTTTCAGCTAATGCTAATAACACTGCTGTTAAAATGACAAACAGTATTGACACTTTAATTCACGGTCGATTAAAAACACGTTTGTTTTATAATGCTCACTCTCAGCAGGAGGATACCGCACGTGTTGTTGATAAATTACGTCATATAGGATCGGAGCATAGATTCGACGCGTACTCACCGATACCAGCATTTTAGGCTGTATCGGAGGCATTTCCGATACTGGTATCGGAACAACTCTATCTGTGTGTACATTTGCTATAGGCTACTCCTTTTGACATGAATTAGGCTAACGATGCTGAAGCCTATTTTATTCAAAAGGAAGATATTGATTTATATGTATATAATATAGAGTGGAGAGATAACACATAATAACAAATGGAGCTATATAGCTCAGCAGCTGTATCAATCATTTCATAATTTTTTATACAGTTTCAACAGCATCAAGATATTATTAATTAAAATTATTTTATACAATGGCATGCGAATGTCTTGATTCTGATTGGCTGAAACAGTGAAGTTGCTGGTTGTTATTTCGTATAACACACTCCACGTGACCCCAGAACCCGCCCACAACCCAATAATTTTTTCCCGAATGAATCCGCCGTTCGTCTTTTCCGAATGAAACCAAGATGGCGGACAATAATCTTTATGAATGGATGTATTGATTTCGTCATCATAACGACTCATTCAAAAAAGATACACTCCATTGGAATATGTTAGTTGTTTACACAATGTTGGATTATGGAATTAGTTTGTCATGACCCATTGTAAAACAAAATATAAATTGCAGGGGGGATTCTGGTTTGTCATGACCCATTGTAAAACAAAATATAAATCGCAGGGGGGGTTCTGAGGCTGAGTGCTCTCTGTGTCGGTGTCCGTCGCGCAAAAGCTGGCTGGCAGTCTCATTGAATAATATAAGTCTGTAAACTTATACAACAGGAGAAGCCGGAGAAGGAAAAAAGACATGCTGACATTGACGAAAACTAACTTATCATTGTACATTTTGATCTATGTACATGTATGATGTTACCCCGAATATGTAAAGCCGCAGGCACCGACACGATTTACACCAATCATTGTGAAGCACAGTGAAGTTACCGGTTATTATTTTGTTGAACATTTTATTAACAGATTGCAGAATGGGTACAATACAGTACAGCTCAATACACACAATTGTTAACACTTTGAGTGCCAACAACAAGAATTCTCGTTATTTCATGCCAACCGCTCAGTGCCAACGATGAGAAATCTCGCTATTAATAGTTTTTAATTTTTTATTAGCGATTTCCATTCATTTTTCATCGATCTAGCCTCACGTTACCACTGGGACTCTCTCTGAGCTCGAACAGGGAAAATACCGGCCCCTATCGTCTCACGGATGGTAATGCACCCTTTGGATTGGACTGAATGAAAACGCATGGCGAAAAGAAAGTCCGGAATCCACATTTTACTTGTCAGGCATGTAATCCGAGCCGATTGCAGTCTTTGTGGTCCCTCAGAACAGCTTGGAATATGTCTTTCGAGCACCCAGCGTTAGATCAATGAACGCGATCGATATTTGGAATGGCTATCAGGAATTGGAATAATCTTTTTGGAGAACATCTGATCTGAGGTAAGGAATCTATTTTACCAGTCTTGGGATAATCAGAGCTTTTTTCACAGATATATCAACGTGGGGCCTATGCGTGTATGTGTGTGTGTGTGCTGATCAGGAAATAAGATAATCGATTTTTCAGCCCGCTTCCCTAGCGTGCATAAGTACACATATACTATCGATAATCTAGCGTTTATTTGAAAACGATTCATAAATAGGCCGAAAAATCACGTTTTTTGTGTATTCCAGTAAAGGGCGATTCCTGCAGAATAACTTTTTTTTCCTGGAAATTTCTAGCGTTTGTCAAAACTGTATAAAACGGAAATGTACCGATTAAAAAACAATCCGTTTCGACAATGTTGACTGGAAGCAAGTCATTGATAAGCGACGGGCGTATTAGACACATAGCCATAATTTAAGATATAGTTTATGCCCTCTCATTGAATAGAGTGTTGGCACTCAAGCGCTAAATCGTGCGCCCCCTGCTGGCACTCAAAGTGTTAATATGCTAGGAAACAATAATGAATAGCAGAGTGGGATGTATCAGACTGTAGATACTAGTTAACCAACTGAGCTGTTACTCTGACACTTGTGTCTTCTGAAACTGCATAATGTCATAAAAGTCTCTGAAAAAACGACACCATTAATTACCAAATCACAACAACTAACACGTAACAGTACACAGTAATTTGACAGTAAGTCAGAGGCAGAGTTAATCAGATTAATCACTTTATTCAAATTGAGGATTTAGTTTGAGGATATTTATTTAAAAAAGAAGAAAATAGATTTTTATATATATATATTAGAGCTGGGCCGTTAACGGCGTTAACGTGCTGCGTTAACGCTATACTAGTATCGCGCGATAATATAATTAACGCATTAATCAAAAAAATAAAAAATAAAATAATTTCTTTTTTTTTTACCTTTATTTACCCAGGGTAGGTTCGCTGAGCACAGATGCTCTTTTTCAGGAACGCCCTGCTTCACATTCACACAGTTCCATTCACACCTGGGAGCTGCCCAGTACAACCACAGTTGACACCATTGGCCACTGAGCAACTCCACTGGAGCAGTTGATTCAAGCCATGTCACATAGTTCAAGTTTGAAATGATTCTTTCTGTTTTGCTCCTGAGAGTGCTAGATACTGTACTGTACTGGTAATATTATTTATTTGTGTTAACTTCTGAATAAAACAACTTATTAAACACAAGTACATCTTATTGAACATTATTTTGATATTTCATTACCAATTATCATAGCAAAACAGCTTTTTCAAACAGTCTGTAATGCATTTTGGAAATGGGAGATGGGCTCATGGTGTAATGGGCCACCTGGCCTGAGAAACATAATGAGGAAAGTAAGGTCATTATTTGGGTAGAACACACATATTTTGAATGCCTTCGGCAGGTTTTTTTTTTTTTTTTTGAGCCATTTTAATCTAGATTAATCTAGATTAAATCCAGGATTGCAGATAAATTAATCTAGATTAAAAAAATTTATCTATGCCCACCTCTAATATATATATATATATATATATATATATATATATTATTTTTAATTAAAAACGAAGGTTCGAACGTCTGTTCGAAAAACCCTGACAAAGTTTGAATCCCAAAAACAGGCTTCTGGGACAGCCTTAACACACACACACACACACACACACACACACACAGTCAGCTAAGAGAGGAGAGGTATTACTAGGCCTGCCACGATAACACATTTTGCTGGGCGATTAATTGCCCCCGAAAATATCGCGATAAGCGATATTATTGCGACCGGTTAGAGATTTTTTTTTTTGAGAAATGTATTTCCCAAAAGTTCTCAATTTTCTTTTAAAAATTCACTAATATAATGATAATAGCATAATAATGCAAGGACACCGTTTCAAAGTGCAATACACTTTTATTTAACATTGGAAGACATTTTAAATATCCTAAATAAAAAAATGCTCAGTTTGATTGTTTATTATAAAACAAACTGAAACTGGAAACAAGCCCTCTGTCTGGCTTTTTGTGTCATCCTTTTAACATGTACATGTATTATTAATGTACCTTGCGCCGCGGTACCATGTACAAAATGTTAATAAACTGAGGAAAAAACTGGAAACGTAATAAATAAAAAGGCAGTGAAACAATAATCAAATAAACACCAAAATATATACTATCTCTATTGGAATGGAGACTTCAGCACAAGATAAACTAGGGATGGGCAAAAATAATCCAGATCGATTGATCACATGATGTACTCGAGTACTCGTGGAGGAAAACGCTGTACAAAATAAACGTATTTTCCCGTGTTTTAGACTTTTATTTTGAAGCCCACCGCTCCGTCTTTTCCGGTGTTTTAGACTTTTATTTTGAAGCCCACCGACCGAAGCGGAAGTATTGTTGTTATTATCCTAGCAGCCAACTTGTCTCGTCCGGTTCTGTGTTTTTGAGCTAATGATAAAACAAATGTTGAGATAGATTGTTGGTGAACAACTAACTTTAGGTTAGTTTTAACGTTAGCTACTAACGTTAGATGCAGCTACTACAGGCAATCAACGATGAGGAGGAAGCGTCAAAGCCGTATATAATAGAATAGCCGTGGTGCGTAGGCACGAGAGCGCAACTGTGTTATAATAAATTAATTTATGTTTAACTTGTCCCCGTGTCCAGTCCTTTGACCACCCGTTCATTGTAAACAATGATGCATGTAATTGTATTAACGTTATTCTGTGTTGTAGCTATGCTATACGTTGTATTTAGTTTGTTAGCTATTTAGCTAATGTTGTTAGCATTGAGTGAGCATCAACGAACGCTAGATCTTTAATCTTTATTTAGCAGTCCAGTTTCTCCGGGCAGTAGCGAGTAACTACTTGGGTCTAAAAATAGCTAACGTTACACTACAAATAACGCTACTTGGTTAAAAGGAGCAACACTATTGAGAAATGTAGTTAAGCTATGTGGCGTTGCCCCACGGAGCTCCTGTGCTGTGCTCTGTAGTAAGGCCAGCGGCCCCCCACACGGAGAGTGACTGACGAGGGGTACTGGTTCCGCCTCATTAAAACAAACGCGCAAATAGCAATTAATCGCGCCCGTCAAAATTATTGCATTCATTTTAATTATCGCGCCGATTAATCGATTTATTGCTTATCGCGGCAGGCCTAGGTATTACACACACACAGTCTGCTAAAGTAGGAAAGTTACACACACAGTCTGCTAGGAGGAGAGAGGTATATACACAGTCTGCTAGAGGAGGAGAGAGGTACACAGTCTGCTAGAGGAGGAGAAAGGTATATACACACAGTCTGCTAGAGGAGGAGAGAGGTATATACACACATTCTCTGCTATAGGAGGAGAGAGGTACACAGTCTGCTAGAGGAGGAGAAAGGTATATACACACAGTCTGCTAGAGGAGGAGAGAGGTATATACACACATTCTCTGCTAGAGGAGGAGAGAGGTACACAGTCTGCTAGAGGAGGAGAAAGGTATTTATACAACGGCATGCAAATTTCTCGATTCCGATTGGCCATTTACACGTCTTTATTGGCAACAATCCACGGTCCTGGGCTCAGGACCCGCCCACAACCGAATCACATATCACTCCCCGGCTCACTCCGGGAGAAAACAAGATCGCGGACAACAAATGGTTATGTTGAAAGCACCATAACGACTAAATATGAAGCGATTCTGTCAAGGGGAATGTGTTAGTCCTTTAAACAATGTTGGATGATGTAATTGATGGGTCTTGAGTCAATCTAGAACAAAAGAAAAATCGCGGATTGATTGATTGATTAATTGATTGATTTAAATTTCTTCCTTCCTACTTTCTACTGACTGCAGCGTTCTCTCTCACACTGTCCGACGCTGGCGTACCCACAAACACACACACACACATACACACACACACACACACACACACGCACTGTGACACACACACACACACACACGCACACACACACACACACACACACACACACACACTCCTGTCTGCAACAGCGGGGGAGTCACACTGAGAGAGAAGCAGCGCTGTTTTAAGTGAGCATGGTCTATTGAATTGATTGATTGGTTGATTGCTAATTTTATTACTGTACCCCTGGTTTCCAACTGGTTAAGTTTAGGCTAAAAGAAATAAATAAAAAAATAGGGCGAAGAAAACGTTTTTTTCCTATAGGGCAAAGAAAACGTTTTAATTTGTTTTACCTACTTTATATAGAAGCATCTAAGAATGAAGTTCTATGGAAAGTAGGTCTGCATTCCCTTAACAATTGTGTGTATTGAGCCGTACTGTATTGTACCCATTCTGCATCTGGTAATAAAATTTTCAATCAATCATTCCAATAATACACAGTTGGATGTGTTAGTTGGTTGCAGTGCATGTGAGCGGATCGGAGCGCGAGCGGCGCGGGGCGCGGAGCGGCCGGTTTTGACGTGAGCGAGGAGTGGGTTTTAAAATGAGTCGGCGCGACGTCCGGAGCGAGAGTTCTCCTCCGCTCCAATCCACTCCAGGCCGCTCACAGTGGTTTAACACTGATGTAATATATACATGCAGTACAATGCCAAAGCAACAGATGGCGATGTACAAACATGAAGGCCATTTTCAACCAATGAGAAGGGTGAACCTGTGATAGGCTGTTCGTTCAGGCTTTGTCACTGTAGAGACGCCCACACTCACTCTAGTTAGAAAAAGTATATCGACGCCATTGTTGTTGACGTTAGCTTACATGCTAACGTTAATGGCAGCGACCATAGCATTGTGGCTCGGCTAGCCTATCATCGCTTAATAGAGATAGTGAATGGATAAACAACGTTATTTAACATTGCAGAATGGCTACAATTACAATGCGGCTCAATACAAACAATTGTTAAGGGGCCCAGGGGGTGTAGACTGTTGTAGTTTGAGCTCATTTACACCATGCTCCAAAAAAAGAAGAAAAAAAACTGCCGAGCGATCTGGCGCGGGGAGCGGGGAGCGCTCGATTCAAGGTGAGCGGGGAGCGAGCGGAGAGCGACTTGGGGGCGGGGTCAACATGAGTGATTAGCGGAGCGGACCAAGCTTTAAAGAGCGAAGAGCGGATTTCTCGGCCGCGCCGATCCGCTCACGTGGTCTGGTTGGTTGGATGCACTTCAAGCTGCTTCCACATGAGGCAACTTCTCTCAATCATTCCAATAATACACAGTTGGATGTGTTAGTTTGGTTGGATGCACTTCAAGCTGCTTCCACATGGAGGCAACTTGTCTTTTTTGTAGTTGTGGGAACTACTTTTTCTGGCGGATGGTTTTTTCAATAAATCTTCGATTAATGTGTGTTTATTGTATAGAAATAAGGTTGGATGAATCTGGCAGTTGTATAAAAGCTTTACACCACTTGTAGTCGTGATTTGTGACCAATAAACCATGCCTAGGGGGGTCTAACGACCCTCGGCTGCGCCTCGGGCCTAACGACCACCCCTAGGCATGGTTTATTGGTCACAAACCACTCCTGCGCGTGATGTAATGCTTAAATACACACCAGCGTTTCCGTTAGCCGGTAATTACCGGTATTTGACCGGCAAAATCTGTTGAAGTCCGACATATTTAATCTCTCCGGTCTTAATGTCCGGTGAAAATAATTCACTGAGTCTAAGCACAATTTGATTATTTGAATTGTATTAAAATAGGCTAAAATTAAATAGCCTATGCATTACATTTGTTTCCTCGTTGCTTCTAATAATGACAACGACGTTGTCAGCGAGAGCTTAGTGCTGGGTGTGCGAACTTTTGTGAAGCTGCAGAGCCGGAGCAACAGCAGCACAATGCAGTATTCCAGCAGTACTCCAATTCAGCCATTTTCAGCCAATGTTGGGTGGGGGGCGCTGCTGTGCGGTTCCCAGAAAAGAGCCAATAACAGCTGAATCAGCTGCTCTGCAGCGCCATACTCTTTGCAAATAAGTCGTTGGGAGGTGGAGAGAGTCGTCACGCAAAACACGATAATGTTGCCGTCTCTCTGCTTTCTCAGTTCTTCGCTTGATATAATTAATACAAATGTCCAATATAACGGAATTCGTTAGCTCATAAAAATGTGATTATAACAGACTGCTGTTTAGTGTCGGACCGACTGCCCACATACGCGGTCTATTTTATTTCAAGTCAGCAGCAGCAAGGAGTATCGAGGGACTTATTTTATTTGGAATATATTAATGACTGTATACGCAAAAGTAGCCTAGTTTTAAGTAATAATATTATAAATCTACATGCCTTGAGGATGACATTCTTTATATAGCCTGCCTATCAATTGTTTTAAAGCTCAATAAACTATGACCGGAATTAATCTCATTTGTCCGGTAGATTGAAATCTTGCAGGTCACGGAGACCGGCAACAATTTTTTCTAACGGAAACCCTGATACACACAGTCTGCTAGAGGAGGAGAGAGGTATATACACACAGTCTGCTAGAGGAGGAGAGAGGTATATACACACGTCCATTGATGCACTGAGTCTGACGTATACAGCGAACAGGTCTATAGGGCTGTACACTACCGTTTTCCCCTCAAAATAATCAGAATGGATCTACCACTATTAATGGATCTACCACTATTAATGGATCTACCGGTATTAATGGATCTACCAGTATTAACGGATCTACCGGTATTATGTCCCCCGTGTGTTTCTTCATGTGATTCCTCAGGTGGCCTTCTCGTGGGTAACTCTTGTCACAGACCGTGCAGCCGTAGACTCGCTTCCGCGTGTGAACGATCATGTGACGATTGAAGGCGCTGCGGGCGCTGAAGGCGCAGCCGCACTCGTTGCAGAGGTGGGGTTTCTCCCCCGTGTGCGTCCTGAGGTGGACCTTCAGCGCTCCGCCCTTGTTAAAGGTCTTCCCGCAGACGGAGCAGCCGTGCGGCCTCTCCCCCGTGTGGATCATCGTGTGGATCTTCAAGGAGAAATTCTGGGAGAACCTCTTGCCGCACACGTCGCAGCCGTAGGGTCTCTCCCGCGTGTGAACCCTCGCGTGGCCCACCAGACTGCTGCTGCGAACGAACGCCTTCCCGCAGACGGTGCAAACGTACGGTCTCTCTCCAGAGTGAACTCTCATGTGCGCTTTGAGGCTCTTGTTTGTGTTGAACATCCTGCCGCAGTCCCTGCAATAGAGGAGATTCCCCGTGTGGATTCTCAGGTGATCGGTCAGGTAGCCTCTGCGGGAGAATCCTTTGCCGCAGTGAGTGCAAACGTAGGGTTTCTCCTTCGTGTGGATTCTCAGGTGATGGGTCAGGTAGCCTCTGCGGGGGAATCCTTCGCCGCAGTGAGTGCAAACGTAGGGTTTCTCCTTTGTGTGGATTCTCAGGTGATAGGTCAGGTTGCCTCTGTGAGAGAATCCTTTGCCGCAGTGAGTGCAAACGTAGGGTTTCTCCTTTGTGTGGATTATCAGGTGATAGGTCAGGTTGCCTCTGTGGGAGAATCCTTTGCCGCAGTGAGTGCAAACGTAGGGTTTCTCCTTGGTGTGAACCCTCGCGTGGGTCACCAGGTACCGGTGTCTGCTGAACTCTCTCCCGCAAACGCCGCAAATGTTCGTTCTCACGTACGTCTTCAAGTGAAGTCTCAGGCTCTCTTCCGAATCAAAACGTCTCCCGCACACGCCGCAGACGTCTTCACCGGTGTCGTGCTTCTGGACGTGTTTCCACAGTGGACCCTCATAGCAGAAAGACTGTCCGCACACTTTGCAGCAAAACGGCGCGGGGACTCTTTTTATTTTAGCGCGTGTATTGTGGCTCTTGGACTCGGCCGGATTCTTTATCTTCTCACTTGATGTAGCTTTTTTCTTTTTGAGTTTCTCCGCTTCCTTCACCTGATCACTCTGTGTCGCTGTTTTCTTTTTGAGTTTCTTGGTTTTCTTTTTTCTTTTCTGCCTCGTCAGAGTCAACCGATGTCCTTGTTCCCTCCATTCGTCATCGCTGCCACCGCCTTCTCTCTCCTCACCGTTGTTCTCTTCACCGTCTGCGATGGCACAGTCTGAAGAGAGGGGCTGGAGGTCACGGCTGCAGAGTTCTTCTCCGGTCTGAAGGGAGTCTGGACCCTTCTCCTCGTGGCTCGGACTGGGGCTCCAACACAGTCCGGGGACAACACGGTTGTCCTCATCGCAAACCGAGACATTGTCCCGTAGAGAGTCTGGATGCAGGGATGAAAAGAGGAGCAATAAATCATCTTGAAACTTGACTTGGAAGTTTTATTTTTTTTATTAATATTATTATTATTATATTTATATTATACGATTTTTCAATTTAAACATTTCACCGAAAATGTACAGAAAATTAAACATATAAACCCACAACACTCGTACCCCCATCCCACCCTCCCCCACTGCCCAGCTCAACTACCCTCCCCACCCAATCCCAGGACACCCACTGTGGAGGATGAAGACATTAGTCTCCTCCCTATGAGCTATTTCACCCAAACTCCCCCCAGTTGTATTCTCTCCCTTGTGTATAAAGGGGATTCCCTCATGAAAATCTGTCTCTTCTTACAGATTCCAACAGCTAGTTATTTGGTAAGAGCCATTCATCAAGCCATATATCTCTGAGTTATTTATATTTGATACTTTCATTCTGAGTTAATAAATTGTATTAACCGGATCCACCGACTGAGTAAGTTATTACGGCTTTGATCGGCCACATTCAATCACGATTGGCGCCCACAAACTTTTCGTGCCTATGCATTGATCGGCCACATTCATTCACACCACCTCCCCAAAACATGAAAAGAAAACAATATTGAGCAGGAAAGAATTACAAATAAATAATACTGTGTAGTACAACAAAGCAAAAATAAACAAGTAAAAGAAATTATATATATATAATATATATATATACAGTATAGGCGGAGGGGGGCAAAAATAAACAAGTAAAAGAAATTATATATATATAATATATATATATATATATACAGTATAGGCGGAGGGGGGGGGGGTATCAATCTGGTCCACATTCAAACTTTGAAAAAAGTTTCAGTCAAGCGACCTGCACAATGCCACCCCCACACACACACTCGCTACTGCATCAGTTCCTTCCTTTGCTCAGAGAGCCCGTACTGAATTGTACCCATTCTGCAATCTGTTAATAAAGTTTTCAATCAGACAAATGTATAGAAAAGCTTTTAATATAACATTTGTTGCAGTAAAATCATTATGCCTCGTTTGGTCATCCTGCGGAGCGCTGGTAGTCTACTCGTGGGCCGCGGGGAGCTAACTTTATTAGCTTTGTTGTTGATATCTCCTGAAAATCAATGGCGGACTTCCCGGAAGTAAAAAACGAATAAGCGCTTGCTGATTGGTGGTAAGAACAGCAGAGGCAGGGCGGCTAGGTGGTGTAGTGGGCAAGGCACTCGCCACCAGTGTGGAGACGCTAGGATTCGCGTGTTCGAATCCAGCTCTCCACATTGTTTTCAGTTTAGCTGGTCGTCCGCAGTAATACACATTGGCCGTATTACGGGGAGGGAAAACTGAAGGGTGGGGATCGAACGTTGTGAACAAGCGACTCCTACAAGTCGGTTGGTGCGCCTGCGCAGTAGAATCAGGAAGTGTCGGGGGCAGCGTGAGCCTCCCACGCGTTACTCCTCGACACTGAGAGATCGAGCTGCGCAGGTGAAAAGATGCGACTGCTGTTACCTCAAGTACCGGAGGGGACTTGTGCTATGTATGACTTAGTCCACATTGCAGCCGGCTTGTGGGAGGCAAGAAACAGCGTTCGTGACAGGGGAGGGTTGAATTGGATGATACGAAATTGGGATGGGAGAAAATATAGAAAAATGGGAGAAAAAGTGGATCAAAAAAAAGAACAGCAGAGGCTGGTGCAAGTGGTGTGACGTAATTGGCAGAATCGACTGTCAATCAAAATTGTTCTGTTGCATTGCTTTGGTTGAGAGATAGTGCTCTCTTATTAAAACTAATAAACAAGTCTTGAGCGAGCAAGACAAGTTAGTCTGTTATGAAAGCCAGTGAGTATTGTATGACTCAGACTTCAGCAATAATCATGACTCATCAGCATTATAAAATAAAAACACACATGGCATGGTGGAATTAATACCATAAACATATTTCTTGATGTTTCCTTTTTTAAGTAAGTAAAGAGGCCTATGTTCATATCGGTGAGCACAATTTGTAACACAAAAAGAGAGACGTGTAGCCTATTTATTTATTTAATATTTAATTTATTCATTTTATTATTATTATTTTATTCGTTGCCATGCCTAAAATAATAGTCAAGCATAGGGCTAAAACATTTTCATAAACAATAATATATTTCTTTGTTATATGGTTATAATAAAAGCTTTTCTATACATTTGTCTGATTGATTGAAAACTTTATTAACAGATTGCAGAATGGGTACAATACAGTACAGCTCAGTGGACTGGAGGATGAAGACCAGAAAAATACTTTCTGCTTTTTTACATAAGGGTCCTCCATTTTCAATTCATCAAAACATTTAGAGACATACAAATATACAGTAGTTTAAAAAAAAATAAAAAAAAAAATTATAAAATATATATATTTTTTGCCACAAATATCGGTATCGGCCGATTGTGTTAGTTGAACAATCGGCATCGGTGGCAAATTTTCATATCGGTGCATCCCTAATTAAACATCTAGCTAAGAGTTAGGAGAAGCCACTACAGTTCAATATTAAACATCTAACTAGGAGTTGGGAGAAGCCACTTCAGTTCAATATCAAATGTCTAGCTAGGAGTGAAGAGACACTACAGTTCAATATGAAACGTCTAGCTAAGAGTGAGGAGAAGACACTACAGTTCAATATTAAATGTCTAGCTAGGAGTGAAGAGACACTACAGTTCAATATGAAACGTCTAGCTAAGAGTGAGGAGAAGACACTACAGTTCAATATTAAATGTCTAGCTAAAAGTGAGGAGAAGACACTACAGTTCAGTGTATCGCTCTTAATACTTTGAGTTTCTTTACAAAGTTCTAACATACAACAGAGCATCGCTCTAACATGTTTAACCTTTATTTACCCAGGGTAGGTTCTAAATTAACAGAGCAGTGCGTCACTCACAACAGAGCATTGCTCTAACATACAACAGAGCAGTAGGGGTGGGACGATACATCGATCCAGATAGATATGTCGATCTATTATCAATAATCAAATAGGATCCGGGGCATCTAGGGGCGTCAGTATTTTAATAGCAAAACGACTGACGTTTAGACTATCTCAAAAAATTATTGACAAGGATGGCAGGTTTATCATTCTATCAGGTTTTTTACAAAATACTAAATGCACGTTAGTAAATGTCTATGCATGCACCCAATATTGGTCAGGCCGAATTTCTATCCAAATTAAGTGTGGCATTATCTCATTTTGCAGCAGACCAGATTTATTTAGGAGGTGATCTCAACCTAGTTAGTGACCCGGCAGTGGATAGATCGGGCCACCCACTCATATCAGATGGTGCATTGTCAAGGATTGATTACTTTCTTTTTTCACAATGTACAGTTGAGAATGTGATAGAGTGCAACATCCATAATATTATAATCTCAGATCATGCCCCCATGTCAGTGCGCTTAGCTCTCTCTGTAAACAATCACAAAAGTAAACAATGGAGATTTAACAACTCTTTGCTAAAAGATCAAGAGTTTGTATCTTTGATAAATGAGAGAATAACTGAATTTATAAATATTAATCTAAAATCTGTCCCTTCAATACAAATGGTGTGGGAAGCATTCAAAGCAACTTGCAGAGGGTGGATTATTAGCTATTCTACAGCCAGAAAGAAGAAAATGATAATGAAGAAAAACAACTTAATATTAGAACTTAAGGCCGTAGAAACACAACACATGCTTAACCCTGGAAATATACAACTGAAAAATACTATGTTGATTCTTAAGACAGAGTTGCAATCAATTATACATGAGGAGACAGCGTTTGCTCTTTTCAGACTCAGTAGGAAATATTTTGAATCAGGAGATAAAGCCGGTAAGATGCTAGCACTAAGATTAAAACAATTAGAAAATCGCCAATCAATACCATTTATATGTGATAGTACAGGTGCAGTTATTTATGAACAAACAGAAATTAATAAAGCTTTCAGTGATTTTTATAGTAAACTCTATCAGTCAGAAGGGTCTAAAAAACAGGAAGACATGGATATATTTTTTAAGGACATATCCTTACCCACATTACAAGAGGTAGAACGGGAGCATTTAGAGCAGGGGTAGGCAACCCTAGGCACGCGTGCCTGCATAGGCACGCGGGGGCATTTGCATAGGCACAGGGGGAAGCAGTATAATTTTTTTTTTTTTTTTTTTTCTGAAATATTATAGTGAAATATTTTGCACTGTTGTCGCATTTATCTTGTTGAAATCCTCCCACAGGTTCTTTTTACTACCACATATTTAATTGAGACCCTTTATTTGTTTATTATTTCAATTTAGCTGGAAATACATTGCTACATCATTCAGTAACATTTGCAGAGCCTTATAACAAAAACATTATTACGGTCACCATTGTGACCAGTGGGATTAATCAACAAATTTTATTATTTATTTTTCTATTTCATTGAACATTGCACATGTTAAAAGCCATTTTTTTACTCAAAATGTGAGTATTACCAAGTCAACTCGTGTTCTTAAAACAATGACAATAAACATTTTTATTAGGTTGAAATAATGTGGTTGTGTACTTATTTTTCTGTTAACTTATTATGGATTGAAAACTGAAAACCTTAATGCACAGTAACTGAACTCAATATTTGTAAGTTCTGGTAACTTTTTACAGTGTAGTCTTGCGATCAATCAAAACTTATTTACACGATATACCTCACATTCACCCTCCATTCACATCCTGGTGTTCTCCTGGTGTTCTCCATTAGGCCTGTAGGTGGAGCTATGACAGCACACGTACAGTACACACACCGATGGTGTGTGATGTGTCCAAAAATGAATGGGTAAATGTGAGTGAAATGGTCACACTGTATGCAGCTGTTTGTCTGCATTGCATCCCCCCCCCCCCCCCCTCCAACTCAGATTTAGGGTTGATACAACCATCATAATAATATTGTTAATAATAACAATAACAATAATGATGTAATAATGATCATTAAAAATACCTGATTATGAGAAAAGAAATTACGATGCATGGAATATTGTTGAGGCACACTAGTTACAACTATATTTCAAACAGGCACTCCATGTCAAAAAGGTTGCTGACCCCTGATTTAGAGGGTCCTATCAGAGAATCAGAAATCATATCTGCCATGAACCTCCTTTCAACAGGGAAAGCACCAGGGAATGATGGATACACCTTAGAGTTTTACAAACAGTTTCAACACAGGCTAATCCCACTGCTTACACTAGTATTCAATGACATAATAGTTCATCAATCCATGCCTCAGAGTATGTGCCAGGCTACTATCTCTTTGTTACCTAAACCTGATAAAGATCACTCACAAATGGGTAATTATCGTCCCTTAAGTTTATTGAACAGCGATTATAAGCTATTTGCTAAGATCCTGGCCATGCGCATAGAGACAGTCATGCCTTCACTGATCCACCTTGATCAAGTAGGGTTTATTAAAGGCCGCCACGTTTCTAATAATATGAGGAGACTATTTCATGTCATGTCAAAAGCGGGCAACCTACAACAACCAGCGGTAGCTTTATCCTTGGATGCTGAGAAAGCTTTCGACAGAATAGAATGGCACTATCTGTTTTATGTTCTTACCAGATTCGGTTTTGGACCCACGGTCATACATTGGGTGATGGCGCTCTACAACAAACCACTAGCTTCAATTAAAACAAATGGCATTATATCTCAACCGTTTCAGCTATTCAGGTCCACCCGACAGGGTTGTCCGGTTTCTCCATCACTCTTCATCCTCGCCCTCGAACCGCTGGCATGTGCCATACAAGCAGAGGAGAAAATCACGGGCATCAATATTGGGGGGCATGACTTTAAAGCTAATCTGTATGCAGATTATCTACTATTAACACTAACACAACCCTGTCAATCAATCCCACAGGTGATGAAGCTGATTAAAGCATTTGGGGAGTTTTCAGGATATAAGGTGAACTTTAATAAGAGTGAAGCTATTCCTCTGAATAACCTGACCCATCCTTCACATATTGGTTCTGCCCCCTTACAGTGGAGATCACAAGGTATGAGATACCTCGGAATAAACATCCGGACACCTATAGACACGATTTTTGATTCTAATGGTCCACACCTCTTGAAGACAATTAGGGAGGATATTAAGAGATGGACAGTGTTACCCATTTCATTATGGGGTAGAGCAGAGATAATAAAAATGAATATTTTACCTAGAATATCATTTCTAATATCAGCTGTTCCACTCAAATTCCCCTCGTATTGGTTTAAAGAGATGAATAAGCTATTTACAGGTTTCTTATGGAGGGAGAAGACACCTAGAATCAGCTACAAGAAATTGATGAGACCAAGAAATAGCGGTGGACTTAGTATTCCGGATGTTTACTCATACTATCTCTCTTATAATGCCAGATTCCCCCTGTCATGGGGTTACATATGCAAGACCGAAATAGGCAGTTGGAAATGGATTGAGGAGAATATTTTATCAGAACTTAGTAAGACGGTATCCTTGGTATCATTATGGTTTCACCCCAAACCTAACTTTAAAATGGATAACCCGATAATAAGATTTTCATGTGAGATAATCAAAACCCTACAGAAACGGCTAGCCTTCAAAGGGATCTCTCTACCTTCATGCCCCATATGGTCTAACCCCCTGTTAATGGCTGGGGGCAGCACACTAGTAAATACTTCATGGCAGGGTAAAGGAATACATCAACTAGGACAGATTGTGAAGGATGGAGAGACGATACCTTTTAATGAATTGAAAGATCTGTATAATTTAAGAGATAGTGAATTCATGTTGTACTTTCAGTTGAGATCTGTAGTAAGATCAGTATCCATGAAAAATAGAGATATGGGGATACATAAGGATTTGGATGACAGACTAAGAAGGATCGCTTCAGAAAGGAGGTCAGTATCTAAGATCTATAGGTTACTGTCACTTAGCTCATCAGATGGCCTGGCCTCCATTAAACAGCAGTGGGAGAGGGATTTGAAGGTCTCCTTGACTGCTCCACAATGGGAGACGGTTTTAAAAAATACAACAACATCAAAATGTGTAAGATATAAAATGATACAATTAAAGGTAGTTCATCGAGCCTATATTACACCATGTAAAATAAAAAAAATGGATCAAGCCATTTCAGATTTGTGCTGGCATGGATGTGGGGAGGTAGGAACACTCATCCACATGTTGTGGCATTGCCCCACAGTGAAGAGTTTTTGGCACAAGGTCATTTTAAGACTATCCTCTATTCTCAGTGTTAAGATACCCTTATGTCCAAAAGTCTGCCTCTTGGGCATAGGGGTAGTTGGTATACAATCAGCACTTACGCAACGCATCATTACACTAGCACATATGTCAGTTAAGCGTACTATCATGATGAACTGGAAGATCCAAAAGCCAAATTGTTTCTGCATGGACACCTGGATGAGGGATTTCATGGACCTATTGACAATGGAACGAGCAGCCTCAACGCTCGCTGAACATGCCCATGGAGAGGACGGTCCCTGGATCTATATAAGGACATATTTGGAGAATACTTATGACTGAAAGCAGGAGTGTTTGATCTGCACCCCCCCCCCCATTTTGTTAGTATGTTTTGTCTGTATTGTACCGTTTGTGAGTTTTGTTTTGTCTGTATTGTATTGTATTGTTTATTGTTTGTGAGTTTAGCATTATTTGTATTGTACTGTTTGTGAGTTTAGTTTTGTCTGTATTGTACTGTATATATGTTGAGCTGTTTTGTGTTTCAAACTATTAATTAAAAAAAAATAATAATAATAATAATCAAATAGGATCGATGCAATGTAAAAAGATCGATTCATATTGCGATACTCTTATTTTGAAAATCCGGCGAGTCGTATCCGCCCAGTATGAAACGCTGTGTAGCTCTGTACAGCAGAGCAGGGCTACAGAGCGCCTATTTTGCGACCCGATATAAGTCTGTGCAGTTTTTTCCCCCGCAAAGGGTCAAATGCATCTAACATGCTTTGCATCGTCGCCATTCCTTTATGCCCACGCTGCGTTAAAGACTTAAATTAACGTTACGTTAGCTGCTTACTTAAGCTAAGCAGCTAACTCTGAGAGAGAACAGGAGAGAGGAGAGGGGACTGGGGAAGGAGGGGGGGGCATTATCTTTTTCTGTGTCTGGGGACTGGGGGAGGGGCATTCTGTGTGTGTGTGCGTTTGAAAAGACCAGATGAAGTGAGGAGTATTATTATATTGATACTAGTATTTACTGAGGATGGACAGATAATGTTGATATTTAAACATAAAAAATACAATACATAATAAATGTATTCATGATCATCATGCAACATAAAACAATTGTAGAGAGGGTTTGGGAGAGGGAGGGGTTTTAGGTTGTGTGTTCCAAAATTAGTTAGTTTAAAGCTCAATATATAAAAACGTGGCACTTTACAGTGAACAGGAGGTCTATTTGTATTAAAAACAATAGATTGTGGGGCGCCCCAGTGGCGAACCACATAGCGCGCTCAGCCGCGACACGGCCGACCCGGGTTCGATTCCCGAACCCGTCGTTATTTGCCAAATGTCTTACCCCCACTCTGTCTCCCTTTCCTCCTCTGTCTCTCTCTACTGGACTGCCCAGTAGAAATAAAGCGATAAAACGCAAAAAAAAAAACAATAGATTGTTTTTCATTTAAATGTCTGGAAGAGCTAAAAAATTAAAACGTCAATTGATATTTCCATTGCCTTTTTTGAGTTGATCTAAATGTGACTGATTGTGTTAAATGGGCATATAATATCGTATCGTTGTCCAAAGAATCGATATCGTATCGTATCGTGATGAAACTGGTGATTCCCACCCCTACAGAGCAGTGCATCGCTCTTAACACTTTGAGTTTCTTTACAAAGTACAGTTCTGAATGACCTTATAATTTAACAGAGCAGTGCGTCGCTCACAACTCAACAACAGAGCAGTGCATCACTCTTAACTTTGAGTTTCTTTACAAAGTTCAGTTTTGAATTACAACAGAGCAGTGCTCTTAAAATTACAGTGCATAGGAGGTAGTGAGATCAAATTGGCATAGAACCGACACATGAATTTGATAGAA
Source organism: Notolepis coatsorum (assembly GCF_963971535.1). Classification (NCBI taxonomy): domain Eukaryota; kingdom Metazoa; phylum Chordata; class Actinopteri; order Aulopiformes; family Paralepididae; genus Notolepis; species Notolepis coatsorum. Next base: position 51,888,757 of record NC_140179.1, on the reverse strand, counting down.
AGTGTATAAAAGTATGTAGGGTAAGATTAGTGCAGGTGAAGTACAATTTGTGTCAGGATATCCCTGATGTTTCATTGAAATGCCTGAGCAAAGAGGTTTTAAGGTTTTAAGCTGTCTTTTGAAGATGTCTAGCGAGTTGGCTTCCCTGATGTTTTGGGGTAGTTTGTTCCATAGTTTTGGGGCATAGTTGATAAAGGCTGCATTACCGATCCTCTTTTGACTGTTTCTGGGAGCCTCTAGTAGTCCAGCAGCTAATGATTGCAGTGTTCTTGCTGGCCTGTGATTTATTAGAGTGTTGGCGGTGTAGCTAGGTCCCTGTCCTGTCATGGTCTATATATGCTGATGGTCGGTCAGACCAAGTTTAAAAGAATAAAAGTGATTAAATCTATTACTTTTGTCCTGTAACATTTATATGTTTAAAGGGAATGTAGCGTATATCAGCCTATGATTTATGAACGTCGATTCCCGCGGGGGTGTGTCATCTCCGTCAAAACATCGCATGACTGAACTTTTTTTTTCAGGCAAAGTCACTCTTATTTTAACCTCCACTGTATATTTTTATTTAATAGCATTAGCTAAAAGGAAAAAACAACCCCTATCAGGGTCTGACAGCGCTACAATTACATTTTCATATAACAGGCTGACTGACTCACCGGTAGAGCCGTCGCGCCGCCGCTAACCCTTCAATAAGCTTTGTGGTCCGGGCATAAATGTGTCCATAAATCCATTTAGTTAGATCCTAAACTGTCTGAATGCATCTTGCGATTATTATACATTTCCGACGACGAACTATTAGCGTAATCCTGTCTCTCGAGTCGCTGCATGCGTCCTGCCATTATTGCTCGCAAATAATTCTGCTTGGCGTGGCAGGAAAAAAAAAATCCCTTTTTCGAGATATTTTATGCCTCCGATTGGCTCAATTTAGTTTCAATCTGTATGCATCTACAAATCATATTATACAAGGTAGCCAATTGAGGGAAAATCCGTCACGACTCCGAATCAAATTGACTGAACTCCGAATCAAATTGACGGAAATCCGTCTCAAGACGGAACGCTTTAATGCCTGCTAAGAGTGAAGAGAAGCCACTACAGTTCAATATTAAACATCTAGCTAAGAGTGAGGAGAAGACACTACAGTTCAATATTAAACATCTACCGGTAGCTAAGAGTGAGGAGAAGACACTACAGTTCAATATTAAACATCTAGCTAAGAGTGAGGAGAAGACACTACAGTTCAATATTAAACATCTAGCTAATAGTGAGGAGAAGACACTAAGTTCAATATTAAACGTCTAGCTAGCAGTGAGGAGAAGACACTACAGTTCACATCTCCCTGGGTGTTCCCATTTCAGGCAGAAGCCCAAAGACACCAAGGATCTGGGTAAAAGTTTCTAATTCTATCAAATATTTATTTGAATGTATTAAAAACTGCTATTTAGGAAAATCTGAGCATGCAGGTTCTCGTTCACAATTCAAATGAATAAAAGCGGCAGTGGCCTGTTGGGATGTTAGAGCCTAATGTGAAAAACTGTAATTTTATATGTCTGCTCATTTTACCCTTACTATTATTTTACTAATTTTTACTTTTATCTTTACGCCCCGCTATCCACTAAGTGCATACTATAACCTTTATCATGTTTTGTAACAGATTACAGAAATCCAAGAAGCCTATTGGAACATGAGGTTTTGATATTTGATTAATATATCCGCATTATTTTATCCCACTTTATGCTTTGCTCTTGCTGCTTGTTTTACACCGATTTTATGCCTAATTTCTTACTGATGTGAAGCACTTTGAACCGCCATCCCCTGTATGAAAGGTGCTATACAAATAAAGTTATTATTATTATAATTGCGAATAATCCGATTCACATACCTGCTCTGTGTAAATTGATCTGTGGTTGCAGAATGATATCCAGCAGCTTGCGCTGGCGGTCGACCTCCTGCTTTGACCGTACGGCTTCCTCCTGGAACTCTGCCATCACTCTCTCCACCAGCACCATGATCGCCTCCAGCGCCGCCCTCAGCTGCTCCGTCACCACCGCCCTCTGCAGTGGCACTTCTGGAAAAAGGAACGTTGTCATTGAAATCATTAGCACATTATACTTTATTCAGGATAGCGGTCCGATTATTGAGTGTTGTTAATTAAATCTGCATTTTTTCATTAAGCCTTTTACATTAAATCACCCATAGAAGACGTAATAAACCCGTCCCTCACTTTTTGGGCCTCACTAAGAATGACTCATGGAAATGTTCTTTAAATGATTTAGCATCAAATAATAAATAATAATAAATGTTCATAGAAAATCTTGCTGAATGTGCCCCATGTGCTCTGGAGACTCACAGCAATGGAACAGAGCCAGGCATATAGGCATTAGGCCTTATGGCCAGTGTTAATTTTGTCAACAAAAATTATGACGAAAGATGTTAGTCAGCTAAGCTTTTACCCGCGACGACGAGACGTGATGTTACATTAACCCTTTATCTGCCAGGGATTATTCTGATTTTATACCCCTCTCTGCCACCACTGTAAGTCTATGGAGATGTTCCCCTTCTTTGCAGGGCTATAACTTTTTAAATTGTATTGCTAAATTGACATTACTATGGCCCATTCAACGTCAAGTATCTATCGTTTAGAATGTAGCAACGTTCTACTTTTTCATTCACATATTCATACTAAAATACAGTCTAAACTTATAAATATGTTTTTATTGTTTTCTGCAGCATTCTGCAGAACGTGATTTATAGCCCTAAATACATATATTAGATCATCAAATGTAGTTTGATACCGATTGACGTCATATTAAAACTTTCAATTGCACAAGGTCCTAAACGTCTTGCCTCATCATCTGCTGGTGACCGGGGGGGGGGGTTTATAAGTCCGTGGCCGACGTTAAATCATTCATGTAGTATGGGCGATACATAGATCACAGCAGTTTATATGGATCATAATATTCAAACACGCTGAAACTTACCGCACCTTCCAATGACCGTTGGGTGGTCAGCGTGGAGCAGAAAGTTCGCGATTATGGGATGTTGATATATGCGATCCATTTCCAGGTTGTATAATAATATATACGTCCAAATCATGTAGTTTATCGAGTTATTGGCAACGGATTTCTATCCAGTGTGTCGAGCTCGAGTCCCGCGAGCGATAGCGAGTGGCCGGACCGAAGATGGATGAGCACCACTTCCTGCCGCTCATTTCCTGTTTGGGCGATCCGCCGATCGGCCACCAGATGGCGCTCTTGAACTGTTGGAGAGTTGAGAGGAGATGAACAGGAGATCTCAAGACTCCGTGGGTGAAATATGATTGCCATCACAGATTTTTTAAATATTGATCTCAAAGACGCCTTACGGCGTCATTGGCAGATTACGCATGGCGAGCAATGACGTGGTAACACGTTCTTGGCGAGAAAAGGGTTAATGTTGATCATTTACATTTACATTTAGTCATTTAGCTGACGCTTTTATCCAAAGCGACTTACAAGTTCTGTACGACAAGCCATCAGGAAGGGCACAACTCTATCAGCTGAGCAACAATGTTCATCAAAGTGTTGAGTGCTACATCATGTGACACTAACGTGATTAAATCATTTATTAAATATCTTTGACCACAACTGAGGACACAAAAATGTAGTTTACAAAAACCATGACGAATTCTCTCTTAATTTATGTTGACTAAAACAAGATGAGACAAAATAATTATAACTTTTAGAATAATTCACATTATTTCTTCATTTCCCATTTCCGTTAAGCTCTGCAGTGTTTATGGCTACACGTGAGGCTAAAAACCACGTCTCAGGTCTCTCGTGACTACAGCTATACCAATAACCATGAACGGAATCTGCTACTCTCTCAACACTCCTGCGGTAGCCGAACAGTTCTACTAAAAGAACATAGCATTTAAGATGACAGAGGCTTATCTCCCCCCCCCCTCTCTCTCTGTCTCTGTCTCTGTCGGGACAGACAGGCAACCAGATATAGACAGATAGACAAACAAACAGACAGACAGACAGACAGCCAGGCAACCAGATATGACCGATAGACAAACAAACAGACAGACAGGGCGGGGTACTAACTATAGTAATATTGTTTATTTGCATTGGGAAAGATACAGCTGGTTGAACAACATCTATTGAAAGATAGAGAGAAAACGAGAGAGAAAGAGAGAAAGAAAGGCATAGGGAGACTAAAGAGAGAAAAAGATAAGAGCTGTACTGTATTGTATACCCATTCTGCAATCTGTTAATAAAATATACACTGATATAAGCCTACTGGTTGCTGTTCAATCATAATAATAATAATAATCATAATTAGCTGTCAGGAAACAAATAAAATGTTTGTCATTATAGTGTCTGTGATCGAAATCATATTTCTCCCCCGGAGACATGAGATGTACTGTTGAGCCCCTCTCAACTCTACAACGGTTCAAGAGCGCCATCTGGTGGCCGATCGGCGGATCGCCCAGGGCATAAACAGGAAGTGGAAGCTGGTGCTCATTTCAATTCGGTCCGATCACTCGCTAATAGTCCCAGGACTCGAGCTGATCACAACGGATACATGATTTGGACGTATATACTATTATACAACCTGGAAATGGATCGGATATTTCGACATCCCATAATAGAAAAAATTATGTTCCACGCTCATCTCCCAACGGCGAGAGGAAGCTACGGTGAGTTTCAGCTAGAGCTGCCGCGATTACCGCATTACCGCGGTATCGCTGTTACATAACGGCCACCGCAGAGTAGGCTGAATACCGCGTCACCGCTGTTTTTTATAATAATAATAATAATAAATTACCCTCCTCTCGTTGGGCTTGCGGCTCTGCAGATATACCCTACTCCTCCATCGAGGTTCCAAGCGACCCTATTGGGTACCAGAAAAGTCACGTGAAACATTGCAGACCACTGATTGGTCAGAAGAGAGACGCGTCACACGTTTTTTACGTCCTGAATGTCAGCTCATCACAACACGGCTAATAACGTTAGCTTTAACTCTCCGCCGGAGTGGACTACCATCGCTCTTCAGGAGTACTAAACGAGACATAATGATTTTACTGTCTGCAACGAATGTTATAATAAAAGCCCTTCGTTCTATACACTTGTCTGATTGAAAACTTTATTAACAGACCGCAGAATGGGACAACTCAGCACGCTCTGAGCAAAGAAAGGAACTGAGATATGAATAGAGTATTGCTTGCCTTGCTAATGGTCCGGTAAATACGCTGATGTTATTGAACGTATAACTATATAATGTTAATGCCACAAAACGAATGCCTTTATTATAAAGTAGTAACTTTATAGTAATAATAATAAGAAAGGGTCGGGGGGGTTAGGGGTAACCACCCCTGCCCGCGACACCGAGTGAACTGCGCACGACCAGAGGGGAAACTTCGAATCCGTGTTTCACTTTCAATAACTAATGCGTGCTTGCCGAATCCCAAACAATATTCATGCTGCAAAGTCATCCTCTAAAGATAGACATTTAGACTAGAGGCAGGCTATATGCTATAAAGAGTAGACTACTACTAAAAAAAAAAATGCATTCACATTTTTTTTTTGTGCGTGCAGTAATAACCGCGGCGGTAGGAAATATTTTGCAAATGTGTGCGGTAAGGAAAACATCAATACCGCGGCAGCTCTAGTTTCAGCGTTATTTTTTTAATGTCTTCGATACTAACTGCTCTAATGATCATATCACCCACACTAGATGAATGATATAACGTTGCCCAGGGAATTATAAACGACCCCCCCCCCCCCCATCCGGTCATCATCAGATCATACGTAGTAACTTCTAGAAGTACGTCCATTTGAAATTTTTTATCTTGCACAGATTCCTACCAAACTGTATTTGATCATCAATATAATGCATTTAGGGCTATAAATCAAGTTCTGGAGAAAGCTGCAGAAAACGATAAAAACATACTTATACTTTAGACCGTATTTTAGTATGAATATGTGAATGAAAAAGTATAATGTTGCTACACCCTGAACAATAGATATAGGACGTTGAATGGGCCATAGTAATGTCAATTTAGCAATACATTTTAAAAAGTTATAGCCCTGCAAAGAAGGGGAACTTCTCCATGTTAAATAGGGCTGGCGAGGGATTATTATTATTATTATTATTATTATTATTATTATTATTATTATTATTATTATTATTATTATTATGCAACATTGTAATAGTTATAAACAAACATACAGACAGGGGGGGTTGGGCGTTTATTTGCAGATACAGACACAGCTGGTTGAACAACATCTATATGAACCACCTCCAATGTACAGCCACCCCACCTACCCAACCTCCCCAATCTCCCCAATGTACAGTTTTTACGTCAAATGTATACTCTTTTCTGGACTCTTTTTGTATCACAAATAGGGGTGGGAATCACCAGTTTCATCATGATACGATACAATATCGATTCTTTGGACAACGATACGATATTTGCCGATATCACAAAGACTCTCACGATACAATACGATACGATTAGATTCAGGTGCCTGCGATCGATATGAGATGATATCATATGCCCATTTAACACAATCAGTAACATTTAGATCAACAAAAAAAAGTAATGAAAATATCATTTGACATTTGTATTTTTGAGCTCTTCCAGACATTTAAAGGAAAATCAATCTATTGTTTTTAATACAAATAGACCTCCTGTTCACTGTAAAGTGCCACGTTTTTATATATTGAGCTTTAAACTTTAAGCTACATTTTTTGGAACTCAAAACTCACAACCTCCCTCTCCCAAACCGTTCCTACAACAATTTGTTGATGTTGCATGATCATGTATAGGCCTACATTTATTATGTATTATATTGTTTATGTTTAAATAACATTTAAACATCAAACTCCTCTGACCTCATCTGGTCTTTCCAAAGACACGCGCACACACACACACAGAAAGGGAGAATGCTATGCTGTAACGTCTACACACACGGAGCTACTGCTGTTGTTCTTGGGCGGATATGAGACTCGCCACAGGATTTTCAAAATAAGAGTATCGATATGAATCGATCTTATTACATCGCATCGATCCGATTCGATTGTTGATAATTACATCGATGTATCGATCTGGATCGATGTATCGTCCCACCCCTAATCACAAACAATACTGTATTTGCAAATCTGGTATGTCATAAATGTATAGATGTAGCAGTACTGTATATCTGTATGTCATGTATGTCATATGTCCTGATGAATTGAAAATGGGGGACCCTGATGTAAACAAGACGAAAGTCTTTATCTGGTCTGCATCCCCTTAACAATTGTGTGTATTGAGCTGTACTGTATTGTACCCATTCTGCAATCCGTTAATAAAGTTTTCAATCAATCAACTGTACTTGTGCTGTATGGTGACAATACATTTTTTTGTATTTTATTTTTTTATTATTTTTTAAACAAACACATAAACAAACATGACAACACACAATAGGATATACAAATACACATATGCCCCATTGGATAATCCAACCATTATAATTTGTTCCTAACCAGACACTACCATTATATGCTGGCTTTTATTCTCTCCACCACTTCTAACCACATTGCCATTTTGGATTCATTGAGACCCAAAATTCTAGCTGTTGATATTTCTTGATAAATCACATCGAGATATGTAAGAATCCAGACCTTACGGCACATTTTTTCCGGTTGAAACCATCGTGATGCTATCAGCTTTTTAGCCACTGTGATACCGGATAAAACCAATCTCTTTAGCTGTGGAGGTACTGCATGCTCAAAGACATCATTCAGCAGTAATACAGAGGGGTGTACAGGTATATCCAGAGTTAAGAGATTTGACAATTGCTGGGTCACTTCTTTCCAAAATATCTTAACTGGTGGGCAGTCCCAGTACATGTGCATAAATGTCCCTTCATCCCCACCTGTACATAGGGAGCATTTGGAGTCCTGTTTAAGACCCATTCTGTTCAGTCTTATAGGAGTTAAGTATGTCCTGTGAATATAGTTAAGATTAGGCATGGGCGGTATGACGGTATACCGGGGTATTTAGAGATACCGACGGTATTGAAAATCAATACCGTCAAAATCACAGATCCATTTCAGTTTATATTACAGTGAAACGGAGTTTTAACAGTGGTTGGTTGTAGTGCACTGCACACACGCGCCAGCAGAGGGCGAGACCAGTCATCGAGTCACTAGTGGAGCGAGGCAGCGAGCCGCAGAGCTGGTTGTCTATACACAGGAGGAGGAGGGGAAACTCAGCTTCACTGGAAATTAAATGAGAGTCGAGACACGCTTACCGTTGCTGCCTGGTGCTGCGGGCTAACTGGCTGTTCTGAGAGCTAACTGTTGTGTATGTGTATCACAACGGTGGTCACGCTTTACGGTAATGTTGCGACAGTGCTGTGAAAATACCGTAAAACGTTGTGGTAACGAGAGTGTGTGTTGTGGACTGGTGGAACAAGCAAATAAACGGTAAAACGTTACGTCGCAGTCCGGTGTGTTTTTGAATACACAATACTAACGTTACTAGTACTAGGGTGCTGCGGGGCTCCTGGCTACCATTCTGAGAGTTAACGTTAGTATTACTAGGATGCTGCGGGCTTCTGGCTAGTGGCTCCATTCTGAGAGCTAATGATAGTAGCACTCGGATGCTGCGGGCTAACTGGCCATCTCCGCGATTTGTTTACTTGGTAACACGGGTTGCCTGGTTGCCTGGTTGCCTGCCTGCCCCCCCCCCCGCTGATGAAAATGAAAGTCATACCGTTCAATACCGTACACCGGGGTATTATGTAATCAAGGTATAACGGTATGAAAAAAGTGATACCGCCCAAGCCTAGTTAAGATTGATTTGTTGATGGTCCGGGTTCCTTGATGCAAGGCGTACATTTGCCCAGGCTTCTTGCCAGTCAAAGTCTATCTCCAGGTCTGGTATATCCCTCCTCCAGACTGAGTCTAGATGTAGGGTTTCATACGAGGCCGTTAGTAATTGATGATAAAAATCTGAAACAAAACCTCTCGATGTCTCTCTTTCATAGAAGAATTTGTGGTATCTGTGGTGTACAATTGGTATCCTTAATGGAACACCGTGAGCCTTCAAACATGCCAATAACTGTGCGTAAAAATAATATGAGGACTTGGTGAGATTAAATTTTTTGCATATCTCATCAAAACTACAAAAACCCTGTTTGTTGAAAACGTCTCCTAATGTGTGTATGCCTTGCTTTTCCCATCTAGGGAATCTTATAGGTTGTTTTCCAATCAAGAGTGCATTGTTATTGAATAAGGGAGTATGATTATGCCATGTATGTGGGATAGAGTCTTTTTTTTGTGTTTCACGCCATATCCGGATTGCATGAGTGATTATGGGGCCAAATTTCCGTTCGCATTGCTTAATTGATAATTTGGTGTACACTATGTCCTTCAGCCTATGTGGAGCTACTATATTTTCTTCTAAATTTCTCCAGGATACTGATGCTTGGGGATCAAACCATGTTGTCAGTGGTCTTAAAGTGTATGCCTTAAAATAGTGGTGGAAATCTGGAAATGCCATACCACCGTCTGCTTTGTTTCTCTGTGCGGTGGATCTTTTTATACGTGGTGGTTTGTTATTCCAAATAAATTTGTATGTGGAGGAGTGTAATTCTTTCCAGTAACCCTTTGGAGGGGGTAACGGTAGCATTGAGCTGAAGAAGTTGATTCTAGGTAGGACGTCCATCTTAATTATTGATATTCGTGCTTGTACTGAGTTTTTAAGTTTTGACCACCTGACAAGGTCGTATTTGATTTTGTTTTGGATTTTTATGTAATTGTGCTTCACCGTTTGGCTTATGGTAGGGAATATTTCAACTCCCAAACATCTAAAGTGTTTTACCATCGGTATCTCTTCTGGGAGGGTTATATTTCTTTTTGCAGGGGCGTTAAGTGGGAGGAAGGCCGACTTCGGCCAATTTATCCTAAATCCCGATAAATCTCCAAAGTCCTCAATCAACTTGAGAATATGAGGCAATGCGGTGTTGGGGTTTTGCATGAACAGTATTACGTCGTCCGCATATAAACTAATTTTGTGTTGTGTGCCCTTGATTACGATTGGTTCTATGGATTGGGATTGTCTTATATATTGTGCTAAAGGCTCTAATGATAGATCGAATAGTCCGGGACTAAGGGGGCAACCCTGTCTGGAAGACCGTGATACTGGAAAGATTTCGGAGGTGATTGTACCTGTTGTAATCATGGCCGATGGGTCTTTGTATAATACTTTAATCATATCAATGAATCCTTTTCCTAACCCCATCCTTTCTAACACTGCCCATAGATACGACCATTCCAACCTGTCAAAAGCTTTCATTGCATCCAGGGACAGCATCGCCTTAGGTGTGTTGTCTTCCTTGTTAGCATCTAGTACGTGTAGTAATCGTCTTATGTTATCAGTGATCAGGCGGCCTCTTATGAAGCCCGTTTGGTCCGGATGAATTAAAGACGTCATATGCTTTTGTAGTCTGATGGCTAATACCTTAGAGTACAGTTTGATATCGGTTCCGAGGAGGCTTAAAGGTCTGTAACTACCGCACTCGGTGGGGTCTTTGTCTTTTTTGAGGAGGACTGTTATGAGTGCAATATTGTCATTCTTATGGAAGTTCCCCTCCTTGACTGAGTATAAAATCATATTTAGTAATAAGGGTCCAATTATGTCCCAACAAGAGAGGTACATTTCTGGTGGGATACCGTCTCTTCCAGGGGCCCTTCCACTTTGCATTTCAGATATGGCCTCCCTAAGTTCATCTAGTGTGATCGGTGTTTCTAACTGTTTAGCGTCATCCTCTGAAAGTTTAGGGAGGTTAATTTGATTAAGATATGTGTCCATCTTGTTTTGATCGAAGGTCGTTTCTGATTTGTATAAGTTGGAGTAGAATTTTTTGAATGTCGTGTTTATTTCTTTGGGTTCTGTAACAAGTCCTTGTTGTGCTCTAATGGTAGTTATATCTGCAAATTTTGCGTTGACTCTTAGTCGCATAGCTAATAGGTGACTTGGTTTGGAACCTTGGGAGTACTGCTGTTGTCTTGTGCTACGTATTTGCAATTCAGATTGTTGTCTGTATATGGCGTTAATCTCTTTTTTTAGTATATTGACTTGATTTTCCAGTTGAACCGAGTTGTTGTATTGCAAAGAATTAAATAACGTTGAGTAAAGTGTTTCCAGTTCAGCCAGTTTTGAGCATCGATTCTTGCGTATTTGGGAGGAAAAGCTATCAGTGAAATCCTTGATCATTCCCTTTGTCGACATCCATAATATTCTGGGGTCCTGCACCGAATTCACATTTATCCGTAGGAATACCGTAAGAGCTTCTTTGATTTGTGTAATGAATTCCTTGTTATTAAGCAGCATCGTGTTAAATCGCCATCTTGGGGCTCGGGATGATAGTATACCAAATGTTCCTTTTAAGAGTAAATAACAGTGATCAGACAATGCATTGGGTATCATTTCCACATCGTAGTTATCAAATAGTCTCGGGGTTGTGAAAACGTAATCTATTCTGGATAATGTATTATGTCTCGCAGATCGACAAGAGTACTTCCGGGTCATGGGGTTGAGTGAACGCCATAAGTCATTTACACCTGTAATCTTCGACCAATCCTTTAATGCATTAGATGCATTTTTTTGTTCATTGGAAAAGGAGGGGTTTGATTTGTCCATCCTTGGGTTCCAAATGGCATTAAAATCCGCACCGATTATAAATGAGTATTCGGGAAGGTCTAACATTGCTCTGGTAAGTGTAGTGAAGAAACTAACTTCGTATAAATTTGGGGCGTATACCGCTACCAACGCTATTTTTCTGTTCTTATGTAAAATCTTAGCTATAGTTATCCGACCATCTGCATCAGACCATACTCCCTTCAATTCAATATTCAACTTCCGTCTAACGACTATGGCTACTCCCCGAGTTCTCGTTCCAAAGGAAGAGTGACTGATGTTATGATATGTGTTGTCCGCTAACATATCTATGTCTTTCTCTAAAATGTGCGTTTCGCTTAGCAGAGCTATGTCCACCTGTTCTTTTTTCATCAGTGTGAGCACGCTTTTTCGTTTGTGTTGTTTATTTATTCCACCAGTGTTCCATATCATTATGTTCAAACTAGCCATAATCTATACATGTTGTTGTATGGTTGTTGGTAATGCAATATTTTTTTTGACGCTTCTATTGAGGCTAATGTGGGCAGGTCTCTAAATGGCTGGAATAAGGAGGAGGTGAACGGAGGGGGGAGGGGGTGAAGTACATAAAACAAAATAACCCTGCCGTCTTGTACAGACGGGTTACACATAAAACACATACGGCCCATCCCTAATGGATGGGCTAAAATGATTAACATCGTTCCAGTGAAGCTGAGAGGAGTCCCGCCGCGGGAGAGTAAAAGGCCAATCTATCGAGTGATAAAATCGGCCCCTCTCCGCACACCCCCCCCATCCCCACACCGCCGTATCAATTGGTAGTAAATAGTTACAAAACCCAACAGTACTGGAGCTTCACTCCTTGTCTGTAGGTGTAATTTCAATCAGATATTTAAAGATAATATAGGCTACTCGCATCCGATAATTTGACCAAAAATAGTATGACCATTTTCTTCTGTTTAATCCCCCCCACCTATTACTACCATTATTTTTGTCCACATATTGTGGCCCTTATGGATTTAAAGGAAAAATTGCAATCAGGAGAAAAATAATAATAATAATAATAAACTATGGGAATGAATCATATTTTTTTGTGTATATATTCAAATTGGAGTTACATTGGTCTGTTTGTTTGTCTGAATTGCATGAATACGGTGTAATAAATAATAATAATAATAATAATAAAAAAAAAAATAATAATAATAATAATAATAATAATAATAATAATAATAATAATAATAATAATAATAATAATAAGACAAAGATAGTTGTACCACTGATCTATAATCATGATTTTGAATCCATTGTTTGATATCTGAAGGAGTTAAGAGTATTTAAACCATAAATCACGTGACTAAAGCATATCATGAAACTGTATAGCCCATATCAGATAAAGTGATACAAATTAAATTAAAAGAAAAAAAAAAAAAAAAAAGAAGAAGAAATGTGGGGAGAGCCCGGGAGATTACGGTGACTATAAAAAAAATATCATCCTAACCATGAACTACTGTAGCACTCCATAGGTTATAGATATGCTTGCCATAGTTTTATCCGGACTACTCCATTCCAACTCATTGTGGGGGTTGGGGGGAGCCCCAATATTTGTGTCTGAAATCAAAGCTGGACATTTCAATCATAAAAACTAGTCTTTTAATACATAATAATTAATAACCTATACCAGTATAATGTGAAGTGAGCCAGTAAAAAAAAATGGGGAGGAAAAAAAGAAAAAAAAAAAAAAAAAAAAAAAGCAACAAAACGAGAGAGAGAGAGAGAGAGAGAGAGAGAGAGAGAGAGAGAGAGAGAGAGAGAGAGAGAGAGAGAGAGAGAGAGATCGAGATCTCAGTCCGTTCTGCATGAGCGCATTCCATCAGTCCGATATGTGTTGGGTGGGCAGTACCTTTAATCCCCTTCTTTCAGAAAGTCTTCCGCTTCTTGTGGGGTCTTGAAAGAGTGGTCCTCGCCGTTGTGTGTAATGGTTAGTCTCGAAGGGAAGCGCATTTTAAATCGTATCCCTTTTTTGATGAGCTGATCACACACGGTGTTGTATTTACGTCTTTCCATCCTGGTCTGATAGGAGATGTCTGGTCTGATCAGAAGTTTATTGCCCTCGTAGTTCAGTACGCCTTTCGCCCGTGCTGCTGTCATAATTCGTTGTGCATCTCGCATGGTTTGAAATTTTATGACCACTGGTCTGGTTTTATCAGGCTGGATGTTTCCTGCAGCCCTGCGACACCTGTCAATCTTCACACTGCCTTTTTCTGTATCGATATTAAGCAGAGTTGGAAGCCAGGTCTCGAAGAATTTAACAGGTTGTGTGCCCTCTGTCCCCTCTTTCAAACCCATAATACAAACGCTTTCACGTCGGCTTTGATTGTCGGCATCTTCCGCCCGCTGTTGCAAAGTCGTCACTGTTTTTTCCAGCTTTTTCAGTCTGTTTTCTATTGTTGATGAGTTGTCCTCGGCCGCTGAGATGCGGGATTCCGCCTCTGTAATGCGTTTGGTATTGTCTGACAGTCGGCTATTAAAGCCCTCCAGTGTTGCAGTCAGGGCAGTAAGCTTTAGGTCCATCAGGGCACTTAACTTTTCAGTCACATCGCGAACCACACGGGCAGCGATGTTTTCCCATTTACTTTCCTCGTCGCAGCCACCCGCAGCGCCAGGTTCAAGTTCAACGTCGGCGTCGTCCTGTTTGTTTGTCGCTGAGCGAGTTTCAATTGTGGCGCGTCCTTGTCCTTTCTTCTTCTTTTCCTCGTTGGTTGACATTATTAGGGTTACTTCAACTCTACCATGGATTAAAACTTTGTTGACTATAAGTAGTGTTTAAACTAACATTTTCTCGGTGGGGTTTGGGGAGAACAGCAGAAGCGTCTCTCTCACACTGACGTCGTCACCCTATAACAATTTTAATCTAATGTAATGTCGAGCAAAAGATGAGCTACGTTGCTAACATAAACTGTAATTGTAGGTAATGTATGGCCCTGGCTGGGTTGTTTGGCATCACACTCCCGATTCACAGGCTGTAATATCTACAAAATAAGTGTCATAAAAGTAAACTAAAAATACATGTAAATTGTAAATGACTCACCTGTTCCGCCAGACTGCAGCATGTTCAGTGGTCTCCGTTCGACAGCAGTCTGCAGTTTGTGCTCCTGGGGGGAAACGTCCCTGTTGAATCCTAACGTGGTTCTTTCTGCAGAAGTTAAAATGAGCTCTACAGCCGCGGATAGTCGCTCTGTGACAAGTGTCCTCAATAACGTGAGCCGAGTTTTAGACATGACCAGTTCATGTATATATCACACCGACGCCGTATTGACATGAATGATTGTTGACTGTAGTTTAGCCACACGGTTCCTTTGCTTGAACTCGTCCAGCCTCTTTGCTGTCGAATCAACGAGAGCCAAGTCAAAGATGGTCTCTGGTCACGTGCTGGTCTGTGGGTCTGTGTGTCGAAGGACCCGCTCTCGCCGCCTGCTGGTCTGGAGTAAAACACTAACAGTTTATAACTTTAGATTACCAACTAAATAAACGCACCAACATGGATACAGAAAATGTTGTGCGTTCAGTAGTAATTCAAAAACGTTTTTTGTATTATTATTTTAATAGGACAATACAGTATCAGTAAAAAATAAATAAAAAGAAATCTACACATAAAAGAAAAAAGAAACACAAACATGCCAGGAGTCAAGATAAAACGAAAATAGATTATATGAAAACATTAAATTGGGAGCATAGTTCCACAGTCTTCATAGCTTTTTAGTTTGTTGTTGAAGTTATTGTATTAATGTATAGCTCAATTTCTTTCTTGAAAACCTGAAAATGTGTTTTTAATTTACATAAATAGGTATAAAGATTAAAAAAAAAACGGTACTGATTACAGTTGATTGATTGAGTGATTGAAAACTTTATTAACAGATTGCAGAATGGGTACAATACAATACGGCTCAATACACACAATTGTTAAGGGGATGCAGACCAGAGACTTTCGTCTTGTTTACATCAGGGTCCCCCATTTTGAATTCATCATAACATTTATGACATACAGATATACAGTGTTACATCCAGACATTTATGACATACAAGATATACAAATATACAGTACTGTTTAAGAGACAGAGATTCTAAAAGAGAATAATATACATTCGAGGGGGAAGAAACTGTACGTTGGAGGGGGTTGGGTGGGAGGGGGGGGTGGGGGGTTGGACATTTACCGGGGCCAGTTTTGAAATGCAGCCTCCCGTAGGTGCTATTTGAGAGCGGTTTTGAAGGTGGGTAGGGATTCACATTATTTTACGGCTGTGGGTAGGGCGTTCCACATTGTTGTGGCATAATTGCGAAACGTGTTTAGTCCCTTGTTTGAGCCGAATCTGGGTTGAACATGATTTGTGGAACTCCCTCTGGTGTTATGGTCGTGGAATTCACTGACCTTTGGGAAGTATTTCGACATGTACATGGGTATCTTAGTGGTGTAGTGTATCTTGTAGACCAGGACCATTGCAAGTTGCTGTACTCTGTCGTCTACTGTAAGCCATCCTAGCAGGGGCGTAACTATGGGGGGTTCCCGGGAAATGTCCCCCGCATGATTTCAGAATGCACTTATTGTCCCCCCCCACGTTTTTACCGTCCAAAGATAATACATGCACGCGACCGCGCGGCCAGCACTGTGACTCGCTACAGTACTCGTCTTTGCATAATAATAGCGTACATGTAGTACATGTAGTGATTGTTAATTGTACATAATTCACCCACGGAACTATTGTTAGGAACAAGAGTTCCGCCAGAACATTATACCTGGTGGCACTACCTGCCATCCCAGGTCAGTCGACTGCAAGCAACGTAGTTGCGAGCGAACGCTTGCAAAAATGTGTTAAAAAAAAACGTCTTTGATAGCTTCTTTGCAACAGGGAAATACCAACTGATGAGCCAGAAGAGGAGCCTACAACCTATAAAGCTTCTTTTAATAAACAGGAGTCTTACTTAAAATATGGGTTTATCGCAACAGGTGACTCTCGCGTGTTGACATGGCAACACAAGGTAATGACGCAACTGTGTTCAAGTTGCAAAAGATAAAGTAGTTGCATTCAACGCGAGTGGACATTTGACATGTTTCAAAGTTGGGATTTTGGAGGATCCGAAACAATGGGCAGGGCTGCATTATGGTGAGTTGTGTTTTAATAATAATAATACATTCGATTTATAATACACCCGCCGAGGTGCTGCAAATCAAATGCCATTGCCCACCCTACTGATCTGTTCATGTGTTAAATAATAATACATTCAATTTATAATACACCCGCCGAGGTGCTGCAAATCAAATGCCCACCCTACTGATCTGTTCATATGTTATAATAATAATAATACATTCGATTCATAATACACCCGCCGAGGTGCTGCAAATCAAATGCCCACCCTACTGATCTGTTCATGTGTTATAATAATAATAATAATACATTCGATTTATAATGTGAGCACCTGCATTAATATCAAATGACTGATCTGTTCATGTGTTATGCACCCGAGAGGCACTTTAAAATAGAAAAAAGACAGTGCAAACATGTATATGTTGCTTACAGTTTATTATGCCTATGCAGCTCGTTTATTTTGATAGAGTTAAACATTTTTCACTATCATTATATTAAATTAGCGGACGTGGAGCCGGACAAGCCCTGGCTCCACGATGACCACCTCTTACAAGAGGCGCCACCGCCTGGGAAATGCGTATTCCACACCTGGTATTAGAAAAAAAAAATCACTGACCACGCCCCCTAATCTGTCCCCCGCACCACTAGCAACAGAGTTACGCCACTGCATCCTAGGTTGTCAAAATGGGCAGGGATGAGGTGGGTTTTAGGAGTAAGGTCAAGCAGTAGTCTGACCAGTTTGTTTTGTGATGTTTGTAGTCTTGTTGTAGACTTGCAAGCATAGTCATAGTACCCTTGAATGAGTGCTCCTGTTAGAGTCTTCAGTGTATTCTTGTTTACCAGAGAGGAGATCCGGTACAAGAATCTTGTTCATTGGCTGACTTTTTTTTATTACATTGGTTGACATTTTTTCACAGGAAAGTTTTGCCTCTAGGATGGAACCCAGGTATGTAATTTCATCTTTCCTTGTGACAATATTGTCACTATAAGGGCAACCGAACAACAAAAAGATGCCAGTGAGGGAATATGGTACGAAGCTCTTTCCAACGTGTGGTGCTTGTTGATAGTAAATCAGGTCTTCTCGTTGAGTGCATTTAAAAGTTTTATTTTCGCTTGCAGAGTGGAAAAAGCAAAGCATAACATAAACTCTGTGTTTAAACTATAACCTAAACAAATGACTAGTGTTGCAAAATAAACCTGAAAAATAACTCAAAACAACTGAAAACAAACAAAACATGCACGGTTGAAAAACTGTGTGGCTTCCCTGTGACGGTTCCCCAATTCCCTCCCGCTGCGCACCTGTGACAATGTACAAATAGGCTGTGCCCGAGAACATCTGAGCCCCGCCTCCTATGCCTACTGCCCAGCTAATTAGTCAATAATCTCAAGACACCTTCACAATAACACAGCACCTTCATACAATAAAGTAACCATGTCTGTTTAAAAAAAAAGAAAAAAGAAAATATATAAAAAAAAAAAATAAAAATAAAAAAAAAAGTAACCACGGAAAGATCATCAAATTGGTTATAACACGCCGGCCCCTAATTGCTACTGTATAAGAACGTAACAATTCAACACGTCAGTCTATTCAGCTTCCAATATTAGACAGATCTTTGTGATCGGTCGCTCCAGGATGTTGTACTCATAGATATCTATAGAAATATATCTATGGTTGTACTTGGTCCGGACTTTCACAGACCGCACAAGTCCATGTCTGTCGGGAAAGGTTTGCAGTACCTTGCCCAACAGCCAGGATCCACAAGGTGCATTACAGTCCGCTACCTTGACGACGTCTCCTGCGACAAAGTTCCTATTGTCCTTTGGCCACCGTTGTCTTTGTCTTTTCCTCGCTGGCATCCATCTTGTGTGCATTGCTCCCTGTTTGCAAGCACCCATTTTTCCATTTTGTCAATGATCTGATTAACATTGTGCATATGACTTTGAAACCATTCCGTTTGTTTGGACATTTCATCATCAGGCAATAAAGGCTTTAATGATTCATGCAACCTTGTAGTTTCACCACATAATTTCCACAACATGTCATTGATTGATTGATTGAAAAGTTTATTAACAGATTGCAGAATGGGTACAGTAGCTCAATACATACAATTGGGATGCAGACCAGAGAAAGACTTTCGTCTTGTTTACATCAGGGTCCCCCATTTTCAATTCATCATAACATATGATATGACACACGACATACAGATATAGACAGTACTGCTACATCTATACATTTATGACATACCAGATTTGCAAATACCGTTTGTGATACAAAAAGTGTCCAGAAAAAGAGTGTAGATATACATTTGACGTAGAAACTGTACATTGGAGGAGGTTGGGTAGGTGGGGTGGGGTTGGGGGGGGGGGGGGGGCTGTACATTGGAGGTGGGGGGGGGGGGGGGGGGGGTTGGGTAGGGGGTGGGTGGGGGACACTGTACATTGTACATTGGAATACTGACAAAGCCATACTTGGTCATTTACTGTACAACTGGGTTAGGACATTTGTAGGGGCCAGTTTCGAATTGCAGTCTCCCGTAGGTGTTCTTTGAGAGTGTTTTTGAAAGTGGGTAGTGATTCACATTGCCCCTCGCAGTAGGCTTATAGGTAAAGGCTCTACACATTCCTTTACAGCTTTGGGTAGGGCGTTCCACATTGATGTGGCATAATTGCTAAACGTGTTTAGTCCCTTGTTTGAGCCGAATCTGGGTTTAACATGATTTGTGGAGCTCCCTCTGGTGTTGTGATCGTGGTATTCACTGACCTTTGGGAAGTATTTTGACATGTACATGGGTACCTTGGTCGTGTAGTGATACTGTGAATAATGTATACTCAGTAGATAGTAAATTATAACACTACCTTATGCATACTGCACCTTATGTGACACTGTGAATAATGTGAATTTTTTTTCAGCTAGTTAGATAGTAAATTATATTGACAAAATTTACCTAATTGTTTACACTGCCTGTGTTGTTTTTACTACCTGTACCACCCCCCCCCCCTTCCCCCATGCTGCTATGATGCCTGAATTTCCCCAAGGGGATCAATAAAGGAATATCTTATCTTATCTTATTTGTCAAGTTAACCTTTTTAATGAGAGATTATTTCAGGGCTTGCCAACGCTCACTGACTGCAGTGACTGGATGCTTTCATAAAATTGCAACTAAGGCATTTGCATATCCTCTCAATCAAATTAAGAAAAAAATGCATTTGTTCAGCTCAACTCACAACTTTATTCTGTTTAACAACATTCTGTTTAAAAATACAATAAAATGCAATCAATATACAGAGAATAATAACAAAAACAAATAAAACCTTTTCCATAGAACAATCATTGGTTCAGGTCATATACTTCAAAAAGTGCTTTAAATACCAAAAAATAACTCAAACAATCATACATATCATTATAGGCCTGATAATGCAAAATGTGCAACTCTGAACCTTGCTTAGATAATACAATCCATATAGGCCTAAGATAAATGTGTATATTCTGGTTAAAAACAAGTAGGCCTGTACAAAATGAAATAAAAAAACAAGGACACAATCATGACAAAATGGTTGTCATGTATAAAACATGCTTAGACCTGTAGAACCCCCCACGCCACCCCACAACACGCATTTACACACACCAGTGTTTTAGACACACTTCTTTGTGTATTTAGCCCAGATCTCAGCTGAAACACTAAAATAACGTGCAGAGGATGTGGCAGGTAGTGGCTCCGGGATGACACATTTGATGTCGTCCAAGTAATACCACACTTTCTCTCCATCGAACCTCCGAGATGGAATGTAGAATTTGTTCTCTCCAGCACAATTCATCGTGTCAACCTCATATTGATCATCCACAATCTGTAAAGGACATAGGTAAAAGAAAAAGTACAAAACAGGACTCAGGATTTACCATTAACAAGTAACCTAGTGTCCATATCTAAAACTAGTTCTACATATACCTGTGTGATGGTGCCAGGGAACAACTCTGCATCATACTCCACAAGGACCCACTTTCCCACTTCCAAAACAGGTCCTGGCTCTGCATTCTCCGTATCTGACTCCACATTCGCTCCTATGAAGGAGCACTCTTTTGGGAGAAAGCATCCACATGCACTGCCGCAAAAGCAGGATACGCCGCGGGTCTGGATTACCCCTGGTTTTGTAGATGTCAGCTATAAGCAGAAATTAAATAATAAATGTATTAAAAAAGCATATGAATCAATCATGTTAAGCCAACTTATGACAATTCATTAATTAATTAAAACACTCTTAACAGGAGCACTCATTCAATGGTACTACGACTATGCTTGCACCTCATGGTACCAAAGCACCTCAAAGGCACTAAAAACCAAATTACAAACATCACAAAACAAACTGGTCAGACTACTACTTGACCTTACTCCTAGAACCCACCTCACCCCTGCCCACTTTGACAACCTAGGATGGCTTAGAGTAGACGACAGAGTACAGCAACTTGCAATGGGCCTGGTCTACAAGATACACTGACTACACCACTAAGGTACCCATGTACATGTCAAAATACTTCCCAAAGGTCAGTGAATACCACGACCACAACACCAGAGGGAGTTCCACAAATCATGTTCAACCCAGATTCGGCACAAACAAGGGTCTAAACACGTTTCGCAATTATGCCACATCAATGTGGAACGCCCTACCCACAGCCGTAAAAAAATTTGAATCCCTACCCACCTTCAAAACCGCTCAAAAGCACCTACAGGAGGCTGCAATTTGAAATTGGCCCCCTTAAATGTCAAAACCCTCCCATCCCATCCCCTCCCCCCCACCCACCACCTCCCAATGTACAGTCTCCTTCCCCTCGTATGTATATATTTTTGTTTAACAGTACTGTATATTTGCATATCGTGTATGTCACAATTGTAACAGTACTGTATATCTGTATGTCATGTATGTCATAAATGCCATGATATATCTGTATATCTGTATGTTGTGTATGTCATAAATGTCATTATTAATTGACCCTGATGTAAACAAGACGAAAGTCTTTCTCTGGTCTGCATCCCCTTAACAATTGTGTGTATTGAGCCGTACTGTATTGTACCCATTCTACAATCTATTGTGTTCAATCAATCAATCAATCAAACTTGTTCAACCTCATGTCACATTGACTTACCTGGTGAATCTTCATAGTCCCGGGCACTGTATTCAGGGATGGAGGAATCAAATCCTGGGCCGAAATGATCTCATCCTCTGTTACCATGTTGGGATCGGCAATAGGCGGCCCGCGGGCCGAAATGGGCCCGCCAGCAATAATTTCTGGCCCGTCAGGTTATTTTGAGAATATGATGTTTATTTTACGCGCAGGAAATATTCACTCGTTGTGACGCCAGTGTCTTTTGAAGCTGTATCTATCTATTCATCATATCTATGGCTGTCACTATAGCCAATTGAAATGCTAGAAATGGTCACATGGACTGGGAGAACCAATGGAATTTCACTTTCACTTCCGCGTTTGGGATGCCGGCGAGCGAACGTTTGCAAAAACAAAACAAACATCTTTGAATAACTTCTTTGCAATGCAACGGGGAAATATGATGAGCCAGAAGAGGAGCTTACGACCTATAAAGCTTATTTTAATAAACAGGTGTCATTCTTAAAATACGGGTTTATCGCAACAGGTAACTCTTGCAATAAGCAACCGGTGACTCTCGCTTGTTGACATGGCAACACGAGCAAGCAACTGTGTTCAAGTTGGGTGGGCATTCAACGCGAGTGGACATTTAACATGTTATTAACATGGATTTTGGAGGACCGAAGCAGAAACAATATCAAGTCCAGGGCAGGGCTGCCTGCATTATGCCGGTGAGTGTTGTGTTTTAATAATAATAATAATACATTCGATGTATAATACACCCGCTGTGGTGCTTAAAATCAAATGCACCCTACTGATCTCGATTTATAATGCGAGCACCTGCATTAAAATCAAATTACTGATCTGTTCATGTGTAATGCACTGTCTGAGAGGCACTTTATAATAGAAAAAAGACAGTGCAAACATGTATATGTCGTTTTTTTTTTTACAGTTAAAAAATGTTCACTTATCATTGGCCCGCCACACAATGGCTTGGGGAAAATTTGGCCCGTGGGCAAATCTAATTGGCGACCCCATAGCCTTACAGATGAGTGTGTTGCCAGTTGCTCATGCAGTGTGTTGGTGTCTGGGATGCTAGTTTCATAAGCAACAAGCCGGTCTGCTAGGTTCTTGAGTGCACCCCCTACCCCATCAGGGGCACCCTTGCCATGAGATGCCTCTGAGAAGTTCCAGGTGACATATTCAAACCCTCTCATGAAAGGCACTGTCGAGGCCGGATAGAACGCTGTCTTGTTGCGGTACTGGGAGGTGGGTCCATCTGAAATAAAATGGATGTGCTTCACTTCTGGATGTTCCTCCCGGATGGACTTGAGCACTGGATTAAGATGAGCCCACGTTGCAACAGCATCATGCTTTAGGGACGCTGACAGAGAGGCAAAAGACTCCACACGTCCCCCACTCAGGTATTTGACCGCAGTATGAAGCGTCACTTGCTGGTTCCCGCCACCAAAGTGGGTGTCTTTCACTTCCCTGGTGTACTTACAGCTATAGTTAGTGCACTATTGTAATCTATTTATTTATTTATTTATTTATTTATTCCCCCGATTTTTGTCCAGTAACTCCTGCCAGAGCTTTTTTTGGTCCAACTCGAGTTGCTATTACTTTTTGGAAAGGTTCACCGCACCGTTTGGCTACAAATTAAACGGGAACTTTTGGTCCATAAAGAATGAATGGCAGACCATTCTAGAACATTTGTGATGTCACAGTATGATGTCATAATAGAACATTCTAGAACATTTGTGATGTCATAGTATGATGTCATATTTGAACATTCTAGAACATTTGTTAATATCGCAGTATGATGTCATAATAGAACATTCTAGAAGATTAGTGTCACCCACACCAATTACAAGTGTGGTTCAGTCAACCCTACGACAAGCGGTTCAAAAGATACGAAAAGGGGGCGCGGCCTAAGGATCAAGATGAATCCCCTGAAGGGGAGGGGCCGAACCATGGGGGCGTGGTCAACATAGACCAATGAAAGAGGATATCCCTACTGATTATGTCATAATAGAACATTCTAGAACATTTGTGTTCTATATATATAGAACAATTCAAAGAATTCTCTCAGAAGATCTCATTCTGAAGAAGAATCAGGACTGACACAAGATGCCTAAGGTGAGTGTCCACAACGGCTAGCTAGCTGTTCTACTTGAATACTGAATGTTAATATTGAATCAGACACTATTGAATACTGAATGTTAATATTGAATCAGACAATATTGAATACTGAATGAAAAAAATACTCATTTAATCAGATGAATCACTTTATTTGAGGATATAAAAAAAATTGCTTATTTTTTGCTTATTTTTTAATTTTTTTTAATTAAAAACGAAGGTTCGAACGTCCGTTTAATCAGATTAATCACTTTATTCAAATTGAGGATTTAGTTTGAGGATAAAGAAAAAAATATTATTCTTTTTAATTATTATTTTTTAATTAAAAACGAAGGTTTGAACGTCCGTTCGAAAAACCCTGACGAAGTTTGAATAAAAAAAACAGGCTTCGGGGACAGCCTTACCAAACAGTATTATTTATATTATTCAAATGGAACTCAAACATGTTCCGTTGTGATGTCACAGTATGATGTCATAACCAAACATTCTAGAACATTTGTGTTCTATATATATTCAACAATTCTCTGGGTATACGGGAGGTGGTGAGAGTAGGGGAGAAGAGGAGATGTAAGGGGGTGATAGCTGGGGTGCCGGTCGAGATGGACGTAGGGCAGCTGGTGGACGAGTTAAGGGAGGACAGGCGAAATGGCACAGTTAGGAGAGTAGAAAGGATGAAGAGGGGAGCGGATAGGACAGAGACGGAGACGGTAGTGATTGAGTTTGAGGGTGGGGATGTTCCTAGGGAGGTGGTTGCAGGGCAAATGGTGTATAGGGTTAGGGAATTTGTTCAGAATCCTCTTCGGTGTTATAGGTGCCAGGAGTTTGGCCATATAGCTACCACGTGTAGGAAGGGGCAGAGGTGCGCTAGGTGTGGCGGGGAACATGACTATGGGAAGTGTGGAGAGGGAGTGAAGCCGATGTGCTGTAGTTGTGGTGGGGAGCATAGTGTAGCGTTTAGGGGGTGTGAGGTGATGAAGGAGGAGGTCGAGGTGATGAAGGAGGAGGTCGCGGTTCGGAGAGTGAGAAGGGAGGGTAAGTTGTCGTATGCTGAGGCGGTTAGCAGGGTAGGACAGGGCAGCCAAGAAAGGGTGCAGGGGGTTGGAGAAGGGCATTTGGCAGAGAGGGTAGAGCAGGAGGATAGAGGGGAAGGGAGGAGAAATTAGGTATTGTGGCCTTCGTGGCAGGGGTAGTTACTGGTATGGCAGAGGCTAAGGGTAGAACAGAGATGGTGAAGATGATTGTTAGGATAGCGGTTAAACATTTGGGAATGGAAGGTCTGAAATGGGAGGAGGTGGTTAGGGAATTGGGTGAGGGGGCTGAGAGGGACCAAGCAGCCCAGAATAAGGTTGCAGGGGGCAAGGAGGGTCCCGCGGAGGGGGGCTCAGACAGAAAGTAGCAGCATTAGCTGCACTCCAATGGACAATGTAGGGGATGACAGGTTCCAGTAGACTGCGGGAAAAGAAGAAGAAGAAGAAGAGCCCATCAAAAGAATTGCGGAGGGCAGTAATACGCCACGATGCGTCTACACTGCCGGAAATTCAAATAAGAAGAAGATCTCATTGTGCATCTTGAAACAGGACTAATCAGTCCTGTTCAGACAGATGGACTAAACCAGTGTTTCTCAACTGGTGGGTCGCGAACCAAAAGTGGGTCGCGGGGCCATTTTGAGTGGGTCACGGATGTGTGTATAATGTAATGTCTACCATAATGTCTACCATCACCCCAGACTTTGAGACTCTTGTCAGGAGCAAACAACATCCCCAGTTATCCCATTAGTTCCCTGGGATGTTAAGCTAAGAAGTCTGCTAAGAAGGATATATTATTTATTATTATTATTTTATTTCATTGTGTTTTTAGCCCTAGTTGCACTTTTGTTGCAACCCCAGTTATCCCATTAGTTCCCCCAAACTTACTGCAGGTCTGTTATGTTAAGCTAAGAAGTCTGCTAAGAAACATAATTATTTATTATTATTATTATTATTATTTTATTTCATTGGGTTTTTAGCCCTAGTTGCACTGTTGTTGCAACCCCAGTTATCCCATTAGTTCCCCCAAACTTAGGTCTGTTATGTTAAGCTAAGAAATCTGCTAAGAAGCATATTATTTATAATTATTTTATTTCATTGGGTTTTTAGCCCTAGTTGCACTTTTGTTGCACTTTGTGTTTATTTCATGTTTTTAACAGTGCATGAAAGATTGTGTATTACTGCAAAAAATAATAAGAATTTAATAAATCATAGTGGTTAAAAAATTTGGGTCGCGACTTAATGACTAAGGAAAATGTTGGGTCCCGAGGCTAGACCAGTTGAGAACCACTGGACTAAACAACACATAGACTGAAGCCTGCATTTCTCAAACAAGATGCCCAAGGTGAGTGTCCACAACGGCTAGCTAGCTGTCCGCGCGGGGAAATTGTGAAGGTGTGGGTGATGCCTGTGCACCGCCGGCCAACGGGAGAGGGTCTATGAATTGTTGAATAGATACACAAATGTTCTAGAATGTTCTATTATGACATCATACTGTGACATCACAAATGCTGTGACATCACAAATGTTCTAGAATGTTCTGCCATGCATTCCTTATGACCAACATTTCTTGTTTAAAGTCGAACTTTCCAAAAAGTTATAGCAACTCGAGTTGGACCAAGCCGGGCGTTTTTTTCTTTTTTAATCCACTTTTTCTCCCATTTCTTTGTTATTTTTCTGGAACTGGTGCTGGATGTTATACGGCCAGTTTATTTACATGGTCCTGAGTGAGGTCAACAAGTTTGTCGATAGATGTGTGTGTCTTCTCCAGTGCTGTGTTTTTGACATTCGTCTCCTCCAGTGCACCATCTACCATCTTTTCCCTTTTTTGTGATTTTACCTGTCCGGGTAACCCACTGGTCCCAGGAAATTATGTTTCCCTTGGTTGATGGATCAATAGTTGTAGGGAAGGTTTTGCCTTGGCATTGAATGCACCTTCTGTACATGCATTCCATATCACTTGAGCTGCAGACAATGGACTCAACTATTTCAGTTGTGGATGGTGTGGCAACAATCCGAAGCTGGTGAAGCTTCTTGATTTTGAATTGGAAATTCTCGTGGATTTTGCAGGCACAGGTTTCTCTTTGGGAAACGTTTGGTCTCACGGTCCAAAAGGGCTTCAGTCTGCAGAACTGAGCCCTTGAGAGTTTGTAGCGAGGATGCTGAGTGAACATTTTTACATGTAGTCTCTCCATAGTGTCAGTCAGTGCCCTCTTCCTGAACACTTGTCCTTTCTTGCGGACTTCCCCTGTTTTGCCATTGATGACAGTTGAGTTGTCATCCTGGTGCAAGAAACGACTCACAACATGTCCCATCAATCGTCTCTGGCTGTTGTTGGGCAGGGTCTTGGGCTCTCTCCGGTGGGTGGCTCTCTTCTCAATGGTGCCTATCAAAGGTGCTGGTCCTTTTTTGTTTTTTCTTGTAGCCTTCTAAGCTGCTTCGTTAGGTTAGAGTATTTTCGGGACTGGATTTCCAGTTGATCTTTTGTCGCCCTCAGTTTTGACCTCAGTGAGGTTATAGTTGCCTTCCTTTTTCTTCCTGCTTTGGGGGTGGAGGTCTGCTCTGGTGTTGGGCAGTTCAAAGGTGGCTCGGGAGGGCTTGGTACTACCTGGACATCCTGCATCCTCCTTTTTCTTCTTGCTTGGGGGGTGGACGTCTGCTCTGGTGTTGGGCAGTGTGATGGCAGTTCTGGAGGGCTTGGTGGTACCGGTAGGCCTCCATCTTGCTCCGGTACCTGTGCGGCATCTGGCTCATTGATGGAGGGAGGGGTCAAATCCAAGATGGCATTCAGTGTTTTCTTTTTAGCATAATGCCTGTTCGAATTTTAATGACAAAGTTATGTGATGTGTTACCAAATTCTCATTGCCGAAAGAGAAGTTCTCATTACCGAAACACCCATTAATTAAAATGTTGCGGTATATGAGAGGAGTTAGCATTTTTAGCTAACAATGGAGAAGCCATGATGACATCGGCAAAAAAAATTCATGGCACATGTTAGGAATGTATTAACCTTTGTATTGATCAAATATTGATGATAAAAACTTTTCAAACAAGTAATACTTCCTGTTTCAGCAATGAGAATCAATTTTGTCGTGTACAAGGGCTGAAGCGGGAAGTTAGAACTTTTAAGTGTTAACCATTGAGGTGACTTCACTTACCTTGTAGCCATCTTCTAGCTTGTCTTCTTTGTGATGCATCATGAGACAATACAACTTTATTTAAAAAATACTGTAGTCTTAACAGGAAGGTGAAAACTGTTGCGGAGAATGAGAACTGCATCCATGGACATTATGTTTTCCACAAAAAAAATCATTAATTTGTAAATTTAATTGTATAATTCATCAGAATTTCCTTGATGACACAAATAAATAAACAATATTAATAAAGTTTTAGAGAAACATTTTGAGTTTATTAAATATAAAATTAAGTCAATGGTCCATAGAAATCAATGTGGACGCATTGCGCTAATGAGAATTTAATCACAAAATTTACTAAAATATTAAAATTATTAATTGTTATGAGTAAACAACTCATTGTACAAGAAAGAGCAAATTTTTATCTGTAATATTATGGTTTTGTTTACTTGAATAAATGCTAACCTTTATTTAGAAAAGATCACGGCCATGGTAAATCATTGATTTCATGAGAATGACCCACTGACTACAATTGTCTCATCATCACCAGGCCAGTCTCATCCCTCACCAGGCTGGGAGCGAGATGCGCGGTGTCCAAATGGTGCGGGCTCTGCTGCTGCTGCCGCGCTTCTTCTGGACGGCACTCATGCTGTGGCTCATGGATTTCCTGTGGATTAGGAAAAAGGGCTGCTAAAAATGGGCAAGCAGGAGGACAGTCCTGACGATCCGCCGCTGTGCGTGTCCGACGCCAACAAAATGTTTACCCTGGAGTCTCTCCGGTCCGTGTGGTATGGTCAAACAATAGACTTTTTCAAATCCGCGCACCTCGGGTACACGGCACCCAACACCGAGGTGATCCTCCTCCAGGCGCAGAGGAGGGTTTGGATTCTAGACTATATGAAAGGGAGAAGACCACTCATCCTGAACTTTGGTAGTTACTCCTGACCGCCGTTCATTGCGAGCTTAGCTGCATTTCACGGCGTCGCCAGCCAGTACGCGGACATCGCAGACTCTTTACTTGTATATATTGAAGAGGCGCATCCGACGGACGGGTGGGTGACCTCGGACGCTCCTCATCAGATCCGCAAACACCGCTGTTTGGAGGACAGACTGAAAGCCGCTCAGCTGTGGCTCTCAGAAGTGCCTGGGAGCAACGTTGTGGTGGATAATATGGACAACGACGCGTTGGAGGCGTATGGAGCCTATTCAGAGAGGCTTTACATTTTGAGGGACAAGAGGGTGGTGTATCAAGGGGGCAGGGGTCCAGAGTTCTACCGAATCTCCGAGCTTCGAGACTGGCTCGAGCAATTAAACAGGAGCGAAGGGAAAAAGATAAAAGAAAAAAAAGAAAGGAAAACAAAGATGATTCAATGTTAAAAACGATTGAGTTGGACTGTTATATGTTGTTCTTGTCATATATTTTACTCTAGTGTTCTTGTGAAGTTCTGTTTTTAAAGGGTAAGACCAGGAAACCGATACTGATGTTCTGACACGTGAGTAGGATACTGTTGGCACGAGGTTGTCCTCAATGATCAATTGCCAAACCTTGTAAACGGTGGTATGTTTCATTGAACAAATGTTTTTTGTTTAATAAATGTGAGGTACACAACGATTGAATCACGTCTCTGCGATGGAACACAATGTGAAAGTTCTTCTTGTCTCTTGTTCTTCTTTAGTTGCAGTTATTTGCTTGCACTTCCACCATAAGCAATTCCACACTGCTAACCTGATCGATTGATTTAAATTCATTCATTCGTTCATTATTTATCAGTTGGTAATTTTCTTTTTGATTTTTTGATTTTGTTATATTTTGCTTCCTAAACATGTCTTCTATGAAACTAGTGACAATAAAACGTCAATAACACATATTTAGTTGTTTATTCTTTTCTTCATTTTGCCTTATTGCATCCATAAATGTGCACATATTTAATGGAGAAGTGCCTCATTTGCATATATAAACATAAAATTCAGAAAACTTGCAATATATTTTTTCTTAGTTTATATAACAAACTGGGAAAGTTTCATAGTGATATCTATTCAAATATCTTTGCCTCATTTGCATATTTAAACATACAATTTCAGAAAACTTGTAATACAAAAAAGTCTTGTCTTAATATAAGTAATCAACGGGGGAAGTTTCATTGTGATATCTTAAATCTTTTACCCTATTCACCTGTAGTGTCTCGCCGTAAGGAAAGTTGGCT
Source organism: Notolepis coatsorum (assembly GCF_963971535.1). Lineage (NCBI taxonomy): Eukaryota > Metazoa > Chordata > Actinopteri > Aulopiformes > Paralepididae > Notolepis > Notolepis coatsorum. The sequence continues at coordinate 51,858,369 of NC_140179.1, read as the reverse complement.
GACCAAAAAAGACAAAATATCACAAATTCACAACTGCAGTAGCCTACTGTGCACAAGTGTGACAAAATCCCCAATGCAATATAGGCTTATGGAATCGAAATTGGTTTGCATGATCAATATATAATTGATTGAAACCTTTTAATTCTCAAATGGGACATTGAGGTTTTACCCTCATTTTCAATGCCTTCGAGATTACAAGTTCAAACAGTTAAGAATACATATAAAAGGGAAAAAAGATTAGCATGAATAGGACAAACACAGGTGAAAATAAAAAAATAAGCAAAGAAAGAGACATTTAAACGCTTACATATGAGGTGGGGAGGTTTGTGATCATGTTTTTAAATTGTCCATGTGACAGTGGAGTATTGATTTTTAGTGTGAGTTGAAGATCATTCCAGGACTTGCTCGTGCATCAAAACAAAAGACTCTTGGGTGTAAGCCATGTTTGAGCTGCAGGTTAAATAAGGTCCACAATTCCAATCTAGCATCATTGTGATATGGTGGTCATTTTCTATATGCATGATGTACAAGCAGAGCAACTCAGCCAGTGGCGTCGTTTCAGTAAAAGGCAAGTTATGGCGAGGAGGGAGGGGGGTGGGGGGGTGTGGGGGGGTGAAGGGGTGGTTTCCCTCCCTTGGTGGATTTTATTTGTCAAATCAGTTGTGCAATAGTCACTTTTGACATTTTATATGACATTTAGGTATGACACAGGACTACACAAGCATTTTTTGTATAGAAATGTGTCAACAGACTAAAGCAGGGAACCACAATATTTTGCATACGAATTATGCAGAATGTAATATCATAACTGTCTATTACTTTTCTTGCAATTGAGCCAATTTTCCTTAGGTACGGTTTTGAGGTGTGTGTTCAACAGAATGTATCAAAAACACATTCACAAAAAGTATGGGTTGGCCTCTGCATGCTACAGAAACTGCAAAGCAACTTAGAAATTAGATTAATGATTTCGGTAATGATAATAAGTATGCTAAGTGTTGCCAGACACAACTCGAGGCTTAAGAGCAAGCCTGTTGGTTATTCAAAGCAAACCACTTGGTGTGTCTGATTAGCCACAAACACCAAAGCAGTCAATTACATTTGTGTTATTTTACTTTCATCACAAAATTTAGGTAACACAACAAATTACATAATTATGAAAACCTCTAATTTACTGTCTAATTTACTTTGATTTCTCCAGCGCCTTCAACACCATCCAGCCGTCACTGCTAGCGGAGAAGCTCTCCGCGATGCAGCTGGAGCACGGCTTGGTGGCCTGGATCAAGGACTACCTCACTGAGAGGCCGCAGTACGTCAGACTAAAGGACAGTCAGTCTGACGTACTGGTGAGCAACACCGGCGCCCCCCAAGGAACTGTGCCGTCACCCTTCCTCTTCACCCTCTACACCTCAGACTTCTGCCGCAACTCAAGCGGGTGCCACCTGCAGAAGTTCTCAGACGACTCCTCCATCGTAAGCTACATCACCGACGATGATGAGGAGGAGTACAGAGCCCTAGTGGAGAGCTTCGTGGGGTGGAGCGACAGCAACCACCTCCAACTCAACACCAGTAAGACCAAGGAGCTGGTGGTGGACTTCCGGAGGGGCAAGAAGAGGCCCCCCCCCCCCCCGACTCCCATCACCATCCGAGGGGTGGATGTGGAGGTGGTGGACTCATATAAGTTCCTTGGGGTACACCTGAACAATAAACTGGACTGGTCGGATAACACAGAGGCCCTCTACAGGAAGGAACAGAGCAGGCTGTTCTTCCTGAGGAGACTCAGGTCCTTCAATGTGTGCAACAGACTGCTGACATATTTAACCTGTCCTTAGAACAGGCTGTCATCCCCACCTGCCTGAAGAAGTCCACTATTATCCCTGTACCCAAAAAATCCAAGCCTGCTTGCCTCAACGACTACCGCCCTGTAGCTCTCACCTCCATAGCCATGAAGTGCTTTGAGAAGCTAGTAAAGGGCTACATCTGCTCCTCCCTCCCCATCAACATGGACCCCCTGCAATTTGCATACCGCCCCAACAGGTCCACGGAGGACGCCATATCCCATGTGCTGCACACAGCAGCATCACACCTGGACAAGAGGCAGGGGAACTATGTGAGAATGCTATTCATCGACTACAGCTCGGCATTCAATACCATAGTCCCCTCCATACTCATAGCCAAGCTCAGGGACCTGGGCTTGGGCTATGACCTCTGCCAGTGGGTCTTGGACTTCCTGACTGGCAGACCCCAGGTGGTGAGAGCAGGCAACTGCACCTCCTCATCCATCACCCTCAACATAGGGGCCCCCCAGGGCTGTGTTCTGAGTCCCCTCCTCTACTCCCTGTACACACACGACTGTGTGGCTCAGCGGAGTAGCAATACAATCGTCAAATTTGCTGACGACACAGTGGTGGTGGGCCTGATCTCTGCCAACGACGAGAGGGCCTACCTGGAAGAGGTCAAGGTCCTGGCGGGATGGTGCCAGGAAAACAGCCTCTCCCTGAACGTCAGCAAAACAAAGGAGATGATCGTGGACTTCAGGAGGTCGGGGGTCAAGGACTACAGCCCCCTCAGCATCGACGGGGCACCGGTTGAGAGAGTCAACAGCTTCAAGTACCTCGGAGCCCACATATCCGAGGACTTGAAATGGACCATACACATTAACAGTGTGGTGAAGAAGGCACGACAACGCCTCTACTTCCTCAGGCGCCTAAGGAAGTTCCAAGTCAGCCAGAAGATCCTTAAGAACTTCTACTCATGTACAATAGAGAGCATCTTGACCGGCAACATCACCTCCTGGTTTGGGAATAGCACTGCAAAAGACCAAAGCAGACTACAAAGAGTGACACGTTCAGCCGAACGCACAATTGGAGGGGGGCTCCCCACTCTCCAGAACATTTACAACAAGCGTTGCAAGGGGAAGGCTAAGAGAATTATTAAGGACTCGAGCCACCCGAACAACTGCCTCTTTGAACTGCTGCCGTCAGGCAAGCGACACAGGAGTCTCAAGGCGAGCACAGAAAGACTCAGAAGTAGCTTCTATCCCCAGGCCATCAGGCTGCTAAACGAACAATGAATGAACACTACACAACAACAACCACCAAACACACATAGCACACACATCCACACGCACACACTCACTTTAAACAAACACACTGTAGCACCCACTACACACACTTTATAGCACACACCCACTTTAAACAAACACACTGTAGCACCCACTCCCCACACTTTATATTTATGGATGAAGGATTGCACTACAACTCGTACACCTTACTGTAAATTGTACCTAAAATTGTACCTCATCCCATTTCTGCTTTGCACTAGATAGTACTGTACATTAGTACACTGCATAGTATTGTGTATTGTATATTATATGGTAACTCAGAACATTGTACATATGTCTATACCGAACAACTGTGACCTCATTCTTCTTCTAAATTCATGCTATATTATGTTATTATGTTATTTGATACTATCTTGTCTAGCACAGTCTCTGGAGCGTAACAGTAAGAAGCATTTTGTATGAAAGTATTCTGTACTTCTGTATGACAACTATTAAAGAACTTGAACTTGCAGTCTTTTTACCAGTCTGTTGTGGCCAGCATCCTCTTCTATGCTGTGGCATGCTGGGGAGGCTACATCAACTCACGGGACACCAACAAGCTCAACAAGCTGGTGAGGAAGGCTAGCGCCGTGGTGGGAGTCAAGCTACCTAGACTTGAGGTGATGGCAGAGTGGGGGATGATAAGGAAGCTGGCTGCCATCATGGAGAACCCCTACCACCCCCTCTACGACGAGCTAGTCAAGATGAGAAGCTCGTTCAGCCACAGACTCATTCCCCCCCGACACTCAACTAACCGCCTCGGACAGTCCTTCATACCAGCGGCCATCAGGCTCCCACAACAGTGGGCAGCGACTAGCAGCCTCCACAACAGGGGGCAGCGACTGCTACCAGACATTGACCTGGGACTTATAGGAACCCAAGGAGGACAACCTACACTACCTTAGGCATACTGCACTTTATGTGGATACTGTGATACTGTGATACTGTGAATAATGTATATTTCAGTGGATACTGTGCAGGGGCGTCATTTTGGTATGGCAAGGTATGGCACTCGCCATACCTTGGCAAAAAAAAAAAAAAAAAGTAGATTTTCTTTTTTATTATTACAATTTTTTATGTTGATTTAGAATTTTAATGTCAGCATTATGAACGAGGCTTCGAATTATTCGGTACAGCCCTAGCATGTTTTGATATTGTCAATTATCTCACTTTTACTAGGTGACTTTTACTGTGACTAACTGAAATATGCCCAAAAAAAAAGGGAAAATGGACATAGACGTTTTTTAATCAGAGGGCAGCAGAGACAAGTGATACAGGGACACAGGTAAGGTCTTACAATGGCTTAGTGATTATAACAGTGCAGTTCAGCATTCAGTAACCCATACTTTTTGTGAATGTGTTTTTGATACTATATTCTGTTGAACACACACCTCAAAACCGTACCTAAGGAAAATTGGCTCAATTGCAAGAAAAATAATAGACAGTTATGATATTACATTCTGCATAATTTGTATGCAAAATATTGTGGTTGACACATTTCTATATTAAAAATGCTTGTGTAGTCCTGTGTCATACCTAAATGTCATACAAGTGAATTGTATAGAAACAACTCACCAAAAGTGACTATTGCACAACTGATTTGACAAAAAAAAAATCCACCTGGGGGGGGGGGGGGGGGGGGGAAACCCCCCCTTCACCCCCCCTGCCCCCTCCCTCCTCGACATACCTTGGTTTTTACTGAAATGACGCCACTGCGTGTAGTGTATCTTGTAGACCAGGCCCATTGCAAGTTGCTGTACTCTGTCATCTACTCTAAGCCATCCTAGGTTGTCAAAGTGGGCAGGGGTCAGGTGGGTTCTAGGAGTCAGGTCAAGCAGTAGTCTGACTAGTTTGTTTTGAGATGTTTGTCATTTGGTTTTTAGTGCCTTTGAGGTGCTTTGGTACCATGAGGTGCAAGCAGACCCGGCGCCATGGGCGGGCATTAGGGGGCCTGGCCCGCCCACTGAGTCAGCTGTGCCCACCCTGGTAATCAAAGTCGACTATCCAAATCCTTAGTCGGGGACAGCCCTAGTGGGCACTGATGTCAACAACAACACTACTGAAGCTAGCACGGCACTCTGTGAGAATTCGTTTTCTACCCTCAATAACGTCTTTACATAACATCGCCTTAGTATGCTTCATCGACGCAATTTAATTCAGTTGGCATTTGAGAAGGACTTAACAAAAAACTTCAGGAATGAGTGGAGAGGTGCAGTGTTTTAAGAAGATTTCACTCTGTCCCCAAACGCCGCTTGCCGCTCTACTAATGATGGTGAGTAGCCTGTTGATGAATTCTTTTTGCTTTTTTTATGCACCTTATTTTTGTCAGTTCAGTTCAGTTTATCAGTGAATTCAGAAGTGTTGAATAAATGGAGACTTTTCAAAGATATAGAATAGAATAGAAATGTATTATCCTGAGGGAAAATGTGACACTGCAAATCGCTCAACATTAAACATTTAGACAGAACAAGTCACGAATAAGAATAACAAAAAAAATAGCCTAAGAATAGAATAAAATGAAATAGAATAAAAATAGAATAAAAGATACAGTAAATAAATACAGTAAAAATATACTGAAGTCTACAGTAGGTGTAATATTGCACAGTGCTGTTTAAAAAGTAAGAGTCCAGGAAGATGGTAACTGTCACTCTGTGCTCAGTGATGCACAGTGATGCATTGTATAGTCTGATGGCTGTCGGAATGAAGGACTTCCTGTGCCGTTCAGTGCTGCATTTAGGTAGTGTGAGCCTATAACAGCCAAGTCTGTGTATAGTGGGTGGGAGGGGTTTTCCCTGATGGCCTGGAGCTTAGCAAGGTTCCTCCTCTCCGCCACCCTCGCTAGAGTCCAGCTCCACCCCAACCACGCTACTGGCCTTCCTGACTATCTTATCCAGCCTGTTTGTGTCCCCTGCTCTCAGTCCGCTGCCCCAGCAGGTCTGTTATATATATCCGTTCAGTCTGTTTTTGTATAAGTGAATGTTCTTAAGATAGAGAAATTAGATTTTTCAATTGCCTCTCTGCTGTTTAGTTCAGCACCGTGGGCAGCGCAAAGCAAGCCACAGTGCCGTTGTCCAAGCTGAAACGTATAAAAGGGAACCTGTGTTGAAAAACCATTGTGCCCCCCCCCCGAGAACATTTTATGCCCCCCCACTAATTTGTTTCTGCAGCCTGGTCTGGGTGCAAGCATAGTCGTAGTACCCTTGATTTGCTTGATTTGCATGACAGAAATGTTTTCATTTGAACCAATCATTTGATCCAATTCTTTAGCCAGTTTACACAATTGTTTTAATCCAGAATTCCTTTCCTTATGCAATAACATGATTTTTTCCTCCAATGCTTTAAATGTGGGCTTAGACTGCCTTTTGCCAAGTTCATTCTCCGTTTCAGTTTGATTGCCAGCTGCATCCATTTCAAAGTGTATTTCCTGATTCCCCACGTTACTCATCTTTAAATATCAAGCAATCGGCGGAGGCTTTATTTAGAATTACTAGTAGGATTTTGCCTGTATCCCGTTGCGTGAAGCCACTCCTTCCGCAACTTTATTTCATTCATGAATCAGTCTCACCGTAACTTCTTTGATGTTTCAATCCGCGTTGCGCTGTGGGCTGTTGTACCGTGGATGGAATCGGCAGAAATGGCAATGAATGGGGCGCTGTCCATTGACTCCTTCTGTGTCCATCAGTCTTCAAAACAATTTTGTTTGGAAGCTAGTTTTTCAACTTGTATAAGGGAAACCGAACAACAAAAAGATGCCAGTGAGGGAATATGGTACGAAGCTCTTTCCAACGTGTGGTGCTTGTTGATAGTAAATCAGGTCTTCTCGTTGAGTGCATTTAAAAGTTTTATTTTCGCTTGCAGAGTGGAAAAAGCAAAGCATAACATAAACTCTGTGTTTAAACTGTAACCTAAACAAATGACTAGTGAACAAAAATAAACCTGAAAAATAACTCAAAACAACTGAAAACAAACAAAACACGCACGGTTGAAAAACTGTGTGGCTTCCCTGTGACGGTTCCCCAATTCCCTCCTGCTGCGCACCTGTGACACACGTACAAATAGGCTGTGCCCGAGAACATCTGAGCCCCGCCTCCTATGCCCACTGCCCAGCTAATTAGTCAATAATCTCAAAATCCCTTCACAACAACACAGCACCTTCATACAATAAAGTAACCACGGAAAGATCATCAAATTGGCTACAACAGTCACCCACTGTAACAGAGAAGCTGTTGGCCTTGCTGAGTTTGTTATTTGATCCAAAGAGAATGGACTCTGTTTTACCCAGGCCAGGTGTAATGATAGTTTGTTATCAGCGAGCCAGGTGCAGATTCTGCCAAGTTCAGAGCTGAGGGCTTTTTCAACCTGCAACTTGTCCCTGTCAGAGACCAGCAGGGCTGAGTCGTCCGCGAACAGGAACAAGTTGCAGTCACAAGCTGATGACATGTCATTTGCATAAATTAGGAACAGTAACAGTCCTAGTATGCTTCCTTGTGGAACACCACCGCTCACTGGGAGGGGGGGTAGTGTACCGTTTACCTCCACCGTCTGTTCTCTCCCCTCCAGGTAGGATTGCATCCAGCTCACTGACTATCGAAACAAATTGCTTTTAGCTTGTCAATCAGAATGGAGTGACTGACGGTGTCGAAAGCCTTTTGTATTTGCCTGCGTCCACCTCTTGTTTGATGTGGTCGTTCAAATAGAGAAGGCATGCGTCAGTGGAATGGGATGTTCTGAAGCCAGATTGGAATTCGTAGATTAGCTTTTATTCCGCAAGGTACTTTTTGACCTGTTCATAGACTATTTTTTCCATGACTTTCGAGATGGAGGTAAGAATAGAAACAGGGCGGTAGTTGCCTGGGTCTAATTTGCTGCCTTTTTTGTGCAGGGGGGTCACTCTCGCAGTTTTGAAGTATTTGGGGATGTATCCCTGTTTTATGGAGAGGTTTACTATGTGGATGATGACTGGGGTGATGGCGGCTGCTGAGTCTCTGAGGAATTTGGAGGGGATATTGTCATGGCCAGTGGTACACTGTCCTGACTAACAGTACAACGTTCAAACGAAAGCGTCTGGATGTCATTTAGCCAAATCAGCCTGACTGTGAGTGAGAGTCTTTCATCTTTTACATATCTAGCTTTGGCATGGATTGATTGTTTAACTTTAGATCACTAGCATGGCTAACAAATGCAAATATATTGTAGTCTGTTGTTCTGACCAGGATTACGTTCCTTTTTGCCTCCTTGATGTGCGCGCAAACAGAGTCTGACATGGACAAAAAACCTATTCATACAGTCAGAAAATATGCTGTGATTATTCATGGCCACTAGAGAGAGAAACCTGTTGATTTTGGTGACAATATCACCAACTCTTGTTTCTGTCATCTACCCAATAAAATGTTGCTGTGAAAATAACAGCTGTGGGGAGATTGTTAGGCCTTGGCGGAGGTCTGCACTCTACGGAGTACATTATTCTAGTTAAAATTAGATATAGATTTTTTTTTAACTGAACAAACATGTTCCACAGATTAAGGGAAGTCGTATGAAATTGGTGAAAATAGAATAGAAGTACTTTATTGATCCAGAGGGAAAATCAGCACTACAGATCGCTCACAATAAACTAAATCAAAAATCACAAATAAGAATAAAAATACAGTATGGGACTGAGGGATATACATTATAAATATGTATACAATCTAAAATATACAGACCAAAATATACAGTAAATGTACAGTAATAAATGTAGAAAAAAAAATTAAAGTAAGTGTGAGAGTAAAAAGTCCAGGAAGATTATCAGAGTTTGAAAAGACACACCGAATGCCCCACCCCTCCGTGGGGCATGGAAGTGACGTCATGACCAGGGGCGGATTTAGGATTGTAGGAGATCCGGGGCTTAGCCCAGATGGGCCCCCCTTCCTTTTTTTTCTTTTTTTTGGGCAGGCAATGGGTGGTTTGGAGGGGGTCCGGCACAACCCCCTCCACGACAGATTTTTTTTGAATTTAATGAACCTGTACGTGCAATTTCCTGCAATATAGAGCCTTCAATCTTGACCAATAAAGCTGCTCTTTTCACTATAAAACTCAGTTAACCATAACATAGTTATGGTTAGATTTATATATTGGGGGGGGATATATCATATTTTTCATATAATCAAAAAGTGGTGGAGCAAGATCATACCTTTGCTCCCCCAAGTTCAATAGTGGGAGAGCAGAGATGCTCCGAATGCTCTTATGGCCAGGCGTCTATGATTCACTGATACAAAGTAAAATAGTGCAGTGCAATAAAATAGTTAGTCAAATAGAATAAAATAATGCAATAGTGCATTGCAATAAAATAGTTATCATCGTATTTTTTCGGGAGGCCGGTAAGGAGTGCATTACAGTAGTCGAGTTGGCTTGAGATAAAGGCATGGATCTGGTTTTCAGCGTCCTTTTGATTTATAAATGGCCGTACTTTAGCTATGTTTCTAAGGTGGAAGAATTAAGTTTTTGTCAACTTGTTGATTGTGATTTAAAGCTTAGGTCTGAGTCTACCATAACACCAAGACTTAACTCACTCAAATACAGTTAGCAGCTGGATAGACCACAGATGGAAATTAGCTTCTGCTAAATCTGGTGCAAACATATTTTCATGTAACAATGATGAATTGTAAAAAAAAAAAAAAAAAAAAAAAAAAAAAAAAAAATTATAAATAGATTCGGGGGGCTTTTCAGAATACATCCGGGGCTTGAGCCCAGGTAGCCACCCCCTAGCTCCGCCCCTGGTCATGACACGCTGTAATTCAAACTTCAGGAAATGAAAGTGCACAACGTTACTGCTCGACAAAAGCTTTTGACGGCTCGCCCTTTGTTTTTTTGTCAAAATATTCTTAGAAGTGTTCCCGTCCAGAAGTCTTTCCCTGTGAGTATATAATGTACGAGTAACGTTATATTGAATCGATGAATTACTTCTAGCTAACGCTAACAACGTTAACATTACAATGCGGTTTGGACAGGTGTCACAATAACACCATCACATTCAAACATCATCAGCATAACAACGTTACCGTATCTAGTTGGTGTTAGCTAAAGTAAGTTACATTTAGACATTGCTAGCGGACGGTAAACCTTTACCCACTTATCGCTAGGGATGGGTACCGAATTCGGTACTTTTGAGGTACCGAACCGAAACACGTCGGTACTACCGAGTATCGAATCAAGTGAGATACAAAAAAATAAAAATAAAAATAAAAAAAAAAAGGAAAAAATTACTTTTTTTTTCTCTTCATGTCAACACAATATATGCTTACCTAGGATTTGACTTGATTCAACAACAAAGCAGTCGGAGCAATGGCAATCAGTTAGTCACCACCAACCAAATTAAGGTCACTTTTATAATGCGATAAGTAGGGATGGGTACCTTTCACATTTGAACCGATACCGGTACCGGTACCTGTGAATCGATACCGGTACCCAACGGTACCTTTTTTCGGTACTTTAGTCTCAAGAAATTTAATTTACCTACCTCAGTCGTGAAAAAAAAAATCCAAACTTCAAATAACTACAATTTCGACAGTTTTCGGCTTGCCATTGCTCCGACTGCTTTGTTGTTGAATCAAGTCAAATCCTAGGTAAGCATATATTGTGTGTGTGAACGTTGACATGAAAAGAAAAAAGTAAAAAAATAAAATAATACTTTTTTTTTATTTTTTTTTAACTTAAATTTTTATTGAACACTTATAGACATACAACACAACTTATACAATAACATCAATAACACAAAAGTACAATGATGTGGGCCCCTTGAACTCGGCTGCGCTCATCTTCCCAGACCCCCGCAAGAGGAACCGCCCACCCTCCCCCCCTAGAAACCGGGCTCCCCCGCATCCCAGGTCCGTCCCACACGGGGTCCAGCACTCAGCGACACGGGCATCTTGAATCTGATTGGGCCCGACCCAGTAGAGGGGCAATACTCCCCCACCACCGAGCCAAGCCCGCTACCTCCCATGCCACCAAGCCCCCCACCCCACGCACAACCAACCCACAACCCACGGGATCCCACTCTCCCGGGTCAAACCGCATAAACGCTGACCCCCCACCCCGACCCCCCCCCCCCCCTCCTGAGTTGAGCCCATTGGCGCCCCCCATATCTTAGGCCGCTGCGCCCGTAGCCGGGCCCCCATCGACACGGGTCCCTTGCATCAATTGGGCCAGGCCCAGTAGAGGTAAGGATAGGGGACTCCCCCCCACGAGCCAAGCCCGCTATTCCCCATGCCCCCGAGAGCCCCACCCCACGCCCATCGGCCACCCAACACACAGGACCCCGCCGGGCAAAGCCCAGCCTCTCTGATCCCCCTGTGAGTGACCCCTCCCTCCCGCCCTCCTCCCAGAGAGATAGAACACCCACATATCCTGGTCCACCATGCACGGAGCCGAGCCCCCAGAGCCCCCACCCACCCCCGCCCGACCGCCAGGCCCCTGGCCCACTAGAGCCCCAAGCCCAGGTCCGCAGAAGGTCTAAGCACCACGCCTCAATGGCCCCCCGACCCCCCGCGATGCCAAGCCCGGTGCCCCCCCGGCCTCGGCACCTGACCGCCCAGGCACGACGGCCGAGGACCCCAGGAAACACACTGTACCTCCCATGTCACAGACATCACCGCACACGTTTATGAAAATAAAACTAACAATACAATAAGCGCACTCTTTCCCCGGTTGGCGGTTTGGAGGGGGATCAGCCCTCCTACTGGAGAAGCCCCCCCCCCAGAGACGAAGATACCCCCGCAGGAGGCTCTCCAAGCCTCTCTTCATGTCCAACATTTTGAATTTTTGTCCTTCATATTTGTCCATGTGCACATTTAAAACATATATACTTTACATAAATCGCTCCCAAGGTGTACGGGGGATCCATAAGTCTCCCCCTCTCCCCTGCTGGTAGGTGCAGAGTATTGGCTCTCTTATTGAGAGGGCTCTGCCTAGTGGCGAGGGGTGCCTGATGTCTTGGTCCCCCTTCATCTCACTATAATTGTCCAACATTCGTGTTGTCTATTGTGCTAGAACTCCTGGTCAAAGTTCTCTGTCTGCTTTTCCTCCTGTTCCGAGACCCCCACCTTCCAGTCCTCCTGTGATTCGAGTCCCATGTTCCATTGACTCTCCTTCATCCCAGTCCAATGTGTGTAAACCTCTGTGTGATTATAGTTCTCCATTCTCTGTGTGTAGCATGTTTACTCCTCCAATTATTCTATGTGTTGTATATTTACCCTCCTAATTATTTCCATCTGCAGTGATTATAGTGCGCATTCGTGTATGTGTTCCATTGGGCATTATTGTCTATAGTTGGGGTGGTTAATCCGTTCTTTATGTACTCCTCTCGTTTGCCTCCCCGTGTCTCACCTCGTCTCTTCCTTCACGTCTCCTTATCATTTCCTTCACCTCGAATCTCAAAAAGTTAATAGTAACCGCTCTCGGGGGGGCCTGCCAGCGGGCTGCTTCGGCGCAGGCGCCCCGTGGGCTCTCTGAATCTCCATCACCACATACAGGGCCATAGACTCCCTTTCCACTCCGTCCTCCAATCCCCATAACCGGGTATTATTTCTCTGCGGTCTCCCTTCCATGTCCGACAGCTTTTCCTTCATTTTTTCTTGTTGTAGAATTGCAATTGTCAGTACTTCGTGAATCTTCGTTTCCCATTCCTCCGCCTCTGCCGTTCTCCCTTCCAACACCGCCACGCTCTCACCCTGTTCCACCATCTTTTCATTGACCGCTTCGAGTCCCGCATCCATTTCTCCCCCGATATCCTCCTGCTCCGTCTTCAATTCCTCCCCCAGCCTCCCGACATCGGTCCTTATCGTGTCCGTAATTGTCTGCATATCCGCCAATATTGCGTCCGTCATTGTTTTCATATATGCCAATATCTCGGCCTGCATGCAGACCGCCCATCCTGGCACTTCCCTGTCGAGCGCGGCCGGCCCACCTCCTCCTTCCACCTGGTCCCTCTCTCCCTCGCGACGGGGATTTTGTATCTTCAAATTCTCCCTTCTCAGAGATCCCTCATTTTCTCTCTTCTTCTCATTCCTTGTTTCCTCCTTGTTCCTTGATTGCATCTCCATTTTTTATTTCTTTTCGGGTCTTTATTCATCAGTTTTTTTACTTATTTGACCAGGAGCTCCAGCACACGCGTGCTACCCGTTTCCTCTCGTACTGGAAGTCCTACTTTTTCTTTTTCATGTCAACGTTCACACGCACAATATATGCTTACCTAGGATTTGACTTGATTCAACAACAAAGCAGTTGGAGCAATGGCAAGCCGAAAACTGTCGAAATTGTAGTTATTTGAAGTTTGGATTTTTCTTTTCACGACTGAGGTAGGTAAATTAAATTTCTTGAGACTAAAGTACCGAAAAAAGGTACCGTTGGGTACCGGTATCGATTCACAGGTACCGGTTCAAATGTGAAAGGTACCCATCCCTACTTATAGCATTATAAAAGTGACCTTAATTTGGTTGGTGGTGACTAACTGAGCCTATAGATAAAAACGTTAATTTAAAGCAACACTCCCAATATTATTGGAATATCATTACAGTCTTCAGAGTCAGTGGCTCGTTATTTGTGATGCCCATAGGGGTTGCTCCGTGCTCCGTGGTCACTCTTAACACATTCCCTGCCACGCAATTTGAGCATCTTATACCACTCTCTGCCAGCACTGTAAGCCTATGGAGATGTTCACCTTCTTTGCAGGGCTATAACTTTTTAAATTGTATTGCTAAATTGACATTACTATGGCCCATTCAACATCGATTATCTATCGTTCAGGATGTAGGAACGTTTTACTTTTTCATTCATAGATTCATACGAAAATACCGTCTAGAATATAAACATGTTTTTATCGTTTTCTGCAGTAATTCCTAGAACGTGAGATATAGGCATAAACGCATATATAGATTATCAAATGCCGTTTGTTGGCGATACACGCTATATTAAAAATTTCAACTGTACATGATCCTAAACATTATGACTGATCATGCGCGGATGAACGGGGGGGGGGGGTCGTTTATAATTCCGTGATCGTCAGTAAATGCTTTATAGTAATTATAAACGACCCCCCCCCCCCGTTCATCCGCGCATGATCAGTCATAATGTTTAGGATCATGTACAGTTGAAATTTTTAATATAGCGTGTATCGCCAACAAACGGCATTTGATAATCTATATATGCGTTTATGCCTATATCATTACTATGGCCCATTCAACATCGATTATCTATCGTTCAGGATGTAGGAACGTTTAACTTTTTCATTCATAGATTCATACGAAAATACCGTCTAGAATATAAACATGTTTTTATCGTTTTCTGTAGTAATTCCTAGAACGTGAGATATAGGCATAAACGCATATATAGTAGTATGGGTGATATATTGATCAGAGCAGTTTGCATGGATAATAATAAACAAACACGCTGAAAATGACGTCAGCGTCCTCTTACCGTTCGACGATGAGACTGGAGGAAAAAGATCCAACTTATTTGACGGCGATCTCCTAAATCCATTTCCGGTTTGTATAATCATAATAAACGGCCAAATCGTATCGATTATTGCGTTATGGCAGCGATCGCTACACACGGACGTGTGTATACAGTCCCGCAACAATATGCGAGTGCCGAACACATTTCCCAGACGCACCGAGATCGACTCGTCCATTTCCGGTTTGGCAACTCGCCGATCATCCACCAGGCGGCAGTATTGAAGCGTTGCAAAGTTGTGCATGTTCCCACTGCATCAGACCAGACTCCGTGAGGGAATTATGAATAACATGGCGAAAAAATGAAATATGATCTCAATAACGTCGTACGCCGTGGATTGGCAGAATTCGCATGAACTTGAAAACATTGTAAGCAGTTTCCGGCGTGGGATGTGTTAAAGGTGACATGTACTGCTATTCCTAGCACTATTTGGGCAACTTTACACAATTCCTGTTAGTCTATTGAAGACATCTGTAAGGTTTTTTTTCCAAAAAAATGCATTGTTTTATATTTCTAATCAAGTACTCAAAACCATCATTTTCCAGCTTCAAGATTTCAGGCTGTTATGGCCTGGCTCCGCCCATAAGCACTTTGAGTGACAGTCAGCCCACACAGCGACTGGTAGACAGAGAGAGATAGAGAGAGAGAGAGGGGGTGGGAGAGAGAGAGAGAGAGAGAGAGAGAGAGAGAGAGGGGGGGGTGGGGAGAGAGAGAGAGAGAGCTTCTTCCAGAGCGAAACCCGACACCTCTGCACACACTCCGGAGCTTGCAGCTTTTGGGCCTCCCTTCCTCCCCTCTCCCGTGTGCCGCGCAGCACCCTTTGGATTGGACTGAATGAAAACGCATGGGGAAAAGAAAATCCGGAATCCACATTTTACTTGTATATGTGGCATGTAATCCGAGCCGAGTGCAGTCTTTGTGGTCCCTCAGAACAGCGTGGAATGTCTTTCGAGCACCCAGCGTTGGATCAATAAAAGCGATCGATATTTGGAATGGTGATCAGGAATTTGAATCTTTTTGGAGAACATCTGATCTGAGGTAAGGAATCTATTTTACCAGAACGTGTGCCCTATGTGTGTGTGGCTGTGCGTGTGTGTGCTGATCAAGAAATGAGATAATCGATTTTTCAGCCCGCTTCTATAGCGTGCATAAGTACACATATACTATTGATAATCTAGCGTTTATTTGAAAACTATTCATAAATAGGCCGAAAAATTACAACGTTTTTGTGTATTCCAGAATATTCCAGTAAAGGGCGTTTATCACAGAATCTTTATATTTTCCTGAAACTTTCAAAAAACGAGTGTTTTTCAAAATGGTATAAAACGGAAATGAACCGATTAAAAAACAATCCGTTTTTGACAATGTTGACTGCAAACAAGTCATTGATAAGCGACGGCCAGATTATACACATAGCCATAATTTAAGATGTAGTTTATGCATTCTCAAATATGAGAGCTCCATCATTGAAGTGGACGCTGGCATGCAACGAGGTTCTGGGGCACCCGACCTCCGGCACGGAAAGTGTTAACAGTGAATTGTATAATTTGAAATGCCCTTTTAACTCATTCAGCGCCAGAGGGCGCTGTGTACTGTGTAGTTGAAAGGCCAGCGTTCTAAAGTATAGGAATACGTGGCGGTGTTTTCAGGGCTATAACTATATTGTATATTATATCTATGGATACAATACTATTGCCCATTAAGGCCTCTGCATGCTACAGAAACTTAAGAGCAACTGCAACACAACATCGGCGCGATTTCAGCGCGGTTGTTTTAGAGGGTCTTGTAGACTGTGTTGCTTGGACGTTGCGTACATGTCCCTCAAATCTAACCTAAACAACCGTTGCGTTGATATTGCATAGCAGTGATTGGTTGGTTAGCGAATGGGGGCGGGGCTGTCATAGAATAATATTAGTCCCGCAGAGAATATCATCCTCCATTGTTGTTTCCAGCGTTGACGCTAAATAATTAGCGTCACATAGCTCGCCTTTTTCTGAAAACCCAAGCACATATTGTTACATAGCATACGCCTTCAGTTGATCATGACAAATCCTCTCTTACCTTGACGATTAAAAAGCCTCCATAATTTAGTAAATAAAGCTGTAGCCAGCCAGCTAGCATTGGGTCTATTCAAAATGCTATCCACATTAGCTACATAGCTAACCAAGTAAATACAATGGTATCCGTCCTGAGGTAACGTTAAATACAACGTTTGCTAGTCGAAATGACTGGACACACACAGGGACAAGTTAAACATCAATCAATTAATTTATTCCAATAGGTAGTTTGAGCTGCATGTGAGCCGAGGTCCTTTCCATTGGAAACTAATGATGTTAACGGTAACGTTAGCTCGAAAAGCACAGAAAGTTAAGCTGCTAGCAACAGACACTATAACACTTCCGGTCGGGGGTTTTCAAAATAAAAGAGCGACGTCTAAAATCACCGGAAATACGTTTATTTTGTACATATATCTAACGTTAACACGAACCTAAACTAACTTTAGTTAAACTAACTTTGCACGTCGATGTTGCAGAAGCATAAAGGCAGAGTGTCTAAAACACCGTTGCTTTGTCGATGTTGTGTTGCAGTTGCTTTGAAGTTTCTGTAGCATGCAGAGGCCTTTAGACATCGAGTATCTATCGTTCAATATGTGAAAAAGAAAGAATTTTTTCATCAATACATTCCCGTTTTATACCGTGGTGAATATAAGTATGGTTTTAGGGTAATTCATGGGAGGCTGGTAATAGCCCCCAACGTGTATTATTCTAAATGCATTGGCATCAAATGCATAGGATAGGTATTATGTTCCATCATGAATGCATGAAAGTCAGCTTGGCTGGTCGTTCATACTAACACAATTGGCAGTGTTAGGGGTGGAAAAGCTGATGGGTGGGTCCTGGGCGTTGTGGACAGCGACCCCTACAGTTCGGTCGGGGCGCCTGCACAGACCAACAGTAGGGGGGAGTGCGCAACAACCAGGAAGGGGGTTGGGAATTGGCATAACGACTAACAGTGGGATGGGAGAAAAATCGGAAAAAGGAGGGGGGGGAAAAGATAATAAAAAAAACATATATTTTTATTTAATAACTTTTTTTATGCTTTGATCGTCACCAACGGAATACGTTATGGACTAGCGTTACACACATACGCTCGGATCGCAATGAAGGCATGCTTTGATCAACGCAAGATTGAAATCATATAGCCCTTACCTTGACTAGGATGTGTCCCAAAAAGAATATTCCAATTATCTGATCGCAAGTCCCAGTATTGGTGTCGATCGTGTCGCCAACATAATCCGCCATACATCATCCATCTGGAGCATTTGACGCTCCTCAAGCCGATCGGGACAACCGCTCCCCTTGGCCGACATGGAAAAGTCCGCCCGGACCAATATAATCGACGCACAGCCCAAGACACAGAGTTTCAAAGGGTGCTCGATACCGCCGCCTGGTAGGATGCGGCCGGTATTGCACTTTTGGGATCTCAGACTCATTCCCTATGATAACACCAGGCTCCCTGGTTGGATAATGAATGGAAATATCGAGCGTCGGCGAGTTAACCCGAGATATCTCGGGTCTGGCCCCGAATGAGTTAAAATGAAAAATAGTGCTTGGAAAAGTACTTGAAAGTCCTTGAATTTAATTTTGCAATGTCCGTGGGAACCCTGGTACCCATTTCCACCTGGGAGCTTCCCAGTGCCACCAGTCTGACACGTTTGGCTGCCGAGCAGCTCCACTAGAGCAGTTGGTGCAGGGAACAAACGTAACTTTTTGACTTACCAGCCATTTGGCTGGTAGATTTTTAAAAGTACCAGCCGGGCAGATTTTTTACTAGCCAAAAATTATAAATAGCTTTTTAGTATATCGCCATGTGTTATTATTACATATAATACTCTCATATGCTATTTTCAATTAATATCATAAACAACATAAGGAATATTAGCATAATTTTGAGTGGACTGAAGGAATGAGTCAGTGTTAATAGTTTTAAATGCAAATAATTTATTGAAACATAGAAGTGGGGTCGGGACACACATTTTATTTCTATTTTTTTAACTGTTTTAACCATGTAGTGTAGCACTTTGGGATCCCAGTGAACAAAAAGTGCATTACAAATCCAATCTATTATTATTATTATTATTATTATTATTATGTGTGGCTGCCGCCCTGGCGGACATCTGTGCTCTACTGAGTGCACCTTTCTAGTCTAGAGAGAGAGCGCTGATTCCCCGTAGCTGAACAGGGTTGCATTTTGTCAACACAAGTTGGAACCCTGGAGGAAGCGATATAAGGAAACGAATTGCTCCGCTAATCGCTCATGTTGACCCCGCCCCCAAGTCGCTCTCCGCTCGCTCACCTTGAATCGAGCGCTCCCCGCGTCACATCGCTCGGCAGATATATTTTTTTTTGGAGCATGGTGTAAATTAGCTCAAACTACAACAGTCTACACCCCCTGGGCCCCTTAACAATTGTTTGTATTGAGCCGCATTGTAATTGTACCCATTCTGCAATGTTAAATAACGTTGTTTATCCATTCACTAGCTCTATTAAGCGATGATAGCTAGCCTAGCCACAATGCTATGGTCGCTGCCATTAACGTTAGCATGTAAGCTAACGACAACAACAATGGCGTCAAAACAGGATGTGAGTGACAAAGCCTGAACAAGATATCACAGGTTCACCCTTCTCATTGGTTGAAAATGGCCTTCATGTTTGTACATCGCCATCTGTTGCTTTGGCATTGTACTACATGTATATTACATCAGTGTTAAACCACTGTGAGCGGCCTGGAGGGTGTGGATTGGAGCGGAGGAGAAGCGGTAGATGCAGTGTATTTTGTTAGCCGCCAGGTGGCGGGCAGACCTTAAATTCTAATCGCCAAAGAATAAATCTACAAGCCAGTGGCGCTGGGCGTGTAACTATTTTGTACCCTGAGTTGGTGGTTTGCTTATTTGCTTGAAAGGACTCCTGCTGCCATTGGGCAAAGGTAGAGCATTATTTCTGTCTGTGTCTCTCTCTATATATATATATTCCATATGATCTCCGTTCATATAATTTATCTGGAACTCGGACATAAAATACAGAAATTACACGTACAGTAG
Source organism: Notolepis coatsorum (assembly GCF_963971535.1). Classification (NCBI taxonomy): domain Eukaryota; kingdom Metazoa; phylum Chordata; class Actinopteri; order Aulopiformes; family Paralepididae; genus Notolepis; species Notolepis coatsorum. Next base: position 51,838,684 of record NC_140179.1, on the reverse strand, counting down.
ATATCAATCATTGGAAAAAAATGTCTCAAGTACTCGTTAAGGAATGGAACGTGTAATCTATTTAGAGAAAATGTTGATTTCTTAACATCCCTAGATGGATAGTAAATAGACTGCCAGCTTGTTCAATTAGGGGTTCAGTGTCTTGCTCAAGGACACTTCTGTCGGGAAGCGCTGGAATTGAACCTGGGAACCTTCAGATTACCAGATGACCCCTCTACCTCCTGATCCACTGCTGCCCCCAAAATCCCTAAATGCGACTATGAAGTCGTCCAGTCTAACAGCTGATGATGTGTGTTTGTCGGTTCCAGAGGATCCTGTCTCTGGAGACGCTCAGAGAAAAGAACAACCAGCAACTGCTGGTGAAGGAACATGAGCTGGAGACCCTGAGAAAACAGCTGTCTGCCAAGGCAGGAGAGGTATACACTAGGGGTGCGGGGAAAATCTATACGTAGTAGTATCGCAATACTTTGCGTGGCGATACTGTATCGATACAGGGACGCCAAGTATCGATATTTAATTATTCATAAAAAAAATAAGGAAGTTGCATTGTTAATTTCATGTAATAGTACAGTAGTCCACACACACATGTGCATTCAGTTAAGTTGGAATATGACTGTAATACAAACAGTTCAGTTTGTCAGGTACATGCAACACAGATTACAGTGTTTACATCTGTCTGCTTGAGAAAATACCATGTTCTGCAATAAAAATTATTGAAGTGAGATGAACAGACTGAACTTTATTTTATGTTGACAGTTTTACTTTGCAGTAAAAAATAAATAAAAAATGGTTGACAAAAATTAATATCGCAATATATCAAGTATCGCGATAGTATCGTATCATGAGGTCTCTGGCGATTCCCACCCCTAGTACACACACACACACACACACACACAGTCAGCTAAGAGAGGAGAGGTACACACACACACACACACAGTCAGCTAAGAGAGGAGAGGTACACACACACACAGGGCACGAAATTAACATTTTGACAGATGGGAAAATTCTACCCGCCAAGCATATTTCTTACCGGCCAAAAAAAATACGCATTTTTGTGTCACATATAGGGATGCCCCGATCGATCGGCCACCGATCGTTATCGGCCGATAATCAGTATAAATATGCGACCGGCGAATTCCGATAATGAGTCATATTCGCCGATCGTGGAAACCGATAAAGCGGAGATCTCACTCGCTGTCTGTCTCAGACACACAGGACCTGCAAACTGCCGCTGCTCCCTAGCCCCGCCCGCACCCGTGTACAGTTTGTAAACACAGAGGACTGAGAGGCGGCTCCTCTGCTCGAGTCTATAGTGCATTCGACCTGAGCTAACGTTAGCTACCTAGCTATCGTTACTGTTTAAACAAAATTACCCAGTCAACTATTCACTTTTAGTAGGCATTGTCTAACGGTATTTAGCCGGCTAGCTACTGATAGCTCCTGATATCAACAAATGCTCCAGCAAGCAAGTCTAGTAGTCCATGTTGATACCTCCGTTAGCTTGCGTTAGCTGACGCTAGTTCACTGTTCAAAACGAAATGTCCCATTGAACTAAAAAGTTCTGTCTTAACGTCATCTATCCGGCTAGCAGTAGCTACAGATAGCTCCTGATATCAATGTCTTAGTTATAACATTGATTCAATGCGTATTCGAGCTGAGGGCTTGCTGAATGTGATATGACCAAAGCACAGTAACGTTACCAATAGGGTCCAGCTGCAGCACAGGAGAATCCTTTTTGGAGCTGGAGGCTACTAGAGTACACACAGACAGTGGAGCTGTTTGCAGATAGCGAGCATTTTGACTTGTTGCGTGGTGGCGATGTCTCGCAGATAATACAAGTACAAGTCTAATTATATAATATATATATTTTATAAAAAATATATATATAAAATAATTTTTAATTTCTTTTTAATCAAAAACGATCGGTATCGACCGATATGGCTCACGACGATCTGTGATCGGTATCGGTGGCAAAAAACGTGATCGGGGCATCCCTAGTCACATATATAAAAAAATGTCAGTACATTTCAAGTAGATAAGCTATTACGTTGAAGAATAGACACTTAAAGAGGCCAGAGTTAAATTTGTACTCTCTCTCTCTCTCTCTGAAGTGACTTCTCGCTATCTGCAAACAGCTCCACTGTCTGTGTGTATACTTAGTAGCCTCCAGATGCAGCCAGGATTCTCCGGCGCTGCAGCTGGACCCTATTGGTATACTGTGCTTTGGTCAAATCACATTCAGCATGCCCTCAGCTCGAATACGCATCGAATCAATGTTATAAGACATTGATATCAGGAGCTATCTGTAGCTACTGCTAGCCGGCTAGATGCTAACTGCCGGAGCCATCGATATTATGACTGGAGCTGCGCTTGGGGGCGGAAATGAGACCCGCACAGGATTTAAAAAAAAAAGAGTATCGATATGAACTACACGCCAGGTGACGGGCAGACCTCTCAGTGTCACTCGCCAAACCGAAAATCCGGGTGGCGGGCTCCAATTTCGTGCCCTGCACACACACACACAGTCTGCTAGAGGAGGAGAGAGGTATATACACACAGTCTGCTAGAGGAGGAGAGAGGTATATACACACAGTCTGCTAGAGGAGGAGAGAGGTATATACATGTCCATTGATGCGCAGAACACAGAGTCTGACGTATACAGCAAACAGGTCTATAGGGCTGTACACTACCGTTTTCCCCTCAAAATAATCAGAATGGATCTACCACTATTAACACTTTGAGTGCCAACGACGAGATTCCTCGTTTGTTCATGCCGACCGTTGAGTGCCAACGACGAGAGATCTCAGAACAGCGTGGAATCGGTGTTTCGACCACCCAGCGTTGGATCAATAAACGCGATCGATGTTTGGAATGGCGATCAGGAATTGGAATAATCTTTTTGGAGAACATCTGATCTGAGGTAAGGAATCTATCTTACCAGTCTTAGGATAATCAGTAGGGATGCCCCGATCACGTTTTTTGCCACCGATACCGATCACCGATCGTCGTGAGCCATATCGGCCGATACCGATCCGATATCGATCGTTTTTGATTAAAAAGAAATTAAAAATTATTTTATATAATTTTTTTTTTTATTTTTTTTTTATAAAATATATATATTATATAATTAGACTTGTAGTTGTATTATCTGCGAGACATCGCCACCACGCAACAAGTCAAAATGCTCGCTATCTGCAAACAGCTCCACTGTCTGTGTGTACTCTAGTAGCCCTAGCTCCAAAAAGGATTCTCCGGCGCTGCAGCGGGACCCTATTGGTAACGTTATACTTTGGTCATTTCACATTCAGCAAGCCCTCAGCTCGAATACGCATTCAATCAATGTTATAAGACATTGATATCAGGAGCTATCTGTAGCTACTGCTAGCCGGCTAGATGACGTTAAGACAACTATTTAGTTCAATCGGACATTTCGTTTTGAACCGTGAACTAAAGGCGCTCCCATAGTCCAGCAGACTGTACACAGAGCAGACCCCGCGGAGGTCCGCGCGGACTCTTTGAGCCTTCATAGTCGAGCGGACCTCCGCGGACCAATTTCCTACATGTCACGCGGCAGTTTACACAATTGTCCCCACGCTGTTCAACTTCAGTCATGTCGTCGTCATCCGATGTCAAAATAAAGAGTATGTTATCTCCGTTTCCAATATTTCGATAATAAAACGGGCAGTTTTACGCACTTGAATAACAGGTATATAGGCAGCGAGATGCAATGTACCGTATAGGCTTGAGGTGGACAGCGCGTGGTGCTGAAAAGACACGCATTGCATGAAATAAAAGCACCAGTTTTATTTCAAAATATTGGAAACGGAGATAACATTCTATGTTATCTCCGTTTCCAATATTTCGAAATAAAACTGGCAATTTTACACACTTCATTTAGAAAAGCCATTCAAACATCTCTCTTGGCACAGAGCGAGTGTTCAGAGTAAAATGCAGATCGGCGTCACATTAAATGCAGTTCGATGTCAACCAAAACGCCGAGCAGCGTTTTGTGTGACACCAAGTCAGCGGCGCGGATGTCCGCGCGTCAGAAAATAGGAGCTTCCCACCTGTGGGTCTGCTGTCCGCTGAGATCAAAGCTCAAGAGTCCGCGCGGACCTCCGCGGGGTCTGCTCTGTGTACAGTCTGCTGGACTATGGGAGCGCCTTAACGTCAGCTAACGCAAGCTAACGGAGATATCAACATGGGCTACTGGACTTCCTGGGGCATTTGTTGATATCCGGAGCTATCAGTAGCTAGCCGGCTAAATACCGTTAGACAATGCCTACTAAAAGTGAATAGTTGACTGGGTAATTTTGTTTAAACAGTAACGATAGCTAGGTAGCTAACGTTAGCTCAGGTCGAATGCACTATCTAGACTCAGCAGAGGAGGTCCGCCTCCGTGTTTACAAACTCTACACGGGTACGGGCGGGGCTAGGGAGGAGGAGCAGTGCGACTGAGACAAGCGAGTGAGATATCCACTTGATCAGTTTCCGCGATCGGCGAATATGACTAATTATCGGAATTCCCCGATCGCATATTTATACTCATTATCGGCCGATAACGATCGGTGGCCGATCGATCGGGGCATCCCTAATAATCAGAGCTTTTTTCACAGAGATATCAACGTGTGCCCTATGTGTGTGTGTGTGCATGTGCTGATCAGGAAATGGATACTTGATTTTTCAGCCCGCTTCTATAGCGTGCATAAGTACACATATACTATCGATAATCTAGCGCTTATTTGAAAACGATTCATAAATAGGCCGAAAAATTACAACGTTTTTTGTGTATTCCATAATATTCCAGTAAAGGGCGTTTATCACAGAATCTTTATATTTTCCTGAAATTTTCAAAAAAATAGTGTTTTTCAAAATGGTATAAAACGGAAATGAACCGATTAAAAAACAATCCGTTTCGACAATGTTGACTGCAAACAAGTCATTGATAAGCGACGGCCATATTATACACATAGCCATAATTTAAGATGTAGTTTATGCGTTCGCAAATATGAGAGCTCTATCATTGAAGTGGGTGTTGGCACGCAGCGTGGTTCTGGGGCACCCGACCTCCGGCACTCAAAGTGTTAATGGATCTACCACTATTAATGGATCTACCGGTATTAACGGATCTACCGGTATTATGTCCCCTGTGTGTTTTCTTTTCATGTGATTCCTCAGGTGGCCTTCTCGTGGGTAACTCTTGTCACAGACCGTGCAGCCGTAGACTCGCTTCCGCGTGTGAACGATCATGTGACGATTGAAGGCGCTGCGGTCGCTGAAGCTGCAGCCGCACTCGTAGCAGAGGTGGGGTTTCTCCCCCGTGTGCGTCCTGAGGTGGAGCTTCAGCGCTCCGCCCTTGATAAAGGTCTTCCCGCAGACGGAGCAGCCGTGCGGCCTCTCCCCTGTGTGGATCATCGTGTGGATCTTCAGGGAGCAATTCTGGGAGAACCTCTTGCCGCACACGTCGCAGCCGTAGGGTCTCTCCCGCGTGTGAACCCTCGCGTGGCCCACCAGACTGCTGCTGCGAACGAACGCCTTCCCGCAGACGGTGCAGACGTACGGTCTCTCTCCCGAGTGCACTCTCATGTGCTCTTTGAGGCTGTTGTTCGTGTTGAACATCCTGCCGCAGTGGCTGCAACAGAGGAGTTTCCCTGTGTGGATTCTCAGGTGAATGGTCAGGTGGCTTCTGGAGGAGAATCCTTTGCCGCAGAAAGTGCAAACGTAGGGTTTCTCCTTCGTGTGGATTCTCATGTGATCGGTCAGGTTGTCTTTGCGGTGGAATCCTTTGCTGCAGTGAGTGCAAACGTAAGGTTTCTCCTTCGTGTGGATCCTCAGGTGATGGGCCAGGTAGCCTCTGCGGGCGAATCCTTTGCCGCAGTGAGTGCAAACGTAGGGTTTCTCCTCCGTGTGGATTCTCAGGTGATTGGTCAGGCTGTCTTGTCCTTGTTCCCTCCACTCGTCATCGCTGCCACCGCCTTCTCTCTCCTCACCGTTGTTCTCTTCACCGTCGGCCATGGAACAGTCTGAAGAGAGGGGCTGGAGGTCACGGCTGCAGAGTTCTTCTCCGGTCTGAAGGGAGTCTGGACCCTGCTCCTCGTGGCTCGGACTGGGGCTCCAACACAGCCCAGGGACAACACGGTTGTCCTCATCGCAAACAGAGACATTGTCCCGTAGAGAGTCTGGATGCAGGGATGAAAAGAGGAACAATAAATCATCTTGAAACTTGACTTGGAAGTTTAATTTTTTTAATTAATATTATTATTATTATATTTAATTATTATACGTTTTTCAATTTAAACATTTCACCGAAAATGTACAGAAAATTTAACATAAACCCACAACACTCGTGCCCCCCCCCCCCCATCCCACCCTCCCCCACTGCCCAGCTCAACTACCCTCCCCACCCAATCCCAGGTCACCCACTGTGGAGGATGAAGACATTGGTCTCCTCCCTATGAGCTATTTCACCCAAACTCCCCCCAGTTGTATTCTCCCCCCCCCCCCTCTCTTGTGTATAAAGGGGATTCCCTTATGAAAATCTGTCTCTTCTTCCAGATTCCAACAGCTAGTTATTTGGTAAGAGCCATTCATCAAGCCATATATCTCTGAGTTATTTATATTTGATACTTTCATTCTGAGTTAATAAATTGTATTAACCGGATCCACCGACTGAGTAAGTTATTACGGCTTTGATCGGCCACATTCATTCACGATTGGCGCCCACAAACTTTTCGTGCCTATGCATTGATCGGCCACATTCATTCACACCACCTCCCCAAAACATGAAGAGAAAACAATATTGAGCAGGAAAGAATTACAAATAAATAATACTGTAGTACAACAAAGCAAAAATAAACAAGTAAAAGAAATTATATATATATAATATATATATATACAGTATAGGCGGAGGGGGGGTAGCTGTAGCTCAGGCCCACATCACTCCTCTGCAAGTATGCGTCTGTGCGTGGCCTGTAGGACTTCCTTAATAGTTGGGGAGACATGCTTCCACTTCAGCAATATTATTACCCAACACCCCCCCCCCCACCTCCAATGTACAGCCCCACCCAACCCCACCCCACCTACCCAACCTCCTCCAATGCACAGTTTCTATGTCAAATACACTCTTTTTCTGGATTTTTTTAGTATCACAAACAGTACTGTATTTGAAAATCTGGTATGTCATAAATGTATAGATGTAGCAGTACTGTCTATCTGTATGTCGTGTGTGTCATATGATGAATTGAAAATGGGGGACCCTGATGGAAACAAGACGAAAGTCTTTCTCAGGTCTGCATCCTCTTAACAATTGTATGTATTGAGCTGTACTGTACTATACCCATTCTGCAATCTGTTAATAAACTTTTCAATCAATCAATCAATCTACCAGTAGCAGACTGTGTGGGCTGACTGTCACTCAAAGTGCTTATGGGCGGAGCCAGGCCATAACAGCCTGAAATCTTGAAGCTGGAAAATTATGGTTTTGAGTACTTGATTAGAAATATAAAACAATGCATTTAAAAAAAAAAAAAAAAACTTACAGATGTCTTCAACAGACTAACAGGAATTGTGTAAAGTTGCCAAAATAGTGCTAGGAATAGCAGTACATAGCCCCTTTAAATCTTTTTTATTTAAATTTTTTTTACATGTTTTGGCCTTAAATAGTTTCAAAATATCAGTCATTTCTGAAAATAAGTTACAAAAGTAAAAAAAAATATGCGTTTTGGAAAATTGCTCTTTATTTGATTATCATAAAAAAGTGTTTTCTATACAGAGATATCGACATCGGTAAATATCGGTATCGGCCAGAACAGCAATATTAATATCGTTTATCGGTATCGGCCACAATTTTCACATCGGTGCATCACTAGTTACGTTAGCTGCTTACTTACGCTAACTAAGCTAAGCAGCTAACCCTGAGAGAGAACAGGAGAGAGGAGAGGGGACTGGGGAAGGAGGAGGGGGGGGCATTATCTTTTTCTGTGTCTGGGGACTGGGGGAGGGGCATTCTGTGTGTGTGTGTGCGTTTGAAAAGACCAGATGAAGTGAGGAGTATTATTATATTGATACTAGTATTTACTGAGGATGGACAGATAATGTTGATATTTAAACATAAAAAATACAATACATAATAAATGTATTCATGATCATCATGGAACATAAAACAATTGTAGGAACAGTTTGGGAGAGGGAGGGGTTTTAGGTTGTGTGTTGTGAGTTCCAAAAATGTTTACTTAGTTTAAAGCTCAATATATAAAAACGTGGCACTTTACAGTGAACAGGAGGTCTATTTGTATTAAAAACAATAAATAGTTTTTCATTTAAATGTCTGGAAGAGCTCAAAAATAAAAACGACAATTGATATTTCCGTTGCCTTTTTTGAGTTGATCTAAATGTGACTGATTGTGTTAAATGGGCATATAATATCGTATCGTTGTCCAAATAATCGATATTGTATCGTATCGTGATGAAACTGGTGATTCCCACCCCTACAGAGCAGTGCATCGCTCTTAACACTTTGAGTTTCTTTACAAAGTACAGTTCTAAATGACCTTATAATTTAACAGAGAAGTGCGTCGCTCACAACTCAACAACAGAGCAGTGCATCGCTCTTAACTTTGAGTTTCTTTACAAAGTTCAGTTTTGAATGACAACAGAGCAGTGCTCTTAAAATTACAGTGCATAGGAGGTAGTGAGATCAAATTTGCATAGAACCGACACATGAATTTGATAGAAAGTGTATAAAAGTATGTAGGGTAAGATTAGTGCAGGTGAAGTACAATTTGTGTCAGGATATCCCTGATGTTTCATTGAAATGCCTGAGCAAAGAGGTTTTAAGGTTTTAAAGGTGACATGCATTATAAATGTCTTTTTTCAGTGTCCAGCATAGAGCTGCCGCGGTTACCATATTACCGCGGTATCGCTGTTACATCACGCCCACCGCAGAGTTAAGCTGAATACCGCATCACTGCTGTTTTTTATAATAATAATAAGAAGAAGAAAGAGGGGGGGGTAACCGCCGGGCGCTACCACCCCTGCCCGCGACACCGAGTGAACGGCGCACGACCAGAGGGGAGACTTCGAATCCCCCCCGCCTCTCCCCGAGGGAGAGGGGAGTTGGGAACCGCGGCGGCGCGCGAGGGGCTGGAGCCACACCGTGCTCAGGTTTTATGGTTCTCGTTAAGTCGGGCTCGCCCGGTCTTCCCCGGCCGCGGCTCACCCATCCTTTCGGGGGGGGATCCGGAGTCGGGACACCGGTCGGGACAGAGCCCTGGGGACTACAGGTATTCACTCTTGGTCGACGGGAAGGGGAGAGAGGCGCGCGCCTCAGCTCCTCAACAGACCCGTCCACCGTCTACCTCGAGTGAGCCGTTGTACCTCACTGCAAGCGTCAATAAACAGTGTTCACTGTTCAGTAGCCTATGTTGTCTTGTGTTTCACTTTCAATAACGAATGCGTGCTTGCCGAATCCCAAACAATATTCATGCTGCAAAGTCATCCTCTAAATATAGACATTTAGACTAGAGGCAGGCTATATGCTATAAAGAATATAGAAAAAAAAAATGCATTCAATTTTTGTATTTTTTTTTTGTGGTTACCGCGGCGGTTTCAATAGCTTCGCAAATTTGTGCTGTAAGGAAAAAATCAATACCGCGGCAGCCCTAGTCCAGCATTGTATTATAGTAATAGGAGTTAGTATCAATGTGTTTGTGTCTCTAAATTCCATATTGCGGATTGCCGTCATTCAGGTCATTCATTTCCTGGTCCATTTTAAATCAGGTCGTTCTGATTTGACACGCATGGTGACGTCACGTGGCGCTGGGGAAGCGGATAGTGATCCGATTGGCTCTGTGGTTGGAGCCAATGCCCGCCCACAATCTACCTGGGCAGCCCTCAACATACAGCAGGCAGACCGCAGGAAAGAAGTGCAGTAACTTGCCTAACGTCCACGATGAGCAAAACACGCAGGACATGTGCTGTTCCTGGCTGTAAAGCGCGTAATACGTCTTTGCACACTTTTCCCCGAGGATGTCGTGCTTCGCCAGCAATGGACCAAGTTCATTTTTGGATTTTTGCAAAGACGAGGGACTTTATGCTTCCGTGATTTCCTGGCTGTTGCTAAAGAAGAAGGGACCTAGCCTGTAAGTCTTTGAGACCGAAAGAAAGCATCGAATCAGTAAGTACATACAGTACGTCGTAATTAGTTAATTAGCAGTAGGACCTCGTTCATTCATCCGTTTGTGTATTACGGTACTCTTCCATGTGTGTGCGCCAAGACAGTCTAACGTTAGTGCAAGCACTGTGTGTGTGTGCGCGCGTGTGTGTGTGTTTGTTAGACGGACTGAGAGAGCAAGCTAGCTTAGCTAACGTTCTTAGCTCTGTGCTTCGTTGTATATATGTAGACCTACTTGTGTGTATTGCGAATGAATGATTATGTTCCTAACTAACGTCGTTAGTACAAGTGCCGTGTGTGTGTGTGTGTTTGTTAGACGGACTGAGAGAGCAAGCTAGCTTAGCTAACGTTCTTAGCTCTGTGCTTCGTTGTATATATGTAGACCTACTTGTGTGTATTGCGAATTAATGATTATGTTCCTAACTAACGTCGTTAGTACAAGTGCCGTGTGCGTGTGTGTGTGTTAGACGGATTGGGAGAGCAATCTTATTCTTCCAGGAATTTGTTTTCCCAAAATCGTATGGCATGGGTACCTGCTTCGGTGTCATCCCTTTGTGGATTGTATTGTATCGAAAACGTATGCTTGAGCCATATTTGTTTGTGTATTAGGTTCACTTTGGCGTTAGTAGAGTAGTATGGCCAGAACTATTTGGTGGGTGGCTGTCACTCAAAGCATTCTGAAAGTATGGGCGGAGCCAAGCCAATAATAAGAAAATTATACTTTTGAGTACTCCATTAGAAATATAATTTTTTTTTTTTTTTTTTTTAAATAAAGCTTACAGATGTCTTCCATAGACTCACAGGAATTGTGTAAAGTTGCCCAAATAGTGCTAGGAATAGCAATGCAGGTCCCCTTTAAGCTGTCTTTTGAAGATGTCTAGCGAGTTGGCTTCCCTGATGTTTTGGGGTAGTTTGTTCCATAGTTTTGGGGCATAGTTGATAAAGGCTGCATTACCAATCCTCTTTTGACTGTTTCTGGGAGCCTCTAGTAGTCCAGCAGCTGATGATCGCAGTGTTCTTGCTGGCCTGTAATTTATTAGAGTGTTGGCGATGTAGCTAGGTCCCTGTCCATTTAGAGCTTTGTATGTAAGGAGAAGGACCTTAAAGGGGACATGTCTTGCTATTCCTTTCACTATTTGGGCAACTTTACACAATTCCTGAGTCTATGGAACACATCTGTAAAGTAAAAAAAAAAAAAAATCATTGTTTTGTATTTCAAATCAAGTACTGTAAGGCAGCATTTTTCCACTTCAAGATTTCAAGACGTTTTGGGCTGGGCTCCGCCCATAAGCGCTTTGAGTGCCCCTTTTCATGATATTTGATGCCTCTGATTGGCCCAATTTAGTTTAAATCTGTATGCATCTACAAATCATATTATACCAGGTAGCCAATTGACGGAAAATCCGTCACGACTCCGAATCAAATTGACGGAACTCCGAATCAAATTGACGGAAATCCATCTCAAGACGGAACGCTTTAATGCCCGCTAAGAGTGAAGAGAAGCCACTAGAGTTCAATATTAAACATCTAGCTAAGAGTGAAAAGAAGACACTACAGTTCAATATTAAACATCTAGCTAAGAGTGAGGAGAAGACACTACAGTTCAATATTAAACATCTAGCTAAGAGTGAGGAGAAGACACTACAGTTCAATATTAAACATATAGCTAGGAGTGAGGAGAAGCCACTACAGTTCACATCTCCCTGGGTGTTCCCATTTCAGGCAGAAGCCCAAAGACACCAAGGATCTGGGTCAAAGTTTCTAATTCTATCAAATATTTATTTGAATGTATTAAAAACTGCCAGACTATTTTGGAAAATCTGAGCGTGCGGGTTCTCGTTCACAATTCAAATGAATAAAAGCGGCAGTGGCCTGTTGGGATGTTAGATCCTATTTGAAAAACTGATTTTATATGTCTGCTCATTTTACCCTTGCTATTATTTTACTCACTTACTTTACGCCCCACTATCCGCTAGGTCAGGTGCATACTATAACCTTCCGATTCACATACCTGCTCTGTGTAACTTGATCTGTGGTTGCAGAATGATATCCAGCAGCTTGCGCTGGCGGTCGACCTCCTGCTTTGACCGTACGGCTTCCTCCTGGAACTGTGCCATCACTCTCTCCACCAGCACCATGATCTCCTCCGCCACCGCCATCAGCTGCTCCGTCACCACCGCCCTCTGCAGTGGCACTTCTGGAAAAAGGAACGTTGTCATTGAAATCATTAGCACATTATACTTTATTCAGGATAGCAGTCCGATTATTGAGTGTTGTTCATTAAATCTGCATTTTTTCATTAAGCCTTTTACATTAAATCACCCATAGAAGCCGTAATAAACCTGTCCCTGTTGTAAAACATTTTGGGCCTCACTAAGAATGACTCATGGAAATGTTCTTTAAATGATTTAGCATCAAATAATAAATAATAATAAATGTTCATAGAAAATCTTGCTGAATGTGCCCCATGTGCTCTGGAGACTCACAGCGATGGAACAGAGCCAGGCATATAGGCATTACACCCCTTCCTGACAGGGAGCGACGCGAGCGAGCGTGATTGCGAAAATGATTAAAATGTATTCGTTTCAATCAGACTATCCTGACCTACCGTGAGCGACAGCGAACTGAGCGGTGATGTCGTTCCCCCCTCAAATATTCGCTCGCCGTGTCTCTAGTTGAGCGATTACTTGGCAGAGTCACGCCCCTAAACACTTTTTATTGGTCAAGAATTGCAGGCTGCTTTGCCCCCGTTAACACACACACAGACACACTCGGACACGCGCCGCCTCATATCAGGACAGTGTCACGCGCGATTTCGTCTCCAGTTCGCTCGCTCGCTGCCTGTCAGGAACCAGTGTTAGGCCTTATGGCACTAGGTAACAAATAGCAACCAAACATATAGGCATTAGGCCTTATGGTACTAGGTAACAAATAGCAACCAAACGTATAGGCATTAGGCCTTATGGCACTAGGTAACAAATAGCAACCAAAACGTATAGGCATTAGGCCTTATGGCACTAGGTAACAAATAGCAACCAAATGTATAGGCATTAGGCCTTATGGCATTAGGTAACAAATAGCAACCAAATGTATAGACATTAGGCCTTATGGCACTAGGTAACAAATAGCAACCAAACATATAGGCATTAGGCCTTATGGCATTAGGTAACAAATAGCAACCAAATGTATAGACATTAGGCCTTATGGCACTAGGTAACAAATAGCAACCAAACGTATAGGCATTAGGCCTTATGGCATTAGGTAAGAAATAGCAACCAAATGTATAGGCATTAGGCCTTATGGCACTAGGTAACAAATAGCAACCAAACGTATAGGCATTAGACCTTATGGCACTAGGTAACAAATAGCAACCAAACGTATAGGCATTAGGCCTTATGGCATTAGGTAACAAATAGCAACCAAATGTATAGGCATTAGGCCTTATGGCACTAGGTAACAATAGCAACCAAACATAGGCATTAGGCCTTATGGCACTAGGTAACAAATAGCAACCAAACGTATAGGCATTAGGCCTTATGGCACTAGGTAACAAATAGCAACCAAACATATAGGCATTAGGCCTTATGGCACTAGGTAACAAATAGCAACCAAACGTAATGTATAGGCATTAGGCTTTATGGCACTAGGTAACAAATAGCAACCAAACGTATAGGCATTAGGCCTTATGGCACTAGGTAACAAATAGCAACCAAAACGTATAGGCATTAGGCCTTATGGCACTAGGTAACAAATAGCAACCAAATGTATAGGCATTAGGCCTTATGGCATTAGGTAACAAATAGCAACCAAATGTATAGACATTAGGCCTTATGGCACTAGGTAACAAATAGCAACCAAACATATAGGCATTAGGCCTTATGGCATTAGGTAACAAATAGCAACCAAATGTATAGACATTAGGCCTTATGGCACTAGGTAACAAATAGCAACCAAACGTATAGGCATTAGGCCTTATGGCATTAGGTAAGAAATAGCAACCAAATGTATAGGCATTAGGCCTTATGGCACTAGGTAACAAATAGCAACCAAACGTATAGGCATTAGACCTTATGGCACTAGGTAACAAATAGCAACCAAACGTATAGGCATTAGGCCTTATGGCATTAGGTAACAAATAGCAACCAAATGTATAGGCATTAGGCCTTATGGCACTAGGTAACAATAGCAACCAAACATAGGCATTAGGCCTTATGGCACTAGGTAACAAATAGCAACCAAACGTATAGGCATTAGGCCTTATGGCACTAGGTAACAAATAGCAACCAAACATATAGGCATTAGGCCTTATGGCACTAGGTAACAAATAGCAACCAAACGTAATGTATAGGCATTAGGCTTTATGGCACTAGGTAACAAATAGCAACCAAACGTATAGGCATTAGGCCTTATGGCACTAGGTAACAAATAGCAACCACATGTATAGGCATTAGGCCTTATGGCACTAGGGCATAAAATAAAATATTGTTTGTTTCCTGTTGGTTGTTAGTTAACCCATTCCCTGCCACCACTTTGATCATCTTATACCATTCTCTGCCAGTACTGTAAGTCTATGGAGATGTTCACCTTCTTTGCAGGGCTATAACTTTTTAAATTGTATTGCTAAATTGACATTACTATGGCTCATTCAACATCGATTATCTATCGTTCAGGATGTAGGAACGTTTTACTTTTTCATTCACACATTCATACGAAAATACCGTCTAGAGCATAAATATGTTTTCATCGTTTTCTGCAGTATTTCCTAGAACGTGAGATATAGACATAAATGCATATATTTAGTGATGCACCGATGTGAAAATTGTGGCCGATACCGATAACCGATATTAATATTGCTGTTCTGGCCGATACCGATATTTACCGATGTCGATATCTCTGTATAGAAAACACTTTTTTATGATAATCAAATAAAGAGCTATTTTCCAAAACGCATAATTTTTTTACTTTTGTAACTTATTTTCAGAAATGACTGATATTTTTAACAATTTAAGGCCAAAACATGTAAAAAGAAAAAAAAAGATTTTAATTTTTTTTTTTAATATCGGCCCTATCTTGATATCGGACCGATACCGATGTGTAAAAAAACTGCCATAGGGGGAGCTCCAGTAGCTCACCACGTACCGCGAGTGCTATTTCAGCGCCGTGAACAACCGTGCTCGTCACGGATCTGGGGCTGAGCGAGTTCGAATCCCGGACTGCAGCCGTGCCTTTCCCAGAGTGTCTTCCCCCCCATCTGAACCCTTTCAGCCTGCTTCTGTCGGTCGAACTTGACCAAGTATAAATGCGATAAACGTATAAAAGAGCCAGGGAAATGGCCAAAGTTAAAAAAAAAAAAAAAAAAAAAAAAAATGCCATATCGGCCGATATTATATCGGCGGCCGATATATCGTGCATCACTACATATATTAGATTATCAAATGCCGTTTGATACCGATCAACGCTATATTAAAAATGTCAACTGTACATGGTCCTAAACGTTATGACTGATCATGCGCGGGTGAACGGAGGTACTTTATAATTTCGTGACCGACGTTAAATGATTTATGTAGTATGGGTGATATATAGATCAGAGCAGTTTGTATCGAAAATGATAAACAAAAACGCTGAAACTCACGGCAGCTTCCTTGTAGCGTTGGGCGATGAGATTGGAGCAAACAGATCCCAGTTATGTGATGTGGATCGAGGCGATCGAGTTCCGGTTTGTATAATACTAATATACGCCCAAATCATGTGGATTATTGAGTTATGGCAACGATCTATATCCACGGTGTGCGTCTTGAGTCCCGGGACGATAAACAAGTGGCCGGACGGAATTAGGGGGCGGACCGAGCTGCAACAGGCATTTCCGGTTTGGCAACTCGCCGATCAGCCACCAGGTGGCAGTATTGAAGCGTTGCAGAGTTGTGCTGAGTCCTACAGCATCAGCCAAGACTCCGTGGGTGAAATATGAATACCATGGCGAAAATATGAAATATGAACTTGAAACACGTCGTACGCCGTTATTGACAGAATTCGCATGAACTTGAAACCCGTCGTTTGACGTTATTGGCGGAAAAAGGGTTAAGGCCATGGGTAGGTAGAGAATTTATTTTATTTTATTCTTTCCCTTTTTTACAATAAAGTTTCATAAAAATCTTAGTCAAACCTTTAGTATTATGGATATTAAACATGCTGGCAGAGTATATGCATTCATGTTGTCGTGAACATTTTAATTAAATAAAGAAATTCCCTATCCATAGTCGCCGTGGGAAAAAATAAAATAAAAAATAAAATAAATTCCCTACCTACCCATAACTGACAACCAACAGGAACCAATTTATTTTGTTAGGCCTTATGGCATTAGGTAACGCATATCATCAACCAAATGTATTAGGCCTTATGGCATTGGTAACACATAGCAACCAGGCATACTAATATCTACAGATATGTAAAAAGGATTATGTACAGGTATGTACAGGGACAGATGTGGATAGATAATAGGTAATGCATAGCAACCAGGCGTATAGGCATTAGGCCTTATGGCATTGGTAATGCATAGCAACCAGGTGTAACGCCACAATCTTTTCAAAATCGGAGATCAGAAGATCCCAGTTGGAAAATGGGAATTACAACCTCATTGCAATCCAGTCCCCAGCTGGGAAATAAACCATACTAGACGATGTAAAATATGTAATGTGTCTAAGGGAGAAGCATGTGACCCCAGAATCAGCTGGTGTTTGTGTGGCTGGTTCGGAGCACCACAAATATGTTTAATAACTGTTATTATTTGGCTACAACACAGGTATTGGTAGTAATCCAGCTTCAGTCGTCTTCTAAAGATCAAAACAATGTTGTTTACACTTTACAGTTATAGTGTATGCAGCGGCCATGTTGAAATGACTTGAGATAACTGCATCTCGGAAAAGCTGCAGGGGTCATTGAGAGACCAACCCTGGGTATTCCCCTACTTGGAATATCCACTTTCGAGGGCCGTTCCATTGCATTTTTCCTAGTAGGAGGTTGGATTTGTCCTAATTCCCACTTCATTTACATTTAGTAATTTAGCTGACGCTTTTATCCAAAGCGACTTACAAGTTCTGTACGACAAGTCATCAGGAAGGGCACAACTCTATCAGCTGAGTAACAATGTTCATCAAAGTGTTGAGTGCTACAGTGTAGGTTAGTTTATTAGGACAAGTGCATGACAGTAAGGTTAGATAGGGTTCGATTTTTTTCTTTTTTCTTTCAGATAATGGTTGAAGAAGTGCGTCCTTACTTAGTCGACGGCAAAAGATTGGACGGCTTTCTGCTGTCCTAACTGGGGTGGGTAGTTCATTCCACCATTGTGGGGCAAGGACTGAGAATAGGCAACTTCTCTTTGATGACCCTGCCAGAGCTCGGATAGGAGTAGGTCTAGGGCTGTCTTAAATACTTCGAAGCTTCGTTCGATGGGCATGGGATTCGAATATGAAAATAAAATTCGATTATTAAAAAAGAAAAAAAAATATATGATTTTTTTTTGGCAAAATCAACTCTGCCTCTCTTTGTTAACTACAACAAGCAATGCTGTTTGTTATTTAAGATGAGGTCGGACTCTGCACTGACAGATTTGTGTTCATTGTGCTGCTTTTATAAAGCCTCAAATGACGGCTTACAATATTTCATGAAAGCAAAGTGTTTCGTTTGTCTAAGATTTAAAAAGGTTTAAACTTTACAGCACTGACAACGTTGGACAAAGTGCTGTACAAGTCCCACAGGCACAGCATTAAAAAAAAGAATAAATAAATAAATAAAATAAATGTAATATATATTTTACTTCGAATTAAAATCGAATCTCGGCCCCGAAGCTTAGAATTCCAAAAAAAAATCTAAGGTCAGCCCTAAGTAGGTCTGAGGCGGCCAGAAGATGCAGAGCATAGGGGTCTTGGGCCAACATGGGCCAACATGGGCACTCTGTCCACCCTGATAAAACCTCAAAAACCTGGGGGTCTTTTTTTACTCTGAGCTAAAACTAGACAGACAAGTGCGAGCAGTGGCTCAGTCCTGCTTCCTCCAGCTGCGCACCATCGCAAAAATAAAAACATTCCTCTCCCCCAGCGACCTTCAAAGGGTCATCCTCACTCATATTTTCAAGACTGGATTACTGCAACGCCCTCTACTCTGGTGTCGCTAGGGCTGACCTTCGAAGCTTTTTTTGGCAATCGAAGCTTCGGGCCGAGCTTCGATTTTAATTCGAAGCAAAATATATATATATATATATATTAATTATAGTTTTTTTTTTATCTTATGTTGTGGGACTTGTACAGCACTTTGGTAAACTGTGTTGTTTTTAAATGTGCTCTATAAATAAAGTGGATTGGATTAATTAATTAAGGCTGTACAGTGCGACATATATGTTGCACGTGCGACACTGATGTCAGTCTGTGCGATGAAAGGATTGACTTCAATAGCACTGGTGCGATGGCCCGCGATGGCCCGCTATCCACTTGGTACTTGTAGTCTTGTGCGATTAAATACAATGTCCCTTCTGCGTAAGACTCCATATATCAAACACCAAATCCCATAATCCCTAGCGAACAATATCCCCGCGAGTTGCGAGCAGTGACTCATATCCGCTCGGCTCAGCTCACAACACAGCAGGTGAGCAGGACTCGTCTCAGCAGCGTTTGGAACGCGGACATTGAAACAGAGCTAGTGGATAGTGTTGTCGCGACCCAAAACAAATCCCTGCTGTTTTATTCGGCAACGGGTCAAATGCATATAACATGCTTTGCAATCCTCGCGTCATAAAGTCCGAAATGAACGTTAGCATGAGCTAACAACAAGCTGTTCATAGCCATATAGAGAGAACAGCAGACGGGCAGAGTGAGGAGGACGGGGCAGACATTCTCCCTTCTCTGTGTGTGTGTGTGCGTTTGGAAAGATCACATGAAGTCAGACGAGTATATTATATTGATAGTAAATGTACTGAGGGTGGACAGATAATGTTGATATTTAAACATAAAAAATACAACACAAAATAAATGTATTCATGATCATGCAACATAAAACGGTTGCGTGTTGTGAGTTCCAAAACATTTAACTTAAAGTTTAAAGCTCAATATATCAAAACGTGGCACTTTACAGTGAACAGGAGGTCTATGTGTATTAAAAACAATAGATTGTTTTTCCTTTAAAAGTCTGGAAGAGGTCAAAAATAAAAATGTCAAATGATATTTCCGTTGCCTTTTTTGAGTTGATCTAAATGTTACTGATTGTGTTAAATGGGCTTATGTTATGATATCGTATCATATCGTGGCATATATCAGCAAATATCGTATTGTTGTCCAAAGAATCTATATCGTATCGTATCGTGATGAAACTGGTGATTCCCACCCCTAGTAGAGTCCATACACCCAACACCAAATCCATAATTCCTTACACGTAACGTGTCTGGCTGTGTGACGTCAACTTGTCAGCATAAAATGACAGCCAAACATGGCACTGCAACTAAATAACACAAATACAATAGGCACATTTGTGACTGTTACAAATATAACACATTTTATACTTGTGCTACAAGATTTTGGCCTGTGCTACAAAACGATCAACCTCTGTAGCACCAGTGCTATGTGCAAAAAAAGTTAACGTACAGCCTAAGTAGCCCCTTTCGTGACTGTGATGCAGCCAACAAGGTTTCACTCGGCTGCGCTGCCTGGGTGCAGTGGGGCTGCTCTCACAGCCAACGACATGACATTACATAATTATGTTGCAACCTTCGTCTATCAAGCAAACAATTATATTATATTTAATTTATAATTATATCAGACAATGCACCTACAAAAGCAGATGATTACAATTAAATTAGCCAACTTGGTAACACATTAGTCATAGCAGCATAGGCATAGCCTTATTAATGCTTTGTGTGGCGTCGCCGTCGTGTACAACGATACTTACGTTTTTTAGGTGATTTGACAAAGTTGTTGTAGAGTTGTGATATGCCATTTTCTTCTGGCATATCTGGCACTCGGCTTTTTGGGCATTGTCTTTGCATATTTTAAAGTGTAACCACACGTCTGATGACTTCTTCGTCGACATGTCTGCTGCACATGTCCTTGTTGTTTTCAACACAGATAATCTCCACGTGCTTGTTGTAGAGAGGTGGAGTCGAGGTGCCGCTTACTTTCGTTTCATTGGAATGGAGGCGCAAGATTTGAGGTAAAAAATAATATATATATATATATATATATATATATATATATATTTTTTTTTTACTTCGATTTTTTTTTATGTTCGAAGCTTGTGCCATCGAACGAAGCTTCGAAGTATTTAACACAGCCCTAGGTGCAGACAAATATATTTCCGCCTCCAACTCGTCCAGAACGCAGCCGCCAGGCTCGTGACGGGCACCAAGATGAGGGACCACATCTCCCTAGTCCTTGTATCCCTACACTGGCTCCCGGTAAAACAACAAATACATTTCAAAATCCTCGTGTTCACATACAAAGCCATAAACGGTCTCGCCCCAGCCTACATAAAATAACTCCTGGTCCAATCAACCAACTCCAGCTCCCTCCGTTCTAAGTACAACCAAATCTGCCTAAAAATCCCCCACACAAGACTGGTGAGAAAGGGAAACCGGGCTTTCGCAGTCACAGCACCGACCCTCTGGAACAAGCTCCCACTCAACCTGAAATCTGCAAGCACTCTACGGACCTTTAAAGCCATGCTCAAAACCCACCTTTTCGCCATAAACAATCCATGAGCTCGTTTTTTGTATTGTTGTATGCGTGGTGTATTATGTCTGTTTTCTATCTGCTTGGTTGGACTGCCTGTATTTTTTCAGTTTTTTCGTATGGTTCCTGTCTTTTTTGTTTATCTTTTCTCTCCCGGGACACGCCCTGGGCCGATGTAACTATTGGTTGAGGGGCGCAATATAAATAAATGTATCATATCATATCATATTGTAGGGCTGGGCAATATGGCAAAAAATTATATCACGATAAGGATATGATAATGTTATATCACTCGATATCGATAATCATCGATATTGTTCTAAGTATTAAAAAGATTTTTTTTTAACAGATGTATGTCTATTTTGCAGCAATTCTTTGTCGTTGCCGCCATCTTTAGTGTTACAGGCCCTCACACTCCAGTTCTCAGGCTGCAGCTGGTTTGAAAGCGAAAGTAAACAGGCTTCTCTGCTGGCTGTGGCTCCACGGGAGTTGAATAGTTCTGGCTCTGCTAGTTTCTTTTCTATCTTTTGGTGCTTTTTTGATGGACAAACCACCACACATGTGCACCATGACTGGAGACTAGGTCTGCTAGCACACATAGCCTGCTACTGTGTACAGACGGTTTCAAACTATTTTAAATTAGAAAGCAAACAAAATAAATGGACAAGAGAAAAATAAATCTCAATTTGGTCAGTATTGTCATTTGGACAAGCAAAGCCATTACTTTAAGTTGCAGGCAAGAAAGACACGTCTGTCCACTGTCTCTGGTTTTAAAACTGCCCTGTTGCAGGTCACACACAAAAATAATATATATGTTTTTATTGATATTTCTTTTAATTATCGATCGATATAGATTAAAATTGTCGTTTTATCACCCAGCCCTACTACATTGTTTACAGTTCATCATTAAATCATATGGACAGGACAACTGATATCATCGACAATAACATAATTTAGATATGACTTTTTATTATGCATCAATTCAACTGAATAAGGGGGTGACCAGACCAGACCAGACCAGGGGGCAACTCGCTTTAAGGTTAGTAAAGAGCTTCATCCGAGAAGTGGGAGTCTGTATCCAGCTCTGGGAAGAAAAGCAGGAGACTCTTGTGAAATTAAGAGTGAGACGGAAAATTGCTTATACCAGTAAAGGTAGAGGAGGCCTATTTGATTGAGCAACAGATTAGCCAAGTTTTGGGTCTTAGAAACGTATTGACATTTTAAACCCTGAATGTCATTCAGCTGATGTTTATTAAAAGGGATTTGTTATATTTCAGGTGCATACTGATGACGTATTTGACCTTTTTCTGATGATTTACAAACAAGGGTAAACTAGGCTAATGATTTGGCTAGTTTACAATATTGAAATTGACATTCCTGATATTTAAGGAGTTGAAACCTATTGCACAAGTCAACATAACGTGCGTTTTCACGTTTGATTTTCCCGCCTATTGATTGTACCGCCTGCCTTCCCTCTTTCTATATTTCAACCTCTGATGTACTTGAATAGAGGCATTGCACTGAATGTTTATGTAGGTCTCTTTCTTCCAGGATGGCTGCCTGTAACATAACAACCATTATTTTGTGCAAGAGACAACGGTTGCCATGTGCAAAACATAGGTTGCTATGTGTTTATTTATGAGACATTATTATATATACCGTAAATCCTCTAATAGTGACGTGTATTCAATTAAAAACCGACTCTATTAATGAGCGGGTGCGCTGTTGAAATAAGCAATTATAAGCCGACCTCCTAATACAAGCCGGGTTACTAATAAACGCGTGAGCGAACCTCCCCTTACTTCCGTATATGGAACACGGGTCGCGCGCAGCACGTAACACAACAACAACAGAGCAAGCATGGCTACCGGTACTAAACAGAGACGAAAGTTTGACGTTAAGTTTAAAGAGGACGTTTTGAGGTATGCGGCGGAGCATTCGGGAGTAGGGCTGCACGATTTTGGGAAATAATCTAATTGCGATTATTCTGACAGATATTGCGATTGCGATTTGCGATGCGATTATAACATATTTAAAAATTTTTTTACAAGAAGCATGTTGCTGCTTTCTGTAGTCGGGTCCCAACTGCAAAATTACTGTATTACCCTGTATTATACACTTTTACTATCATGTAGACTATTCTGCTTTGTGTTTACATGTGATGTATTGTATACATGCACATTTATTATGTTCTTGTGTGATGTATCGCACATTTTATTGCTGTGTGATGTATTGCAAATGTTATTGCTGTCATCTTGGCCAGGTCTACCTTGCAAAGGAGATCTTGTATCTCAATGGGACTTCCTGGTTAAAAAAAAAAAAAAAAAAAAAAAAAAAAAAAAATTAATTGCAGGCTTGGCGATTTGATAATTGCATCATTCCAAATCGCGATTTCGATTAAAAAACGATTAATCGTGCAGCCCTATTCGGGAGAGAAAGCCACAAAGCACTTTAACATTGATTCCAGACAAATCCGATATTGGAAAAAACAAAGGAATGAGCTGAAAGCAGCGGACGGTAAAAGAGCACGCATAACTGGAAGAGGGAGGGGAAAAAAGTGAGCGAGGAGATGGAGACACTACTTTCCGAGTGGATTTATGCATTGCGCGACAAACACAACCGTCTGTCGCGCAAAATGATACAAAGAAAAGCAATGGAAATCTACCCAACAGTGAGTGATGGAGGCAAGGCATTGACACAAAATGTTGATTTATTCATTATGATCGGTTTGAAAATTAGAAATATAGGCCTCTCTCTTATACATGCCTCCTTTCAATAAAAGCCTGGTACCCGCTACAGTTGAAACAAATACAAGCCCGGGTCACTATTGGAGGAATTACGGTATTAAAAAAAAGAAATGAGTGTCTTATTACTGGATCTTGTAAACAGGTCACATTATTACAGTAATATCATGCTTTTTGAGTGTTTTACCTGCTCTACCACTGCACAGAAATTAGGCATTTTCTTTCGTGGTTACCACTGGTTACAGGCAGCCATGCTGGAAGAAAATAACTAGCCTACACAAATATCCCGTGCAAGGTCTCTATTAAAGATATTTAACTGGAATTATGACTGGTCAGAAATTGTAAATATCTGAAACTGGAATTACAACTGGTCATAAATCAGTTGTAGATATCTGAGAAAGTTGTACAGATATCTTGAATTGGAGCTTTGACTAGTAAAAATATAATTTACAGATATCTTGAATTGGGGGCGGCTAAGTGGCACAGTGGGCAAGGCGCTCGCCACTAACGCAGGAGATGCTGGGTTCGAGCCCAGCTCTCGGCGTTGCTTCCGGCTTGGCTGGTCGTTCATACTAATACAATTGGCAGTATTAGGGGGTGGGAAAGCCGGTGGGTGGGGATCGGACGTTGTGGACAACGACTCCTACAGGTCGGTTGGTGCGCCTGTAGCAGAATCAGGAAGCAACGGGGGCAGCGTGAGCCTCCCACGCGTTACTCCTCGCCGCTGAGAGATCGCGCTGTACAGGTGAAAAGATGCGACAGCTGCCTCCTTGTGTACCGGAGGGGACACGTGATGCAAGGCTTGGTCCACATTGCAGCCGACCAGTGGGAGGCATGGTCTAACAACGTTCGAGACATGGGAGGGTAGAATTGGATAATACAAAATTGGGATGGGAGAAAAAAATAGAAAAAAAGTAGATTAAAAAAATTTATATCTTGAATTTGAGCTTTTGGCAAAGATTTTGGTAAAATGACGCTGCAGATATCAGTCATAATTTATAAATATCCAGTCTAGCTAATAAATGTTCAAACGGCTTCCTCTATCTAACCTCTTTGGCTCCATCTAGCCTATATCCTTTCTATATACCTACTTATACACCTGCATAAGCGAACACCACCAGGGCCCTGGCGGAGCTACAGGGGCATCTCAACATCCACCAGATCAAGCACCCGGACGCAGCCATGATCGTAGCCGGCGATTTCAACCAGGCGAAGCTGAAGAAAGTGATGCCATCCTTTTTTCAGCACATCGCCTGCTCCACCAGGGGAGGACACACGCTGGATCATTGCTACACCCCGTTTAGAGCCGGGCTACAAGCACATCGGACCATGACTCCATCTTGCTTTTTCCTGCCTACAGGCAGAGATCACGTGACGCCGTCGTGTCACGTGAGGTAAAGAGATGGTCCGACCAATCAGAGGCCACGCTTCAGGACGCTCTAGAGGACGTGGACTGGGGAATGTTCCAAGGAAGCGCCAGTGACGTCAGCGAGTTCGCAGATACTGTTGTTAGCTTCATAGCAACCTTAGCTGATAGTATCGTCCCCACAAAAAAAGCGAGGGTGTTCCCGAACCAGAAACCGTGGGTGGACAGTACTATCAGAGCAGCTCTGAAAACTCGCACCACTGCTTACAACCTGGGCAGAGAGACAGGAAACATGGAAGAGTACAAGGCAACAGTCTATACTCTGCGCAAGGCTGTAAAACTTGCTAAGAGGACGTATGCTGACAAAATGGAAACACAAATGGCACAGAATGACACAAGAGGCTTATGGCGGGGACTGCGGACGATAACTGACTACAAAGTCAGCGCCCCTCAATGGGGAGCGACGACGCCTCTCTCGCGGATCAACTCAACTCCTTCTACGCTCGGTTTGGGGCAAACAGTGG
This sequence comes from Notolepis coatsorum, assembly GCF_963971535.1. Taxonomy (NCBI): domain Eukaryota; kingdom Metazoa; phylum Chordata; class Actinopteri; order Aulopiformes; family Paralepididae; genus Notolepis; species Notolepis coatsorum. The sequence continues at coordinate 51,813,167 of NC_140179.1, read as the reverse complement.
CGACGCTAGCTCACCGGCTAGTGACGTCAATGGCGCCAGGCGGTCAGGGTGGGGGGTCAGACCTCCAACACCATCACCCTGAGCATCGGGTCCCCCCAGGGCTGTGTTCTGAGCCCCCTGCTGTACTCACTATATACACACATGACTGTGTGGTCAAGTTCAGCTCCAACTCCATAGTGAAGTTTGCGGACGACACAGTGGTGGTGGGGCTGATCTCGGACAACGACGAGAAGGCCTACCGGGAGGAGTTTTTATTTATTATTATTATTTTTTATTATCTTTTTCCCCCTCCTTCTTTTTCCGATTTTTTCTCCCATCCCACCCTTCCTGGTTGTTGCGCACTTTCCCCTACTGTTGGTCCGAGAGGCCGGAGACTGTCACATGCTTTCCTCCGACGCATGTGCAGCCTGCCGGCAGCCAGCCTGGCCGCGCAGATTCTCACTGGGAGAGTGTAACGTGTGGGAGGCCGCACTACCTCTCTCCAGATCCTACCCTCGCTGAGCAGGCGCCCCGACCGAATTGTAGGGGTCGCTGTCCACAACGCCCAGGACCCACCCGCCAGCTTTCCCACCCTCTAATACTGCCAATTGTATTAGTGTGAACGGCCAGCCAAGCTGGTGACAACGCTGGGAGCTGGATTTGAACACGCAAATCCAGCATCTCCGGCGTTGGTGACGAACGCAATCTCCGCTACGCCACCTGACCGCCCTACCGGGAGGAGGTTGAGGTACTGGAACGCTGGTTCCAGGACAACAGCCTGCTTCTGAACATTGGTAAAACCAAGGAGCTGATCGTGGATTTTAGGAGAAGACAGCAGGGGACACACACCACTGAGGATAAACAGGGCTACCGTGGACAGGGTGAGCAGCTTCAAGTACCTGGGGGTCCACATCTCAGAGGATCTGACATGGACAACACACACTCAGTAGTAAAAAAAGGCGAAACAGCGCCTCTACCACCTGAGACAGTTAAGGACGTTCAGAGTATCTGGGAAGATACTCCAGTCCTTCTACTCCGGAGCTGTAGAGAGCAGCTTGACTGGAAACATCACTGCCTGGTATGGAAACAGCACGGCACAGGACAAGAAGGCCCTACAAAGAGTGGTACGCTCAGCCGAGCGTACCACGGGTATTGCACTACCACCCCTGCAGGTCCTATATAACAAGGTGCAAATCCAGAGCCTGCAGAATAATGAAAGACCCTCACCACCCCAACAACAGCCTGTTCAAGCTGCTGCGGTCAGGCAAACGCCTGCGAACACCAGCAAATAGGACAGAGAGACTTCGGCTCAGCTTCTTCCCCCAGGCCATCAGAGCACTGAACACTGAACTCTCCACACACAAGCACACATGAGCACACACACAACACACACACTGTACACGCTCACACACTAGGAGCCACTTTAACATGAGCACACACACACTCATGCTGCACACGGCACGCTCACACTTATGGTCACTTTACAAAAGGAAAGGTGACCGGTCACTTTAAGAATAGTATAGTATAACTTGAGATTGTATAATATAGCATTGTATAGCAGTGTACATAAAGACCCAGTGCCTCATCCGTAGCTAACAGTGTATTGCACTATCACAGGACCTAGCATGTCTTACCATGCTCTGTAAAAACTCATGTACATATACCGATATGCCCTACTTTGATTACTTGTATTATTGCACAATGTCGTTCTATTGGATTCTTATTATATTATTATTATTGTATTATGCACAATCGTTGCGGGCAAGACCCCCCACATTTCATTGTATACTTGTATGCCGTGACAAATAAAACTATTGACTTGACTTGATAGCCTAACCCATATAACTCTGTATGATAGCATATACAATAATGCTGTGTATAACCGTATATATATACATTTATCTACATCCGTCTGTACATACCTGCATATAATCCTTTTTACATATCTGTAGATCTACAGATATGTAAAAAGGATTATATGCAGGTATGTACAGACAGATGTAGATAAATGAATAAATACGGTAGGTAAGGGAGGCGTGTATGCCTTCTACAACGCTGTTCCAGTTCCGCGTTGCCGCTTTGCGCTCTGATTGGCCGAGCGCGCGCATGCGCATGAGCCGCGACAAGCCCCTCCGACGTGCTGCGATAAGGCTTTCGCCAGCCGGGAGAGTAGGCGCCGCGAGCGGCATCGCTGCGCTCATCAACGCCCCTCCGTGCTCCGGCTTTCAACAGCGGGGAGAGTATTATGGGGCTTATGCCGCGAAGCAGTAACACAACAGTGAACACATAGTTAAGTACGACTGACAGATGCATTGCAACTATGTGTTCACTGTTGTGTTACTGCTTCTCGGCATAAGCCCCATAATAAGACCGTCTCTGGCTTCGTCCAGCGGACACCATGGCGAGCTCAGCGATGCCGCTCGCGGCAGCATACTCTCCCCGCTGTTGAAAGCCTTATCGCAGCACGGAGGGTCGTGGATCCGCAACGCAGCCGACAAACCAATTACATAATCCAACATATGTGTAAAGAAACAACATATTCCAGTTAACGGTATATTTTTTTAATGATTGCTTACGGTATAAATTAGGTTAACTGGAGCTTAGTATTGCTGCCTGGCTGAGGGCCGCGTCGCGGCTCATGCGCATGCTCGGCCAATCAGAGCGCAAAACGGCAACGCGGAACTGGAACAGTGTTGTAGAAGGCATACACGTGTAAGGGAGAGTAGGTAAGGGATATGTATAGTATCTATACTATATAGGGATGCCCCGATCGATCGGCCAGCGATCGGTATCGGCCGATATTCAGTATAAATATGAGATCGGTGATCGGTGATAATGCTTTATTTTCACCGATCGTCAAAACCGATCGAAAAACATGATCCAATTCTTAGCGGAGATCTCACTGCTGACTTCTCTCTCAGACACACAGAGCTGCTTGCAGCGTACGGCTCCTCCTCCTCCCCAGCCCCTCCCACACTTGTTTAAACAAGAGGCTATGCCTCGCAGTCTGCTATAGTCTGGTGCATGCGACGTGAGCTAACGTTGGCTACCTACCGAGCTAACGTTACTGTTTAAACTAAATTACCCAGTGACTACATGAGGCATTGTCTAACGTTATCTAGCTGGCTAGCTACTGATAGCTGCTGATATCAACAAATGCTCCAGCAATAGTCGAGTGCATTATAAGTTACCTCCGTTGACTCGGTAGCTCACATTAGCTCACGTTAGCTCTAAACTAAATAGTTCACTGAGGCGTTGTCTTAACGTTATCTAGCCGGCTAGCAGTAACTACAGATAGCTCCTGATATCAATGTCTTATAACATTGATTCGATGCGTATTCAAGGGCACGCTGAATGTGATTTATACCAATAGGGTCCAGCTGCAGTGCCGGAGAATCCTGGCCGTAGCTGGAGGCTACTTGAGTACACAGACAGTGGAGCTGTTTGCAGATAGCGAGCATTTTGACTTGTTGCGTGGTGGCGTGGTCTCGCATATAATACAACTACAAGTACAAGTCTAATTATATAATATATATATTTTATAAAAAAAAAATTAAAAAGAAATTTAATCAAAAACGATCTGATCGGTATCGGCCGATATGGCTCAAGACGATCGGTGATCGGTATCGGTGGCAAAAAACGTGATCGTGGCATCCCTAATACTATATACATATCCCTTACTAGTCATACCACTGGCCAGTATGACTTACTAGCATAGTGTCTTTATACATGCATCACTGTACATAATACTACAACTCTGTACTTACTGTACATCTAATTAGCACTATTACTCATTTATATATTTTAGATCCAGTTTAATCACATGTACATTGTATATTACCATTATCTGTTAATCAGTGCAGTGGTATTTCATAGAATTGACCATGCCTTGGTAGGATTCAGTGGAGGAGGCATATGAAATGGAGAAAATGAGGAGTGCAGATCATGTAACCCAGGTTTCAGATTCATAACTATTTAGTCATAGGGACATAAATAGTTAATGCCATTGAATAAGAACATAAATAGTTAATGCTATTATGTAAGAACATTTGTGATGTCACAGTATGATGTCATAATAGCACATTCTAGAACATAGAACATTCTAGAACGTTTGTGGTGATGTCGTAATAGACCTTTCTGGAACGTAAAACATTCTAGAACCACAGTATGATGACCTCATGATAGAAAGTTATGGAACCTTCGTGATGTCACCGTATGATGTCATAACCGACATTCTAGAACATTTGGGTCTCTCTATAAGCGGGCGTTTCCTCAGAACGGCAGTTTTTGCATCTTGAAACACTACTGAACAGACTGAATAGACTAAACAACATAGACTGAAACCTGCATTTCTCAACCAAGGTGCCTTGCCTACCGTTTTGCTGTGGAAAGGCCAGGTTTTTCCAGCACCCCGTTCCACCCTGGGCCTGGGAGCAGTTCCAGACCACCCATCACCACGTATGCCCACGCGGGACGAGGCGGTGTGCCGGACCGATACCAGATGGCGAGCCAACCCCTGAACCTCTGATATAGCTCAAGGCTAATGCCAGCCTGATGCGAATACCCCTGTTGCTCAACTCCTGTTACACCAACAGTCCAGTAGGTTTGAACTGATTGAACTTGAATCATAAGAACTTCCAAGGATTGAACTGACCTATATCCTTTTCTGATACACGAACTGATTGAACAAGAATACAAGGACTTCGACCCTGTTCACCTTTTGTTATTTTGATATTGTATTTTGTATTTGATTTGATTTAATTTGATATGGGTTCTGATATTCTCCTATAAGAAGGGAGAATTAAAGGGTAAATACACCCAGTAAGATACTTGAATCCCATTGATTATACATATTGATTATAGTTGTAGTCCTGTAAAGAAAGATGGTTTAAAGGGTAAATTCACCTAATAAGGTATTTGCATTCCTATAACCTGGAATATTTCTATTGGTACTTTGTTTGTGTTACACCTTCAAAGGAAGAGTTTAAAGGAGCATTTCACCTAATAAGGTATTTGCATTCCCTGCACACTTAAAGGTTTAAATTAATATGTTTAAACATTTACCTATTGAAATGATAAACTGATAGTGTTTACTAATGACAAATATCCAACCTTGAACCTAGCTTTTAGCTAGAGATAACCTCAGAGACGTCAGAACCAACCCTAATGTGTCGATGGAATCAACCTAGGACTTGATATTGAACTAACCCTCCCGAAAGGAGAGGTTACTGAAAGAACCAAAAAGGGATACTTCAAACCACTACTTGTACTTTACGTCTGTATGTATTATTACTATCTAGCTAGCGCGCTTTTAATTAAAACACCAGTCATTTTTATAACTCTGTCTCTGGTCTACTATTCTTTTAATTGTGCATATTACTCCTCTCCTCATTCGAACCTAGAACTGTGCCCATGGCGAACAGCTGTTACTATTAGTGACACAAGTGCTACACAGACTTAGTAGCAGAAACTGAACAGTGAGGATGGAAAGACAGGGTTTGTCAGGTGGAAGTAGGATGCAGAGGATTTATAGCATGATCAACTTTATTATTAGTGGGAGAGTTGGGGATTCTGAGATGTCAGAAGAAGCATTGAAAGGCAGTCAGTGGATTTGGTTGAGGAGAAATAATGTCAGCTGGGGGCCAAAGTAAACTAAGGCTAAGACTAAGAGTATTCCTTTTCTTCTCTATTGTTGCCATTTCATGTGTGACATTGGTATCAGGAATTGTTTTATTTTGTGGGCGGCTGGGTGGCGCATCGGACATTGCGCTCGTCACCAACGCAAGAGACACCGGTATCGAATCCGGCTGTCAGCGTTGCCTCCGGCTTGGGCCGGCCGTCATACTGACTCAATTGGCAGAGTCAGCTGGAGGGGAGTCGATGGGTGGTAGTCTGTCGTTGTAAACAGCGACTCCTACAGTTCGGTCAGGGCGCCTGCACAGCAAAGACAGGAGATGGTGGGGGCAGTGTGAGCCTTCCACACGTTACACCTCTGCAATGAGAGTCCGCGCTGGCAGGTGAAAAGAAGTGACTGGCTACCTCCACATGTATCGGAGAGGACATGTGATGGGCTTCTGTCCTGCCTAGGACCGGCCAGTGGGGGGCACATGCGAGCAACGATCAGGGGAGGGGAGGGAGAATTGGCACAAGAGGAAATTGGGATGGGAGAAAAATCACAGAAAAAGGAGGAGAAAATGTAGGTAAAAAAAAAAAATCTTTGGCAAGTAGTGCCAAACTATCATTACACATGGGCAAAACAGAGTCCATTCTCTTCGGTTCAAATAACAAACTCAGCAAGACCGACGGCTTCTCAGTTACAGTGGGTGACAATATTGTCACAAGGAAAGATGAAATTACCTACCTGGGCTCCATCCTAGAGGCTAATCTTTCCTGTGACAAAATGGCATCCAATGTAATAAAAAAAAGTCAACCAACGAACTCGATTCTTGTACCGGATCTCATCTCGTAAACAAGAACACCCTGAAGACTCTGGCAGGAGCACTCATTCAAGGGTACTACGACTATGCTTGCACCTCATGTTTGCAACTTGTTCCTGTTTGCGGACGACTCAGCCCTGCTGGTCTCTGACAAGAACAAGTTACAGGTTGAAAAAACCCTCAGCTCAGAACTAGGCAAAATCTGCATATGGCTCGCTGATAACAAACTATCATTACACATGGGCAAAACAGAGTCCATTCTCTTCGGTTCAAATAACAAACTCAGCAAGACCGACGGCTTCTCAGTTACAGTGGGTGACAATATTGTCACAAGGAAAGAAGATATTACCTACCTGGGTTCCATCCTAGAGGCAAATCTTTCCTGTGACAAAATGGCATCCAATGTAATAAAAAAAGTCAACCAACGAACTCGATTCTTGTACCGGATCTCCTCACTGGTAAACAAGAATACCCTGAAGACTCTAGCAGGAGCACTCATTCAAGGGTACTACGACTATGCTTGCACCTCATGGTACCAAAGCACCTCAAAGGCGCTAAAAACAAAATTACAAACATCTCAAAACAAACTGGTCAGACTACTGCTTGACCTTACTCCTAGAACCCACCTCACCCCTGCCCACTTTGACAACCTAGGATGGCTTAGAGTAGACGACAGAGTACAGCAACTTGCAATGGGCCTGGTCTACAAGATACACTACACGACCAAGGTACCCATGTACATGACAAAATACTTCCCAAAGGTCAGTGAATACCACGATCACAACACCAGAGGGAGCTCCACAAATCATGTTAAACCCAGATTCGGCTCAAACAAGGGACTAAACACGTTTCGCAATTATGCCACATCAATGTGGAACGCCCTACCCAAAGCTGCAAAGGAATGTTGTGAATGAATGAATGAATGAATGAATGAATGAATGAATGAATGAATGAAAACTTTATTTAACAGATTGCAGAATGGGTACAATACAGTACGGCTCAATACATACAATTGTTAAGGGGATGCAGACCTGAGAAAGACGTTTGTCTTGTTTCCATCAGGGTCCCCCATTTTCAATTCATATAGACATATATGACATACATGACATACAGATAGTCAGTACTGCTACATCTATACATTTATGACATACCAGATTTGCAAATACAGTACTGTTTGTGATACAGAAGGAGTCAAGAAAAGGGAGTATATACATTTGACGTAGAAACTGTACATTGGAGGTTGGGTGGGGGGGGTTGGGTACATTGGGATATTGACAACCATACTGGGTAATTTACATTGGAGGTGGTTGGGGGGGGGGGGGGGGCGGGGGGCACACTGTATAAACAAGTAACACTGTACATTGAGGGGGGGGGGGGAGGAGACACTGTACAAACAAACACAATTGTACATTGAACTATTGACAAAACCATACTAGGTAAATGACTGTACATTGGAGGGGGTTGGAATGATTGGGTTAGGATATTTACAGGGGCCAGTGTTGAATTGCAGTCTCCCGTAGGTGTCCCTTGAGAGAGGTTTTGAAAGTGGGTAGTGATCCACATTCCTTTACAGCTTTGGGTAGGGCGTTCCACATTGATGTGGCATAATTGCGAAACGTGTTTAGTCCCTTATTTGAGCCGAATCTGGGTTTGACATGATTTGTGGAGCTCCCTCTGGTGTTGTGATCGTGGTATTCACTGACCTTTGGGAAGTATTTTGACATGTACATGGGTACCTTGGTCGTGTAGTGTATCTTGTAGACCAGGCCCATTGCAAGTTGTTGTACTCTGTCGTCTACTCTAAGCCATCCTAGGTTGTCGAAGTGGGCAGGGGTGAGGTGGGTTCTAGGAGTAAGGTCAAGCAGTAGTCTGACCAGTTTGTTTTGAGATGTTTGTAATTTTGTTTTTAGCGCCTTTGAGGTGCTTTGGTACCATGAGGTGCAAGCATAGTCGTAGTACCCCTGAATGAGTGCTCCTGCCAGAGTCTTCAGGGTGTTCTTGTTTACCAGAGAGGAGATCCGGTACAAGAATCGAGTTCGTTGGTTGACTTTTTTTATTACATTGGATGCCATTTTGTCACAGGAGAGATTAGCCTCTAGGATGGACCCCAGGTAGGTAATTTCATCTTTCCTTGTGACAATATTGTCACCCACTGTAACTGAGAAGCCGTCGGTCTTGCTGAGTTTGTTATTTGAACCGAAGAGAATGGACTCTGTTTTGCCCATGTGTAATGATAGTTTGTTATCAGCGAGCCATATGCAGATTCTGCCTAGTTCCGAGCTGAGGGTTTTTTCAACCTGTAACTTGTTCTTGTCAGAGACCAGCAGGGCTGAGTCGTCCGCAAACAGGAACAAGTTGCAGTCACAAGCTGACGACATGTCATTTGCATAAATTAGGAACAGTAGCGGTCCTAGTATGCTTCCTTGTGGAACACCACAGCTCACTGTGAGGGGGGGGGATAGGGTACCGTTTACCTCCACCATCTGTTCCCTCCCCTCAAGGTAGGATTGCATCCAGCTCACTGATAGACTATCAAAACCAATTGCTTTTAGCTTGTCAATCAGAATGGAGTGATTGACCGTGTCAAAGGCCTTTTGTAGGTCCAGCATGACCATGCCGCAGTATTTGCCTGCGTCCACCTCTTGTTTGATGTGGTCATTCAAATAGAGAAGGCATGTGTCAGTGGAGTGGGATGTTCTGAAGCCAGATTGGAATTCGTAGATTAGATTTTTTTCCGCTAGGTACTTTTCGACCTGTTCGTAGACTATTTTTTCCATGACTTTCGAGATGGAGGTGAGAATAGAAACAGGGCGGTAGTTGCCTGGGTCTAATTTGCTGCCCTTTTTGTGCAGAGGGGTCACCCTCGCAATTTTGAAGTCCTTGGGGACGTGTCCCTGTTTTATGGAGAGGTTTATTATGTGTGTGATGATTGGTGTGATGGCGGCTGCTGAGTCTCTGAGGAATTTGGAGGGGATGTTGTCATGGCCAGTGGCCTTGTTAGGTTGGAGGGCGCTCAGTTTATTGAGTACCTCATCTGTTGTTACCATTTCCAGCTTGAAGTCGTCCTTGCGGACCCCTAGGTTTTTGTAGAAAGCTACTATGTGTTCTACCCCATAAAGCCCTGAGTGGGAGGGTAGTTTGTTTACCAGTGTTGTGGCTATGTTTGTGAAGAAAATGTTTAAGTAATTGGCTACATCCAGCTTGTCTGTGATGAGCGTGTTGTCAGTTTTTATGTTTATGTTTGAGAATCTGGTTTTAAGTTTTTTACTGCATCCTAGTTGATTATTGAGTAATTTCCAAAGTTCACGTGGTTTGTTTTTGTTTTCCTCAGTTTTGTCATTGATGAAATTCTTTTTTGCAGTTTTGATCATGGAGTTTACGTCGTTTCTTAGTCTGTTTCTTTCTAGTTTGAGTTCACTACCCATTTTCAAAACCACTCTCAAAAAACACCCACGGGAGACTGCAATTCAAAACTGGCCCCTGTAAATGTACAGTAAATGACCAAGTATGGTTGTCAATATTCCAATGTACAGTTTTGCTTGTACAGTTGTACAGTGTTGCCCCCACCCACCGAACCACCTCCAATGTACAGCCCCCCCCCCCCCCCCCACCTACCCAACCTCCCCAATGTACAGTTTTTACTTCAAATGTATATAGATATAGATGTAGCAGTACTGTATATCTGTATGTCATCATGTATGTCATATATATGTCCTGATGAATTGAAAATGGGGGACCCTGATGTAAACAAGACGAAAGTCTTTCTCTGGTCTGCATCCCCTTAACAAGTGTGTATTGAGCTGTACTGTATTGTACCCATTCTGCAATCCGCTAATAAAGTTTTCAATCAATCAACTGTACTTGTGCTGTATGGTGACAATACATTTTAATCTAATGTAATGTCGAGCAAAAGATGAGCTACGTTGCTGCTAACATAAACTGTAATTGTAGGTAATGTATGGCCCTGGCTGGGTTGTCTTTGATTGATTGAAAAGTGTATTAACAGATTGCAGAATGGGTACAGTATAGCCCCTTTCGTGACTTTCGGTTTGCAAACCGAAAGTCACGAAAGGGGCTAGGTACAGTACAGTACAGCTCAATACATACAATTGTTAAGGGGATGCAGACCAGAGAAAGACTTTCGTCTTGTTTACATCAGGGTTCCCCATTTTCAATTCATCATAATGGCATCACACTCCCGATTCACAGGCTGTAATATCTACAAAAGAAGTGTAATAAAACTAAAATACATGTAAATGACTCACCTGTTCCGCCAGACTGCAGCATGTTCAGTGGTCTCCGTTCGACAGCAGTCTGCAGTTTGTGTTCCTTGGGGGAAACGTCCCTGTTGAATCCTAACGTGGTTCTTTCTGCAGAAATTAAAATGAGCTCTACAGCCGCGGATAGTCGCTCTGTGACAAGTGTCCTCAATAACGTGAGCCGAGTTTTAAACATGATCAGTTCATGTATATATCACACCGACGCCGTATTGACATGAATGATTGTTGACTGTAGTTTAGCCACACGGTTCCTTTGCTTGAACTCGTCCAGCCTCTTTGCTGTCGAATCAACGAGAGCCAAGTCAAAGATGGTCTCTGGTCACGTGCTGATCTGTGGGTCTGTGTGTCGAAGGAGCCGCTCTCGCCGCCTGCTGGTCTGGAGTAAAACACTAACCGTTTAGATTACCAACTAAATAAAAGCACCAACATGGATACAGAAAATGTTGTGCATTCAGTAGTAATTCAAAAACTTTTTTTGTATTATTCTTTTAACAGGACAATACAGTATCAGTAAAAAATTTATAAAAAGAAATCTACACATAAAAGATAAAAGAAACACAAACATGCCAGGAGTCAAGATAAAACGAAAATAGATTATATGAAAACATTAAATTGGGAGCATAGTTCCACAGTCTTCATAGCTTTTTAGTTTGTTGTTGAAGTTATTGTATTAATGTATAGCTCAATTTCTTCCTTGAAAACCTGAAAATCTGGTTTTAATTTACATAAATTAGGTATAAAGATAAAAAAAACTGTACTGATTACAGTTGATTGATTGAGTGATTGAAAACTTTATTAACAGATTGCAGAATGGGTACAATACAATACGGCTCAATACACACAATTGGGGGATGCAAGCGAGCCACGAAGACACAAGCCTCAAACCCATAGATGTTGGGCTTGCGGCTATTGCACCCATTGCACCATCCCTACGCGTCAGTGCGGGGCACGGAAGTGACGTCATGACGCGCTGTAATTCAAACTTCAGGAAACGAAGTTCGACGAAAGCTTTTGACGGCTCGCCTTTTGTTTTTCCTAAAAATATTCTTACAAGAAGTGTTCCCGTCCAGAAGTCTTTCCCCGTGAGTATATAATGTACGAGTAACGTTATATTGAATCGATGAATTACTTCTAGCTAACGCTAACGACGTTAACATTACAATGCGGTTTGGACAGGTGTCACAATAACGCCATTGACAAGTTTTCAAACGTCATCAGCACAACAACGTTACCGTATCTAGTTGGTGCACTGTTAGCTAAAGTAAGTTACATTTAGACATTGCTAGCGGACGGTAAACATTTACCCACTTATCGCATTATAAAAGTGACCTTAATTTGGTTGGTGGTGACTAACTGAGCCTATTGATAAAACGTTAATTTAAAGCAACACTCTCAATATTATTGGAAATATCATTACCGTCTTCAGAGTCAGTGGCTCGTTATTTGTGACGTCCCTAGGGGTTGCTCCGTGGTCACTCTTAATATGATAGGAAACACTATTTTGTACTGTTTAGTTGTGTTTCGTGGATTACTGATCTAGTCTCATATAATTATATTATATAAGAGTCGGCTGATAAAATAAGTCGAACAGGTGTTCTGCAAAATCCTAGGCGTGGCTTCCTACGAACAGGACGTTTCAAAGTAAACACTAGCCCCTTTCGTGACTGCGTCGAAAGGGGCTAAGTAAACACTGTCTACTCTGATGAGAGAATGAATAGCAGAGTGGGATGTATCAGACTGTGAATGATGAATGAAAACTTTATTTAACAGATTGCAGAATGGGTACAAATTAAATACAGTACGGCTCAATACACACAATTGTTAACGGGATGCAGACCAGAGAAAGACGTTTGTCTTATTTACATCAGGGTCCCCCATTTTCAATTCATATTGACATTTATGACATACACAACATACATGACATTTATGGCATAGGACATACAGGTATTTAGTACTGATACATTTGTGAGTTGTGACATAAACGGTATTCAAATATACAGTACTGTTACCCATAGATCCTGACAGAGTATATACATATGATGGGGAGGGGACTGTACATTAGGAGGGGGTGGGTGGGCGGTAGAGAAATATACATACGGTGGGGAGGAGACTGTACATTTGGGGGGGGCGGGTGGGAGAGAAATATACATACGGCGGGGAGAGAATATATACATGCGGTGGGGAGGAGACTGTCTATTAGGAGGGGGTGGGGGTTTTGGACAATTACGGTGGCCAGTTTCGAATTGCAGCCTCCCATAGGTGCTCTTTAAGAGCGGTTTTGAATGTGGGTAGGGATTCCCATCCTTTACAGCTTTGGGTAGGGCGTTCCACATTGATGTGGCATAGGGATGCACGATATTGATTTTGACACCGATACCGATAACTTTATGCTCCTCAAGCCGATAACCGATATCGATAACCGATATTTATTGTATTAAATTTTTTTTTAATGTATATATATTTTTTTCTTTTTTTTCCCAACATGAAACAAAACATATCACAATACAATAATAATAATACATAAAAAGACTTCCCAGGACAATAACTTAACACCAACTTAAATGTATATTCCTGTAGTTTTGACCTAACCAGACAACAGAAACAAAAGCCAAGACAACAGTTTTGACTGATAAAGTGACCATATTTATTTTTCCAAATGAAAATTCACAATCCGTCAACAACTTATAATACATCCAACCTAAGACGCTCAAAGCTTTTTTTTCTTCTTTTTTCAAAGCTGTCCGCCTTGAAAGAAAGGCTTTGAGTGGACACATAGCCTAGCAGGTCGCCTGCGGCATCACCACCGCTGCGATGGTGTTAGAAGCCTACGACGACGGCGCGAGCACGCTTGTACCTATTGACGAGTCGTTTGCTAAATTAAAGAAGTTTGACAGAAATGACCCAAGGGCTCAAGCCGCTAGCTTTTAAGCAGTCCTTGGTGGTGCAAATTAACCTGGCTACTACGGAGCAATAAGTGACTGCGTATTCAACTAAGGGTTGCATCAGCCATGAAAGGGGCTAGCTTTGCTTAGCTCCCCGCGTCGTCGCAGGCTTTTAAGTTAACACAATAACACACCATCGCAGCGGTGGTGATGCCGCAGGTGACCTGCTAGGTTGGATGTATCACAAGCCGCTGCACTTTTCCCTCCTCGTGAAACTTCTGCATTGCATTTATTACAAATAGCAAGCAAACTTTTCCCCTCTGAAACAATCCCCACTAGCGTCGCCATCTTTGTTTACAATTTACATCCGCGCTGCTTTCAAGAAACGTACGTGGCTACGTCACAGCCAAGAAAGGGAGCGCTGGATTTGTGTAAAACGCCCTGTTCCTAAACCACACGCTACCAGTCGTACCACAGTACTGGCAAAACGGGAGGAGCCGACAGTCAAAACAAACGCACTTCATCCAAATTCACCCACACCGCATTTTTTTTTACCAAAAAATATATTATATTATTGGAGCTATTAATAACTTTATCGGGATGACGTCATAATTGCTGATATCGGCCCGATAATTATCGTGCATCTCTAATTGCGAAACGTGTTTAGTCCCTTGTTTGAGCCGAATCTGGGTTTAACATGATTTGTTGAGCTTCCTCTGGTGTTGTGGTCGTGGTATTCACTGACCTTTGGGAAGTATTTTGACACGTACATGGGTACCTTAGTCGTATAGTCTTGTAGACCAGGCCCATTGCCAGTTGCTGTACTCTGTCGTCTACTCTAAGCCATCCTAGGTTGTCAAAGTGGGCAGGGGTGAGGTGGGTTCTAGGGGACGGTCAAGTAGTAGTCTGACCAGTTTGTTTTGTGATGTTTGTAATTTTGTTTTTAGCGCCTTTGAGGTGCTTTGGTACCATGAGGTGCAAGTATAGTCATAGTACCCTTGAATGAGTGCTCCTGCCAGAGTCTTCAGGGTGATCTTGTTTACCAGAGAGGAGATCCGGTACAAGAATCTAGTTCGTTGGTTGACTTTCTTTTATTACATTGGATGCCATTTTGTCGCAGGAAAGATTTGCCTCTAGGATGGAACCCAGGTAGGTAATTTCTAGGGCTGTCTTAAATACTTCAAAGCTTCGAAGCTTCGTTCGATGGCACAAGCTTCGAACATAAAAAAAAAATCGAAGTTTAAAAAAAATATTTTTTAATATTTTTATTTTATTTTTTGCCTCCAAAATCTTGCGCCTCCATTCCAATGAAACCAAAGTAAGCGGCGCCTTCCCGCCTCCATTCCAATGAAACGAAAGTAAGCGGCGCCTCGACTCCACCTCTCTACAACAAGCATGTGGAGATTATCTGTGTTGAAAATGAAAACAACAAGGACATGTGCAGCAGACATGTCGACGAAGAAGCGAAGCAATGCCGTTTGTTATTTAAGACTATGTTGGACAGATTTGTGTTCATTGTGCTGCTTTTTTAAAGTGTCCCGACCCATATAAAAATATTTCTTAATAAAACGTGCTTAATTAAGTCTAATTCTGCCTTTGTCTCTATCAACTACATATACATATTTATATAATTGTTTGCTTGATAGACGAAGGTTGCAACATAATTATGTAATGTCATGTCATGGCAGGGCAGCCGAGTGAAACCTTGTTGGCTGTGTCAGTCACGAAAGGGGCTACTTAATTAATTAATCCAATCCACTTTATTTATAGAGCACATTTAAAAACAACAACGTTTACCAAAGTGCTGTACAAGTCCCACAACATAAGATTAAAAAAAAATATATATATTAAATGTTTTTTTATTATTTTTTTCTTTTTTTTTCTCGAAGCTTCGAATTAAAATCGAAGCTTGGCCCGAAGCTTCGATTGCCAAAAAAAGCTTAGAAGGTCAGCCCTAATTTCAACTTTCCTTGTGACCATATTTGTTGTATACTCATCTAGTTATTTAGTACAACATATAATAATGAGAAGACACGAGACAAGGGTAAATTCCAGTTGACAGCTCTTTAGTGGAAAACTCAACACAGGTGATTACAATGATGGCCGTACTTATTAGCAGGGGGCGTGACGGTATCTAATAAGGGGCAAACTTAGAATGTCAATACACAACATATCCCTCCCCCTTAACTTTGAAGGTTCCCCTAAAAAGTAAGTACTTAAACATTAACAAAAAAACACTAATTGTCACTGTGGTTTGGTATTCCTCATTCTATAATTAACTTAACAAATCGTTTTTAAACTTAAACTTTCATTGGCTAGTAACCTTTGCCTGAACTAGGGAAAGAGGGTAGACTACCTCAATTCCCAGACTGAACCCTGGGGATTATTCTGCCCCAATTGTAAGGGTTAGTCTATCAGGAGGGCGTCTGACTCTACTGGGGTAACGACCTGTAGGCAAGTCAGTTTCATTGTCTTTTGGGGAGGACTGTAGGAGTCCGGGTCTGGGAGAAGTGATGGCTGGGATAGATCAATAAAAATAAAAATAAAAAATAAATATATATATATATATTTTTTTACTTTGTTAATACCCTAGTTACAGTACATCAACCAAATTAAACTGTATCAAGTCAACTGAAAATGTGAATAGCATGAAAAAAATAAAAATAAAAAAATTCTCCTGCGAAATAAGCTGTGACCTGTTTTGACCTGGTCGTTCATACTAATACAATTGGCAGTATTAGGGGGTGGGAAGCTGATGGGTGGGGATCGGACGTTGTGGACAGCGACTCCTACAGGTCGGTTGGTGCGCCTGCGCAGCAAAATCAGGTAGCGACGGGGGCGGTGTGCCCTCCAAACGCAGACCCCCGACGCTGAGAGATCGCGCTGTGCAGGTGAAAAGATGCGACTGCTGCTTCCTCGAGTACCGGAGGGGACACGTGATGTAAGGCTTAGTCCACATTGCAGCCGGCTTGTGGGAGGCATGGCCTAACAATGTTCGAGACAGGGGAGGGTAGAATTGGACAATACGAAATTGGGATGGGAGAAAAATAGAAAATGGGAGAAAAAAGTAGATAAAAAAAGAGAACCTGGTTTTAAGTTTTTAACTGCAGCCTAGTTGATTATTGAGTAATTTCCAAAGTTCACGTGGTTTGTTTTTGTTTTCCTCAGTTTTGTCATTGATGAATTTTTTTTTGCGGTTTTGATCATGGTGTTTACATCATTTCTTAGTCTGTTTCTTTGAATTTTTTGCAACCACGTGGGCTTGGAGTTCACTGTTTGAGCTTTTGGAAAGCTTTGTCTGACTTTTATGAAGTTCAGAGCATTTTTTGTCTCTGGTTTTCATAGCGGCCAGTATTTCAAGTTCAAGTTCTTTAGTTCAAGTTCTTTAATAGTTGTCATACAGAAGTACAGAATACTTTCATACAAAATGCTTCTTACTGTTACGCTCCAGAGACTGTGCTAGACAAGATAGTGTGCATCCATGGCTCAGCGCGATTTTTAACCCTGGTGGTTCTTCGTTCTTAGGGGTGCCATGTTGTTGAGTATTGTTGTGAATTTGGTTTTGAATCCAAGCCATGTTTCTTCAACCGGTGTACCACTGAGTTCATCTGACCAGTCCATGCTCTCCAGTTCTTGGTTAAAGGCCTCTCTAGTAGGTTTTGAGGTCTCTAGATGTGACAGCCGGCATTCTGTTTTAGCTTTTTGCGGGTACAGAAAATCATATAATGATCACTTAGATACTAGATAACCAACTGAGCTGTTACTCTGACACTTTTGTGTCTTCTGAAAACTGCATATTGTCATAAGTGTCATATTGTGAAAAAACTACACCATTAATTACCAAATCACAACAACTAATTAAGCATTACATCACGCGCAGTAGTGGTTTGTGAAAAATAAACCATGCTTAGGGGTGGTCGTTAGACCCCCCTAGGCATCCTAGGCATGGTTTATTGTTCACAAATCACGACTGCAAGTGGTGTAATGCTTTTATACAACTGCCACATTCATCCAACCTTATTGCTATACAATAAACACACATTAATCGAAGATTTATTGAAAAAAACATCTGCCACAAAAAGTAGTTCCCACAACAACAAAAAAGAGATTGCCTCCATGTGGAAGCAGCTCGGAAGTGCATCCAACCAACTAACACATCCAACTGTCTTTCAACTAAGACATCCAACCATGAACTAACACATCCAACTGTCTTTCAACTAAGACATCCAACCAACTAACACATCCAACTGTCTTTCAACTAAGACATCCAACCAACTAACACATCCAACTGTCTTGCAACTAAGACATCCAACCAACTAACACATCCAACTGTCTAGTTTCAACTAAGATATCCAACCAACTAACACATCCAACTTTTCTTTCGTTTTTAATTATGAAGTTAGCGGTTGTTATTGGAATGATTGATTGATTGATTGAACATTTTATTACCAGATGCAGAATGGGTACAATACAGTACGGCTCAATACACACAATTGTTAAGGGGATGCAGACCTACTTTCTATAGAACTTCATTCTTAGATGCTTCTATAGAAAGTAGGTAAAACAAATTAAAAAGTTTTCTTTGCCCTATAGAAAAAAAAATGTTTTCTTCGCCCTATTTTTTTATTTCTTTTTTTAAACCTACTTTAGAGGGCCTAAACTTCACCAGTTGGAAACCAGGCGTACAGTAATACAATTATCAATCAATCAATCAATCAATTCAATAGGCCATGCTCACTTAAAACAGCGCAGCACTCAGCTGCTTCTATGTCAGTCTGACTCTCCCCCGCCGTTGCAGACAGGTGTGTGTGTGTGTGACTGACTGACTGACTGACTGACTGACTGAGCTCTGCAGTCGGGGGCAAGGAAGATTTTTTTTTTTTTTAATTGCAAATAATCATTCAATCAATCCGCAATTTTCCTTTTGTTCCACAATGACTCATGACCCATAGATTACACAATCCAACATTGTGTAAGAGACTAAGACATTCGCCGTGACAGAATCGGTTATTATTTAGTCGTTATGACGCTATCAACATATCCATTTGTAAAGATTATTGTCCGCCATCTTGTTTTTTTTTTTTTAAACTCTGACGCGGAGTGATAGTGATTCGGTTGTGGGCGGGTCCTGGGACCAAGAGCGTGGAATTGTGACAGATACATACGTGTAAATTGACTTTCAGCCAATCGGAATCGAGATATTTGCATGCCGTTGTATAACACGTAACAGTACACAGTAATTTGACAGTAAGTCAGAGGGACCACGGAGCGACCCATATGGACCATACGAACACTACAGGCACGCCAAATGGATGGCGGTGGCATAATTGGAATAGTGTCCATCTAAGTGATCTCCAAAGCCACTGTAGAGCTGACTTCTTTAATGTTCTGTTTTCTGTCCCTCCTACAGTCACCATGACATCAAAAGGTGCCAAGGAAACCATAGTCTCCAAGCTGGGGTTCAAATCCAGCAGCTCCTCTAAGGCCGAGGCAGAGCTCAGGAAGGAGAACGCAGAGCTCAGGAAGGAGAACGCCCACCTCCGTAGGAAAATGGACGAACTGGCCAAACGACATGTCAGGCCTCCCGACTCTGACAGCAGCAAACTGCTGGAGGTAAACTATGACGGGGGAGCAGGGCTTGGCTTCTGTGTTGAGGGACACACATTAGGGGGAGGAGGTACGGGAGGTATTATTACTAGATATTCCCCCATCTGCAAAGATATTTATTGTTGGACATGACTTAGTCCTGAGTTCCATAACTGTCTTTCTATTCTATACTGTAGGTGGGGATATGACGTTGGAGAGAGTGAAATCTATGATTATTAGTCACTCTTACTCTTTTTTCGTTGTACCATTGTGACAATGACAATAAAGATCATTCATTATATAGTTAAGCATTACATCACGTGCAGGAGTGGTTTGTGAACAATAAACCATGCCTAGGGGTGGTCGTTAGACCCCCCTAGGCATCCTAGGCATGGTTTATTGTTCACAAATCACGACTGCAAGTGGTGTAATGCTTTTATACAACTGCCACATTCATCCAACCTTATTGCTATACAATAAACACACATTAATCGAAGATTTATTGAAAAAAACCATCCGCCAGAAAAAGTAGTTCCCACAACTACAAAAAAGACAAGGTGTGTGTGTGTGTGTGTGTGTGTGTGTGTGTGTGTGTGTGTGTGTGTGTGGGTGTGTGGGTGTGTGGGTGGGTGGGTGGGTGGGTGGGTGGGTGGGTGTGCGCGCGTCGGACAGTGTGAGAGTGAACGCTGCAGTCAGTGGGAAGGAAGTAGAAATTTAAAATAAAATTGCCAATAATCAATCAATCAATCCGCGATTTTTCTTTTGTTCTAAAATGACTCATGACCCATCAATTACATCATCCAACATTGTTTAAAGGACTAAGACATTCGCCTTGACAGAATCGCTTCATATTTAGTCGTTATGATGCTATCAACATATCCATTTATTAAAGATTATTGTCCGCCATCTTGTTTTCTCCCGGAGTGAGCCGGCGGAGTGATATGTGATTCGGTTGTGGGCGGGTCCTGGGCCCAGGACCGTGGATTGTTCCCAATAAATACGTGTAAATGGACTGTTTCAGCCAATCAGAATCGAGAAATTTGCATGCCGTTGTATAAGGAGGTGTAGTGGTTACGTCATTGTTGTTTCCGGCCGGTCCACCTCGCTTGAAATTGCAATGTATTTCCAATGGACACATTTCTAAATCGTCTAGTTTAAAACAAATAAAGCATGAACATTGGCATGGTGTACCTTTCTGTGTGTATTCATCCACAATCTATAGCTCAACATGAAACAATTCGCAATTAATTGTAAAATAATTACGTATAATTTGATTTCAACCAAAAATGCGTTTTTTTTTTATTATCTACCTTTTCTGTATTTTTCTCTCATCCCAATTCATGAACATTGGCATGGTGTACCTTTCTGTGTGTATTCATCCACAATCTATAGCTCAACATGAAACAATTCGCAATTAATTGTAAAATAATTACGTATAATTTGATTTCAACCAAAAATGCGTTTTTTTTTTATTATCTACCTTTTCTGTATTTTTCTCTCATCCCAATTTAGTCGTTATGCCAATTCCCCCCTCCCCTTCCTGGTCGTTGCGCCCATTTGCCCCCCACATGCCGGTCTAGGGAGCCCTGAAGTCTATCACATGCTTCCTCCGACACATGTGGAGGCAGCCAGCCGCTTCTTTTCACCTGACCGTGAGGACTCTCACTGGGGAGGTGTAACGTGTGGGAGGATCAGACTACCCTCCCCAGTTCCCTCCCTCGCTGTGCAGGCGCCCTGACCGACCTGTAGGAGTCGCTGTTTACAACGACCAGGACCCACCCCACCGGCTTTCCACCCGCTGACACTGCCAATTGTGTCAGTATGGACAACTTACCAAGCCGGAGGTACTGCTGGCAGTTGGATTCGATCCAACTGTCTCTGCGGTGGTAGACAGATGCTTAGTCCGCTGCGCTACCCGGCCGCCCCTCAACCAAAAATGCTTAAACAATAATGTTGGTGATAGAAGGGAACTCATTTTGTGCAAAAATGGAAAGCTTGCCAATGTTCATGAGGCAGAATTATTACAATAGCCGACGATAATACATTTTCCCAATGATAAATCCCTATACGGGTGGACCGCGCGGGAAATTAAAGTGACGTCAGACTACACCTCCCTATATTCTTTCATTGGACTAACTTGTAATGAATGAAATGGTGAAATGAAATGCTTCCCCATCTTTCTGTGGATCTCCTGAAATTGTCGGAAATTTGTTTTAAGCTATAAATATTGGATCCGATTTTTTTCTCTATAAAAACAGCATTTAACAGTGAATTGTATAATTTGAAATTGCCTTTTAAAATGAAAAATAGTACTTGGAAAAGTACTTGAAAGTCCTTGAATTTTATTTTGCAATGTCCGTGGGAACCCTGGTACCCATTCCCACCTGGGAGCTTCCCAGTGCCACCAGTCTGACACTTTTGGCTGCCGAGCAGCTCCACTAGAGCAGTTGGGGGTTTGCTTATTTGCTTGAAAGGCTGCTGCCATTGGGCAAAGGTAGAGCATTATTTCTGTCTGTGTCTCTCTCTCTATATATATATATATTCCATATGATCTCTGTTCATATAATTTATCTGGAACTCAGACATAAAATACAGAAATTACAGTAGATATCAATCATTGGAAAATAATTTCTCAAGTACTCGTTAAGGAATGGAAGTTTGGAACGTGTAATCTATTTAGAGAAAATGTTGATTTCTTAACATCCCTAGATGGATAGTAAATGGACTGCCAGCTTGTTCAATTAGGGGTTCAGTGTCTTGCTCAAGGACACTTCTGTCGGGAAGCGCTGGAATTGAACCGGGAACCTTCAGATTACCAGATGACCCCTCTACCTCCTGAGCCACTGCTGCCCCCAAAATCCCTAAATGCGACTATGAAGTCGTCCAGTCTAACAGCTGATGATTTGTGTTTGTCGGTTCCAGAGGATCCTGTCTCTGGAGACGCTCAGAGAAAAGAACAACCAGCAACTGCTGGTGAAGGAACATGAGCTGGAGACCCTGAGAAAACAGCTGTCTGCCAAAGGAGGAGAGGTACACACACGCACACGCACACACACAGTCAGCTAAGAGAGGAGAGGTATACACACACACACAAGGCTAGATCCACAAAGAATGGATTGCACGGAGCAAGTTGCACACTTACTTACAATTAATTATTTGCTTAACCTTTATTTACCCAGGGTAGGTTCGCTGAGCACAGATGCTCTTTTTTAGCTACGCCCTGCTTCACATTCACACATTTCCATTCATACCTGGGAGCTGCCCAGTACAACCACAGTCGACACCATTGGCCACTGAGCAACCGTGCAGATTGATTGATTGAATCAACATTTTATTAACAGATTGCAGAATGGGTACAATACAGTACGGCTCAATACACACAATTGTTAAGGGGATGCAGACCAGAGAAAGACTTTCATCTTGTTTACATCAGGGTCCCCCATTTTCAATTCATAATGAATTGTAAGTAAGTGTGCAACTTGCTCCGTGCAATCCATTCTTTGTGGATCTAGCCCACAGTCTGCTAAAGTAGGAAAGGTACACACACACAGTCTGCTAGAGGAGGAGAGAGGTGTATATACACACACAGTCTGATAGGGGAGGAGAGAGGTATATACACACAGTCTGATAGGGGAGGAGAGAGGTATATACTAGGGATGCACGATAATTATCGGGCCGATATCAGCAATTATGACGTCATCCCGATAAACCCGATAAAATTATTGATAGCTCCGATAATATATATATATATTTCTTTTGTAAACTAATTATTATTTTTATTTTTTTATTTTTTTATTTTCATGTCAACGTTCACACGCACAATATATGCTTACTTACGTTATGTTTGACTTGATTCAACAACAAAGCAGTCGGGGCAATGGCAAGCTGAAAACGGTCGAAAATGTGGTTATTTGAACTTTGGATTTATTTTTTCATAACTGAGGTAGGTAGATTACATTTTTAGAGACTAAAGTACCGAAAAAAGGTACCGTTGGGTACCGGTATCGATTCACAGGTACCGGTACCGTATCAGTTCAAATGTGAACGGCACCCATCCCTACTGACGAAGCACAATACCTGTTGGTTTTTAGTTCACTCATTGTTCAGGGAAACACATTGTTAATGACATTGACGGATTGTGAATTTTGTGATTGACTGAAATTATATTTATTTGGAAAAATAAATATAGTCACTTTATTTGAAGAGTCAAATCTGTTCTCTTGGCTTTGTTTTGTTCATAGTAGTAACGCTCATGTCATGATAAATCGGGTTAGGTCAACACTACAGGAATATACATAATAAAAAAAAATTATAATACAATAAATATATATATATCGGGTATCGGTATCGACCTTGAAATCAATATCGTGCACCCGACACACAGTCTGATAGGGGAGGAGAGAGGTATATACACACAGTCTGCTAGAGGAGGAGAGGGGTATATACACACAGTCTGATAGAGGAGGAGAGGTGTATATACACAGTTTGATAGAGGAGAGGTATATACACACAGTCTGATAGAGGAGGAGAGGTGTATACACAGTTTGATAGAAGAGAGGTATATACACACAGTCTGCTAGAGGAGGAGAGAGGTATATACACACAGTCTGCTAGAGGAGGAGAGAGGTATATACACAGTTTGATAGAAGAGAGGTATATACAGTCCGCTAGAGGAGGAGAGAGGTATATACACACAGTCTGCTAGAGGAGGAGAGAGGTATATACACAGTTTGATAGAAGAGAGGTATATACACACAGTCTGATAGAAGAGAGGTATATACACACAGTCTGATAGGGGAGGAGAGGTGTATACACACTAGGGTGTAACGGTACACAAAATCCACGGTTCGGTACGTACCTCGGTTTTGAAGTCACGGTTCGGTATTATTTTCGGTACAGGGGGGGGGGGGGGGGGGGGGATACAAAAAAAATTGCTTTTCATTTATCTTTATTTAACTGTATTAAACAATATAAAACGAATTGGCCATAATTTACTGAGCAAACTAATGCTTTCATGACTGTGATGCTTGAATAAAGGGGCAGCCAGGGCTTGCATCACAGTCACGAAAGAGGCTAGTTTATACAGAGCTGGTGGTATGACTTGCTGGCTGAAATACGGACGAGAGGGAACTAGGTAGCGGGGCTATATTAGTTTTAACATGTGCTTAAACCCAGTGTTCTCGACAACGGAGTATGGTCGCAGATCTGCTGCTATAAAAACAACCTATGGCGTTTGTTATTGCTTTGGCCCGGTCTGAATTAATAGCGAGATGCTGCTTGAATGCCACAGGGAGCTGGGTGTGCACTAGGATCTGTTTCTTCCTTGTACCAGTGATATTCACATTCGGGTGATGCCGTTTCAAATGCGTGATAAAGTTCGCAATAAAGTTGAACAATGACATGGCTCTGGCTTGTCAGTTAGTATTGACTCGCCATACTAAGGCTAATATGCTATTGAATTACAGCTCTCGTTCAGTGTAGCTGCGCGCTGCGTATGGATGAACAAACAACATCCGGTTAGTTGTGCACGTTATATTAGGGCCGGGGGGATTTAAGTTCTGCAAAAAAAGGTTCCATACCGCTGCAAATAAAATTTATTTATAAGGCCCGACAACACACGTTAATGTCCCCATGGGCTGTACAAGTCTTCTTTAAACAAGTCAAGAAGAAAACATAACAATAAGTCAAGAACAGAACAAGAACACCATAAGGTCCAACAAATTTAAAATAAATGAAAGAATGCAAGCACTCCCAGACATACCCCACGCGAAGGTAAGGAAAAACTCACTAAAACCTAACAATAGGGAAAAATGCTCCACAGGCAGTGTGGAGGAGAGAAACCTTAGAAGGGCCATTCAAGGGGGGATCTCCCTTCTTAGATGTCAGTGATAGTAGTGTTGCAGACTAACAGTTGGTAAGCATGCACTCAAGTGTGTAGTGAAACACAGATGAGTGCATGCAATAGCAACTGGACATTTTGAAAGATTAAAGATAGAGCTGATAGCGATAGCAACTGAACATTTTGAAAGATTGAAGATAGAGCTGATAGCGAATCTATTTGAGGCACTCGTTCGGTGCACAGCGCGTACTGTACCGGAGGACCACATTGAGGCGGTACAGTACGTATCCGCGTACCGTTACACCCCTAACACACACAGTCTGATAGGAGAGGTGTATACACACAGTCTGATAAGGGGAGGAGAGGTATATATACACACAGTCTGATAGGAGAGGTGTATACACACAGTCTGATAGGGGAGGAGAGGTGTATACACACAGTCTGATAGGGGAGGAGAGGTGTATACACACAGTCTGATAGGGGAGGAGAGAGGTATATACACACAGTCTGATAGGGGAGGAGAGGTGTATACACACACAGTCTGATAGGGAGGAGAGAGGTATATACACACAGTCTGATAGGAGAGGTGTATACACACAGTCTGATAGGGGAGGAGAGGTGTATACACACAGTCTGATAGGGGAGGAGAGGTGTATACACACAGTCTGATAGGGGAGGAGAGGTGTATACACACACAGTCTGATAGGGGAGGAGAGGTGTATACACACAGTCTGATAGGGGAGGAGAGGTGTATACACACACAGTCTGATAGGGGAGGAGAGAGGTATATACACACAGTCTGATAGGAGAGGTGTATACACACACAGTCTGATAGGGGAGGAGAGGTGTATACACACAGTCTGATAGGGGAGGAGAGGTGTATACACACACAGTCTGATAGGGGAGGAGGGGTGTATACACACACAGTCTGATAGGGGAGGAGAGAGGTATATACACACAGTCTGATAGGAGAGGTGTATACACACACAGTCTGATAGGGGAGGAGAGGTACACACGACTAGGGGATGTATAAGATATATGATTAGAGCTCTGTAATATGAATACCTTTTAACACAAACCCCTAATGAATCCCATCATTACACTCCTAAATAAAACACAAAACGGACATTGTAACTGACATGTGGTGGTGGTTGTGTTCCAGGCGGTGGTGTCGCTGCAGGTCCAGCTGGAGCAGCGGAGGAGGGAGGTGGAGCAGAGAGACAGGCTGTACCAGGCCCTCTCTGAGGAGACGCAGAACCTCAAGAACCAGCTGGCCGCCGTGCCGTCCCGCTGCCAGGTCCTGGAGACACAAATCAAATCCAATCAAATGTATTTGTAAGGCCAGACGACACACGTTAACCCTTTCACTGCCACACTACAGAAGGTTAACCCTTTTGTGGTGTGGCAGTGAAAGGGTTAACCTGTGCATTGTCGCAGTGAAAGGGTTAACCGTTTGGTAATGCGGCAGTGAAAGGGTTAAATGTCCCCATGGGCCGGACACGTCCTCTTTAAACGAGTCGAGAAGAAGCATCGCGATGGATCAAGAACGGAACAAAAAACACCATGAAATCCAAATTAAAATGTAAAATAAATAAATGCAACACTCCGAGACATACCCCATGCGAAGGTAAGGAAAAACTCACTAAAAACCTAGCAATAGGAAAAAAGCACCACAGGCAATGTGGAGGGGAGAAACCTTAGAAGGGCCGTTCAAGGGGGGATCTCCCTTCTTGGATGTCGGTGATAGTAGTGTTGTTGCTATGAAACGGGTGAAACGGTTGGTAAGTATGTACATATATGTGTAATGAAACACATATGTACATGCAATAGCAACTGGGGTACATAAGAACATTTTGAAAGATTGAAAATAGAATAGAGCTGATGACGGATCCATTTGACTGAGATATGGGGGCGACGTAGAGAGCATCGTATCCTCTTGGCCATCCCCACGGGACGTCCACCACTTTGGTCATCACCACGGGACGTCCACTACTTTGGTCATCACCACGAGACATCCACTCACAGTGAGACGGGGACAGGCGTTGGGACAGTTTGCGTGTTTGTGATTGGCGGACATGGCAATAGATACATGTAGTAAGCATATATGTGAATAGAATCAGTATGAGAGAATTGTGAAATTAAGTAATAGATAGAACTAAGAACTACTGCAAGCGTATGTATACAGGATGAGATACTAGACGATGGCTCAGGGCCATATGCCCCGGGGGGGCAGGAGAAACCACTCGGAATAGGTCGAGGCAGAGCAGGTAAGGTTCGACGTTGCAGGTCAGACGGAAGGCGTTATGAAGCTGTTCCATGGGACCGGTGGTGCTCATGTCCAGTATGAGGTAGAAGGTCACTGGAATGGCTATATCGATATATTCACTCATAGCGCTTTCACACCGGCAGGGCTCTGCTTCTAGCGCCCGGTTCCATACTGGAGCCTTTGAACCTTGGTGCTCTCTGGCGAACCAGCCCGCGTTTACACCTATTTAAGCAGAACCAACGTTCCACCGTCCCCGTCATCAACGGGGGGGGGGGGGGGGGGGGGCGTTACTCAGGTGTAGGTAAACATAATGCGTGGAGAAAGGCTTAGCGAGCCTCAGCGCGCACACACACACACACACTGTATACGTTTGAAATGAATCGTTCCAGCAAAGTAGGCTTCTATTATTCAAATTACTTGTTTTAATGGGTATCATATTAGCATGACATCTGATTTATTAATGCCAATACTGGACTACAAGCGCAATTGGCTCTTGACAAGTGTGGATTAGTTGGTCAAAGTTAACGTCGGACTGTTAGCTCAACTGGTTAGTGCCGCTGTCTCTGGATCCTATCGTCCCAGGTTCAAATCTCTTGGTTACAATATATATATTTTTTGTAACGTTAATTAATTTATCCACTCTGGTTGGATGGTGTATTGTACTTGTGCTGTATAATGACAATACATTTGAATTGGATCTCATCTTGAGATCGCTACCTGTTGAGTGGATCAGCATGGTGCAATGTCTACCTCTGAAGCTGTTTTATATAGGGCACATTTCTCCACTGTCGTGTTCATATGGTTGTGATCCACTCAACAGGTAGCGATTTCAAAATGAGATTTGATTAAAATGTATTGTCATTATACAGCACAATACACCATCCAACCAGAGTGGATAAATTAATTAACGTTAAATAAATAAATAAAGTTGTGTAACCAAGATATTTGAACCTGGGACCATAGGATCCAGAGACAGCGGCACTAACCAGTTGAGCTAACGGTCCGACGTTAACTGACCGATTAATTCATGGTTTACAATTGTCAAGAGCCAATTGCGCTTGTCGTCCAGTATTGGCATTAATAAATGAGATGTCATGCTAATATGTCATGTGCTACAGTAGGACTTACTACTATGATACCCATTAAAACAAGTAATTCGAATAATAGAAGCCTACTTCGCTGGAACGATTCATTTCAAACGTATACAGCGGGTGTGTGCTTGTAAGTTTTTGTGTTTGCGCTCGCACGCTGACTCGCTAAGCCTTTCCCTACGCATATTCATTTCTGGAGCATTTCTTTATCCACTCTGGTTGGATGGTGTATTGTACTTCTGCTATATCATAACAATACATTTGAATCTAATCTCGTTTTGAGATCAGTCGCAAATCGCTTCCTGTTGAATGGATCGATTTGAGTGCAATGCCGACTCCACTTTCCCTTGTTTACGCTCGTCGTCACAGCCTAGAATATGACACACCCACTGATGCAGGGTTCCCACGGTACCTGGAAAACATTTTTTCATTTTCCAGGTATGGAAACTGAGCAAAAGTGACCAATTACATGGAAATAGAAACAGTTGTCCTGGAAAATTGTATTGGATGATGTGTAATAAAATTTAACTATTGAGCACAGAATTAACATGAGTTTATAAAAACCCTTTACATGTGAACAGCTTTTACTGTAGATAGAAATGGATGATCCCATGTTGTAGAGCATGCTCTTGGCATCCTATATGGTATATTGGATGTTGGAATTTGATGCAGGCAACTTGGTGAGCCAAGGGAGCCTTGGCATCTACAGTGACACTTGAGTGAAACTTCTTATGCAAGTTTATCCTCAAATGTAAGTAGCTGTGTTTTAACTGTGTGGTAAACCTGGGTTTATCAACGTTAGTTAGTAAGCAGTGCAATCTTGCTAACTAGCTAGCCAACGTTCACTCTCATAACGAGCCAGTTAGCCAGTGCCAGGTACAGTAGCTAGCCAACGTTAGCTCTCATAACGAGCCAGTTAGCCAGCGCCAGGTACAGTAGCTAGCCAACGTTGGCTCTCATAACGAGCCAGTTAGCCAGCGCCAGGTACAGTAGCTACCAACGTTAGCTCTCATAACGAGCCAGTTAGCCAGTGCCAGGTACAGTAGCTAGCCAACGTTAGCTCTCATAACAAGGCAGTTAGCCAGCGCCAGGTACAGTAGCTACCAACGTTAGCTCTCATAACGAGCCAGTTAGCCAGCGCCAGGTACAGTAGCTAGCCAACGTTAGCTCTCATAACGAGCCAGTTAGCCAGCGCCAGGTACAGTAGCTAGCGAACGTTGGCTCTCATTACGAGCCAGTTAGCCAGCGCCAGGTACAGTAGCTACCAACGTTGGCTCTCATAACGAGGCAGTTAGCCAGCGCCAGGTAGAGTAGCTAGCCAACGTTAGCTCTCATAATGAGCCAGTTAGCCAGCGCCAGGTACAGTAGCTAGCCAACGTTAGCTCTCATAACGAGCCAGTTAGCCAGCGCCAGGTACAGTAGCTAGCCAATGTTAGCTCTCATAACGAGCCAGTTAGCCAGCGCCAGGTACAGTAGTTAGCCAACGTTAGCTCTCATAACGAGCCAGTTAGCCAGCGCCAGGTACAGTAGCTAGCCAACGTTAGCTCTCATAACGAGCCAGTTAGCCAGCGCCAGGTACAGTAGCTAGCCAACGTTAGCTCTCATAACGAGCCAGTTAGCCAGCGCCAGGTACAGTAGCTACCAACGTTAGCTCTCATAACGATAGCCAGTTAGCCAGCGCCGGGTACAGTAGCTAGCCAACGTTAGCTCTCATAACGAGCCAGTTAGCCAGCGCCAGGTACAGTAGCTACCAACGTTAGCTCTCATAACGATAGCCAGTTAGCCAGCGCCAGGTACAGTAGTTGGGAGCATGTCTATGTTCCCCGGGTTCTATGTTCCCCGCTTTGATTGATTGAAAATGTTAGACCACCAGCCCTGATTCCAAACTCTAACCTTAACCAGTTCGAAACAGGGCCTAAGCTTAACCGTTCTAAACAAGGTGGACATTAATAATTAATAAAATAATAAAAATTTATAAAATTTTCAATCTATTAATCAATCAAAGCGGGGAACATAGAACCCGGGGAACATAGAACCCGGGGAACATAGGACCCGGGGAACATAGGGATGATCCCCAGTAGCTAGCCAACGTTAGCTCTCATAACGAGCCAGTTAGCCAGGAAGAGAAGAGGCCGCGAAGATGGAAGAGGAGGATGACCGAGGAAAAGGGAGAACAGTGGAGAGGAGTTGAGAAGAGTAGGAAGAGAAGACAGGAGCGGACACGAGACGGGAGGTGTGGAGAGAAGAGGACAGGATGAGATAGGAGAGGAGTGGAAGAGAGAACATATATCAATCCCAGTGCTCGTGTTCCAGTTCAATAAATTGTTGTTCATCTACAGCTTGTTGCATTATTTCATGCATTGATATTATCAATAAGACATAATCTCTAAGCATTTACAATGTAGGCTTGACTGGCACATCTTTTAAATCAAGTAAGTAGTCAGGTGTCCTAGGGGGTTGTGTGTGTGAGGGGAGCGGGGCGCGGATGGGGGCGGAAAACTTCAGGGGCCTATAGATCATCACTTAATATGGTACCTGGAAAATCAGGAGGTAGTATGGAAAGAAATGTCAAGGCAAGCGTGGGAACCCTGTGATGATGTCACGGTTCGCGAGGAAGAACCAAAAATGTTTCCGGTGCCAGCTGAGCACCGATTTGTCACGTTCTGAACCAATTAATCCCGGTGTGAACGGGCGGCCGGTGCGAGATTACGTTTCGGGAACCGGCTCTAGCGCGGAGCCCGGCCGGTGTGAAAGGCCTATCGGAGAGACGGGGACAGGGGTTAAAACATTCTTAGATAACAGACATCCTAACTAAACTAGACAGATTAAGCTAAGGGTCAGTCCCCGACCAGGTGTGATCAGGGTAGGTTGAAGGAGAAAAGATGGGTCTTAAGCGAGGATTTAAAGGCTTCGACACAGATAGGTAGCTGGGTGGGTGGGTAGTCTACCTGCTATTAGTCTCTGGAGACACAGAGACCCAGATAGGTAGCTGGGTGGGTGAGTAGTCTACCTGCTATTAGTCTCTGGAGACGCAGACACAAAATACCTAATGTAGGTGGCTCTGTGGGTGAGTAGTCTAGAGTCAGAGACCCTGTCTTCAGAACCTAACAAAGGACAGGCAGCCATTTTCCTATAATCAATTAATCAGTATAATAGTGATATGGGTGATAGGGTGCAGATCTTCTTTTGGCCACCCGATGGCAGTGTCTTATTTCTAAAGTACATTATTGCCAATGACATAATCCGTCGCTCAGTAGGATGGGCTCAACCAGTTACAGTTGGATGGATGCACCTCCATCTAAAGTAATTTACAAGTAAGCTAGCAATGCCTGTCATCGCCACCATTCCTCCCAGGTGTCAGGCTCCTCATTCAATTCCTTCATTTTGAGGACCATGTCTAAATATCATACTTGTGTGTTGGATCTCCAATACAATGAGATTGGCAGTGAACAAAACGAAGAGATGATGCATTTCTCCACCGTCTCTTAACACGATCCACTCTGGTTTAGAATTTGATTTTGGCCTTTTAGCTTATAGCCGCACGTTTTAAAAGTTGACTAGTTCATGATACCTGACCGGGTCAAGTTTATCTCTCTGAGCGGCTCATGAGGCCTTAGCCAGGAG
This sequence comes from Notolepis coatsorum, assembly GCF_963971535.1. NCBI lineage: Eukaryota > Metazoa > Chordata > Actinopteri > Aulopiformes > Paralepididae > Notolepis > Notolepis coatsorum. The sequence continues at coordinate 51,781,183 of NC_140179.1, read as the reverse complement.
ATCCTCTCCCACCCTGGTCATTAGGTCCTTGTTAGGGGCTTGTCTGGTCATGGGATCAGGGTCAGGGTGACAGAATTGTGAATGGACGCAGAGGATCAGCTGGAAGGTTATTGACGGAGTGGAGCTCAATGCTGTCTGATGATTCACTTCCAAGAGAATCAAGAATCAGAATCAAGAGGTTTATTTGTCACATACATACCAGGGCATACAGTGAAATGCGGGTGGTCATGCCTGCATCGATTGTGCAATAATACAATAATAAAATAGACATAGAAAAAAAAAAAACGGGTAAGACACAAGATGTGCATGATAAAAATAGACATGCTAAGTTTCTGAGAAACTGGTTCCTATGTACACTACTATACACAATATACAATTTTAACTGTCATTATACTCAATGTATCTAATTGTATCTATATATTCCATAATAAACGGAATATTCTAGAATACACAAACGTTCAAATTTTTCGGCCTATTTATGAATCGCTTTCAAATAAACGCTAGATTATCGATAGTATATGTGTACGTCTGCACGCTAGAGACGCAAGCTGAAAATCGATTCTCTTATTTCCTCATCAGCGATCGCGCACAGACAGACCGATCACACATAGGGCAAAAGCTTATATCTCCGTGAAAACAGGTCTGATTATCCTAAGACTGGTAAAATAGATTCCTTACCGGAGATCAGATGTTATCCAAGAAGGGTATTCCAATTCCTGATTGCCATTCCAAAAATCAATCATTTTATTGATCCACAGCTACATACTGTAAACACATTATTACACGCTGTTCTGAGGGACCAGAATGACTGGGATCATCTCCGGTTACATGCGTGAGAAGTAAAATGTGGATTCCGGATTTTTTTTCTCATCATTTTCATTGAGTCCATTCCAAAAGGGTGCATTACCATCTGGGAGACTATAGGGGGCGCTTTTTTCCACATCTGAGCTCCTGATGGGGCTGGTTTCCCATCGGTAGACTCGGTTGATGAAATATGAATTCAGATCGCTAATAAAAATTTTAAAAACGCTAATTGTCGTACTGGGCATTCAGGGGGTGGCATGAACTAACGATATAACACGTCCGTGGCACTCAATCTTTCCATTATTTAAAGTGACATTTTGTTTAAAGTGGTTGTGGTGTGTGTGTGTGTGTGTGTGTGTGTGCTCATGTGTACTTGTGAGTGGAGAGTTCAGTGTTCTGATGGCCTGGGGGAAGAAGCTGAGCCGGAGTCTCTCTGTTCTCGTAGCGTGTGTATGTAGGCGCTTGCCTGACCGCAGCAGCTTGAACAGGCTGTTGTTGGGGTGGTGGGGGTCTTTCATTATTCTGCAGGCTCTGGATTTGCACCTCCTGTTATATAAGTCCTGCAGGGGTGGTAGTGCAATACCTGTAGACCCGAAGTACGCTCTGCTGAGCGCACCACTCTCTGGAGTGCCTTCCTGTCCTGTGCTGTTTCCAAACCAGGCAGTGGTGTTTCCAGTCAGAATGCTCTCTACAGCCCCGGAATAGAAGGAGTGGAGTATCTTCACAGATACTCTGAACTTCCTTAACTGTCTCAGGTGATGGAGGCGCTGTTTCGCCTTTTTCACCACAGAATCTGTAATGTGGACTCCCAGGTACTTGAAACTGCTCACCCTGTCCACGATAGCCCCGTTTATCCACAGTGGCGTGTGTGTCCCCTGCTGTATTCTCCTAAAATCAGCTCTTTGGTTTTACCAATGTTCACAAGTAGACTTGTTATTCATCAACCTCTTCCCGATAGCCTTCTCGTCATTGTTTTTTTTGTGTTTTTTTTATCTTTTTTTCCCCCTCCTTTTTCCGATTTTTCTCCCATCCCACTGTTAGTCGTTATGCCAATTCCCAACCCCCTTCCTGGTTGTTGCGCACCCCCCCCCCCTACTGTTGGTCCGGGAGGCCGGAGACTATCGCATGCTTTCCTCCGACACATGTGCAGCCAGCCGGCAGCCAGCCTGGCAGCGCAGACTCTCACTGGGAGAGTGTAACGTGTGGAAGGTCACACTACCTCCCTCCAGATCCTTCCCTCGCTGTGCAGGCGCCCCGACCGAACTGTAGGAGTCGCTGTTTACAACGACCAGGACCCACCCAGCCAAGCTGGTAGCAACGCAGAGAGCTGGGCTCGAACCCAGGGTCTCCTGCGTTGGTGGCGAGTGCCTTGCCCACTACACCACCTAGCCACCCTCGTCATTGTTAGAGATCAGCCCCACCACCACGTGTCGTCCGCAAACTTCACTATGGAGTTGGAGCTGAACCTGGCCATACAGTCATGTGTGTACAGTGAATACAGCAGGGGGCTCAGAACGCTGGGGGAACCCGATACTCGGGGTGATTTTGCTGGAGGTATGACCCCCCACCCTGACCGCCTGGCGCCTGTCACTTAGAAAGGCCAGGATCCAGGTGCTCATGGTGGAGCTCAGACCCAGATCGATCAGCTTGTCAACCAGTCTGGTGGGGACTATGGTGTTGAAAGCTGAACTATAGTCAATGAACAGCAATCTCACATAGCCCCCCTTCTGTCTGTCAAGGTGAGATAGGGTGTTGTGTAGTACTTGGGAGACCACGTCATCAGTGGACCTGTTTGTCCTATATGCGAACTGCAGTGGGTCCATGTTACTAGGGAGAAAGCCACAGATGTGGTCCTTGACCAGCCTCTCAAAGCATTTCATGACCACAGAGGTGCGTGCCACCGGTCTGTAGTAATTTAGGCCTGTATGTATATTCCATAGTAAAGTACAGTTGACAGCTGCGTTAACGTTACAATGCGTTGTGTTCACTCATAGTTAAAGACAGCCGAGGTTGAGTAGTTTCTTCTGATATCACTTTCAAACTCCAAGTGATTCGTTGCAATGTACGCGGAAATGCTGCGTTGTGTTGCAATGTACTACATGCTTTTGTCTGAGCGGGGCGAAAGGAAAGGCGCATTACCGTACTGGCGTGCGGTGACGAATGCGGAAGCATTCTTGCACTCTTCCGCTGGCAATAAGCTACACGCACCAGGGATAGATTGAGTAAGGTTGTAAACACAAGAGAAGTAGGAACCAAAATTAGTAACCATACACACATTCAAATATTGTTTGAATATTTAGCATGTAGAGTTGCCCCATCTTTATCAGATGAAAAGTTTATTTTAATGTATTACTTTATTTATTCAATTTTATTTATTTTTATTTATTATGCTCGACTATGCCCCCCACTGGTCGGTTGTAGGGAGGATAGAAGCTATGCATCACGTGTCTCCTCCGGTACACAAGGAGGCAGCCTGTGGCATCTTTTCATCTGCCAGCGCGGACTCTCAGTGGCGAGGTGTAACGCATGGGAGGCTCACACTACCCCCGCTACTTCCTGTCTCTGCTGTGCAGGCGTCCCCCAACCGACCTGTAGGAGTCGCTGTCCACAATGTCCAAATCCCCACCCATCGACTTCCACCCTCTAACTCTGCCAATTGAGTTAGTATGACGGCTGGCCCAAGCCGGAGGCAATGCTGACACCCGGATTCGAGACCGGAGTCTCTTGCATTGGTGACGAGCGCAATATCCGCTGCGCCACCCAGCCGCCTTTGTAATGTAATGTAAAAAAATAAAACATACTTTTTAGTACTAATTACATTTAAAATGCAGACCTACAAAGTACAAATCTTGCAGGTCCAACAATTTCAATTAGTACAGTGGTTCTCAAACTGTGGTATGCGTACCACTGGTGGTACTTGGTGGTACTGCTGGTGGTACTCGAAAAAATTTAATAAAAAAATATATATATAAATAAATTATTATTATTATTATACATTTTTTTTGCAGTCAGGCCACTGACCTTAGAAGCAGGCCAGGCCAGTGTTTCTAGTTGCGGTGGCGCGATAGTTAGATAACCTAAGTGGGGAACAACCAGGAGATCACTGTGACAGAGAGTAATGCAGTCTAAACAGTCATAAATCTTTATTTTTAGATTTTTTTGTAATGTCAGATAAAAAATGAAATACTCCCACTTTTCTGAAAATAGTTGTTGTTAAATCTGACATTACAAAAAATTAAAATCTGTCTTGCTGCTAATCATTGACACATGCCTAGCCTGTAATAATCCCCCATAGAAAAATTTACTTTGCATTTGATATATTGAAAATATTTTAGTTTTTGTGTTATTTTAACAATAATTTGTGATGCCATCACACAAACTGGCATTTAACACTTTGATTGCCCAACCCGAGTTTCCTCGGGTTTACCCCCCGCGGGTTGAATGCCCATAACGAGAATATTCGTTTTTTTTTTAATTATTATTATTAGCGATCTGAATTCATATTTCATCAACCGAGTCTACCGTTGGTAAATCAGCCACCCCAGGCGCTCAGATGTGAAAAAAGCGCCCCCTATCGTCTCCCAGATGGTAATTCACCCTTTTGGATTGGACTCAATGAAAATGAATGAGAAAAAAAAACCCGGACTCCACATTTTACTTCTCACTCATGTAACCGGGGTCGATCAGCTTCATGCTGGACCCTCAGAGCAGCGGGGATTATGTGTTTTACAGTATACGCGTGGGATCAATAAAAGGATCGATTTTCGGAATGGTGATCAGGAATTGGAATAATAATTGGATGGATACCATCTGATCTCAGGTAAGGAATCTATTTTACCAGTCTTAGGATAATCAGACCCGTTTTCACGGAGATATAAGCTTTTCCCCTATAATGTGATATGGCTGTTTGACTCTAAGAGCGATCAGGAACTGAGAGAATCGATTTCAGCGCGCGGCACCATCGTGCACACGTACACATATACTATCGATAATCTAGCGTTTATTTGAAAACGATTCATAAATAGGCCGAAAAATGACAACGTTCTAGAATATTCCAGTAAAGGGCGATTATCATGGCATCTCTTCTTTTTTCCGTGAAAACTAGGGCTTTTCAAAATGCTATCAAACGGAAATGAACCGATAAAAAAACAATCCGCTTCGACAATGTTGACTGGAAATGGGTCATTGATAATGCGACGGGCAGATTAGACACATAGCCATAATTGAATGCTAACATTGAAGTGGATGTGGGCATTCAAGCACTAAATGAGCGCCCCCTGCTCGGCACTGAAAGTGTTAAAGGGTTACAATTAGAAAATGTATTGAATGTGTTTTTTTTTATTATTATTATTTTTTCAATAATTTGTGATGCCCATCACAAACACTGGAATTTAAAGGCTAAAAATTAAGAAATTCCTGCACCAGAATGCAGGAAATTAAGTCTTTGTAACAAAATTATTCCTGGTGGGGGACCCCCACTTAGAAAGTGGCCTGACTGGGGCTATATTTCACACTATATTTCCCCAATGGACAACAACTGTGTGTGTGTGTGACTGTGTGTGACTGTGTGTCAATTGCTTGCTGAGGGAGAGAATTAAGTACATTTGCTGAAATACAGTTGTTCTTAATTTTCTCACTTGCTATGTGAGAATTTTAGTTATTATGTGCAATGCCCCTTGCATTGTATGCGTTGTGTGGAAGAGTTTGCTAGTTCTAGTGCTACCCCCTTGTACATTGTGGCTGTGTCTGACAAAAGTTAACAATAAATAATGGTATTAGGAATACATTTGCCTCCTGCGTGAACTGTGCATAGCTGAATAGACTGTATTTTAACGTCAGCCATATGGTGGTACTTGGAGAGCCAGCTACGTTCTCGGGTGGTACTTGGTGTAAAAAGTTTGAGAACCACTGAATTAGTATATTTGTTTCTCTGGCCGAACTAACGCTAACGTTATTAACTTATTAATCCTGCGGTACTTAAAGTACATTTCAAAGTAGAAACTTTTTGACTTTTACTCAAGTGTGTTTTTAGCCAGATACTCTGACTTTTACTTGAGTACGATTTTGAGACGGTACCCATACTTTCACTTAAGTAATTTCTGGGTACCTTTTCCACCCCTGGGCCCATGTGAAACCATGTTGTGTTTGTCTCAACAGAATGCCCAGGTTCCTCCTGCAAGCCTAGCGGCGGCGCAGGACCAGCTGAGAGACGTGAGTGACCTAAGCCTTTAACCCTTTCACTGCCACACGACAGAAGGTTAACCCTTTACTATCACACAACCGACGGTCGGGGCGCCTCAATGGCCCCCCGACCCCAAGCCCGGTGGCCCGGCGACCAGACCGCCCAGGCCATGGCGGCCGAGGGCCCCAGGAAACCCCACCCCACCCATACCGATCCCACAACACGCAAGATCCCCCTCTCCCGGGTCGAACCGTCGGAACGATGGCCCCCTCCCCCCGACATTCCCCCCCACTGAACTCAGCCTGCCCACCTCTGTACCTCCCATGTCACCGATATCACTATATACATGTATGCTAACATGACTTAAAAAATTAAACTGACAACACGATAAGAAAAAATTAAATTAAATGAAAATAAAATAAGCTATATGGTTAGCACTTTTTGCCCCCATTGGCATTTTGGAGGGGAATCGGCTCTCCTATTGGAGAAGGCCCCCCCCCCCCTAGTGACGGAGATACCCCCAATGGAGATTCTCCAAGCCTCTCATGTCCAACATTTTGAATTCTTGTCCTTCACAAATGTCCATGTGCACATTTAAAGCAACTGCTATTCTAATATAACTCGGATTCTAACATAACTCAAAGAAAAAAGACAACATTTGGCGCTCACATGGTGTTAGAGGATCTTAGTCGTATCCCTCTGTTCCCCGTTGGAAGGGTGAGGAGTAATCGCTCTCCTAGTGGCGAAATGCGCACTATATAAGTCCAACATTCGTTCTGTGGACGGCCTCAGAGCTCCCGGTCAATGTTCTGAATTTGGCTTTCTTATGCACATGTTCATTTGTATTGTGTGTCACATGTAATCCTGTAGTTCCTTCATACCAGTCCATCGTGTATTATTCCCCAATATGTTTCCTAATCAGTGTGTCCCTTTTTTTTTTAAATACATTTCAAATCGTTTGTCTATAACGTGTGTATTGTAAATCATAGTGTTAATTATTCTAAATTCTGGTGTTATAGTTTTATACTACTTGGGGTAACTGTTCAATTATCTTTCCTCTGTTGTATCTATTCTCATCCCCAGGTCCCCCGTGTGTATGTTTGTATTGGGTGCTCTTCCACGTTGATTTTGTCTTGTATCTTTCCTTGGATCACTGTTTCCCTTCATGCCCCTTTCTCGTGTCCCTTTGTCGTTCTTCATAGTTGATCTGCTTTGAATACGTTCAGGTCCCCTCTTTTCCTCCTCGTCCTCATCTCTCGGTTCTGCGTCAGCGTAGGCACCTTCCATCCTCTCAGCGTCGTGTCCCTTCGCCGCCTCCTGCACGTTGTCGGGACCTGGTTCCTTTCTTTTTCTGAGTTTTCTTTATTTCTACATAGCTCCGATGCTTCATTGCCACCTCTGTTGGATTTTTCAGTGTTACATTGTATGCTCCACATTGCTCCTAATCCAATCTGCGTGGTGGCCTGGTTGCGTCTATACTTCCCACAAGCAAGTTGTCCTTCCGCGTTGCTCTGATTGGCCACTGACATGTGTGTGCGCCAATCGTGGGACGGCAAGTTCTGCGCCTAGTTCCGGGTCTAACAGCCTGCAAAATACCTAACGCCTAGTTTATCACTGGTTAAGCTTAGGCGACTCTTTCGAAGTTGGTTATGGTTAGAGTTTGGAATCGCAATTGCGGCCCGTAGTTTGAGAACCGCTGCTTTTAAAGGAACACGCCAACATTATGTTAAATGCATTTACCATCTTCTCCAGAGTCAGACAAGAAGATGGATACCAATTTCCTCTGTGTGCATTCAGTAGAAAGCTATCCGGCTGTAAACTAGCCTAGCTTAGCACAAATGTATGGAAATGGATACAGACCAGCTAGCCTAGCTTTTGGCCAAAAACACCTCTCCTGGCGCTTAAGCTACTCTAGTGGTATGTAGCCGCTTCCATTCATTTGTGCTAAGCTAAGTTAGCTTGTAGACGGATAGCTTTATACTGGACGGGACATTGGTATCTATCTTCTTGTCACTCACTGGAAAACTTTTAAGATTTGTCAGTTGTCCTCTTGATTGAATGTAGTGTTCTTTATCACGATTTTTCAAACATTTTTCAAACATTCATATGACATTCCTTAACAACGATCAATACCGTGTATACCCTACATGTCACAAGTGTAGGGTATACAAAGTTAAATCATGTAAATCAGGTTTATGTATGTGTAAATAAAACCATGAAATTACATTGGAATACTTTACCATGTTCCATAAGTAATATTATATTACCACATTAAGAGGTTATGGGAGGGTTTGTCAACTCCATCAGCTTACAACTCTTGATGGAGTTGACACAGGGCTTTCGTTTTCATGTGAAATATGTATTGTACACTGCAGCCATGTTGTTTTTCCTTAGTTGCTAGCTGCCTCAATAACATCACTAAAATGCCTAAATTCAATCCAAAAGTCTTGACTAAGATCATCATTATTGGGAAGACGGTGTCGCCACACACAACTTTATTTAACAGATTGCAGAATGGGTACAATACAGTACAGCTCAATTACACACAATTGTTAACACTTTCCGTGCCGGCCGTGTTTTCCTATTTACCCCCTTGAATGCCGCCACCCACTTCAATGATATAGCACTCGCATTTGTGAACGCATAATCCATGTCTTAAATTATGGCTATGTGTCTAATCTGGCCGTCGCTTATCAATGACTTGTTTGCAGTCAACATTGTCGAAACTGATTGTTTTTTAATCGGTTCATTTCCGTTTTATACCATTTCGAAAATTGCTAGTTTTTTTTAAGTTTCAGGAAAATATAAATATTCTATGGAATATTCTGGAATACACAAAAAACTGTAATTTTTCGGCCTATTTATGAATAGTTTTCAAATAAACACTAGATTATCGATAGTATATGTGTACTTATGCACGCTAGAGAAACGAGCTGAAAAATTGATTCTCTCATTTCCTGATCAGCACACACGCACGCACACACACACACATAGGGCAAACGTTGATATCTCTGTGAAAAAAATTCTGATTATCCTAAGACTGGTAAAATAGATTCCTTACCTCAGATTAGATGTTCTCCAAAAAGATTATTCCAATTCCTGATCGCCATTCCAAATATCGATCGCGTTTATTGTTCCAACGCTGCATACTGGAAATATGTATTCCACGCTGTTCTGATGGTCCACAATGAATCCGATCCTCTCGGGTGGCTTGCGCGAGAAGTAAAATGAGGAAGCTGGATTCCCCCCCATGTGTTTTCATGCAATCCATTACAAAGGTAATGCAGTACCACAGGGAGACGATAGGGGGCGGTATTTTCCCAATGGAGCTCAGAGTTTGCAGCACTAACGTGAGACTAGATTGATGAAATATGAATTCAAATCGCTAATAAAAAAACAAACGACATATCGCGTCGTTGGCAATGAACGGTCGGCATGAACAAACGACATATAGCGTTGTTGGCATTGAAAGTGTTAAGGGGATGCAGACCAGAGAAAGACGTTTGTCTTGTTTACTTCAGGGTCCCCCATTTTCAATTCATGGTGACATTTATGACATACACAACATACATGAGTCTGACATCATGACATTTATGGCATAGGGACATACATGACATAAATACAGGTATATAGTACTGTTACATTTGTGACATATACGATATGTAAATATACAGTACTGTTACCCATAGATCCTGACAGAGAATATATACATATGATGGGGAGGAGACTGTACATTAGGAGGGGGTGTGTGGGTGGGAGAAAAAATATACATACGGTGGGGAGAGAATATACATATGGTGGGGAGGAGACTGTCTATTAGGAGGGGGTGGGGGGGTTGGACATTTACGGTGGCCAGTTTAGAATTGCAGCCTCCTGTAGGTGCTCTTTAACACATCCACCGCCTGAAACGCTGTTCAGCGTTATTGCCCGCCATGCGTTGACCGCCAGACCTCGCTGTACAGCGTTATTGAGATCATATTTAATTTTTTCGCCATGGCATTCATAATTCAGCCACCCAGCCTCTGGTGATCCAGTGGGACCCTGCACAATATTGCAACGCCTCAATACCGCCGCCTGGTGGATGATCGGGCGAGTTACATTCAAGTCAAACCGGAAGTGGAAATCGGTGCATCTGGGAAATCCGTCCGGCAGTCACATCTCGTTACCGTACTCCAGACAAACACTGGCGTGCATATGGATCGCTGCCATAACTCAATAATCGATATGATTTCGGCGTTTATTGCGCCATACAAACCGGAAATGGATCTAGGAGTTCGACGTCAAATAAGTGGGATATCTTTCCTCCAGTCTCGTCGGCGAACGGTAAGAGGACACTAACGTTATTTTCAGCCGATTGTCCATTTCTTTATTTACAAACCATCTGTGCCCAGGTATGGACTTCAGGGTCATGTTGAGGGATATTCATTTTTTTTTTTTTTACATATTATGAAAGTACAGATTCATACCTTCAAAATAAGCCATCACTTGAACATTTTGGTGGGATACTTTGCAAGCTACTTCCTATGATTCATGGTGATTATCACAAAACGTATTCAGAGATAATAGCCTTCAAGAGACGAGCAGGCTATTCAGTGACAATAGTGAAACAACTACAACACTACCCAGAAGTCATTGTAATCCATGGCCCCCCTCTCTCTAGGGCAATTAACACCTGGCAGCTTTCCAGTCTGAGGCTCTTTGTTATTAAAATGAGTCTGGTGACTGGTAGTGGTAGTGAAAGGGACCCTGATAATAAACAAGAAACTTAATCAAGTTTCAAGATTTTATTAGCATTTAAAATAACACGAGATAAAAATAGACATGCTAAAGTCAATGTTCAATGTTCTGATGGCCTCTCCAGAAGCATTTAGATGTAAATACATGTAGTGTGGTAGTGAAAGACACAACAACTAGGTTAACCTTCTGTAGTCTGGTAGTGAAAGGTTAACCTTCTGTAGTGTGGTAGTGAAAGGGTTAACCTTCTGTAGTGTGGTAGTGAAAGGTTAACCTTCTGTAGTGTGGTAGTGAAAGGTTAACCTTCTGTAGTGTGGTAGTGAAAGGGTTAACCTTCTGTAGTGTAGTTGACTTGCCGTGGAATCGCCTCACAGCAAACACCGAATATGCTGCACTTGCGTGGAGCCAAGAAGTACATGGGCCCTGGTTGAAGGGGGTCTGATGGGTAGTGCACCTGCAATAAATGAATAAGGATTTTAGAAAGAAAAAAAAGGGAGCAATGCAGTAGTTATAACAATTATAACATGATGTTGTGAAAGAGGGCTTGGTATGTAGTCACCTTTTGAGCGTAGTCGAAACTGTAATGCATTGTCAAGGGCTTGCTTGCCGGTGGCACATGACCACCCAGAGAAAGACCATCACCGATCTCCTTGGCGGCTTTAAGCATGCCCTTGTAGGCAGCCCGCTCTGAGGTTACATGCGCCAGATGTTGTTCCTGCTGCTTCAGCTTTGCAGACTTCTCAGCCTCTGGCAGATTGGCACTTTTGAAAATCTGAAAAAAAAAAGTTAAGTAAATGATGATTAATATTAATAATAATAAACTGTATTTGTATAACACTTTTCATACAGAAGTTGCAGTTCAAAGTTCATAACACTGTGATGTTCACTAACCAGATAATTGTTCTTCTGACACACCCAGCAAAGATCAGACATTGGTTTGATTGCTCTGATATGACTCAGTAATTGCCTCCAGAGGGACTTAAATGTGGACAGGCCCACTGCTCGCTGGTCTGAAAGATTAATAAGAACACATGTTAGCACAATGTCATTCATTTTCAAGCTTTGTTTTTATTTGACAAAGACCTATTTGACCTATTTCTTTGACAAAGATTTGCTTACACCTACCAACTGGCATTGCCTTGGTATATAAACGCCACACAGATGCCTTCGTGACGCAAGATGGTAACAGCTGACCGGTAAAGTTCTTTTGGTGTGCCTGGCGTCCAGGGAGGTGAACAGCATGATCTTCTGCATAATTCAACACAAATTGAACTACTTTTTCGATATCTTCATATTTTATGCAATGCTTGTTGTTGTGTGGTGATCGCTTTTTTGTGCGAAGACACATGCCATTTTCTGACATGTGTTTGCTTATTGCAATCAAGCGATCCTTACCTATTCTTGGGAGAGAAGAGGGGGGGGGGGAGACAGAGAGAGAGATAGTTAGATCATCATCATCACAAGTACCGGTACCTGTCTGTACCACACCCAGTCTACATGATTGTGGAGACAGAGACAGAGAAGTTAGATCATCATCATCATCAATCATCATCATCACAAGTACCGGTACCTGTCTGTACCACACCCAGTCTACATGATTGTGGAGACAGAGAGAGATAGTTAGATCATCATCATCAATCATCATCATCATCACAAGTACCGGTACCTGTCTGTACCACACCCAGTCTACATGATTGTGGAGACAGAGAGAGATAGTTAGATCATCATCATCAATCATCATCATCATCACAAGTACCGGTACCTGTCAAGTACCGGTACTTTATACTATACTATGCTACTATACTCTACTATAATGTACTATAATTAGTTTTAATAAAATGGGGGACCCTGATAATAAACAAGACTAATCAAGTTTCAAGATTTTATTATCATTTAAAAAAAAATAGGCATGATGTACTATTAGTTTTAAATAGACAATAATAATAACTTACCCGTGGATGAAGAGGAAAGCTTCACGGCAGATTTGTATCGCCCCGAAGAAATAGTTTGTGTAAGCACGTTGTCTTTTTTTGGAAAACGATTTATTTCCGATAGTCCATTCTGACTTTCGACCAAAAGCCTGGAGCTGCGCCATAATAATCAAGTCTTTATGATCCTCTTCGAGAGCCGCTATCTCAAAACGCCTTGTGTAAACTTCATCACGGTCCAATTTTGTGATACATGACCGCCGATTAAGAATGTCATTTTCTTTATCAACCTGGACGCATTTACAAGTAAATCGCAAAAGTCTTTCCATTTGGCGTTCGTGGTTCTCGTCAGATTCAACTTCCACAACGCACATTACGTGTTCTACCTTGTCTCCAAATCCGTTAGGTGTGTTGTCACCATCATCAGATTCTGGCTCTGCCTCGTCTTCAAATCCGTTAGTTTTGTCACCATCACCACCATCACCATCATTTTCTGGCTCTGCCTCGTCTTCAATAGTGTTGTCACCATCATCATCATCTGCCTCTAACTCGTCACAACTGTCTTCTTCTTCTGAACCAGAATCTGAGTTTCTTTTTGGATTTTTCTTCTGCGGAAAGAAATCCGTGATGAATGTTCCTAAAGCGCGTTCGTCTTCAACACAGTGTGCTCCGAAGTGAGCAAACCGGTTTAATGCCTCGGCAAGTGCCCTCGCTGTGGGTTGCTGACTGGGTTCCATGGTGACTGGCAAACATGCACTGCCCTGCTCTCTGTTTAATACTCACCGATCAATGGCATCAACTTAATGACGTCACCGCCTGACCAATAAGCATTTAGATGTAAATACATGTAGTGTGGTAGTGAAAGACACAACAACTAGGTTAACCTTCTGTAGTGTGGTAGTGAAAGGTTAACCTTCTGTAGTGTGGTAGTGACGGATAAAAAAACGGATAAATAGTTTTTTTCACCATATTTCTAATATTTATTTTGGCTAAATACCAATTATAAATATCTCGACGAATTACCTCTGAATATGAATCAAAAAAAAATATTAAAGATTCGCTCACTAGTTCTACCAGAAACGGAGTTGAGGCGAAGCATTACTAAGCTTCTGTAGTGTGGCAGTGAAAGGGTTAACGCGCCCTCATCGCGCCGCAGCGTAGTTTACATCAGGGCCCCCACAATAATGAAAAAGCCGATGAAAAAGCCATTTTTTATCACTCCGTTTCCGTATTAAATTAATTTACTTTTAGCCATTAGGTTGGAAAAAATGCACCCTACCGAAATTCGTTCGCTCATAAAATTCGAACTGTGTTTTAATGGTTTTTAATTAAGTTAAAACACACGTTTTATAAAGGCCGTAAAGGCCTCTTTTTTTTAATCTTTTTTTTAGACACTGCGTTACGTTGCTTATAAATCATCTGAACTTATAACATTAAGATAGTGTATTAATAGTGTGTTATTCTAAAGCTAATGACGTCTGTGTGTTAACACCTATTAAGTACAGTACTTAACCCCTGTGGACAGGCCCCACAGCCCGCGCGTGTAGTTTTTTCTCCTCACTTGGAAGAAAATTTGTGGAACTATTATAACAATAATTACCTCATTTACAAGTTGTATTTAAGTTTGCAACTAAGGGCAAATAAGGGAACACATCAATGACAATTCAAATATGTAAAAAAAATCAAGATATCGATTTTTAGGATTTTCTAAACAGCAAGACATTTTCTTCATTTCAGAGCACCTCCCCCTTTGCGGATCAAATCGGGTTTGGTCACGGCGAGTCACTGATCAATAAATCAACCCATACTACATAAAGCAGTTAGTGACGATCAAGACATTTGAATTTTTTAATATAGCGTGTCTAGGGAAGACACGCCAATCGATAATCTATATATGCGTTTAGGCCTATAAATCACGTTCTAGAAATTACTGCAGAAAACGTTAAAAACATACTTATATTCTAGAAGGTATTTTTGTATGAATGTATGAATGAAAAAATATAACGTTCCCACATCCTGAACGATAGATAATCGATGTTGAATGGGCCATAGTAATGTCAATATAGCAATCAAATGTAAAAAGTTATAGCCCTGCAAAGAAGGTGAGCCACTCCATATGGTTATAGTGCTGGCAGAGAGGGGCATGATGTGGTTTTGATGTGGGTAGGGAATGGGATTCACATCTTTTTACGGCTCTGGGTAGGGCATTCCACATTGTTGTGGCATAATTGCGAAATGTGTTTAGTCCCTTGTTTGTGCCGAATCTGGGTTGCACACTGTGACCTCGGTGATATCAACAACATTGTTTATATTAATATCAACACAAGTGGAACTTACCAGACCATGTGTTGTACTGCTGCATTCTTAACACTTTGAGAGCCAGTCCATGTTTTCCTTTTTACCCCCTTGAATGCCCAAATCCACTCCAATGTTAACTTAATATCGCCTAATCTATGTTTTAAATTATGGCTATGTGTCTAATCTGCCCGTCGCTTATCAAAGACTCATTTTCCAGTCAACATTGTCATGGTAGATTGTTTTTTTATCGCTTCATTTCCGTTTGATAGCATTTTGAAAATCACTCGTTTTCGCGGAAAAAACAACCCATTATGATAATCGCCTTTTACTGGAATATTCTAGAACGTTGTCATTTGTCTGCCTATTTATGAATCGTTTTCAAATAAACGCTAGATGATCGATAGTATATGTGTGCGCACGCATGCTCGTGCCTCGTGCTGATAATCGCTGCTCTTATTTCCTATCACATATAGGGGAAACGCTTATATATCCGTGAAAACGAGTCTGATTATCCTAAGACTGATAACATAGATTCCTTACCTGAGGTTGGATGGTATCCAAATGGATTATTCCAATTCCTGATCACCATTCGAAAAAATCGATAATTGTATTGATCCACCGTGTGTACAGTAGAACACATAATCCCCGCTGCTCTTCAGGCTCCGGAGTGATGCCGGCCGATGCCGGCTGCGTGAGTGAGACGTAAAATGTGGAGTCAGAAATCCATTCTCCCATTCACTTTCATTGAGTCCAATCCAAAAGGGTGATTTACCATCTGGGAGACGATAGGGGGTGCTTTTTTCACATCTGAGAGCCTGGGGTGACTGGATATCCAACGGTAGGCTCGCTTGATGCAATATGATTTCAGATCGCTAATAAAAAAAAAATATATATATATATATATATATATATATTCTCAGGCGTGGGCATTCAACCCGCGGGGTGTAAACCCGAGAAATCTTGGGCGTGGCATCCAAAGTGTTAATACACCAGAAGTGGTAACGGGGGTCCTCTGGGATATAGCTGACCATACTTTTGCCTGATTTAACCAGCATTAGGAAAAAGTGTTGACAGAAACTGAGGACACAACTTTTGACAGTAGATTCATTTTCATTTGATTCATATATTTTCAAATTTGTAAGAGTTTTTAAACGTTTTTGGGCAGGTTGATATGGTGACCTCTTGCAGAGGACGGGTGCAACACCATGATTACTTTTCTCACTACAGAGCATACATTTTTAAGTATGTATCGGTAAAACTTGTCCCGTGTTTGCTTCCATTTCTGTGGACATGAATAAAGCATGGGTGTGTGTGTCCACCAGGTGCTGGAGAAGAACAGGCAGTGGCTGGTGTACGACCACCAGAGGGAGGCCCACGTGCAGTGGCTCGTGAGCCGGTCACAGGAGCTGGAGCAGCAGCTCAGCCAGGCTCTCCAGCCGCAAGCCAGCGCAGATGGTACTGGATATAATTATGGATGTTCGATGTTGGCTTTTTTACCGATATCCGATATACCGATATTGTCCAACTCTTAATTTCCGATACCGATATCAACCGATATATGCGGCGTTTCCCCCCCAAAAAACACAACATTATGCATACTTTTCACAATAAATAAAATAAGAATTTATTCTTACTTGCTTGCCTCGGTAAATAAATAAATAAATATATATTGAAAACAGATACCGATAATTTCCGATATTACATTTTAATGCCAATATCGGTAGGCCGATAATATCGCACATCCCTAATAATAATAATTATTACTATTACTATGATGTGATCATCAGAGTTCATTAACCGCTGGAAGTCATTGGATACAGTTTAAATACCATTTATTGTGGATATAACCCCAAGGCACGCACGACCCACGCATTATGGCCCTTGACCCTGATGAATATTAAATTGGATTCTGCACATCAACAAAGTGTATTTTTATAGATTTCTTACCCAGGGACAGTGCACATTAATCAACATCTTTCCACATCAATGTAAATGTGCCATAATTAGCTAATGAGCTAAGTTTTAAAGTTCAAGTTTCTTTATTAGTTGTCATACAGAAATACAGAATACTTTGAAATGAAATGGTTCTTTGTTTTGCTCCTGAGAGTGTGCTAGAATGCTAGATAAAATAACAAGATAGTATAAAATAAGTATAATATAAGTATAAAATAGAAAGTAAAGTACGTAAACAATTGTTTTCATCTGTAGTCCCTGCCTGCCATGCATGTCTTTATGGTGTGGGAGGAAACCAGAGTACCTGGAGGAAACCACGTGAACACGGGAGAACATGCAAACTAGAAAGGCCCCCTGCTGGGGTTCGAACCCAGGACCTTCTTGCTGTAAAATAAAATCTAACCCTGAATAACCTTACTGTCATGCACTTGTCCTAATATACTAACCAACACTATAGCACTCAACACTTTGATGAACATTGTTACTCAGCTGATAGAGTTGTACCCTTCCTGCTGACTTGTTGTACAAAACTTGTAAGTTGCTTTGGATAAAAGCGTCCGTTAAATGACAAAATGTAAATGTGTGAGGCAGCAGCGCTCATAACACACAGGTCCAGCTACCGTACTTTTCGGACTATAAGCCGCGGCTTTTTCCCCCATTTTTCGACCCTGCGGCTTATATAACGGTGCGGCTTATATGTGGACAAAACCCGAAAATCGAAATATTGCTTTTTTTACTGCAGTGAAATGTTATTTATCTGTTCCCTTATTTGCTAAACTTAATACAAATGAGTTAATTCTTGTTATTTGTCCGACAGTATTGTGTCCCAATGGGAGTCATTCTCTGTAGAGGTGGGAGTCATTCTCTGTAGAGGTGGGAACTTAAAGCTCAATATAAGAACGGCCATGCACCACCACCCACAGAATCGAGAAAGAGCAATCAATCTGTCAATCCTTTCCGTGTCCGGGCCGGGTGAGGTTTCCCGTGTTGAGTCAAATTAAGCCGCAGTCTCCACTCCTTACATATGGTAATTAAACATTAAAACACATGCGGCTTATAGTCCAGTGCGGCTTATATATGTACACATCATTCAATTTAGCTGCTGCGGCTTATAGTCAGGTGCGGCTTATAGTGCGAAAAGTACGGTATACTAGGGAACCTAGTCGTGTTTGTAGGTAATCTGTAACTGACTACATCTTGAGAGGAACTGTGTGTCTGATTGATTGAACATTTTATTAACAGATTGCATAATGGGTACAATACAGTATGGCTCAATACCCACAATTGTTAACACATCCACCGCCATCCACGCTGTAACACGTTATTGCCCGCCATGCTTTGACCGCCAGACCACACTGTACAGCGATATTGAGATCAATATTTCATTTTTTCGCCATGGCATTCATAATTCATATATACACCTCCGGTGCTGCAGCTGGACCCTACGGCTCAATACAACGACGGCTCAATACCGCCGCCTGGTGGATGGTCGGGCGAGTTACACTCGAACAACAGGAAGTGGGAGGTGTGCGTCGATTAAATTCATCCGGCTGTCGGATATTGTCGCAAGGCTCTCGACAGACACTATGTACATAATGGATCGCTTTATAAACGTAATAATCGATATGATTTTGGCGTTTATTGCGACATACAAACCGGAAATGGACCTAGGCGATCGACGTCCTATACTTGGGATATTTCACCGCCAGTCTCTTTGACGCACCGTAAGAGGACGCTAACGCTATTTTCAGCCCAATTGTTTATTCATTTTACTGCAAACCGATCTGATCAATATATCACCCATACTACATAAAGCATTTACTGACGATCACGGAATTATAAACGACCCCCCCCCCCCCCCCCTTTCCTCCGCGCATGATGACGCATAACGTATAGGATCATATACAGTTGAATTTTTTTTATATAGCGTGTATCGGGATAAACGGGAATCTATAATCTATATATGCGTTTAGGCCTATAACTCACGTTCTAGGAATTACTGCAGAAAACAATAAAAAACATACTTATATTCGAGAAGGTATTTTTGTATGAATGTTTGAATGAAAAAGTATAACGTTCCTACATCCTGAACGATAGATAATCGATGTTGAATGGGCCATAGTAATGTCAATTTAGCAATAAAATTTAAAAAGTTATAGCCCTGCAAAGAAGGTGAACATCTCCATAGGCTTACAGTGGTGGCAGACTGGCTATATTGATGGATATAAGTTATGGCATGGAATGTGTTAAGGGGATGCAGACCAGAAAAATACTTTCATCTTGTTTATCAGGGTCCCCCATTTTCAATTCATCATAACATTTATGACATTTATACAGTACTGTTACATCCAGACATTTATGACATACTTAAGCATTACATCACACGCAGGAGTGGTTTGTGACCAATAAACCATGCCTAGGGGTGGTTGTTAGGCCCGAGGCGCAGCCGAGGGTCGTTAGACCCCCCTAGGCATGGTTTATTGGTCACAAATCACGACTGCACGTGGTGTAAAGCTTTTATACAACTGCCAGATTCATCCAACCTTATTTCTATACAATAAACACACATTAATCGAAGATTTATTGAAAAAACCATCCGCCAGAAAAAGTAGTTCCCACAACTCCATGTGGAAGCAGCTTGAAGTGCATCCAACCAAACTAACACATCCAACTGTGTATTATTGGAATGATTGAGAGAAGTTGCCTCATGTGGAAGCAGCTTGAAGTGCATCCAACCAACTAACACATCCAACTGTGTATTATTGGAATGATTGATTGAAAATTTTATTACCAGATGCAGAATGGGTACAATACAGTACGGCTCAATACACACAATTGTTAAGGGAATGCATAGGAAAAAAACGTTTTCTTCGCCCTATTTTTTTATTTATTTCTTTTAGCCTAAACGTAACCAGTTGGAAACCAGGGGTACAGTAATAAAATTAGCAATCAACCAATCAATCAATTCAATAGACCATGCTCACTTAAAACAGCGCTGCTTCTCTCTCAGTCTGACTCCCCCGCTGTTGCAGACAGGAGTGTGTGTGTGTGTGTGTGCGTGTGTGTGTGTGTGTGTGTGTGTCACAGTGTGTGTGTGCGTGTGTGTGTGTATGTGTGTGTGTGTGTGTGTGTGTGTGTGTGTGTGTGTATGTGTGTGTGTGTGTTTGTGGGTACGCCAGCGTCGGACAGTGAGAGAGAACGCTGCAGTCAGTAGCAAGAAGGAAGTAGAAATTTAAATCAATCAATTAATCTATCAATCAAACCGCGATTTTTCTTTTGTTCTAGATTGCCTCAAGACCCATCAATTACATCATCCAACATTGTTTAAAGGGCTAACACATTCCCCTTGACAGAATCGCTTCATATTTAGTCGTTTAGTCGCCATTAACATATCCATTTGTAAATATTATTGGCCACCTTCTTGTGATCCGGCGGAGTGATGTGATGTGGGTCGGTTGTGGGCGGGTCCTGGGCCAGCAGCGTGGATTGTTGCCAATAAAGACGTGTAAAATGACTGTTTCAGCCAATCAGAATCGAGAAATTTGCATGCCGTTGTATAAAAGAAGATATACACCAGTGGCGGCTGCTGACCAAATTTTTTGGTGAAGCAAAAATTATATTTTTAAAACATCCCCCACTGTGTTTGTCAGTGGTCAGTGGACACAGAAGAAAACATATTAACATTAGGTGACGGCGCACCTGACCAGACACGGATGCAAAAAATTACATATTCGGTGACGGCGCACCTGACCAGACAGATGAAAACATAATAGGTGACTCGTGACGGCACACCTAACCAGACACGGATCAAAACATATTAGGTTTATGTTTATATTTATTAAAGGATCCCCATTAGAGACACATGAAAGAGCCTCTAGTCTTCCTGGGGTCCTGGACAAAACAAATACAATACAAATGTACAACAAAAAATATGAATAAAAATATAAACAAAACACAAATTAAAAATTAATACAAATATACAAATTCACATTATAAAATCTAACATTCCAGTCAAACAAAAAAAAGATAAAATACACAGATAACAGTTACATACTTGACAAAACACGAATAAAAAATTTATACAAATATACAAATTCACATTATAAAATCTAACATTCCAGTCAAACAAACAAAAAGATAATACACAGATAACACATACTTGACATGTTTGCAAGATATCTCTTAATATTTGTTTTGAAAGTAATTTTATTATGTATTGTGGATGAGATGTTTTTCGGCAGAGCATTCCAGAGTGCTATTGACCTATATATGCCAGTGAGTTTGAGAAACTTTTATTTTTGTGCTGATTTTGTTCTGATGTTACCAGAAGCGGCCCCTCTAGTGTTGTAACCATGTTCAGAAGTAATTTCTAACTGCTGAGCCAAGTTAGATGGCTTACCAGTGCTAATAATGTTCCGCAGTACGAGGTGGGACCAAGTCATTGTTTTGCAAGTCTCAAGTCAGTCGCAAGTCTTGGTACTCAAGTCCTGAGTCAAGTCCCAAGTCAAGACAGGCAAGTCCCAAGTCGAGTCCCAAGTCAAGACTGACAAGTCCCAAGTCGAGTCCCAAGTCCTAACCTTTAAGTTTCGAGTCCTAAACAAGTCATAATACGCGTTTCACCAAAAAGTTTCATTATCAACTTGTTGGCAAAACATAATCTAATTTCTATAAATGTAATAATATTCAGAATCAGTCTTACAACTAAATACAATTGGGCAAGAGCTGCTTGAAAACCAGTTCAGGAGTATATTGAGAAAGAAAAGAATAAGGATCACCATATCCATTTTAAAGGTAGGATAACAATAACCAACATATTGTCTTCCCACTTGGACCAATCATTTATTTAACGTCTGCCTGCCCTGTATATACAGTCTAATGAGTCTATGGCACATGGTCCATAATAGCAGACCTCGGTTCAACTAACTAGTCTACCTTAACCCTTTATCAATTTTGGGGTATAAAAAATCTGTACTGAAATGACAAGGCATCTCTGCATTTCATATATTAGGTAGTTTATTAGGTATTAGAATTAGGTAGGGCCTAATTCGTGTGCGAGTTCTCTCTCTCTCTTGGATAAAATAACAAACTCAGCATATTGTCACAAGGAAAGATGAAATTACCTACCTGGGTTCCATCCTGTGACAAAATGGCAACCAATGTAATAAAAAAAAGTCAACCAACGAACTCGATTCTTATACCGGATCTCCTCACTGGTAAACAAGAATACCTTGAAGACTAACAGGAGCACTCATTCAAGGGTACTACGACTATGCTTGTACCTCATGGTACCAAAGCACCTCAAAGGCACTAAAAACAAGATTACAAACATCACAAAACAAACTGGTCAGACTACTGCTTGACCTTACCCCTGCCCATTTTGACAACCTAGGATGGCTTAGAGTAGACAACAGAGTACATCAACTTGCAATGGGCCTGGTCTACAAGATACACTACCACCATGTACATGTCGAAATACTTCCCAAAGGTCAGTGAATTCCAGGACCACAACACCAGAGGGAGTTCCACAAATCATGTTCAACCCAGATTCGGCTCAAACAAGGGACTAAACACGTTTCGCAATTATGCCACAACAATGTGGAACGCCCTACCCACAGCCGTAAAATAGTCTGGGATGGTGGCCCATAGCACACAGTGGGGGTAGGGCTTCATATTAAGGTTAAAGGAAGGCCGGGACAGAGGCCTGGGAGTGGAGTAGCTGTCGGTCCCTGACCAGGCCTGTCCTAGGTGGGCAGACAATCAGTGTGATACCTCAGGGAGACTCGGAGTTTGGTCACTGGTGTATTTATGTTTACACATCATTGTCTGTCTCTAATGGTAAGACTACCTCCTTTTTGTATGTGTCTCACACATCTGTGTGTGTGTGTGTGTGTGTGATGGTGGCCCGTAGCACACAGTGGGGGTGTGTGTTTAGCCCCCTGGCTGTCTCCATGTGGTTGTTATTTTAGTTCTTATGAAGGAATTCTCAAACTCACAGTCCATTCTGTTTAAACCATCAGGATTCACAACACCTAGAATCCATTGCACACATAACAAACGGATGTAATGCATACAAACACCTGTACATCGCTCGTCATGACCGTATTGTGGACATTGTGTCTGATGTGGTACGGAACATATCACCATCTAGTGCAGCAATGTACAAACATGCCAGAGTGAAACCAGAGTGGTTTGGCCTTACCAACGATGTTTTTGCTAACATACCAAATACACGGACATTGTTTTTGTTGACACCAGCCACGGAGAGGTGCTGGTCATAGAAGTAGGCTGTACCTTTGATCTGTACATGGACCAGGCCTTCCGGGACAAGTATATCAAATACCCAACCACTGCTCAGTGTGATGGCTGACCTTGGGTATAGGTGTAGATATAGTCAGGGTTCGTACGGGTGCTGGAAATCCTTGAAAATGCTTGTATTTCAATGTGCTGTTTTCAAGGTTTTAAATGTGCTTGAATTGTGTATAAAGTGCTGGAAAGTTATTGAAATTGTAATTGCACTTTATACTTTAATAATAAATCGCTATCTGACTGAATAGTTTGGTTTTTAGACAAAGAAATAAAATAAGTCGGAGCGACTCGCGAGCCTATTTTGCGTTCGCCTTTCATGCAAAATGAAATGTGGCTCGGCCCCACCCCGTAGTGTTTTTACCTGTGCCATCTGAGAACAGCGCGCGTGTGTGTGTGGCCAAAATGCCGGGAGGCTGCCGTTTTAATGAGCTCTGGCTCGGAGATATCAAATATAATTCAGAGGAGAACATCCTCGAGTAGCCGTGTGCAAAATATGCAGAAAGGACTTGAAGATTTTTACCATGGGGATTGGGGGAGTCTGCACGTTCGAGCCACGTTGAAAGGTGAGCCACTGAGCCATGGGTGTTATTAACGTGTCTCGGCCTGGCTCGCCAGGTAACTAAGTTCGAGACTACAAGTGCTCCACACCTGTCTCCGTAAATGTTTGTTATAAAAATACCACTTCAATAATCGAAATAGTCAAGTAACAGGCAAAATACACTAATGGAATTACAAACTCGTGTTTACCGGACTCTGTTTTTCACCGCAGTGTTGTAGCATGTAACGTTAGGCAAATCAACGTTAGCTAATTTCCTTTCATGTATTTCAAAACACGAAAACTTGTTGTGTATTGAAATGGTATTTTATTTTTATAACGGAACATTTACGGAGACTGGTGTGGAACTGGTGTGGAGCTGTTGTAGTCTGGAACGCAGTAACGTACTGTCTACCTGTATGTCGTGTATGTCATAAATGTTATGATGAATTGAAAATGGCGGACCCTGATGTAAACAAGACGAAAGTATTTCTCTGGTCTGCATCCCCTTAACAATTGTGTGTATTGAGCCATAGTGTATTGTACCCATTCTGCAATCTGTTAATAACGTTTTCAATCAAACGTGACGAGCCAGGCCAATTTTAGCATGTTTATTTATGGAATATGCAATCTAACAGCTAACGTGACCTTTACAGTTAATTACATGGATAATAATGTTAAGGTAGTTGGTTCATTCCAGGCCATCATTAGGCTCAGTCTAAAATTCATAGGCAGTAGCCTATAAATGAAAATGAAATATACATTTATAATATCATAATGATCCATTTAGATTAGATGTCAACATTAAACAATAAATACTCTTAAAGTTAAGTGCAACCAGTGAGATTAAATTAATAAAACACTTTGTTTTATTTATAACATGCTGCTCCTTTTTATTTAGGGAAGAAGCATCAAATTCTGATGAAAGCACGTCTAAATCCAGGTCCTGCATTAGTGGATTATTTCCAGCAGACAAGCAATGCATCAAGCAGCACAGCTACATCCACATCAACAACCAGCAGTGTAGTGAGAGCCAGAGCAGCCAGTGGAGGAGCTTGCAGTGGAGTTGCCCCTCTACCATCCCCAGGCTCATCCAAGAACCAGTCAACCAGCAACACCACAGGCACCATTAAATCATTTGTTACCTCTAATCCAACACTTCAAGCTGAAATATGCTGGGCAACAAAAGCTGTAACCAGCCACTATTCCTACCATTCATGTAATGACATGGGGGCCATGTTTCAAACAATGTTTCCTGACAGTGAGATAGCAAAGCAATTTACTTGTGGGGAGAATAAAGTGGCATACCTCACCACATTTGGGATAGCTCCTCATTTCTCTTCCCTGAAAACTTTATTAACAGATTGCAGAATGGGTACAATACAGTACGGCTCAATACACACAATTATTAAGGGGATGCAGACCAGAGCAATACTTTCGTCTTGTTTACATCAGGGTCCCCCATGTTCAATTCATCATGACATTTATGACATACACGACATACTGCATAACACATCGGCTCAGCCAGGTTATATATGATGCCAAGTCTACATAATTTTGGTTGTTTAGCACAATAACATCTGATTTAATGTGATGGAAGAAGTGAAATAATCATTTTGAGTAAATATTTAATTTACCACAATGGTAAGATGCTGGAAAATCTTGAAAATGCACCTTGTGTGTTTAGCCCCCTGGCTGTCTCCATGTGGTTGTTATTTTAGTTCTTATGAAGGAATTCTCAGCCCCCCTGTCTTCCCCCGATGGCTGGGGTTAGGGTGGGGGGAAGGATGGAGGATCAGGGGAAAACGAGGGTAAAGGCGGGGGAAGGGTGGAGGAGGGGAGGAGGGAGAAGACAGGCCTTTGAGTTGAATGTTCTGTATGCGATGAATGAATGAATGAGAACTTTATTTACCAGATTGCAGAATGGGTACAATACACAGGGTGTCCTTAAAAAGTCTTAAAAAGTCTTAAATTGGTTTATCAATAATTAAGGCCTTAGTTTGTCTTAAAATGTCTTAAATCCATTTTCAGAGGTCTTAAAAATGCCATAGAAAGGAAAGATAAAATGCCATGTCATGTTTTATTATGAAATCTGGGGAAGTACGGTTAACGGGAGATAAAGTCGGGAGTTTTTATTGACCGCGTTGTAGCATCACGCAGACCGGAATGGGGCGGAACCAACACGGGTCCTTATGTTGGCCGGGAACAATTTCAGTGGAGTCTAGCTAACGTTAGCAAGGCGAAGCGGAAGCGATAACGTTACGTTTAGTTTAGCATTTGCACTCGTTAATATGGGAAAGTGCCAATTTAACGAGAACTGGCTCGACAATCCACTGTTTGCGCCATGGTTGGTCCCAGTCAAAGTCAAAGACCATTACGAGGCTCGCTGCAACAACAAAAAAAGAGCAGTCGAGTCGCACATGCTGAGCAGCGCTAAGCGTACCTCTGCAAAAACGGCGCCTGCAAACTACTATTTCGAATTTCTTTTCGGCCCCGCCATCTCAGGTAGGACTATAACATCTGCACCAACAGAAGTCTGGATAACATGCGACTCCACGCCAACACTTGAAGCTGAGGTCTTAACTTGAAAATAATCTATTCACGGATGTAAACAAGGACACGTTTGTGTTTATGTTCGATGAGAGTCACCCACTATGTATTTTTTCCTCCCACCCACCCCCTCCTAATGTACAGTATCCTCCCATCATATGTATGTTAGGATCTATGGGTAACAGTACTGTATATTTGCATATCTTATATGTCACAAATGTAACAGTACTATATACCTGTATGTCCCTATGCCATAAATGTCATGTATGTTGAGTGTCATAAATGTCACTATGAATTGAAAATGGGGGACCCTGATGTAAACAAGACAAACGTCTTTCTCTGGTCTGCATCCCCTTAACAATTGTGTGTATTGAGCCGTACTGTATTGTACCCATTCTGCAATCTGTTAAACAAAGTTTTCATTCATTCAACCAAACCACAAAAACAAAACGACTGGATGAATAAATGAAAAACTTTATTAACAGATAACAGATCAATACACACAATTGTTAAGGGGATGCAGACCAGAGAGACTTTCGTCTTGTTTACATCAGGGTCCCCCATTTTCAATTCATAGTAACTGTACTGTTACATTTGTGACATATGCAAATATACAGTACTGTTACCCAGAGATCCTAACAGAAAATATATACATATGATGGGGAGGAGACTGTACATTAGGGGGGGGGGGGGGGGGGGGCGTTGGACATTTACGGTGCCCAGTTTCTAATTGCAGCCTCCCGTAGGTGCTCTTTAAGAGCGGTTTTGAATGTGGGCAGGGGTAAAGTGGGTTTTAGGAGTGAGGTTAAGCAGTAGTCTGACCAGTTTGTTTTGTGATGTTTGTAATCTTGTTTTTAGGGCCTTTGAGGTGCTTTGGTACCATGAGGTGCAAGCATAGTCGTAGTACCCTTGAATGAGTGCTCCTGTTAGAGTCTTCAGGGTATTCTTGTTTACCAGAGAGGAGATCCGGCACAAGAATCTAGTTTGTTGGTTGACTTTTTTGATACCCTGGGGAGGGTGGTAATAGTTATGTGTTCTGACGGGTATCAGTCCTATGGTGATAATCATGTGTTCTTACAGGTATCAGTCCTATGGTAGTATGTGTTCTGACGGAAATGTGGCTGTTGCACTTGCTGCTTGGCGCCTGGTATATTTTGTATAGCTATATTTGCTATTTATGTTTGGTCACCCCTTTGTTGAAATTCATCCAATCCAGTTACTCCTTTAAGTTCAAGATTTTTAAGTTTCCAAGTTATTTTTTAATAAACATCTTTGGACCAACGTGTCCCTAAACTTAAACTAATTGGTGTCGTTGCATGATTTTTGCCATTTTGTTATTGTGAAATTGGTATTAAATTTAATTCTGAGTGGCATTAAAAAGTCTTAAATCTGACTGGGCTAAACCTGCAGATACCCTGAATACAGTACGGCTCAATACACACAATTGTTAAGGGGATGCAGACCAGAGAAAGACGTTTGTCTTGTTTACATCAGGGTCCCCCATTTTCAATTCATAGTGACATTTATGACATACACAACATGTATGACATGACATTTATGGCATAGGGACATACATGACATACAGGTATATATAGTACTGTTACATTTGTGACATATACAATATGCAAATATACAGTACTGTTACCCATAGATCCTAACAGAGAATATATACATATGATGGAGAGGAGACTGTACATTAGGAGGCGGTGGGACGTTATTATCAATATAACGTTAGTTACCAGTACCAACTTTAACTTACATGGCTGTGCGGCTAGCTAGCTATAGCTAATGTTAATGTAACGTTAATAACACAAGATGCATTTCACTATGAATTGAAAATGGGGGACCCTGATGTAAACAAGACAAACGTCTTTCTCTGGTCTGCATCCCCTTAACAATTGTGTGTATTGAGCCGTACTGTATTGTACCTGTACTCTATTGTATCTGTTAAATAAAGTTTTCATTAATTCATTCATGCCTTTTGAAAAGTGACATGGTCGGTGTAGTTTTTGTAAGGAGTTATGATGCTGTTTAAATGTAGCCACGGAGTAAAATACAGCCAAATAATTGATAATCAACACAGACCCACACAGCTACTATATATATATATTTTAAATCCACTCACCATTGATGTCCCAGTCCCTTGATCACTTGTAAATAAAATCCAAACAATAGGCCACTCCGAGCAAGTCGAGGAAGCTAGAACAAGTTCTGGAGTTGGGACGTCCTCTTGCAATAATAATCCTTTTCTCTTAAAGTCATAATTGCATGCTTGAGCAGCGCTGGTCTTCTCCGTAAGTCTGGTCTCCTCCGTAAACTGGATGCTTGCAGACTGCAGAGGGGAATCCCTCGCGTCACGCCCTTGCATAATGCCCATATATGGACCAAGTTGCCAACTAAGATATATCTCGAAATGTCTGCAACAGCAATTGCCAAAGCAGTGAGAAAGCAGTAGCACTCACTCACCAAAGCTGTGTGCTCACATGAAGAGGAAGGCAGCACAGCGGTTCTTCCTCTGGGCGAACGTTTCGATGACTTTGGGGTAAAAAATTGCGAAAGACAGGACAGGAGCTTACTAAGCTACTAGCTTGCTAAGCTAGTAGCTAGCTACAACCGGAGCCAGACGGCTCTGTCTACAACTAGCGTTCGGACATGCCACGGTCAACTACACTATAAAAAAATATATAAAAACACGGATGCACATTGCACAAATAGCTAACAGTTGAACAATAAAGATCAAAAGATGAATTAATTATTATATTAGGCTAATCTCTTTTTCTTTTCTCAAATGTCATCAGCAGTGTGTTGTTACAGCCAGAGAAACTTGATAACATCATCAGTCTCGCAGCTCTTCTCTGATTGACTGTCAAAACGTTGAGGGCTGTCAATCATTCAACCACCGTTCGTGAGTGGCGTGCGCAAAACTGCACGGGCCAGGCTTAGATGACGGTCTTGAAGCTCAAATAGCTATTTTGATTGGATTATTATAATCCTGGTTGACGCCCAGTGAAGCTGAATCTCATGAATGATTGACAGATGGACAGTGAAATGTGAAATGTCTGTCACTTGGAAATTTTTTTCACAGAGGAACACATTTCTAATAAAAATAAATATATATATATATTTTATGTGTGTGTTTTTTTTTTTTTTTTTTTGTCTATTACTAGTGAAGCACTGCCTCACTAGTAGTCATGCAATAACCCCCACTGCTGGGTTCGAACCCCAGCAGGGGGCCTTTCTAGTTTGCATGTTCTCCCGTGTTCACGTGGGTTTCGGTTTCCTCCAGGTACTCTGGTTTCCTCCCACACCATAAAGACATGCATGGCAGGCAGGGACTACAGATGAAAACACTTGTTTACATACTTGACTTTCTATTTTATACTTATATTATACTTATTTTATATAGCACACTCTCAGGAGCAAAACCGAAAGTATTCTGTATTTATGTATGACAACTAATAAAGAAACTTGAAAACTTAGCTCATTAGCTAATTCTGGCACATTTACATTGATGTGGAAAGATGTTGATTAATGTGCACTGTCCCTGGGTAAAAAATCTATAAAAATACACTTTATGTTGATGTGCAGAATACCATTTAATATTCATCAGGGTCAAGGGCCATAATGCGTGGGTCGTGCATGCCTTGGGGTTATATCCACAATAAATGGTATTTATACTGTATCCAATGACTTCCAGCGGTTAATGAACACACATACTAGGGGTGTAACGATGCATCGATGAATCTAAATGCATCGATTCTAATGTGACTATTCAATTGCATCGATTTGAAAATGTTAGATTATAGATTATAGATAGATTATAATCGAAATTCATTTTAATTTTTTTTTAATTTAGTGACCTATAGTCCATTGATGCTGAGTGAATCAGTTCCCCCAGCCACATTTGTGTATTCAACATTTTTTGGGGAATTAACTGATGGAAAATGTATCGAATCTAATCGAATCATGGTCAAATGAAGAGATTTCATGATGCATTGAATCATTGCCTGAAGAATCGTAATTTAATTTAATCAGTGAGGTCACATCGTTACACCCCTAACACATACAGTACTGTTTATTTACAGACAGAGTTTCTAAAAGAGTATATTATACATTTAAGGGGGAGGAAACTACATGTGTCTGTGTGTCGTCTGCAGAGGAGCAGAGTTCTAGCCGGCGCCAGGAGCACTACGACGGGCTGCTGCTGGAGGCCAAGAGAGACCTGGAGACCCAGAGCCAGCAGACTGTGCAGGCCCAGCAGGAACTCCAGGCCCAGATAGAAGTGGTAAACACCGGACACACTGTTGACCCGAGCAGTCCTGTTTTGATGTTTCGTGCGAAGAGTAAAAGCCTACCAGTTTTGTATTCAATGTCTCTTTAAACCAAGAGAAGGAAAGTATAATTTAAGAGGGTTATGTATTCTTAAAACATGTAAAAAGGTAAGAAATAATGTAAAAGCTAGATGCGTTTACATTTTTAAATTTTTCCTTTCAAGGAAGGGCCAGACTTGTGCATCTGCTACAAATGGTTCCAGAATAGTGTCCAATTTACTTTCAGTATGCAAACGACAGGCGTTTTATGCAAAATTTGCAGGACTGTTAAGAAGAGGATAAGACATAGATTGAAAAGTATCTGCCCGATTTGTACAAGTGAAGAAAAATGTCAGATTGCTCAACAAGACCCTAAAGTCACATATGAAGTGTTGCAATTTTAAAAGTGCTATAGATTAAAAAAAAGGTATTTTTGTATTTTAAAACAATATTCTAACAGAGCTTTTAGAAAGGTGCAGAATAAAGGTATTGCTTTCCCCCTCCAAAAAATTTATGAATTTATCGACTTTAAAATATTTTGGCGGTCCAAAATGAACGTTGTTTACATGTTGCGTGCATGTAACCCCTCCCTACTTCCCATTTCCCCACGTGGAATGCACCCGATTGGACAAAATTACATGCTGGTGTGCTAGTGTGAGTGACATCTAGTGGCTGATGGGGCGACAGTGGGCGTCTGGCAATCCAGAGGTTCCCGTTTCGATTCCCGGGCAGTGTGTCGATGTGTCCTTGAACAAGACACTTAACCCCTAATTGCTCCTGATGAGCAGGCTGGCACCTTGCATGGTTGCCTCCGCCGTCGGTGTGTGAGTGAATGGGTAAAATGTGAGTAACAAATTGTAAAGTGCTTTGGATAAAAGCGCTATATAAAAAAGCAGCCGTTTACCATTTAACATGTGTTCATCATGTTTTGTTCATGAGGATTTGTTCATGTGTTATGGTCGGATGAATTACACATTTTGTCGCAAAAACACGGGCTGTCCCAAAACATGTCAACCGTGGAGGTTTTATTTGGTCCTTTATCTGGTTTGTTGTCTGCAGTCAGTCAGAGCTGTGGGGGAGCTTCAGTCTCAGAAGGAGCAAGTCTCTACGGACCTGGAGGAGGTCCAGATGAGGTACGAGGTGAAGAGCAGGGAGCTGTCGTCCTTCCAGAGGAGGTATGAGGAGAAGAGCAGGGAGCTGTCGTCCTTCCAGGGGAGGGATGAGGACAGGAGCAGGGAGCTGTCCTCCTTCCAGGGGAGGTATGAGGAGAAGACCAGGGAGCTGGAGGAGACCAAGGAGCTACTGCACACTGAGCGACACTGCAACAGGTAGGGTCTACTTTTATTAAAGGACAACAGGTAGGCTTTACTTTTTATTAAAGGACAACAGGTAGGGTCTACTTTCATTAAAGGTAGGGTCTATCGGAGAGTCAGCATTGCCTTGGCTTGGGCTGATCGCTATACTAACTCGTTTGGCTGAGTTAGGGGGAGGGAAGCCGTGGGTGGGTCCTGGGCGTTGTGGACAGCGACCCCTACAGTTCGGTCGGGGGGCCTGCACAGCGAGGGTAGGATCTGGAGAAAGGTAGTGTGACCTTCCACACGTTACACTCTCCCTTTGAGAATCTGCGCTGCCAGGCTGGCTGCCGGCTGGCTGCACATGTGTCGGAGGAAAACATGTGACAGTCTCCGGCCTCCCGGACCAACAGTAGGGGGGGGGGGGTGCAACAACCAGGAAGGGGGTTGGGAATTGGCATAACGACTAACAGTGGGATGGGAGAAAAATCGGAAAAAAGGAGAGGGGAAAAGAAAAAAAAAAAGTAGGGTCTACTTTTATTAAAGGACCATGCAACAGGTGGTCTACTTTTATTAAAGGACCATACAACGGGTAGGGTCTACTTTTATTAAAGGACCATACAACAGGTAGGGTCTACTTTTATTAACACTTTAATCGCCGATGACGTGTTTAGACGTCATTCCTCGCCATGCTCATTCTGCCGAAGACGCCGTAACTCGTCTTTGATGTCAATATTTCAAAAATCTGTGATCGAAATCATATTTGTCCTCCGGGGTCCTGAGATATACTGCTGATCTCCACTCAACTCTCTAGCGGTTCAAGAACGCCATCTGGTGGCCGATCGGCAGATCGCCAACAGGAAGTGACTTGTCAAACAGGAAGTGCTCATCCATATATCGTCCGGGCACTCGCGATCATTAGCAGGACTCTATCTCAACACACTGGATAATCAATCGCTCGCCCTAACTCAATAAACAACGTTATTTGGACGTATATAGTATTATACAACCTGGAAATGGTTCATCGGGATCAACATCCCATAATCGAAAACTGTCTACTCCAAGCTGATCGTCCAACGGCGCGAGGAAGATACGGTGAGTTTCAACGTTATTTTCTAACGTCTTCTATACTAACTGATCTGATGATCATATGACCCACACTAGATGAATGGTATAACGTTGCCCACGGAATTATAAACGCCCCCTCGCCCATCCGGTCAATATCAGATGATACGTAGTAACTTCTAGAAGTACCTCCAGTTGAAATGTTTCATCTGGCACCGATCGCTACCAAACTGTATTTGATCATCAATATAATGCATTTGGAGCTATAAATCAAGTTCTGGAGAAAGCTGCAGAAAATGATAAAAACATACTTATACTTTAGACCATATTTTAGTATGAATATGTGAATGAAAAAGTATATCGTTGCTACACCCTGAACAATGGATATAGGACATTGAATGGGCCATAATAATGTCAATTTAGCAATAGAATTTAAAAAGTTATAGCCCTGCAAAGAAGGGGAACTTCTCCATAGACAAATAGAGCTGGCTAGGGATGGTAAATTATGAATTTAACCATGGCGATCAAAGTGTTAAAGGACCATACAACGGGTAGGGTCTACTTTTATTAAAGGACCATGCAACAGGTAGGGTCTACTTTTATTAAAGGACCATACAACAGGTAGGGTCTCCTTTTATTAAAGGACCATACAACAGGTAGGGTCTCCTTTTATTAAAGGACCATACAACAGGTAGGGTCTACTTTTATTAACACTTTAATCGCCGATGACGTGTTTAGACGTCATTCCTCGCCATGCTCATTCTGCCGAAGACGCCGTAACTCGTCTTTGATGTCAATATTTCAAAAATCTGTGATCAAAATCATATTTGTCCTCCGGGGTCCTGAGATATACTGCTGATCTCCACTCAACTCTCTAGCGGTTCAAGAGCGCCATCTGGTGGCCGATCGGCAGATCGCCAACAGGAAGTGACTCGTCAAACAGGAAGTGCTCATCCATATATCGTCCGGGCACTCGCGATCATTAGCAGGACTCTATCTCAACACACTGGATAATCAATCGCTCGCCCTAACTCAATAAACAACGTTATTTGGACATATATAGTATTATACAACCTGGAAATGGTTCATCAGGATCAACATCCCATAATCGAAAACTGTCTACTCCAAGCTGATCGTCCAACGGCGCGAGGAAGATACGGTGAGTTTCAACGTTATTTTCTAACGTCTTCTATACTAACTGATCTGATGATCATATGACCCACACTAGATGAATGGTATAACGTTGCCCACGGAATTATAAGCGCCCCCTCGCCCATCCGGTCAATA
Organism: Notolepis coatsorum; assembly: GCF_963971535.1. NCBI lineage: Eukaryota > Metazoa > Chordata > Actinopteri > Aulopiformes > Paralepididae > Notolepis > Notolepis coatsorum. The sequence goes on along the minus strand of NC_140179.1, from coordinate 51,746,939 downwards.
TCAGATGATACGTAGTAACTTCTAGAAGTACCTCCAGTTGAAATTTTTCATCTGGCACCGATCGCTACCAAACTGTATTTGATCATCAATATAATGCATTTGGAGCTATAAATCAAGTTCTGGAGAAAGCTGCAGAAAACGATAAAAACATACTTATACTTTAGACCATATTTTAGTATGAATATGTGAATGAAAAAGTATATCGTTGCTACACCCTGAACAATGGATATAGGACATTGAATGGGCCATAATAATGTCAATTTAGCAATAGAATTTAAAAAGTTGTAGCCCTGCAAAGAAGGGGAACTTCTCCATAGACAAATAGAGCTGGCTAGGGATGGTAAATTATGAATTTAACCATGGCGATCAAAGTGTTAAAGGACCATACAACGGGTAGGGTCTACTTTTATTAAAGGACCATGCAACAGGTAGGGTCTACTTTTATTAAAGGACCATACAACAGGTAGGGTCTCCTTTTATTAAAGGACCATACAACAGGTAGGGTCTCCTTTTATTAAAGGACCATACAACAGGTAGGGTCTACTTTTATTAAAGGACCATACAACAGGTAGGGTCTACTTTTATTAACACTTTAATCGCCGATGACGTGTTTAGACGTCATTCCTCGCCATGCTCATTCTGCCGAAGACGCCGTAACTCGTCTTTGATGTCAATATTTCAAAAATCTGTGATCGAAATCATATTTGTCCTCCGGGGTCCTGAGATATACTGCTGATCTCCACTCAACTCTCTAGCGGTTCAAGAGCGCCATCTGGTGGCCGATCGGCAGATCGCCAACAGGAAGTGACTCGTCAAACAGGAAGTGCTCATCCATATATCGTCCGGGCACTCGCGATCATTAGCAGGACTCTATCTCAACACACTGGATAATCAATCGCTCGCCCTAACTCAATAAACAACGTTATTTGGACGTATATAGTATTATACAACCTGGAAATGGTTCATCAGGATCAACATCCCATAATCGAAAACTGTCTACTCCAAGCTGATCGTCCAACGGCGCGAGGAAGATACGGTGAGTTTCAACGTTATTTTCTAACGTCTTCTATACTAACTGATCTGATGATCATATGACCCACACTAGATGAATGGTATAACGTTGCCCACGGAATTATAAACGCCCCCTCGCCCATCCGGTCAATATCAGATGATACGTAGTAACTTCTAGAAGTACCTCCAGTTGAAACTTTTCATCTGGCACCGATCGCTACCAAACTGTATTTGATCATCAATATAATGCATTTGGAGAGAAAGCTGCAGAAAATGATAAAAACATACTTATACTTTAGACCATATTTTAGTATGAATATGTGAATGAAAAAGTATATCGTTGCTACACCCTGAACAATGGATATAGGACATTGAATGGGCCATAATAATGTCAATTTAGCAATAGAATTTAAAAGGTTATAGCCCTGCAAAGAAGGGAAACTTCTCCATAGACAAATAGAGCTGGCTAGGGATGGTAAATTATGAATTTAACTAGGCCTGCCACGATAACACATTTTGCTGGGCGATTAATTGCCCCCGAAAATATCGCGATAAGCGATGTTATTGCGACCGGTTAGATTTTTTTTTTTGAGAAATTTATTTCCCAAAAGTTCTCAATTTTCTTTTAAAAATTCACTAATATAATGATAATAGCATAATAATGCAAGGACACCGTTTCAAAGTGCAATAAACTTTTATTTAACATTGGAAGACATTTTAAATATCCTAAATAAAAAAATGCTCAGTTTGATTGTTTATTATAAAACAAACTGAAACTGGAAACAAGCCCTCTGTCTGGCTTTTTGTGTCATCCTTTTAACATGTACATGTATTATTAATGTACCTTGCGCCGCGGTACCATGTACAAAATGTTAATAAACTGTGAGGAAAAAACTGGAAACGTAATAAATAAAAAGGCAGTGAAACAATAATCAAATAAACACCAAAAATCTCTATTGGAATGGAGACTTCAGCACAAGATAAACTAGGGATGGGCAAAAATAATCCAGATCGATTGATCACATGATGTACTCGAGTACTCGTGGAGGAAAACGCTGTACAAAATAAACGTATTTTCCGGTGTTTTAGACTTTTATTTTGAAGCCCACCGCTCCGTCTTTTCCGGTGTTTTAGACTTTTATTTTGAAGCCCACCGACCGAAGCGGAAGTATTGTTGTTATTATCCTAGCAGCCAACTTGTCTCGTCCGGTTCTGTGTTTTTGAGCTAATGATAAAACAAATGTTGAGATAGATTGTTGGTGAACAACTAACTTTAGGTTAGTTTTGACGTTAGCTACTAACGTTAGATGCAGCTACTACAGGCAATCAACGATGAGGAGGAAGCGTCAAAGCCGTATATAATAGAATAGCCGTGGTGCGTAGGCACGAGAGCGCAACTGTGTTATAATAAATTAATTTATGTTTAACTTGTCCCCGTGTCCAGTCCTTTGACCACCCGTTCATTGTAAACAATGATGCATGTAATTGTATTAACGTTATTCTGTGTTGTAGCTATGCTATACGTTGTATTTAGTTTGTTAGCTATTTAGCTAATGTTGTTAGCATTGAGTGAGCATCAACGAACGCTAGATCTTTAATCTTTATTTAGCAGTCCAGTTTCTCCGGGCAGTAGCGAGTAACTACTTGGGTCTAAAAATAGCTAACGTTACACTACAAATAACGCTACTTGGTTAAAAGGAGCAACACTATTGAGAAATGTAGTTAAGCTATGTGGCGTTGCCCCACGGAGCTCCTGTGCTGTGCTCTGTAGTAAGGCCAGCGGCCCCCCACACGGAGAGTGACTGACGAGGGGTACTGGTTCCGCCTCATTAAATAGCAAATAGCAATTAATCGGGCCCGTCAAAATTATTGCATTCATTTTAATTATCGCGCTGATTAATCGATTTATTGCTTATCGTGGCAGGCCTAAATTTAACCATGGCGATCAAAGTGTTAAAGGACCATACAACGGGTAGGGTCTACTTTTATTAAAGGACCATGCAACAGGTAGGGTCTACTTTTATTAGAGGACCATACAACAGGTAGGGTCTCCTTTTATTAAAGGACCATACAACAGGTAGGGTCTCCTTTTATTAAAGGACCATACAACAGGTAGGGTCTACTTTTATTAAAGGACCATACAACAGGTAGGGTCTCCTTTTATTAAAGGACCATACAACAGGTAGGGTCTCCTTTTATTAAAGGACCATACAACAGGTAGGGTCTCCTTTTATTAAAGGACCATACAACAGGTGGGGTCTACTTTTATTAAAGGACCATACAACAGGTAGGGTCTACTTTTATTAAAGGACCATACAACAGGTAGGGTCTACTTTTATTAACACTTTGATTACCACTGGTGAACATGGTAAAACCCCATTAAATGCCAGCACCCACTTCAATGATAGCGTTGTGAGCGCATAATCTCTGTCTTAAATTATGGCTATGTGTCTAATCTGCCCGTCGCTTATCAATGACTTGTTTGCAGTCAACATTGTCGAAGCGGATTGTTTTTTAATCGGTTAATTTCTGTTTTATAGCATTTTGAAAAGCCCTCGTTTTTCAGGAAAATATATAGATTCCGTGATTTACTGGAATATTCTGGCATACACAAAAACGTTGTCATTTTTCTGCCTATTTATGAATCGTTTTCAAATAAACGCTAGATTATCGATAGTATTATGTGTACTTATGCACGCTATAGAAGCGGGCTGAAATATCGATTCTCTCATTTCCTGATCAGCGGCTTACACACGCACATATGGGACACGTTGATATATCTGTGAAAAAAGCTCTGATTATCCCAAGACTGGTATAATAGATTCCTTACCTCAGATCAGATGTTATCCAAAAAGATTATTCCAATTCCTGATCGCCATTCCAAATATCGATTACGTTTATTGATCCAACGATGGGTGCTCGAAACACATATTCCACGCTGTTCTGAGGGTCGGCAATGAATGTGGATTCCGGATTTTCTTTTCCCCATCTATTTCCATTCAGTCCAATCCAATGGGTGCATTACCATCCGGGAGACGATAGGGGGCGGTATTTTCCCTGTTTGAGCTTAGAGAGTCCCAGTGGTAACGTGAGGCTAGATTGATGAAAAATGAATGGAAATCGCTAATAAAAAAAAAATTCAATTAATAACGAGATTTCTCGTCCTTGGCACTGAACGGTTGGCATGAAATAACGAGAATTCTCGTCGTTGGCACTCAAAGTGTTAAAGGACAAGAGCTAGGGTCTACTTTCATTAAAGGAATATACAACAGGTAGGGTCTACTTTCATTAAAGGAATATACAACAGGTAGGGCCTACTTTCATTAACACTTTCACTGCCACTCACGAGATAGCTCGGGTTTCCGATAGTTATGTTGAAAGCCACTCACGAGATTTCTCTGAATTTTTTTATTTTTATTTTTTTAGCGATCTGAAATCATATTGCATCATGCGAGCCTACCCTAGTATACCAGAGCGCCGCCGGCGATCAGATGTGGAAAAAAGCGCCCCCTATCGTCTCCCAGATGACATAAGGGATTTTGGAATGGACTCAATGAAAATGGATGGGGAAAAAAATCCTGTACTCCACATTTTCCAGTCCACTGATGCAGCCGGGGTTATCACAGTTCATTCTAGAGCCTCTGAGACCCGCGGAATCATGTACTGCACTGTACACACGTTGGATCCATACACTTTTTTCGAATGGTGATCAGGAATTGGAATATACCAGTTCGATACCATCTGATGTCAGGTAAGGAATCTGTTATCAGTGTTAGGATAATCAGACAAATTTTGATGAAGATATAAGCTGTTTTGTGAAATGGGCTCTTTCGGTTTCACTGTAAAAGTCCAAGAGGAAATGAACACGGCGATTATCCGTGCACGGCTCGAATGTGCTTGCGTGCACGTATAATATTGATCATCTAGCGTTTATTTGAAAACGATTCATAAATAGGCCGACAAATATCAACGTTCTGGAATATTCCAGTAAAAGACGATTATCATAGAATGGTCTAGAATGAACTGTTTTTTTACCTCAAAACGGGTGCTTTTCAAAATGCTCTCAAACGGAAATGAAGCGATAAAAAAACAATCTGCCTTGACAGCACTGACTGGAAAAGGATTCTTTGATAAGCGACGGGCAGATTAGACACATAGCCATAATTTAAAACATAGATTAGGCGATATTAAGCGTAACATTGGCGCCGATGGTGGCATTGAAGCGCTAACTCTGGCGCCACCTCGTGGCACTCAAAGTGTTAAAGGACAAGAGCTAGCTACGTTCATTAAAGTATCCAGCCAATGTCTGAGTGAGACGGAAGGAAAAACGGCTGCTGTTGGGATTTCTGTTATCAAGCTGAAGGCGGCAGTACAGTGAGCTATAAAATATCCCCCTACACACATACACTAACAACAACAACATCCCCTTATCCTCCCAGACAGAGGGACGTGTCGTCAGACAGAGTGGACGTCAGGCTGGAGGAGGAGAGGAAGAGGTCTGCTGAGCTGCAACAGCAGGTGATGTTCTACTGGAGAGTAACTACATAGTATAACTTTAATCACTAGAGCAACAGGTAATGTTCTACTGGAGAGTAAATACATATAATAAGATAACTAGGGCTGTCAGTTTATCGCGTTAATTAGATTAATTAATTACACAGCAAATTATCGCGTTATGAAAATGAACTCAAAATAAAAAAAATATATATATATCTTTAATGCAAATATTTTTTAATCTCATTCATTCCATAAGAACATAGAATACACATTTACATACTTTCTTTTAATATGGTCCATTTGCATGTTCTTTGTATCTGATTCTAGGGACATCTATGGATCTCAGGGAATGTATTCCCAATTTCCCAGTGTCAGAAATACTGTGTCTGTTACTATGCTTGAGTCAATTGTAATGAACCAAATGGGAATATCAATAAAAAATGTGTTATCTTTGGCTGTGAATAACACCATGCTAAAATTGACCAGTCCTGAAAAATCTAATCAAATGAATAAAAGGAAGATGATTAAACAGAAGGTTTTGTAGACACAGTACTAAATTCTGCCATCCGGACACATGCCATTTGAAATATGATTATAGAATATCAGGCCTAAAATGGTTATGCGATTAAAATGCGATTAATTAATTACAAATCCTGTAATTAATTAGATTAAAAAATTTGTGATGTTCTACTGGAGAGTAACTATTATAACTTGAATCACTAGAGCAACAGGTGATGTTCTACTGGAGAGTAACTATTATAACTTTAATCACTAGAGCAACAGGTGATGTTCTACTGGAGTAACTATTATAACTTTAATCACTAGAGCAACAGGTAATGTTCTACTGGAGAGTAACTATTATAACTTTAATCACTAGAGCAACAGGTAATGTTCTACTGGAGAGTAACTATTATAACTTTAATCACTAGAGCAACAGGTGATGTTCTACTGGAGAGTAACTATTATAGCTTTAATCACTAGAGCAACAGGTGATGTTCTACTGGAGAGTAACTATTATAACTTTAATCACTAGAGCAACAGGTAATGTTCTACTGGAGAGTAACTATTATAACTTTAATCACTAGAGCAACATGTAATGTTCTACTGTCTCTCCATCTCCCCCCCCTGGGATCCAGCTCTCCGCTAAGGACTGTGAGGACGAGACGATCACGCAGCACCAGTTGCGTAAGGTTCTGAAACAACTACGCAAGGCCCGCGACCAAATCAGCAGGCTGGAGGCGGCAGTAAGTCTACTGTTGGTGCAAAAAAACAAATCTATACTTGTTGTTGAAATATTATTATTATAAATATTATTCATGAATGTACTTGTTTCACCAGTAAAATTATTTACCTTAACCCTTTAATCGCCAAGGACGAGTTAACACGTCATTCTCCGCCATGCGTAATCTGCCAATGACGCCGTAACACGTCATTGAGATCAATATTTCAAAAATCTGTGATGGCAATCATATTTCACCCGCGGAGACTTGAGATCTCCTGTTGATCTCCTCTCAACTCTCCAACGGTTCAAGAGCGCCATCTGGTGGCGGATCACCCAAACAGCAAACCGGAAACAGAAAGTGGTGCTCATCCAAATTCGGTCCGGCCACTCGCTATAGCTCCATCTCGACACACTGGATAATCAATCGCTCGCCCTAACTCAATAAACAACGTTATTTGGACGTATATAGTATTATACAACCTGGAAATGGTTCATCTAGATCAACATCCCATAATAGCAAACTTTCTACTCCAAGCTGATCGCCCAACGGCCCGAGGAGACTGGGGTAAGTTTCAGCGTTTATTATTACCGTGTTCGATACAAACTGCTCTGATGATCATATCACCCACTACATGAATCATCTAACGTTGGCCACGGAATTATAAACTACCCCCCCCCCCCCCATCCGGTCAACATCAGATGATGAGTAGTAACTTCTAGAACATGGGTGTCAAACTCATGGCCCGCGGGCCAAATGTCATTTGATGTGGCCCCCAAGAGCTCTGGTAAAAAAAATATATTTTTTTTTTAAACATTAATCTTGGGTTAAAAAATAGCGGCGTTAAAAGAATTGTGGGTTAATGCGTTAATAAAGCTTTAACTTTGACAGTAGTCATTACACATTCTTACACATGCATGTATGTTGAACATCTGAGGTATTGATGAAGTAACAAAGGGAAAAAGCCAAAAGCACTTACTCCTCAGACATTCTTTGACAATTTTACAGCCCAAAATACAAAAAAGATCCAGGCGGAATAGGTAACAAAGGGTTGAAGAAATATTGTCTGAACTGTCAGATGCACACTGGCTGTGTGACATAACCGAGCATCTCGCTCAATTGAATAAGAAGCTGTAGGGACGCAAACAAGTCCCACCCAAAACTTGACCAATATAGTTGTGAACTGAGACAACCCTTATTTAGTTATTTTTGAGTACAGTTACAGTTGTGTGTTCATGCAGACACATAATAGCAATTTCATTACAAATTGAAAATGGGGGGGCCTGATGTAAACAAGTCGAAAGTCTTTCTCTGGTCTGCATCCCCTTAACAATTGTGTGTATTGAGCTGTACTGTACTGTACCCATTCTGCAATCTGTTAATTAAAGTTAATTAAACTATCTTCCATTAGTTGGATGTATGGCCTCTGCAAGGTTGTGTGCAGCCATTTGTTTTTGTAACATCTGCTACATCTGTCCCACGTGTTCTTTGCAGCTCACAGTTGTTAGTTCTGCCCCTCTTGACTGTGACAAAAAGGTTTTGAACAAAGTTAATGTCATAGCTTGTATTTGATGATATTCTTCTTTGTTATTTACTTGAATGGTTTGATCATTGATTGATGGAGTAATATGGGGTTCTGATAAACTAAAATTATTTGTTAAAGGGGAACTATCTTATAAATGGCCTTTTTGAGTGTTTAGCATTGTTTCCTAGCTATGTGAACTTATATTAATATGATCTATGTCTCAAAATTCTCATATTGGCGCATTCTTCCAATTCTCCTCTCACAATATTCACCCTCACTGAACTGAGTCATTTGAAAATGTGATGATTTGTGATGTCAGAAAGACACCGCTGCATGTTAATGTTGAGATACAAGATGAGCTGCACACAGTGGCTGGACCTGGACCTGGAGCCCAGGCTCAAAACAGCTCGAGATCTTGAGGTAGAAAAATGCTGTTTTTGAGGACTTGAATAGAAATACAAAACAATGAATAAAAAAAATATATATATTACAGAGGTGTTCCATAGACTCACAGGAATTGTGTAAAAGTGCCCAAATAGTGAAAGAAATAGTAAAATAGTTCCCCTTTAACATTACATCAGCTAACATATATTTTTACATCTATGCAAATGCATATGCAATATGTATAACTTGAATAAGTAATAAATACAGAAACAACATGTTTAACAATATGTAAATGAGTAGCTACATTTATTTTACATTACATTAACATTTATACGGTCTTTGGCCCTTTGAGGGCAACTATAATGCTGATGTGGCCCTCTGTGAAAATGAGTTTGACACCCCTGTTCTAGAACCACGTACATTTGAAATTTTTTATCTGGCGCCGATCGCTATCAAACTGTATTTGATCATCAATATAATGCATTTATGGCTATAAATCACGTTCTGCAGAATGCTGCAGAAAACGATAAAAACATATTTATACTTTAGACCATATTTTAGTATGAATATGTGAATGAAAAAGTAGAACGTTGCTACATCCTAAACGATAGATACTTGACGTTGAATGGGCCATAGTAATGTCAATTTAGCAATACAATTTAAAAAGTTATAGCCCTGCAAAGAAGGGGAACATCTCCATAGACTTTCAACAGTGGCAGATAGGGGTATATGATCAGAATAATCCCTGGCAGATAAAGGGTTAACTTATTGGCCACATGTACGTGCACATTAGAGGTGCTATAGATAACTATTTTATTTAGAGTAATACCCTGCGTTCTGTGTGATAAAGAAGCTAAATACCCTGCGTTCTGTGTGATAAAGAAGCTAAACACCCTGCATTCTGTGTGATGAAGAAGCGAAACACCCTGCGTTCTGTGATGAAAAAGCTAAAACACCCTGCGTTCTGTGATAAAGAAGCTAAACACCCTGCGTTCTGTGTGTGAAGAAGCTAAACACCCTGCGGTCTGTGTGTGAAGCTAAACACCCTGTGTTTTGTGTGATAAAGAAGCTAAACACCCTGCGTTCTGTGTGATGAAGAAGCTAAACACCCTGCGTTCTGTGTGATGAAGAAGCTAAACACCCTGCGTTCTGTGTGTGAAGAAGCTAAACACCCTGCGTTCTGGGTATAAAGAAGCTAAATACCCTGCGTTCTGTGTGATAAAGAAGCTAAACACCCTGCATTCTGTGTGATGAAGAAGCGAAACACCCTGCGTTCTGTGATGAAAAAGCTAAACACCCTGCGTTCTGTGATAAAGAAGCTAAATACCCTGCGTTCTGTGTGTGAAGAAGCTAAACACCCTGCGTTCTGTGTGTGAAGCTAAACACCCTGTGTTTTGTGTGATAAAGAAGCTAAACACCCTGCGTTCTGTGTGATGAAGAAGCTAAACACCCTGCGTTCTGTGTGTGAAGAAGCTAAACACCCTGCGTTCTGTGTGATGAAGAAGCTAAACACCCTGCGTTCTGTGTGATGAAGAAGCTAAACACCCTGCGTTCTGTGTGATGAAGAAGCTAAACACCCTGCATTATGTGTGATGAAGAAGCTAAACACCCTGCGTTCTGTGTGATGAAGAAGCTAAACACCCTGCGTTCTGTGTGATGAAGAAGCTAAACACCCTGCGTTCTGTGTGATGAAGAAGCTAAACACCCTGCGTTCTGTGTGATGAAGAAGCTAAACACCCTGCGTTCTGTGTGATGAAGAAGCTAAACACCCTGCGTTCTGTGTGATGAAGAAGCTAAACACCCTGCGTTCTGTGTGATGAAGAAGCTAAACACCCTGCGTTCTGTGTGTGAAGAAGCTAAACACCCTGCGTTCTGGGTATAAAGAAGCTAAATACCCTGCGTTCTGTGTGATAAAGAAGCTAAACACCCTGCATTCTGTGTGATGAAGAAGCGAAACACCCTGCGTTCTGTGATGAAAAAGCTAAACACCCTGCGTTCTGTGATAAAGAAGCTAAACACCCTGCGTTCTGTGTGTGAAGAAGCTAAACACCCTGCTTTCTGTGTGTGAAGCTAAACACCCTGCGTTCTGTGTGATGAAGAAGCTAAACACCCTGCGTTCTGTGTGTGAAGAAGCTAAACACCCTGCGTTCTGTGTCATGAAGAAGCTAAACACCCTGCGTTCTGTGTGATGAAGAAGCTAAACACCCTGCATTATGTGTGATGAAGAAGCTAAACACCCTGCGTTCTGTGTGATGAAGAAGCTAAACACCCTGCGTTCTGTGTGATGAAGAAGCTAAACACCCTGCGTTCTGTGTGATGAAGAAGCTAAACACCCTGCGTTCTGTGTGATGAAGAAGCTAAACACCCTGCTTTCTGTGTGATGAAGAAGCTAAACACCCTGCGTTCTGTGTGATGAAGAAGCTAAACACCGGGGCACCCGAGTGGCGCACCATGTTACTGCGCTGCAGACCTACGCGGTCGACCCGGGTTCGTCTCCCGATCCTGGACGGATTTGCCGCATGTCCTCCCCCCATATCTTCTCCCGTTCTTCCTCTCCTCTGCTCTCTGTTGGTCATGTCTGACCACAATAAAGATGTAAAAATGCTAAAATTAATCCAAAAAAAAAGAAGCGAAATACCCTGCGTTCTGTGTGAAGCGAAATACCCTGCGTTCTGTGTGTGTAGCTTAATACACTGCGTTCTGTGTGTGAAGCTAAATACCCTGCGTTCTGTGTGTGAAGCTAAATACCCTGCGTTCTGTGTGTGTGAAGCTAAATACCCTGCGTTCTGTGTGAAGAAGCTAAAGTCTGTGTGAAGAAGCTAAAGTCTCTCTTCTTCCCTCTGCCAGAAGCAGCAACCGAGCAGTCGCTTCTCCGAGCCCAGCTCCTACAACAGGCTGGAGTTTGACCCCCTCAGCCCCTCATCCTCCTTTAAAGTGGGTAACCTCCTGGATGAGAGCTTCCTGGAATGTCCACAGTGTCACGCCTCGTACTCCACCAGCGAGCACCGAGAGCTGCTCAACCACATGGATTACTGCTTGGCCTGAGCCAGGAGCCTGTACACTTGTGTGTAGGAAAGGATAAAAATCCCACCTTCTTGGTGTCATTATTATACTGTAGATGTGAAATGGCGTGAAATACGGATCGTTGCCATGGTAAACTGTAACATTTGTAAACGGTAGGAAATGAACCAAATATATTGGCGCTTAATCTAGCTAGCAGTTCAATATTCGACCATGCCACCATGCTAGCTAAGATGAAGTATTTTAACCCTTTCACTGCCACACGACAGAAGGTTAACCCTTTACTATCACACAACCGACGTCGTGTGGCAGTGAAAGGGTTAACCTTCTGTGTATTTTCAGATTCAGAGTTTTATTTGCCACATGGAAACAATACAATCAGAGTTTTTCATACAAAATCATAAATACCATACCATGGACAAGGAGCAGGAAGAAGAATAAATCTTATAGTTACCTGTGCCCCTTATTCCTAAACTAAACAAGTATTACTTGATGGTCGGCGTACAACCTAATTTACACAAAATAATAATTTATACCATATACAAAGAAACAAACAATCCACAGTTTAAATAAGAAAAAATGTAATGATAATAATAATAATAATTATAAAGAATAAAAGAAAAGATCTCACTATTCAGATCATCATCATTTGACTTTCATACTGACTAAATATTTTATTTTATAATTCTTTTTGAATTGACAAACACTATTACATCCCTTAAGCTCGCTATGGAGAGAATTCCACAACTTTACACCAATAACTGAAGGACACATCTGTTTAAGTGTGGTACATGCAAACTGATGTTTAAAATTGAATTTCCTCCTACTAAACTCACTTTCTAAATGAAAAAGATTTACCGGTAGTAGTTTTTCTGGCAGTGTATTATTTCTTGCCCTAAACATAATTAACATTGTTTGAAACTTAACCATGTCTTCAAGTTTAATTATTCTAGATTTAATAAATAATGTTTGTGTTCTCGATAATTCACTTTGTGTGATTCTTACAGTCCTCTTCTGTAGTATATATAATGGTTTTATATTGGTCCCAGTGAAAGGGTTAACCGTTTTGGTAGCGCGGCAGTGAAAGGGTTAACAGGCTTTGACATTAGTGCGTTTGTCTTTGAACGGCATATCAATCAAGATCAAACCCAAGGAAACTATAAAAGAAGGAAGTGTCACCGTGTAGCGCGTGAACGCACATTGGTGCCAAGTGTGGAAGCCTTCGGTTCGGCCGACATTGAGTTGAATGGGATCAGCCCGTCTCCTCGTTTATGACATTTAAACAAGCTATTACCTCGGTCGTCAGAATCATCTGCAATTTGTTGCATCGTTGTTAACGAGCTAACGCTTGATATATTGGTTGATGTATATTTCCTCAGATAGCTGGTATATTTTAATGCAGGGTTCAATAGAACTGGCACCAAAAGTCTCACACCAAGGAGAGCATAGAATGCTGGTATTCTGACGAGATGACCCTTCCTTCTTTTACAGTTTCCTTGATCAAACCCAGGATGTTCTGGTTGTTTTTAATGAAATAAAGATTTGTATATATCGGCAAACATCCATAACCATATTTCACACCATTCCATGTTCAATATGACACCAGCACCAGACCACACTAGTCTAAACAGATGTGAATTTGAGGAGAATACCTCCCTCCTCCTCCTCTCCGTTTACCATCTGTTGTATCTCCAGAAGCCAGTCTCTCCATGGTCCTCCGTGGACTCGCATCAAAAGCAACTTGGACAAACGCCTACACAATAGGATGAATATACGAAAAGGCGCACTCCGGTTACTCTGGAAATGGATCAGAGGAGAAGCGGAGAGAGGAAGAGGAAGGTAGAATTCACCTCAGCAGTTTAGACTACCGGTAGTAACCTTTCATTCATGCGGTGATGGAACCCTAGCAGGGATCTGAAAAGGGAACTCCTATTCTATCTTCTATGATGATTATTGTATACAGGCCCATAATACAGATGAGTCACGCTATCTGTAGCAATGCACTGTTAAAAGAAAAAGGGAAAGTCCAATTTTTTGTTTTGATCATATAACCTTTTGGTCCTGACTCTGTTTTGATCATAAAACGATTTGGCCCCAGAGTCTGTTTTGATCATTACTGTTTTTCCACAGTTCTCCTTATAAGTGGAAGACTCAAAGGACTATTTAAAAAATCCAGAACTTTAGACTATTTAAAGAGACAGGACTTTATTTTAATACAGTCCGGCCAATACCACTCCTTTGCTGTATACTGTAGATCTGATCCTATATTTATCAAGACCGTCCAAAGTCTGATTTAGGGTTGATTTTAAAATACACCGACTTAAGACTCCTCAGCTGTCTTCTACTGGGAAAAGCTGGATGGATAAATGCCAAATGTATTTTTGAAAAGGCCACTCCTTGACCCGTTGAGGTTGATTAAGACCGATTTGTGTGTTCTGGTTGTTTTTCCATGATGTGTTCTGGTTGTTTTTTTAATTGTTTTAATGAAATAAATTTGTATATAATATCGGCAAACGTCCATATCCATATTTCACACCATTCCATGTTCAATATGACACCAGCACCAGACCACACTAGTTTAAACAGATGTGAATTTGAGGAGAATTACCTCCCTGAGGAGGTAAGGCCACTCCTTGACCCGTTGAGGTTGATTAAGACCGATTTGGTAGCGTACCTCCGACTTGTCCTCCGATTGACACAAATACTTGCTAAACGGGGGAGGAAATCAAGGGGGCTTCAGGATGAAAAGCAGAATATAAAATGAAAATACAGCTTATTGTGTACAGTGTAGCAATAGATTCATAATTCTCACAATGTGAAATTTGTATATTGTGAAATTTCTCAATGAATGCCCCCCTTGAGTAGCGTGAGTACTAGAGTAAAGTTCTATAGTGCTTCCATTTTAGCAGCTCATACAAATATATTCGCTCTACATAAAGAATTGAAAAAGGACCACATGACAAATTGAGATTCATAGTAGAGACTGGCATTTTTTATTAAAAGGACATTTGACCAATTTATTTTTGCCTGAATCCCATCGTTCTGTTATGAGGAGGATGTGATAATCGGGACATAAGACGTGTCCTCTGTCTCGAGAGCTCTGCCGCATCACCCCCCCCACCATGCTTTTTACAGTATCTTATTTTATTGTTTACAAACGTATACGGTGATCTTTACCCTTTTTTTTTATCTACTTTTTTTCTCCCATTTCTATTTTTCTCCCATCCCAATTTCGTATCGTCCAATTCTACCCTCCCCTGTCTCGAACGCCGTTAGGCCATGCCTCCCACAAGCCGGCTGCAATGTGGACGAAGCCTTACATCACGTGTCCCCTCCGGTACTCGAGGAAGCAGCCGTCGCATCTTTTCACCTGCACAGCGCGATCTCTCAGCGCCGGGGGTCTGCGTGGGAGGGACACGCCGCCATAGATATATATATAGAATGGATATGCACGCCGCCCCCGTCGCTTCCTGATTCTGCTGCGCAGGCGCACCAACCGACCTGTAGCTGATTGATTGAATTGATTGAAAATTGATTGATTGATTGAAAACTTTATTAACAGATTGCAGAATGGGTACAATACAGTACAGCTCAATACACACAATTGTTAAGGGGATGCAGACCAGAGAAAGACTTTCGTCTTGTTTACATCAGGGTCCCCCATTTTCAATTCATCAGGACATATATGACATACATGACATACAGATAGTCAGTACTGCTACATCTATACATTTATGACATACCAGATTTGCAAATACAGTACTGTTTGTGATACAGAAGGAGTCAAGAAAAGGGAGTATATACATTTGACGTAGAAACTGTACATTGGAGGAGGTTGGGTGGGGGGGGTTGGGTACATTGGGATATTGACAACCATACTGGGTAATTTACATTGGAGGTGGTTGGGGGGGGGGGGCACACTGTATAAACAAGCAAAACTGTACATTGAGGGGGGGGGGAGACACTGTACAAACAAACAAAATTGTACATTGGACTATTGACAACCATACTAGGTAAATGACTGTACATTGGAGGGGGTTGGGTTAGGATATTTACAGGGGCCAGTGTTGAATTGCAGTCTCCCGTAGGTGTCCCTTGAGAGAGGTTTTGAAAGTGGGTAGTGATCCACATTCCTTTACAGCTTTGGGTAGGGCGTTCCACATTGATGTGGCATAATTGCGAAACGTGTTTAGTCCCTTATTTGAGCTGATAGCAATGCGGAGAGCTGGGCTCGAACCCAGCGTCTCCTGCATTGGTGGCGAGCGCCTTGCCCACTACACCATCTAGCCGCCCTATTTGTTTTGTTTTCTGAAGCTATTGAGTGTGTGTGTGCTGTTTTACATCGTCAGTCACGTTTCTTTTGTGTTTGATATGGATTCATGTCGGATTTCTAGGCTGTTTAAAGAAAATAGTTACTATTTTTAATGAAACAAAGCGGGGCTCGCAACTCACTTGATGCTCCAAGGTGTTTTAATTGACAAAATAATAGCAGTAGATACAACGTTTGGATTGATTGAAAACTTTTTTAACAGATCGCAGAATGGGTACAATACAGTACAGCTCAATACACACAATTGTTAAGGGGATGCAGACCAGAGAAAGACTTACCGTACCGTTTACCTCCACCATCTGTTCTCTCCCCTCAAGGTAGGATTGCATCCAGCTCACTGATAGACTGGAGTGATTGACAGTGTCAAAGGCCTTTTGTAGGTCCAGCATGACCATGCCGCAGTATTTATACTTGAAAAAGACCGGAAGGGTCGGTCGAAACGTATCTACTGCTATTATTTTGTCAATTAAAACACCTTGGAAGGCTTGGAGCATCAAGTGAGTTGCGAGCCCCTCTTTGTTTTATGTATTACTGTTTTTACAGTTTGGCTCAGCACCAAGAAACGGAGGATGTGTGTTATTTATTTTTTCGTACTATTTTTTATGGACATGATTAAAGCTCTTATCTTTTAGTGAACCAAAAACATTTTGTGTTTTGATGATTTTGTATTTATGGATTTGTGACAGCCTATTATTTTTTTCTAGGGGAGACATTATTGGTGTTGTGAGTAGTCGTTTCCAAGACGACCTAGTATCCAGGCTTTGGACGATGATGACAACAACATTATAATAAATAAATCCCAGTGTTTATTTTGCATTGGCTTGATTCTCACGTCATGTTTTCTTGTGTCATAGCACGTTACATCGATCCATCATAAAATAGACAAAAGGTATCACTGTCCCTTGGTTTGTTTTCATTATAACTAGGGATGCTCGATATTGGCTTTTATACCGATATTCCGATATTGTCCAACTCTTCATTTCCGATACCGATATCAACCGATACCGATATATGCAGGGTTTCCCCCCCCCAAAAAACAGAATAATTTCAGGTAACTAATAATTTCACTGGATATATATATAACAAATATTGTTTTTTTTTTTTTTTTTTA
Organism: Notolepis coatsorum; assembly: GCF_963971535.1. Lineage (NCBI taxonomy): Eukaryota > Metazoa > Chordata > Actinopteri > Aulopiformes > Paralepididae > Notolepis > Notolepis coatsorum. The sequence continues at coordinate 51,729,840 of NC_140179.1, read as the reverse complement.
AACCGATACAGATATTTTCCGATATCACATTTTACTGCCGATATCGGCCGATAATATCGGTCGGCCGATAATATCGGACATCCCTAATTATAACCCAGCTAACGTAATTGTGTGTTTGCAGAAACGACAGCTTTCCTTAAGGACTGATGTATATCAAGTCATTTACAAAAGTCCACCCTCTGAACATTTCTTTCCAGTCAAAACAGATACAAATCTGGCAGAAACGGGGACACATCGACGGTCCTGTCCAGCAAACGGATATTCCTCATTAATAAAACTAACATAGATGGACATAAGGACATGTGGTCAGTGTTTTGAGGCAATTTAAGCCAGAATAGCGATTGGCAAATGGGATAGTAGCAATTTCAGGTGTACAATCTCACAATGTGAGCTTAAATGTTCAGTACATTCTAAATGATAATAACAATGACTGCATGTCATCGAAAACCTATGGATTTATCAAATTTCAAGATTGAATTCATTCCAAAATTCCTTATCCTGAAAGGGAACAACAACCAAATAAATCATTGGTTATAATTGCTGCCAGAATTGTCCCATCTACATGGCCTTTGCATCCTGGCCCGTTGCATCACAAAGTGTGGCAGTGTTCTCCATCGGTGTCTTGATCTGTGAATAAGGGTGTGACTTCTGTCTCCACCTCTCTTGACTTTGCGAGCCCGTATGGCCGTGGAAAGCTGGAATGCGATTGCACAGAGTTAAATCCTTTGTATTAAAGTATTTGAGGCAGGAGCTTAGTGACAGCGCCCTGGGAAGGGAGAAGAGGTTAAGGTGCCGTGGCAATGTGACTAGATTGACTTAGCAGGAAAGACGCTGACGGCTAACAGCTGATCATTTCAGATGCAGGACAGACGCTGCAGCTGGCCAGTTCAGATGCAGGACAGACACTGCAGCTGGCCAGTTCAGATGCAGGACAGACGCTGCAGCTGGCCAGTTCAGATGCAGGACAGACACTGCAGCTGGCCAGTTCAGATGCAGGACAGACACTGCAGCTGGCCAGTTCAGATGCAGGACAGACGCTGCAGCTGGCCAGTTCAGATGCAGGACAGACACTGCAGCTGGCCAGTTCAGGTGCATGATATACTTTACAGCTGGCCAGTTCAGATGCATGACAGACTACAGCTGGTCAGTTCAGATGCAGGACAGACACTGCAGCTGGTCAGTTCAGGTGCATGATAGACTTTACAGCTGGCCAGTTCAGGTGCAGGACAGACTACAGCTGGTCAGTTCAGATGCAGGACAGACTACAGCTGGCCAGTTCAGGTGCAGGACAGACTACAGCTGGTCAGTTCAGGTGCAGGATAGACTTTACAGCTGGCCAGTTCAGATGCAGGATAGACTACAGCTGGTCAGTGCAGGTGCAGGATAGACTACAGCTGGTCAGTTCAGGTGCAGGACAGACTACAGCTGGTCAGTTCAGGTGCAGGATAGACTACAGCTGGTCAGTTCAGGTGCAGGATAGACTACAGCTGGTCAGTTCAGATGCAGGATAGACTCTACAGCTGGTCAGTTCAGGTGCAGGATAGACTACAGCTGGTCAGTTCAGGTGCAGGATAGAGGCTACAGCTGGTCAGTTCAGGTGCAGGACAGACTACAGCTGGTCAGTTCAGATGCAGGATAGACTACAGCTGGTCAGTTCAGGTGCAGGATAGAGGCTACAGCTGGTCAGTTCAGGTGCAGGATAGACTCTACAGCTGGTCAGTTCAGGCGCAGGATTGACTACAGCTGGTCAGTTCAGGTGCAGGATAGACTACAGCTGGTCAGTTCAGGTGCACGATAGACTACAGCTGGTCAGTTCAGGTGCAGGATAGAGGCTACAGCTGGTCAGTTCAGATGGTTGGCAGTTCAGTAGGTTTTCTCAGAGCAGTATATTTGAAGTAATGTATATCAGATCATGCCATTTAAAAAAGGTTTGTGATGAATTGTCAACAAATATAGAAACGTTTACCTGTTGTTTGCTCTTTTTCACATGACTTGGGACGTTTTTCTTTCCGTCAGATTATTTTTTGTTTTTTTGAATGTATTTTGTTCTCCAAAGCTGTTGGTTATACACCGTACAAAAGATTTGCATTAAAGATTGAAATTGCTCTGCTTTAGAAAACATGCTATTGTCCATTATATGCCAAAGAGGAGACTGCTTGTGTGCACAGAGCCGCTACATTCAGTGTCTGTTCAGACCTTGTAATTACATGACTTTGAGAAAGTCTCATGTTTTGTAGATGCTTTTATAGAAGAAGGGTGATGAAAGGTATGGTGTTTATGTTGTTTTACAGTTTGATAGTTTCTTAAAGGGGAATGCCTCCAATTTTAAGAACCATGACACTCCCCCGACTAAAAGTAGTTTCAAACGGAAACGGCTGGATGTCATTTAGCCAAATCAGCATGGCTGTGTCAGTGTGAGTCCTTCACCTTTTACATATCTAGCTTTGGTATGGATTGATTGTTTAGATCGCTAGCATGGCTAACAAATGCAAATATATTGTAGTCTGCCCTGTTCTGACCAGGATTACGTTCCCTTTGCCCCCTTGATGCGCACGCACACGGAGTCTGACGTGGACAGCGAACAGGTCTATAAGGACCTACTGTATTGTGATAATGGCCTTTTCCTGTGTGTTGCACTGTATTTACAGAATGGGGGGGTTGTCCCAACACTGAGAACATTTTAAATATGTTTGTCTTTTCTGCAGTTCAGCTGTGACAAGAACCCTCCCTCTTGACACAAGCCATTCAGAATTTCAGCCACAATCACTAGTTAATAACATGCATGTATGTGCGACGCACATTGTGCGTGTGAAGATATCTTGATACAACGGACCTGTACAAGACGATGGCTCACATGCTGGATCTTGAGTCATATTTGATATGCATGTAAATTCACACTATAATAATTTACTATATTGTAACGTTCCCCCCGGTCCTGCTTCACAACTCCCATCTGTCCATGGACATTCCCCACTCCTGAACTATGTCTTACAACCACCAGGTGGCCTAGTTCAGTTGGTTCTTCTTTGTTGTCTTGTTTTTATTAATTTCCTTTCTGTCATCACCAATCTGTTGTTTGTTCATCTGCTGACTGTGCTGTGCCCCATTGTCTAGTCTAGTTGTGTCTCCCTTGTGTCTGTATCTATGTGCTGTTTAGTCTCGTCATGTTTCAGTATATTACCCCAGTTATGTTTTCTGTTTGTTCCACCCAGCTGTGTCTAGTTTACAAATCACCCTCATGTCTCTAATTAGTCTGTGTATATAAGTGTTGTCTGCCCAGCCTTCCTTGCTGGGTCATTACTCCTGTTACCCTTGATCTGTTCACCCTGTGTGCTGTCTACCTTGTGTACCTCCCTTAGGGCTGTCTTAAATACTTCGAAGCTTCGTTCGATGGCACAAGCTTCGAACATTTAAAAAAAAATCGAAGTTTAAAAAAAAAAATTCAAACGCATTTTTTTCAAATTTTTTGTTTTTTGTTTTTATTTTTACTTCAGTGTGTGTGTGTGTGCATGGGGCCATTGGGTGGGGCCGGGGGACAAATACACTGGAGGAAAGGAACCCAGCTCAGCACTGCCCAAATTATATCATCACTATTGCCTGTTTGAAGGATATCATCCTCAAACACACATACACCACCTACACGCCTATTCTCAGTCCCAATTGCCCCACAATGGTGGAATGAACTACCCACCCCAGTTAGGACAGCCGAATCCCGTCCAATCTTTCGCCGTCGACTAAAGACGCACTTCTTCAACCATTATCTGAAATAAAATAAAAAAAATCTAACCCTAACTAACCTTACTGTCATGCACTTGTCCTAATAAAGTAACCTACACTGTAACACGCAACACTTTGATGAATATTGTTACTCAGCTGATAAGAGTTGTATCCTTCCTGATGACCTGTCGTACAGAACTTGTAAGTCGCTTTGGATAAAAGCGTCAGCTAAATGACTAAATGTAAATGTGAATGTAAATGCCTTGTAGAATTCCACACATAAGAAAGAAAGATACTGGGATGAATAAACAAAATAGGAAATAAAATGTAGAAATGCATGCAATACATAAATAAATATGAATCTCCATATATGAAATAGAACATTTAGATAAGGTGCTACTGGGATGTTTTGGTGAGTTCTTTGTTTTTTTGTGGAAGTAGCCCTTCTTAAAAATGCATGAACATTCACTGATAATTGGTCTGTAGTGGAGTCTACAAGGTCTACATTGCCGGACCATGTAGAATCCGGACCTTGTAGACTGACATAATTCTGTGCATATTTTAGTCTACATAGGCCATATTTCAAATAATCAAAATCTTACTTCATTCACCTTAAACATTCTTGATTTGGGGGATTGGTAGTTCCCATGAAATCTGAAGTTGTTCAAACGACAACAGCGATCCACCTTGAATAAAATCACACAGCCGTGTTGGCTGCGTCACAGTCACGAAAGGGGCTACTTAATTCATTAATCCAATCCACATTATTTATAGAGCACATTTAAAAACAACAAAGTTTACCAAGTGCTGTACAAGTCCCACAACATAAGATAAAAAAATATATATATATAAAAAAAAAAGATTTATAAATTTATTTTTAATTCGAAGCTTCAAATTAAAATCGAAGCTCGGCCCCGAAGCTTCGATTGCCAAAAAAAATTCGAAGGTCAGCCCTAACCTTCCTTGAAGCTTCCTGTATTTCCCTGTGAGTCCATTCATGTATTGCTTGCCCACGTTTTCCAGCATAGCTGAGGTTTGTTTTCGTGTTTGAAGTTAGCTTTTGTTTATTGCCAAGCCTTGTAACGTTCCTTGTTTGCTATTGTACGTTCAAGTAAAGCTTGTTATTTACAACGTCGACTCGTGCCTCGTCTCTCTCACCCTCCACTGCCTCTCCTCGTGTCTAATTCTGCATTTGGGTTCTACACACCTCCACCACCGTCATGACATCTAAACGTTCCCATTGTAACAATATAGCTATATGTATTACATTATAAATATTATAGCTTAGTATGTAGCAACTAGGGATGCTCGATATTGGCTTTTTTACCGATACCGATATTGTCCAACTCTTATTGTCCAACTAGCGATATCAACCGATACCGATATATGCAGGCCCCCCCCCCCCAAATGGAATAATTTCAGGTAATTAACATTACATATCTCTTGTTGTGGAATTAACACAACATTATGCATACTTTTGACAATAAATAAAATCAGAATTTGTTCTTACTTGCTTGCCTGGGTAAATAAAGGTTATAGAAATGTAAAAAAAATCAAATATTGAAAACCGATACCGATATTTTCCGATATCACATTTTAATGCCGATATCGGTCGATAATATCGGTAGGCTGATAATATCGGACATCCCTAGTAGCAACTTATTATAGTGTGTGGAGACCTCTCTTGGCAGAGCCTGAGATCAGAGATCAGGTGAGATAAAATGTCCTTTTGTTGTCATAAAAGTAGTCATAAAAATAAACAAGCACAGACACCATATATGAATATTTTATTTCAAAAAGTGGTTCAAGAAGATGATCCAATGGTAAACATTCAGAACAAGTGCTGGTTATGGCACGACTTCCACTGAAGAAGAGGAAGACAACTGCACCCTTCCGCTCCATTCAGAAAATATCATGACCGACTCTTTTGCCGAGCCTCGATTATGATTATTAAAAAATTTCACACAGAGCTGATGCAGTCGTCTACTTTTCTCTCAAGAACATAATACCATCCAATCACGGAAGAAAAAGAAAAAAGAAATGTCCCTTTTAGCATATCCAGTTATACATAACCTTGGCTGAGTAATGGTGTCCATCTTGAGCTATGAGACACCCCGGGTTGTACAGGCTTAGACCAGTTATTTGGCTGCTACGGTAAACATGGTCGTCACACTCCAGAGTGTCGACAGGGGATCAGCTTGCCCTACCCCGATCGTTTACTTAATCATTATTAGTGGCGTTATTGCTGAAACTGATCCTGGATCAGTGGCTGTGGATAACTTCCTCCCCCATCTCCTGTATTTACAGTGTTAATGTGAAAGGCTACGCCCCCTCCTCAATTCCGCTGAATGGCTGTTTCCAGATCAGTTGTCCCGACAGAAGCCTGCAACGAAAGCAAGATAAATATATATGTTATTCTCACAAAGAAATGTAAATGCTTTCAAGAGTGTAGCTACCAGATTATTTTAAGTTAAAGGTGCTATAGATAACATTCAGCCACTAGATGTCGCACTGGAGCGTGTCATTTATCCAATCAGGTGCATTCCACGTGGGGAAGTAGGGAGGGGACCCGCCAATTTTCTTTTTATGACAAATTCATTAATCAATCATTCTTTGGGGGGGGGGGGGGGGGCAATACTTTTATTACACACCTTTCTAAAATATCATTTTTTTCTAAATGATTACTCTACGTATCTATAGCACCTTTAACACACATTTCAACATTCTTCAGAATAATCCCTTTGTGGCTTTGTACTTGTTCCTAATTGATCCCTTCTCCTCTTTTTTCATGAATGTGTTTTAAATGTGACGGTATTTAACTTTTTACTTGATTTCTTTCTTTCATCAGTCGGATGAAAGAAACACAAGGCCGTTTTCAGATGTTCTTAACTGATCAGTTAATGATTGGGGCCTAAACCATTGCAATGGTCTAATCAATCAATCTCTCAAGTCATTCAGTCACTATTTCTCTGACGTACATCCTCGCTCACTCATACACTCATCTTCTGAGTCGCTCACCAGTATGTTCGACGGGCCTGCTACTTAACACCCAGTCTGCAGGTAATGACTAATAGTTTCCCTAAAAACTAAAAATGCCGCTCACCAGTATGCTCGACCCGTCTGTACCCTCCCAGGAAGCAGATGTCTGTCTTCTTCTGCGTAACGATAGCCTGGTCCTGTGGCCTGAGGCCTGTGGGGTGGCGGGAGAAGATGAAGGAGTAGCCGTCCAGGCAGGTGCCGTCGGAGTCTTCCGCCCGGCAGGAGTAGTGGACGGCGTAGTTCTCGTAGTCGGTGTCGATGACCCAGTGGGCATCGTCTGGAGGGGGGTTGAGGTGAGTGGGGAGAAGGATGAGTGGGTTTTATTGAGAAAAACAGACGCACTACATGCATACATACAGTATATACATATATATGTATATACCGCCTGACACTGATTGTTATTTTGTATATTGTATTGTAACATTGTTTATTGTATAGTATATTATGTTCTGTATAGTATTTTGTTTCTTGTATAGTATTTTATGTTTCTTGTATAGTATTTTATGTTTCTGTATAGTATTTTATGTTTCTCTTTTACCTGTGATTTTATATTCCACTACTGCCCTCCACGTCGGTGTTGACCATTTCCAGTCTGCAGGTAATGACTAATAGTTTGCTCCCGGTCTGCTACTTACTTCCAGTCTGCAGGTAATAATGACTAATAGTTTGCTCCAGGTCTGCTACTTACTTCCAGTCTGCAGGTAATGACTAATAGTTTGCTCCAGGTCTGTTACTTACTTCCAGTCTGCAGGTAATAATGACTAATAGTTTGCTCCAGGTCTGCTACTTACTTCCAGTCTGCAGGTAATAATGACTAATAGTTTGCTCCAGGTCTGCTACTTACTTCCAGTCTGCAGGTAATAATGACTAATAGTTTGCTCCAGGTCTGCTACTTACTTCCAGTCTGCAGGTAATGACTAATAGTTTGCTCCAGGTCTGCTACTTACTTCCAGTCTGCAGGTAATAATGACTAATAGTTTGCTCCAGGTCTGCTACTTACTTCCAGTCTGCAGGTAATGACTAATAGTTTGCTCCAGGTCTGCTACTTACTTCCAGTCTGCAGGTAATAATAACTAATAGTTTTTCTCCCGGCCTGCTAATTACTTCCAGTCTGCAGGTAATAATAACTAATAGTTTGCTCCAGGTCTGCTACTTACTTCCAGTCTGCAGGTAATAATGACTAATAGTTTGCTCCAGGTCTGCTACTTACTTCCAGTCTGCAGGTAATAATGACTAATAGTTTGCTCCAGGTCTGCTACTTACTTCCAGTCTGCAGGTAATAATGACTAATAGTTTGCTCCAGGTCTGCTACTTACTTCCAGTCTGCAGGTAATACTGACTAATAGTTTGCTCCAGGTCTGCTACTTACTTCCAGTCTGCAGGTAATAATGACTAATAGTTTGCTCCGGGTCTGCTACTTACTTCCAGTCTGCAGGTAATAACTAATAGTTTGCTCCGGGTCTGCTACTTACTTCCAGTCTGCAGGTAATAATAACTAATAGTTTGCTCCAGGTCTGCTACTTACTTCCAGTCTGCAGGTAATAATGACTAATAGTTTGCTCCAGGTCTGCTACTTACTTCCAGTCTGCAGGTAATAATAACTAATAGTTTGCTCCAGGTCTGCTACTTACTTCCAGTCTGCAGGTAATAATGACTAATAGTTTGCTCCAGGTCTGCTACTTACTTCCAGTCTGCAGGTAATAATGACTAATAGTTTGCTCCAGGTCTGCTACTTACTTCCAGTCTGCAGGTAATAATAACTAATAGTTTGCTCCCGGCCTGCTACTTACTTCCAGTCTGCAGGTAATAATGACTAATAGTTTGCTCCAGGTCTGCTACTTACTTCCAGTCTGCAGGTAATAATGACTAATAGTTTGCTCCGGGTCTGCTACTTACTTCCAGTCTGCAGGTAATAACTAATAGTTTGCTCCGGGTCTGCTACTTACTTCCAGTCTGCAGGTAATAACTAATAGTTTGCTCCAGGTCTGCTACTTACTTCCAGTCTGCAGGTAATAATGACTAATAGTTTGCTCCGGGTCTGCTACTTACTTCCAGTCTGCAGGTAATAACTAATAGTTTGCTCCAGGTCTGCTACTTACTTCCAGTCTGCAGGTAATAATGACTCATAGTTTGCTCCAGGTCTGCTACTTACTTCCAGTCTGCAGGTAATAATGACTCATAGTTTGCTCCAGGTCTGCTACTTACTTCCAGTCTGCAGGTAATAATAACTAATAGTTTGCTCCAGGTCTGCTACTTACTTCCAGTCTGCAGGTAATAATGACTCATAGTTTGCTCCAGGTCTGCTACTTACTTCCAGTCTGAAGGTAATAATGACTAATAGTTTGCTCCAGGTCTGCTACTTACTTCCAGTCTGAAGGTAATAATGACTAATAGTTTGCTCCAGGTCTGCTACTTACTTCCAGTCTGCAGGTACTAATGACTAATAGTTTGCTCCGGGTCTGCTACTTACTTCCAGTCTGCAGGTACTAATGACTAATAGTTTGCTCCGGGTCTGCTACTTACTTCCAGTCTGCAGGTTGGCGGCAGCGCCCCAGTACTTCATCCTGAACTTGGCAGGGTCAGTGGTGTCCTCGAAGGTGGCGAACATGCGAGCACACGTCTCCCAGTTGCTGTGAATCAGGCAGAGAGACGAAGGAGGCTTTAATACTCTCTGTGGTGGACAGCCTCTAACGTTAAAGCATCAAGCAGGGTTTGCACAAGGTCCTTGAAGTGCTTAAAGTACTTGATTAAAAAAAAGGCCTGGAATTCCTTGAAAACAGATTTTTTTTAACAAGGTGCTTAAAAAGTCCTTGAAATTCAAATCAACCATTCACATTGAAAGTTTGTTCATCCATGCTAAAATTGTTATAATATATATTATTTATTTATTTAAAGTGTCCGAAATTGGTTTTAAGCCAGAAATATTGGATCTAATTTTTTTTTTCTATAGTGAATTGTATCCTTTTAAATGCCCTTTTAAAATGAAAAATAGTGCTTAGGAAAGTACTTGAAAGTCCTTGAATTTCATTTTGCAATGTCTGTGGGAACCCTGGTTAAAGCATCAAGTCATCTAGTATACTGGACAAATCCGTCAATACAACACACGTCTTAAGTTTGCATTCGGATACATTTGTGTTTGATATTGGCTTTTTTACCGATACTGATATACCGATATTGTCCAACTCTTAATTTCCCATACCGATATCAACCGATATATGCAGGCCCCCCCCCCCCCCCAAAAACGGAATAATTTCAGGTAATTTTTTTTAACCGATAGGCCTACCGATAATTTCCAATATCACATTTGAATGCCAATATAGGCCGATAATATCGGCCATCCCTAGTCTCAATGCAACAGTGCAGATAAACCTCTGGGACACATATTTTAGGGTTTGAAAACAGGATTTTTCCAATCCTGATTTTGTCCATCTGTATATAGTTTGGGGTACAATCTCACAAATGCACAATAGAATTCTAAGAAGTGCGCATTCTAATGACGATATATAACAATGGCTACAGTACACAGTGGTCAACCAAAAGCTGTGGAATTCTAGAATTTTAAGAACCCCCCCCCCCCCCAAAAGGTGCCTTTATGTAACATTTAAAATACTGTATGGAACATTAAAGGCTCGGAGTGTTGCAGGACTCACTTGAAGAGGATGACTCTGCCCTCAGCAGTGGCGGTCATGGTGCCGTCGGGCTGGATGGTGAACTCAGCCACCACGTTGTCGCGCAGGAAGATACCAGAGGGGTCCTTCTTAGCCACAGCGTACCAGGTGCCGGCATACTGAGAGAGAGAGAGAGAGACATTTATATATAGATACCCCACAGCACCAGGAGCACATAGGTTCTTTATTATCTGCGGCCCCAGTCAACTTGACTAACTCACAGTTAAAGGTGCTATAGATAACATTCAGCCACTAGAACACCATGCCTTTTTTATAAAAACAAATGTTTTACCTTTATTTAAAATCGTACGTTTCTGAGGTTTCCCTCATTTACAGAAACAACGATCATATAAATACAAAACACAGTGACACAATAAAGCAGCAATATTCACAGGAAATGAAACATATATATATATATATGTTATTCTCACAAAGAAATGTAAATGCTTTCAAGAGTGTAGCTACCAGATAACTTAAGTTAAAGGTGCTATAGATAACATTCAGCCACTAGATGTCGCACTAGAGCACCAGCATGTCATTTATCCAATCAGGTGCATTCCACATGGGGAATTGGGAAGTAGAGAGGTGATACATGCACGCAACATATAAATAACAACATACATTAATTTTTAAATGATAAATTCATTAATCAATAATTTTTTTATTCTGCACCTTTCTAAAAAGATCTGAACGTTTTTATTTTTTTTTATTTTTTAAAGATGACTTGTTATTACGCATCTTTAATCAAGTTTGTTCACAAATTGTTTCTCAATTCCTAGGTACTTAATCATTATTATTGTGCCCCCTGAGGTGAAGTGTTGTCATTATAACTGAAATACATCCACATTTGTAAAATCACTACCCGCAGTACTGTATGTAACATTTAAAATACTGTATGTAACATTTAAAATACTGTATGGAACATTTTAAATACTGTATGGAACATTTAAAATACCGTATGTAACATTTCAAAGTATGTAATCAATCAACTCACTGTATTCTTTTGAAATATTGAACAACAGACAGTAAGTGTAAGTATAGCAATGTTTGATTCTGTCTCAATCAGGGCTCCTGTGCAACAGTAGGCTGATAATAATAATAATAATAATAAAAATAATTCATTACATTTATATAGAGCTTTTCTAGACACTCAAAGCGCTCCCCACAATGTAGGGTGGAAATTGCCTCCTTCACCACCACTGGTAGCACCCAACCTTGGGCTACGCAGGCTCAATGGCTGCCAACATTTTTTAAATTTTAATGACAAAAAGACGGAGGTCATGGTTTTTGGTGGCCCCGCTGTGACCTCACTGCTAGATCTGGGTTCGCTGGCACAACATGTCAAACCAATAGTAAAGAACCTAGGTGTAAAGATCGACCCAGACCTTAAATTTGACAGCCAGATCAAGGCCGTGGTTAAAACAAGTTTTTTCCAGTTGAGGCAGCTGGCCAAAATTAAGCCCATCCTGCACGCCCAGCATTTTGAAGCAGTAATCCATGCATTTGTGACTACCAGGCTGGATTACTGCAATGCACTTTATATAGGGGTGAGTGGATCCTCAGTGGCTCGCCTTCAGATGGTGCAGAACGCCGCTGCCCGTCTTTTAACTGGCACTCGTAAATACGACCACATCTCACCGATTTTATTTTCACTCCACTGGCTCCCAGTGCACTTTAGGATTCATTTTAAAATTATTTTATTTGCTTTTAAAGCTCTTCATGACCTTGCTCCGCCCTACCTCTCTGAGCTGTTGCAGGTCTATACACCTTCTCGCTCTCTCAGGTCAGCTGACCAGCTGCTCCTAGTAGTGCCTACAACTAGGCGTAAGCTCAGGGGGGACCGTGCTTTCTCCGTTGCCGCCCCCAAAATGTGGAATGAGCTGCCACTGCAGATTAGGCAGGCCTCATCACTGCCCCGTTTTAAAGGCCTCCTTAAGACCCACCTTTTCTCTCTGGCTTTCGACACCATGTAGCTTGTTGATTTTATGATCTTATTGTCTTACTGTGTTGTTGTTGTATCGTTTTGTTACTGTGTCCTTTGCTTTTAAATATTTCTTTTTTTAAGTACTCTGATCTATTTTAACTTGTATTGCTGCCTATATTTACCTAATGTTTTTTATCTCTGTTTTGGTACTCTTGTTTTATTTTAATCTATTTTTAGTGCTGCTAATAGTTTTAATATGCTCCTCTGTACAGCACTTTGTGCCCCTGTGGCTGTTAAAGCGCTTTATAAATAAAGTTGGATTGGATTGGATTGGATACACTGGCACCAGGCACACATCACTGATGTGTTTTAACTGCACACGGGAGTCTGCCTCACTGGGAGTCAGGGGGGGGGACGTACCTTGGTCCTGTCAAAGTTCTGCATGACCTTAATGTCGGCCACCTTTGGACATGCAGTCGTCTGAGTCCAGGACATGGCCAGCAGGCAGAGAGTTACTAAACACTGTAGCATCCTGGCTCTTTTAACGCAGCTGGGGGGAGAAGAGGGAAGGCGTTATTAAAGAGACAGAAAGAAACTAGAAACTACACATAAACATGCTTCAATAAACACGGCTCCTTCAGTTACTCTCCTTTAGTTTCAAGAAGGACATATTTTCCCCTGAATATTCAACACTAAAAAAAATTAAAGATCACAATGTATTTAAGAGGTGAGAAGTTATCTGAGGTAAAAAGAAAAAAACAACATTTACATTTAGTCATATAGCTGATGCCTTTTTCCAAAGCGACTTACAAATTGTGTACAACAAGTCAGAAGGAGGGGTCCACCTCTGGTAGTGTAGGTCATATTGTTCGTCAAACAGTGTCTCTCTTGAGTGTTACAATCTGAGTGCATAGTTGATTGATTGATTGATTGATGTTTTTTATTTTTTTGTGTGTCTTACATACAGATGTATGCCCAGCCCATTATGGGCTTACAAGACACATAAACAATATGTATATAGTATACTTAACAATAAGTATATAGACCAAGATGTCCACAAAAAAGAAAACATACAGTAACATAACAAACTGTAAACAATGTACTTCAAAGAAACAAGAGGAATTCATATAAAATTATATAGGATATAATGTGTTTTGTCTCAAGTGCCATGCTTTCTCCAAAAATCCTGCAAAACTAAAAATGTCCACAAAAAAACAACTCAACATACAACTCTCAGACTGCCAAAACAAATCCGGATTTACAAATAGAATTTTCTCAAATAAAATCCTCCTCAAGTTGGTGTGCAAGGGGCAGTGAAAAACAAAATGAAATTCATCCTCCACCACTCCCAGATCACAGAGAACACATTGGCATAATAGGTAGTAGTATAGGCTTAGTAGCATAGTAGTAGATAGTATAAACACAGACATAGTAGATAGCAGTATAGACATAGTAGCATAGTAGTACATAATCGTAAAAGACGGTAAGAAAGTTTAAAAATGTAAATACTAAAGTCATTGTATTGTTATTTGTAAAAGCATACCTTGCTGTTAAGCTAGAAGTACTGGGGTAGCACTCGGGATCCTGTGGTTCATCACTGAGCTTTCTGCCTTTATATACAGCAGACTGCCGTTGCATAATGACGGCTGAAGGTCTAGCCTGCCTTCTATTGGACAAACATTTACATAACTGCAGACCCTACTCGTATTGATTTGCGTGTTTTCTGCACGTTTGTCCCCCAAACCTCTCCTCCCCCTTCCCTGCTCCTCCCTCCCTTCCTCCGTCAACACATTTGCTTTTCTGCCGACTGTGGAAGAAACCAGAGGCGACTGTGCCAGAAGGCACATCTGGAACACACGCACAGACGCACACACGTGTGTCATACATACATATACATACAAGCGCATGTGCGCAAACACACACACACACACACACACACACACAAACCATCAACTGACAGGCTTCGTGCCCTGAGGTCGTAAATCTCAGAAGTCCCGGGACAAACTAGAGGCACGTTTCAACTCGCTCCCCATTTCTCTCTCCCCTCTGGGGCTACTGGTGTTCTCTATCTGCATGGTAAATGGCTGCTTTTTTATATAGCGCTTTTATCCAAAGTGCTTTACAATTTGTTACTCACATTTTACCCATTCACTCACACATTCACTCACACATTCACACACCGACGGCGGAGGCAACCATGCAAGGTGCCAACCTGCTCATCGGGAGCAATTAGGGGTTAAGTGTCTTGCTCAAGGACACATCGACACGCTGCCCGGGAGGAGCGGGAATCGAACCGGGAACCTCCGGATTGCCAGACGACTGCTCTACCTCCCAAGCCACTGTCGCCCCCTGTCTGCTGTGTTCTATCCAGAGATTCAACCTTTAATTACCACCTTTTCACCACCAATACCAAATCCTCCCCCCTGACCGACCTTTCTATCACAGTGGAGAATGCAGCTGTGACCGCGTCCCCGACCGCCAAGAACCTTGATGATGTCCTGTTGACCAGTTGAACTTCTCCGCTCACATCGCAGCGACAACCAGAACCTGCAGATTCCTCCTGAGCAACGTCAGAAGGATCCGCCCTTTCCTGACAAAAGAAGCCACCTAACTCCTCGTCCAATCAACAGTCATCTCCCGCCTCGACTACTGCAACGCACTGCTTGCTGGTCTACAGACCACCACCACCAAGCCTCTTCAACTCATTCAGAACGCAGCGGCCCGCCTGATCTCAAACCTACCGAAGTCGGCCCATGTCACCCCACTCCTTAGTGACCTGCACTGGCTTCCCATCGCATGAATCCGCTTCAAGGCCCTCGACCTGGCATACCATGTGGCAAAGGGAACCGCTCCCGCCTACCTCCGGTCAATGGTCTCTAACTACACACCCTCAAGACCCCTACGCTCTGCATCTTCTGGCCGTCTCAGACCCACTCCTATCCGAGCTCCGGGAGGGTCATCAAGGAGAAGCCGCCTATTCTCAGTCCTTGCCCCACAATGGTGGAATGAACTGCCCACCACAGTTAGGACAGCCGAAACCTGTGCAATCTTTCACCGTCGACTAAAGACGCACTTCTTCAACCGTTATCTAAATTATAAATTTTTTTAATAAAAAAAATTCGAACCCTAACTAACCCTAACTGTGATGCACTTGTCCTAATATACTAACCTACACTCTGCACTCAACACTTTGATGAACATTGTTACTCAGCTGATAGAGTTGTGCCCTTCCTGATGACTTGTCGTACACATGCATTAAAGCATTCCGTCTCCAGACGGATTTCCGTCAATTTGATTGGGGAGATCCGTCCATTTGATTCGCAGTCTGACGGAATTGGCTACCTGGTATAATATGATTTGTAGATGCATACAGATTGAAACAAAATTGAGCCAATCAGAGGCGCCAAATATGGAAAAGGGCTTTTTTTCCCTATCGCGCCAAGCAGTCATCATCACTCAGCGACTCGAGAGACAGGATTACGCTGCTCACTCCGGAGGCTCGCTCCGCGGTTGCAGCTGCAGGCTATTGGGCGAGTGACAATTGCGAGGTCTGAGAAGTTTGTCCGCCACATGGCAGGGTAACAAAATAGTCATGTAAAATAATTAAAAACTGCGGTGTGTTTTGGTTTTACGAGTCGCCTTTTTTGCAGCCTCACGCGTCAACTGCTTGTTTACCAACGTCACAGCCACCACGCTGCTTGCACTCGGCTCGCTGCTATATACCGATTAGCTAACGTTAGCTTAATAGCGTCGGTTAAATGGAAGGAGTAAGCCGGCCACTAAAAAGAGAACCCACCGCGGGTTTCTCAGATGAAAAGGATCAGCGGGACCACCTAACAAAAAGTTTCGAGAGGAGAGGACATTTGAAGAGACTGGCTAGGCAGCGCTACTGGGGGCTGTAGTGGTGAGTTAACTTGTTCCGTGTGCCGCAACAATGTCAAAAAGAAAAACAGAACAACACGTTTGTCATTGTTGTGTTACTTCACAGTACAATATGTGAGTCCCCTACTGTGGTTGTGAGTATACGTTTATTAGCTTAACTCCGTAGCAACATCACACAGGTGTATCTATAGACAGTCTCCTCCCCACTGTATATATTCTCTCCCCACCGTATGTATATTTCTCTCCCACCACCCCCTCCTAATGTACAGTCTCCTCCCCATCATATGCATATAATCTCTCTTAGGATCTATGGGTAACGGTACTGTATATTTTCACCCACCCACCCACCCCCTCCTAATGTACAGTCTCCTCCCCATCATATGTATAATCTCTGTCAGGATCTATGGGTAACATTACTGTATATTTGCATATCGTATATGTCACAAATGTAACAGTACTATATACCTGTAGTATGTCCCTATGCCATAAATGTCATGATGTCAATGTCATGCATGTCATAAATGTCACTATGAATTGAAAATGGGGGACCCTGATGATGTAAACAAGACAAACGTCTTTCTCTGGTCTGCATCCCCTTAACAATTGTGTGTATTGAGCCATACTGTATTGTACCCATTCTGCAATCGGTTAAATATTGATTGATTGTTATAACAGATTGCAGAATGGGTACAATACAGTACAGCTCAATACACACAATTGTCAAGGGGTTGCAGACCAGAGAAAGACTTTCCTCTTGTTTACATCAGGGTCCCCCATTTTCAATTCATCATAACATATATGACATACATGACATACAGATAGATAATACTGCTACATCTATACATTTATGACGTACCAGATTTACAAATACAGTATTGTTTGTGATACAATAAGAGTCTAAAAAAGAGAGCATATACATTTGACGAAGAAACTGTACATTGGAGGAGGTTGGGTGGAGGGGGGGGGGACTGTACATTGGAGGTGGTTGGGGAGGGAAGGGTTGGGTAGGCGGGGTGGGGGGGTAACTGTACATTGGATTATCGACGAAACCGAAACAAGTAGGCTCCCTTAAAACGCCAACGCTATTAAAAAGAAATACAGTGGAGGTTAAAATAAGAATATGACTTGGCCTGAAAAAAATTTCAGTCAGGAGATTTTTTTTTGCTTTAATCCCTGCGTACAGAACATGTAAGTCACTTTGGATAAAAGCGTCAGCTAAATGTAAATGCAATACCGAGTCGGAGTCCCACGCTTTCCGATACAGAGTGCAGATCTGATCTGTCCGCTTTTACTGAAGAGTATAGACTTTAGAGTGACCATCAGTTTTACTGAACAGTATAGCGCCTGGGTACTGGACTTTCTGAGTGGAAGACCCCAGGCGGTCAGGGTGGGGGGTCAGACCTCCAACACCATCACCCTGAGCATCGGGTTCCCCCCAGGGCTGTGTTCTGAGCCCCCTGCTGTACTCACTCTACACACACGATTGTGTGGCCAAGTTCAGCTCCAACTCCATAGTGAAGTTTGCAGACGACACAGTGGTGGTGGGGCTGATCTCGGACAACGACGAGAAGGCCTGCCGGGAGGAGGTTGAGGTACTGGAACGCTGGTGCCAGGACAACAGCCTGCTCCTGAACATTGGTAAAACCAAGGAGCTGATCGTGGATTATAGGAGAGGACAGCAGGAGACACACACACCACTGATGATAAACGGGGCTACCGTGGACAGGGTGAGCAGCTTTAAGTACCTGGGGGTCCACATCTCAGAGGATCTGACATGGTCAACACACATAGACACAGTCGTAAAAAAGGCGAAGCAGCGCCTCTACCACCTGAGACAGTTAAGGAAGTTCAAACTCATAGCCAAGCTCAGGGACCTGGGCTTGAACTATGACCTCTGCCAGTGGGTCTTGGACTTCCTGACGGGCAGACCCCAGGTGGTAAGAGCAGGCAACTGCACCTCCTCATCCATCATGCTCAACATAGGGGCCCCCCAGGGCTGTGTTCTGAGCCCCCTCCTCTACTCCCTGTACACACATGACTGCGTAGCACAGCGGAACAACAACACCATCATCAAATTTGCTGATGACACAGTAGTGGTGGGCCTGATCTCTGCCAACGACGAAAGGGCCTACCTGGAAGAGGTAGAGAACCTGTCACAGTGGTGTCAGGAGAACTGCCTCTCCCTGAACGTCAGCAAAACAAAAGAGATGATTGTGGACTTCAGGAGGTCGGGGGTCAAGGACTACAGCCCCCTCAGCATCGACGGGGCACCGGTTGAGAGAGTGAACAGTTTCAAGTACCTCGGAGCCCACATATCCGAGGATTTGACATGGACCACACACATTGACAGTGTTGTGAAGAAGGCACGACAACGCCTCTACTTCCTCAGGCGCCTAAGGAAGTTCCAAGTCAGTCAGAAGATCCTTAGGAACTTCTACTCATGTACAATAGAGAGCATCCTGACTGGCAACATCACCTCCTGGTTTGGGAATAGCACTGCACAAGACCGTAGCAGACTACAAAGAGTGACACGTTCAGCCGATGAACACTGTCACGTAGATGAAACGGATCCAACACAAATGTACGAATTAGAAATAGGTCTTTATTTCTACACAGCGATGGTGTGTAGAGCAAGCACTTAATCAAATCAATCACATTTATGAATGGAAATAGTATGCACTTTTATGGCAAGAGTATTCGTCGGTATATCAATAGAGAATGTCCAATCTCTGAAGGCGCAGGTGGTACATATACGACCTGGAATAGTTTAAGGAATAACAGCAATGATACTTTAATGATTATATACTGGACACACTAGGGGGGGTTAATCCGGTCGCTTGTAAGCCGACAGGAGTAGGAGGGGGGGGGGGTAGAATCCGGCTGCCTCATCCGGCCAAGGGTATCCCAGGTGAACCCACTGTAGTGCCGTTCAATGCGCCGGCGATCCTTGGACCACAGATGAAAGCAGGTGGACTCTTTGTGGGCCGGCTCTCTCCGGTCCATGGGGGAGAGACGTGAAGCGACCTCGTCTTGCAGAGCGTCTCCTCACCTTGCGTCCTCTCCAGGGGGGGGGGTTCCAACACACGGCAGTGTCGGGGGTCTTTATCCATGGAATAATCAAAGTATACAAAGCATAATCCGTGCCTGGGAAGGCGGGCTGTCGTCGGTAGAATAATCCGGTATACAGGTCCACTCGCTCGTCGGCTCTGGGGCTCCTCGGGTGCAGCTTCACGTGGGGTCAACCACCCTGGGTAAGCAGCCAGTTCTCTGCCCGAAATGATGGGGTACTGACTACGGTAGTATTCTCACCGCACGAAGCACTATATATTAACAGACTATTATTAGCTTAATAGACTACGTCCAACTCGACGATATAGTGCCAAATATGACTATTCAAATATTAATATACACGATGTCTCAATACCGATGGTAGGCGAACTTGGCCTTACTCCCACACGTGGCGTCGCGGGGAGGCTTTACGTCTGTGACTCTATTGGAGGGTAAGAAACTGGACTGAAAAGGAAGTCCTACTTTAGTAGCGCAGTATATATACGCACTATGAACAAATAGTCCCATTAGTGGTGCGGTAGCCAGATTCCTACGCGGAACTAGGACTTGTTCGTACATGTGGAGCGGTACGTTTGAACTGGGTCTGAGGGGTATGGCAGCCTGGCACCAAGGTCTCGACCAATAGTAGAATGGAGACTATTATGGGATGTTCAGTAGGCTAGAATGGATATTCAATGCATATTGTACAAGGAATATACAAGGGATATCAGGGAATATTAGAGAATATACAAATACAATTAAATATATATATATAAATAAATATATATATTCGGTTTAATCTGGCCCTTCACAACAGCCACCCCCTGATTGGTCCCAGACCTAATCAGTTAAACAGAGACAGATTAATCGCGTTGTCTATTTACACATAAGGGTTTGCTGTAGGGGTCAGTCAACTTCACAAAGTCATAGGGTTGTAGGGTCATGGTCATCATCGATTGTGTCTGGGAGTCGAGGCAGTTCTATGAGCCTCGCCACGGGACGGGTGTAAGTGCGACCCTGGACGAGCACTTCAGCTGCTCGGACCTTGCCGTCGGCACCGGTGATCACTTTGCTTACGCGGCCGGCCGGCCACATAGCTCTGGGCAGTGATTGATCAATAATCATGACGACTGTTCCTTCTGTCAAATTGTCTCTCTCCTTTACCCACTTCTGGCGGGTCTGTAGAGACGGTAGGTAGTGCAGTAGGAAACTGTTCCAAAACTTGTCGGCTAATACTTGGCTGTACCTCCACATTCGTCGGCCGTTCGCTTCTTCAGGCCGGTACATTGTCTGTGGTAATGCAGGATCTAGCCGCCCCATCAGGAGTGTGTTGGGGGTAACTGGGTCGATATCCGCCACATCACTGGAGACATATCCGAGGGGCTTCGAGTTAAGTACTCCCTCAATCTCTGTGAGGACTGTCATTAGGACTTCTTCCGCCACAGTCTGGGCCCCAAGTACTGCGTACAGGGCTGTCTTTATGGAGCGCACTTCTCGTTCCCAAGTGCCACCGAAGTGGGGTGCGTTTGGGGGGTTGAATTGGAAATCAACCTGTGCTGGAGCGAGGTGGGTCTTAAGTTCTGGGCCCATAGCTTGGAAGCTCTCTCTCAGCTCTCTTTCGCCGCCTTTGAAGTTTGTCCCATGATCGGACAATAGGGTAGACGGTCTTCCTTTCCGTGATGTGAATCTACGGAAGGCCATAAGGAATGAGTCTGTGCTCATGGTCGGGAGAAGCTCGATGTGTATCGCTCTGGTGGTCATGCATTTGAATACAATACCCCACCGCTTCTCGGTTCCTCTTCCTTTCTTTATGTGCAGCGGGCCAAAGCAGTCCATACCCGTTGAGTGGAATGGCTTGTCACCGATTCGGAGGCGACATGGAGGAAGGTCAGCCATCCTTGGTATGCTGGGCTGCGCGCGCCACTTGCGGCAGTCTAGACATGTTCGCTGGAAGCGTCGTACCGCCTCTCTTCCTTGTAGGATCCAGTAACGACGTCTGATTTCCGCGAAGACTCTTTCTGCTCCTGCGTGATGTACATCCTCATCGTATTTCTTTATAATCAGCTCTGTGACCTTGTGTCGGCTGTTCAATACGATCGGGTATTTAATGTCATCCGGTAGATTGGGGGCTCTGCGTAGGCGACCACCCACTCTGATGAGGGTATGAGCGTCGCTCTCGGGGGCCAGATGAATTAATCTGCTGTCGGATGGGACGGGCTTTCCTCCCTGTAGACAGGCCAATTCATCGGGGAACGAGTCTCTCTGGGCTCGCTGCAGTAGAAGCAATTCTGCTTCCTCGTAGTTAGCTGCTGACATATCAGCGGGGGACTTGCACTCCGGGTGGTACCGCAGGAATGTTCTTTGTTGTGCACTCTCTATGGACGTGCAATCGTCTATGTTAGGGTCGGTGGCGGCTACGGTGCTCAATCCACAGAACACAGACTTCTTATTTTCCACCTCCTCTGGACTTGCTTCCCTCGGGATAGGCATGGGCCACTGTCCTTCCGGGAGTCTTAGGAATGTGGGGCCGTCACTGTAGACATTGCGACGGGTGAGGTCATCCAGGGGCATCCCCCGGGTGATGACGTCAGCTGGGTTCTGTTTTGTATCAACGTAGCGCCACTCTGTTTCTCCGGTTAACTCTTCGGTTAAGTCTTGAATCTCGGTGACTCTGACTCCCACGAAGACTTTGTACTTGCATGAGTCCGATTTGATCCAGGCGAGTACCGTCGTGGAATCTGACCACAGGATTGTTCTAGACACCGGTATGGTGAGCTCACGTTGGATGAGCGTGGCTAGGTGCGCTCCGGCTAGGGCTGCGCAGAGCTCTAGACGTGGGATAGATTGTTGCTTGCGTGGGGCTATTCTCGAGCGGGCGAGGACAAATGCTGTGTAGATCTCTCCCCCCTTCTCTTGGGCCCGTAAGTAGGCTACTGATCCGTATGCGACCTCTGAGGCGTCACTGAAGACGTGTAAGTCCATTTTACATGTCTCTGGCCTCACCGTGGGTGGGAAGTAGCTTCGGCGCATATTAACGCCTGGGAGTGAGTGGAGCTCCATCTCCCACTCTCTCCAGGTGGATGCAAGGTGTGCGGGAATGGGGTCGTCCCAGCCCTGGTCCTTGTCCCACAATGCTCGTACAATCATTTTTGCCCTGGTGGTGTACGGTAGAATACATCCTAGCGGGTCATATTGTCGGGCGAGTGTTGTGTACACACTCCGTCTGGTGGTCGGCGCCGCCGCCGGCCTTCCCTGCTCCGTAGTCAGGGGCTTGTGTCTGTAGTGAAGCGAATCTGTTTTGAATCGCCACACCAATCCCAGGGTCATCTCCTGGGCTTCTCCCGGGATTGTAGCCATCCAGGTCTCGCTGCTGGCTGCCTTGTCCTCGGAGGAGAGGCTGCGCAGTACTTGCGGATCGCTGCTGGCCCACTGCCTGAGATCAAAGCCGCCTTTGATCAATGAGGCGCGGAGTTTAATCAGGAGAGCCTCGGCTTCTTCTTGGGTTGAAAGGCTTTGTAGACAGTTGTCTACGTAGAAGCTGTTCTTTACGCTGTGTCGGACCTCTTCGTCCGCTGCTGGGTCCTCTGCTACATGTTTCTGTAGTGCAAATGTAGCACAGCAGGGGCTGCACGTCGTTCCGAAGGGGAGGACTTCCCATTGGTAGATGGCTGGGTGCTCATCTCCTGGCTTCTCTCTCCATAGGAACCGTAACAGGGGCTTGTCCGCCTCTACTAATCTCACCTGCAGGAACATTCCTTTAATGTCCCCGCTGATGGCCACCTTTTCCTGGCGGAAGCGGAGTAGAACGCCGAGTAGGGAGGGGCCGAGTGTGGGACCGGGCAGTAACTCTTTATTCAGATTTTGGGATCCGATCTGGTAGCTGCAGTTAAATACTATGCGGTCTTTACCGTTGTGATGGACCTTGTGGTGGGGCACGTACCACGATTCAGTGGTCTGGTCAGCCTCTTTAATGTCCATCTTTGTGACGTGTCCCGCTGTGATGAGCTTCTCAATCTCAGCGCGGTATACACTCTCTTGGGCGGGGTTCTTGGCTAAGCGCCGCTCCGTGTTCAGCAGGTACCGTTCTGTGGCGTCTGTCTTGGCGTGGAAAGTAGGCATTCCTTCTCGCCGCAGGAGTGGCGTGGCGTATCTCAACACGCCGTTGACCGGGACTCTCTTGGTCCCTGTCTCGAGGAGGTGAATGGCGTAAATGTCATCTTTAGAGCGAATGTCTTTCTTTCCGTTCTTAAAGGGCATTTGTTCCAAGGTCCATAGCCGCTCTACGTGTTGCAGGAGTGCGGTTTCTCCCTCTGTGACTCGGGAGTGGAGACATCTAGTGGCTGTACTTCGGTTGAGAGATTTGGCGAGCGGGCCTTGGAGAGTCCATCCCAAACGGGTCTCGACTGCTGCAGGACAGCCTCGGGGTTCGGTATGAACCCGGTCTATCGGGACAATGAGGTCTGCATGGTCGGAGCCTATCAACAGGGTCGGCATAGCATTGTCTATGAGCGGGATCGGTAACTTGCGCAGATGTACATATTTCTCCATCAGCTTGGCGACGGGGTATGTGTACCGCGACAGTCCTATTTCTTGGCTGGTGAAAGCGTCTGTAATCTGGTACCGTCGCTCAGGCTGGCCGCTTGCTGCGATAGAGAATGAGGCATTCTCGCCCTTTATCGTCTTCAAATCTCGTCTTATTGTCCGAATTGTCATTTGGGTTTCGCTTCCCCGCAGCCCTAGCTGGGCCGCAGCGGAGGCGAGCAGCAGGGTCTTCTCTGACCCGTCATCGAGGACGGCGTAAGTGTCCAGGACTTTATTCTGGTAGCTTAGTGTCACACGCACTACTTTTAGGAGTACTCGGGCTCCACTGCTGCTGGCGGGATCGATGTACATGACGCTCGCTTTGCGGCTGGATGGTGCGGGTGAAGGGCGCCGTCTGTTACTGTCGTGAAGTACGTCCAGATGGGCTCCATCGCACTTGGTGCACCTTTTCTTTAAGCGGCATTCGGCTGCCATGTGTGAGCGCGCACAGCGAAAACAGCACTTGTTGGACTTTATCCATTGACCTGCTTCCTCCGCGTTCAGCTTGGGGAAGGAGTCACATTGCGCTAGCCAGTGTTCTTTCTCACAGTAGGGGCACACTATCTTCCACTTCTCCGTTCTGGAGGGGGTACTGTGGCTCCTGCTGCTCGGTACTGACTCCGATTGGTGCATCACAGTCACCGATCTTCTTCCATCATTTAGTCGTCTGGTTCCTTCTCTGGAGCCAGGGGTGCTCCGTCCGAATGTATCTAGCCGTAGGCTGCTGACTTCTCTCGCCAGGAAGTCTGCTAGATCGAGGAGGTTCGGTTCGGGGCCATTCGGGTCTCTGTGGTCCCTCTGCCGCCTAAAGCGCTCCTGACGAGCGGGCGGCAGCTTCTCCAGAATCCTTTCCACATTTGAGTTGGCGTAAAGTTCATGCCTCCCCTTCTCTCTTTGCGCTCCCAACATCCCTACCAGGGACTGCACTCTGATGGACAGGTCGTCCAGTGCTCGATTGTCTATTGCTGGGGGTAAGCGGTCGATGTGTCGGATCTCCTGGATCACGTAATCCCATATGCGCCCATACCTCTGGTCCAATGCTACCAGCGCTGCTGTGTATGGGGTGGTGGAAGTCGCGTAGGCGAGCGCTATATTATGTGCGCGGGGTACCTTTAGGTGCTTCAGTAGGATGGCGTATTTGTGGCGTTCATCCAATACATCCACCAACATGGTCTCCAGACACATGCGGAGTTCTGTATACTGGGCCCGGTTCTCTTGGGTGAAGTCGGGTACCATAGGCGTGCCAATGTATGACGCTGACTGTGGATACATCGGCGAGCGTTGGGGGAGAGGCCTCCTAGGCGAGTCTCCTCCCGCTCCTTGGTATGGGCTGGTACCGGCAGTGTACCATGGCTCGCTTGTCCAGGTGCTGTTCCTCGGTGCGGGTCGTGCGTCGTGCTCACCCGTGTATAGAGTCGGGGGTCTGTAGCGCAGCTCCGCGGGAGTATAGCCTGGGCTGTACCGGACCTCCTGGTCCGGTAGAGTACTGTGCTGTCTTCGGGCGTGGTTCTCCTCCTCTTCCTCTTCGTCTTCAGTTAGGTCATCCAGTGCTTGTAGTCTCTGGTTTAGCCTCTCCACAGGATATGCTGCTCCTTCCCGGTTGCTAGGTCTCGCTTGGACCGGTGGGGGGAGGTGGTCTGTGGGGGGTATAGACCTCGTCTGTTGGTCAAGTTCAGGGTTGTTTACTCGGCTAGGGGATGCCGCCCTGGAGGTGTGTCTAGAC
Source organism: Notolepis coatsorum (assembly GCF_963971535.1). Taxonomy (NCBI): domain Eukaryota; kingdom Metazoa; phylum Chordata; class Actinopteri; order Aulopiformes; family Paralepididae; genus Notolepis; species Notolepis coatsorum. Next base: position 51,704,258 of record NC_140179.1, on the reverse strand, counting down.
GAGTTCCTGGAGCCTCTGGCGGAGGGAGAGGGTGTTGTCCGTCTGATCAGCTGTTCTATTAGTTGCGACTGCTGTCTGTCGCGCGCTGCGTCCCGTTGAGCACCGGCTCGTTCTCGGGCCACATTCTCTTCCATCTGAATGCGTCTTATTTCTAGACGTATCTGCTCGTGTTCGCTTCGCTGCTGGATCTGCAGTCGGTCGCGTTCAGCAGCGGCGTTCAGGCTGATGAGGAAGGCCTGCTGTAGGGTCCTCTCTGCCTCGCTGGGAGAAGGCGGTTGTATAGGGGAGCCTTCCCTCGGGGTACTCCTTGCGGAGCCTTGGAGCTCTATCTCCACGGTGCTCTCCCCGTCTTCTTCCGTGCCGAGTTCTCTCTCGGTAGCGTTGTATTCCTCCCGGGACTCATCGGGGACTACTTCTTCAGTACTGGCGGGGTGTGAAGTCATGTCTGGTTCCCACTGGTCCCCACCGTGAACTTGGTCAGTTACATTAGAGCCTGTAGGGGCCTCTATGGTCGGGGTAGTCTGGGCGTTGGGGTTAGACATACTTTTACTTTCTAGTTTTACCGCGTTTACTGTTAGTAGAAGACTAGGTTGTTGACTGACAGCGTAAGCCTCTAAGTACTGAGGGAGCCGTCGTTCGCGCTGCGGGCGTTGGTTAGGAGGATCGTTTCGTGGAGTGTTCATCATAGGCCATTTCAATATTAATAACACTATATTAATATTACACTAATTACCCTCCGGCTCGAAGGACCAATTGTAACTGAGGGGTACAATTCCCTGACTGTATTACTAGATATGATACTTACTACCACTACCTTTGTACTTAATATTCGGCCACCCAGTACACGGCATAAATATATTATGATGAACACTGTCACGTAGATGAAACGGATCCAACACAAATGTACGAATTAGAAATAGGTCTTTATTTCTACACAGCGATGGTGTGTAGAGCAAGCACTTAATCAAATCAATCACATTTATGAATGGAAATAGTATGCACTTTTATGGCAAGAGTATTCGTCGGTATATCAATAGAGAATGTCCAATCTCTGAAGGCGCAGGTGGTACATATACGACCTGGAATAGTTTAAGGAATAACAGCAATGATACTTTAATGATTATATACTGGACACACTAGGGGGGGTTAATCCGGTCGCTTGTAAGCCGACAGGAGTAGGAGGGGGGGGGGGGTAGAATCCGGCTGCCTCATCCGGCCAAGGGTATCCCAGGTGAACCCACTGTAGTGCCGTTCAATGCGCCGGCGATCCTTGGACCACAGATGAAAGCAGGTGGACTCTTTGTGGGCCGGCTCTCTCCGGTCCACGGGGGAGAGACGTGAAGCGACCTCGTCTTGCAGAGCGTCTCCTCACCTTGCGTCCTCTCCAGGGGGGGGGGTTCCAACACACGGCAGTGTCGGGGGTCTTTATCCATGGAATAATCAAAGTATACAAAGCATAATCCGTGCCTGGGAAGGCGGGCTGTCGTCGGTAGAATAATCCGGTATACAGGTCCACTCGCTCGTCGGCTCTGGGGCTCCTCGGGTGCAGCTTCACGTGGGGTCAACCACCCTGGGTAAGCAGCCAGTTCTCTGCCCGAAACGATGGGGTACTGACTACGGTAGTATTCTCACCGCACGAAGCACTATATATTAACAGACTATTATTAGCTTAATAGACTACGTCCAACTCGACGATATAGTGCCAAATATGACTATTCAAATATTAATATACACAATGTCTCAATACCGATGGTAGGCGAACTAGGCCTTACTCCCACACGTGGCGTCGCGGGGAGGCTTTACGTCTGTGACTCTATTGGAGGGTAAGAAACTGGACTGAAAAGGAAGTCCTACTTTAGTAGCGCAGTATATATACGCACTATGAACAAATAGTCCCATTAGTGGTGCGGTAGCCAGATTCCTACGCGGAACTAGGACTTGTTCGTACATGTGGAGCGGTACGTTTGAACTGGGTCTGAGGGGTATGGCAGCCTGGCACCAAGGTCTCGACCAATAGTAGAATGGAGACTATTATGGGATGTTCAGTAGGCTAGAATGGATATTCAATGCATATTGTACAAGGAATATACAAGGGATATCAGGGAATATTAGAGAATATACAAATACAATTAAATATATATATATAAATAAATATATATATTCGGTTTAATCTGGCCCTTCACAACAACAGTATTGTATATTATATGGTAACTCAGTTACGTCTATTCTGCATCGAACATTGTACATAATGTCTATACTGAACACTGTGACCTAATTTTTTTTACTTCTAACTTACATGCTATACTATGTTATTTTATTTCATACTTATCTTGTCTTGCACAGTCTCTGGAGCGCAACAGTAAGAAGCATTTTGTATAAAAGTATTCTGTACTTCTGTATGACAACTATTAAAGAAACTTGAAACTTGAATTCAGAGTATCGGGGAAGATACTCCAGTCCTTCTACTCCGGAGCTGTAGAGAGCATCTTGACTGGAAACATCACTGCCTGGTATGGAAACAGCACGGCACAGGACAAGAAGGCCCTACAGAGAGTGGTGTGCTCAGCCGAGCGTACCACGGGTATTGCACTACCTCCCCTGCAGGTTCTATACAACAAGAGGTGCAAATCCAGAGCCTGCAGAATAATGAAAGACCCCCACCACCCCAATAACAGCCTGTTCCAGCTGCTGAGGTCAGGCAGACGCCTGCGAACCCCAGCTACTAGGACAGAGAGGCTTAGGCTCAGCTTCTTCCCCCAGGCCATCAGAGCCTTGAACAATGAACACTGAGTGCCACAGAACACTGATCTATCCATTCCACACACAAGCACACATGAGCACACACACGACACGCACGCTGTGCACGCTCACACACTAGCAGCCACTTTAACACTTTAACATGAGCAGACACACACTCATGCCGCACACGCCCACACTTATGGCCAAAAAGGAAAGGTCACTTTAAATTAGTATAACAGTAACAGTGTATTGCACTACCTAAGCTACCTAGCATGTCCTATATGCCCTGTAAATAACTATGTACAGATACCGAGATGTCCCACCATGCTACCTGTTACCTGTTACCTGTTTATTGCACAATGTTGTTTTTTATTGGATTCTATTACATGTTGTACCACTGTATTGCACATCGTTGCGGGCAAGACCACCCGCATTTCATTGTATACTTGTATGCCGTGACAAATAAAACTCTTGACTTGAAATAGACTTCAGACCATCAGTTTTACTGAACAGTATAGACTTCAGAGTAGACCATCAGTTTTACTGAACAGTATAGACTTTAGTTTAGACCATCAGTTTTACTGAACAGTATAGACTTTAGACCATCAGTTTTACTGAACAGTATAGACTTTAGACCATCACTTTTACTGAACAGTATAGACTTTAGACCATCAGTTTTACTGAACAGTATAGACTTTAGACCATCAGTTTTACTGAACAGTATAGACTTTAGAGTAGACCATCAGTTTTACTGAACAGTATAGGAGTCATTCCACCAATCCGGTCCGATTTGAGTCCCTCTGATGTTTTTAAGTGTCTTTTATCTAATCAGTTACCAAAATTTGCTTTGAAATGCTATTTATTTCAGTTGCAATGTCCTCTTTAATAAAGTGTAAAAACATTGCATGAATGTATTTTTTTTTTATTATGCATTATGTTGTTATTTCAGTTGACACCATGTATTTTGACATCTCCCGCGTGGCATTTCATGAACATGTATTTGGGATATGACCAAGAAATTTGTAAAAAGTCCATACTTTTTTCCATGAACATACACATCCATTTGTGCTGTTAATGCTGGTAATGATTTATTTCAAAATAAATGAATAATTATTCATTAAAATAACATTATTCAGTCTGTCCCTCAGTAACCCTCAACCCTGTTACACTGAGCATTCTCCCCCCCACAAAAATAATGGTTCAATCCATAGAACCATGTGAAACAGGAAGTGACAACTTTGAAGTCTTTTGGAAAACACAACACCAGGAACAGGCAAGTAGCTACCTCATTGTACTATGTTTTCAGTCATTTATCATGTAATATTATGGTAGTCAAGCATAATTACTCAACACAGTTACTTGAAAAAAATATAGCAAACTATTACTTGTGAATATGATCTTTGTTATTACATTTTTTTAGATGCTTTTTAATATCATGCATGTCATGTGCTCTCCTGGTATTCACCACAAGAGAGAGAAGTAGTATTCACAATGTGTCAGACCTTATAAGGGCATATAACCACGCCCATTTTAGTTGATTGATTGTAGCCACGCCCCCTTGATTTATGACCATAAGTCCTGCCCCCTTAAACCTCTCGGCCAATCAGAGGGCTCCAAAGTTCAAAAGGGGGCGTGGCTACAATAAATCAAACACATGTGGAGTAGCAACCATTTTGTGCAAAAAATCTCAACCCTGTTACGTTTGAATGTAACGTTTGAATGTAACGGGGTTGTGAGATTGTAACAGGGTTGTGATTTTAACACTGATTTTGAAGTTATACAATAATAGTTAAATTAATTATTGAGCTTTTTCAACATGCTTATGCCACATACATATTAATTGTAATGTGCATGTTGCTGTGTGTGCTCACACGTTACCCTAGACTCAACCCTGTTACAGCTACATGTTTATTAATTATTTATTTAAGTTTATGAAAAACAAATTCAACTTTTGAATAATTTTGTCTGAAACGTTTAGAGCAAACATAAGAATATCGATTTTAGTTCAAAATCTGAGGTCAAATCACATTTCTGATGAAAAAGCTTGCGGCCGCTGTCAAAAAAAGGCAAATTTCAGGGTTCAGAATAGCAAAAGTGTAGGATTTTATGTAATTTTTAGACGAGCAATTATAGAAATGGTGTGAAGGACATCTAATTATTATAGAAATGTTGACTTTAGCACAAATACATGTTTTAATCTTATTCAGAGAGCTTCCAGAGTGTCCATAACGGGGTTGAAGAATAATGGTGTCCATATCATACAATAATGACCAAAAATAATAGAGATTTCATGCCTGAGATGGGAAAATATATGTTTCTGGAAGTTAAATATGTCATTCATCTTGAGGGGTGTGTTCAGAAAAGTAATACCTCTTGGTAAAAAAAAAAAATCCCAAAGTCCAAATCGGACTGGATTGGTGGAATGACTCATAGACTTTAGACCATCACTTTTACTGAACATTATACAACGGCATGCAAATTTCTCGATTCTGATTGGCTGAAACAGTCCATTTACACGTATGTATAGGGACCATTCCACGCTCCTGGTCCCAGGACCCGCCCACAACCGAATCACATCACTCCGCGTCTCCGCCGTGCGGATTCTTCAGAGAAAACAAGATGGCGGACAATAATCTTTAACAAATGGATATGTTGATAGCGTCATAACGACTAAATATAAAGCGATTCTGTCACGGCGAATGTCTTGGTCCTTTAAACAATGTTGGATGATGTAATTGATGGGTCATGAGTCATTGTAGAACAAATGAAAAATCGCGGATTGATTGATTGATTATTATCTTCCTTGCCCCTGACTGCAGCGCTCACTCTCACACTGTCCGACGCTGGCGTACCCACCCACCCACCCCCCCCCCCACACACACACACACACACACACACACACACACACACACACACACACACACACACTCACATTCACATACACACACACACACACACACACACACACACACACACTCCTGTCTGCAACGGCGGGGGAGAGTCAGACTGAGAGAGAAGCAGCTGAGTGCTGCGCTGTTTTAAGTGAGCATGGTCTATTGAATTGATTGATTGGTTGATTGCTAATTTTATTACTGTACGCCTGGTTTCCAACTGGTTAAGTTTAGGCCCTCTAAAGTAGGTTTAAAAAAATAAATAAAAAAATAGGGCGAAGAAAACTTTTTAATTTGTTTTACCTACTTTCTATAGAAGCATCTAAGAATGAAGTTCTATAGAAAGTAGGTCTGCATACCCTTAACAATTGTGTGTATTGATGTGTTAGTTGGTTGGATGCACTTCCGAGCTGCTTCCACATGGAGGCAAATTGTCTTTTTTGTTGTTGTGGGAACTACTTTTTCTGGCGGATGGTTTTTTCAATAAATCTTCAATTAATGTGTGTTTATTGTATAGCAATAAGGTTGGATGAATGTGGCAGTTGTATAAAAGCATTACACCACTTGCAGTCATGATTTGTGAACAATAAACCATGCCTAGGGGGGTCTAACGACCACCCCTAGGCATGGTTTATTGTTCACAAACCACTCCTGCGCGTGATGTAATGCTTAAGTATAGACTTTAGAGTAGACCATCAGTTTTACTGAACAGTATAGACTTTAGACCATCAGTTTTACTGAACAGTATAGACTTTAGAGTGACCATCAGTTTTACTGAACAGTATAGACTTTAGAACATCAGTTTTACTGAACAGTATCCAACCTCCCCCGTCAAATCAAGCTCAACTTCTTTCATGCAACAGTTGAGTCTGTCCTTTTGTATGGCAGTGAATGCTGGACCTTGAAGCCCCCCCTGCAGAAGTCCTTGGATGGGTGCTACACCAGAATGATGCGTGTGGTGCTCAACATCAACAGGGATGGGCATGTCACTAATGCAAACTTGTATGGGGGGGTGCTAAAGGTGAGCGGTAAAGTGGCAGTCAGGAGAATGAGGCTGGCAGGTCACTGCCAGAGACACCATGAGCTGCCAACCAGCAAACTTGTGCTGTGGGAGCCAACACACGGGCATCGATCACGAGGACGTCCCACATTAACCTACGTGGACGTACTCAGGAGAGATGCGGGAACAGAATGCACCGGCGAGCTAGCCAGATGCATGGAGGATCGGGATGACTGGAAGCACCGATGGAGGGCCCGTCCGAGGACTGAACAGTATAGACCATCAGTTTTACTGAAGAGTATAGACTTCAGACCATCAGTTTTACTGAACAGTATAGACTTTAGACCATCAGTTTTACTGAACAGTATAGACTTTAGAACATCAGTTCTGTTTCGTATGGTTCTCGCTCAGCGTCACTACTGCACTATACTTCACTCGTGCACGCGCACTGAATAAAAAATTCCACAATGTACCTTTACATCCCAACATTCGTCTGGCCACACCCCCATCCGCTTACCTACATAAGCAGGGGTGTGGTCACCTACTCACCTCCTTCTTCGCTTTCACCACAAGGAAGTGCCTTCGGTAGATCCCCACTTGACGAGGTTGTTAGTAGAAGAAAGTTGGAAAACAAGAGATACGTTGACATCATATCTTTATTTTCTCTCTCACTATTTTTGAGAAAATACGGCGATATTGTCTTCGTTACTGGAGTGTCTGGAAGATGATGGTCATTCTACACCTCCACCGGTTTTTTCGTATTAGGAGCTCACGCCGCTGACATGCTTCCCAACTACAATCCTCCTTGCTGCGGCTGGATGGGGTAAGACCCTCCAGCAACACAGCTGGACTGTAGGACGCACCGACTGTCGTGAGAAGCGGTGGGTTCCAGGTTGGGTGAGTAATGTTTGCTTGCGAGCACCACTTGTCTGTTAGTGCTATGGGGGCTAGCTGACAATGTTTACGAAAACCGGCCCCAGATTAGGGTCCTCTGTTCAGCCTCTTAGGCGACGGCGGAGGATCTTGGTTTGAAGCCCATTATAGTCAACTAGTGGGCCACGACCAGTAACTGGTGATCCCAGGATTCTCTGGACGAGTGGATGCTTCTCTGTCACCGTGTAGGCCCCATCTTTCATATACAAATGAGAGTATACCCTAACGAGGAAATGTGGGCATGGATGTTCGTTATCGGAAGATCCATGTTCAAGTCGGCTGCAACCCAGATGGGACTTGTGCTGGCTCCGCCGGATGTCTGGTAAACTGTGTTGACATCTCTTTTTCTCTTCTCTCTTAAAGGTGAGGAGGGTTTCAGACGGCGGCCTGTCGGAAGTGTGGCTTGTTATATCGTTTGTGTACGAGTTCAGGTGATAGCTGCTTAGCTTGCGTGCTAGTTGTGGCCTACCTGTTAGCCGCGCAGCTGTTAGCTGCAGCGTTAGCTTGCTGTGTTTACCAGGCTGGTATACGTTAGCTTGTGGCTATCAGCCGATCGGCTGTTAGCTTAATGCTACACTGTTGAACGTTCTGAGACTATAACATGCTTTAAACACTCTGACTACGACGTCATCTTTGACAGAGGATGTTAGTCGAACCTACCGGGAGCCCGGCCGGCGAGGACTGCGTCAACAAGGAGAACCGTAGCGGCGGGGTGGGGCAGCGATGCTGCCCGTGTCGTCAACACAGGAAGCTGTGTTTACTATCGGTGCCCTGTTAGATACTGCAGTTCGCGTGGTCTGCGCTCACGGTAAGGAAGGTCCTGACCAGACCTTAAAACGCGTCTTCTTCCTTCCCTTCTAATGTTTTGTAATAACGATGTTTTCCAAAACGGGTGTTTCTGCAATACATTTAGGATACGACGCGAGTTGTGTGTGAATTGTCTTGTCACTGGTATTAGCTTCTCCATGCAAATCGGGTTGTTTGTTACAGATGTAAAAATGATCTGGTTTGTTGTGTTGAGAAACATCATGTGTGTTCATGTACCGTGTACTCACAACTAAGGGGGTTAAATTAACCTATAAAGCTATGCTCAGTGACATATGAGTGAAGAATGAATTATTTTCTCAGCCTGTAATGACAATGAACAGTGTGTTCACATATTAACGGGTTTACCTGTTCAACTGGCCGTATTAAGGGTAAGGTAGGAGGAGTGATCCCCCCGGTTCCCTGGGGACTTCCCCACCCTCCTCTCAGACATGTTGTTACAATATATTGTGTCACTGTGTGGTGGGATACGATGTAACCCTTAGCTTGGTTGCTGGGGTTGTGCTAAAACCGCTTGAGAAACTATATTTTCCTAAAGAAAAGATTGTTTGGTCACTTTTCGTGTGTGCTTAGCAAGGCCTGTGGCCGATACTAATCGAGAATTGTGTATTCTCTCATTATGAAAAACGGCGTTCCTCTGTAGAGTGTATTGCCATTTTTTGTGGTGATAAAGGGTTGTGTGTGTCGTGTGATCTACAACTGGGTTAGGTTGGCCACAGAAGCACATGTGTAAGTCTGGTACCGGGGCTCTTAAGGGGGCCCTCTCTATTCTGTGTTTTTTCCTTAGTAAAAATCAGATAGCAGGTTAGCACATGAGCTGTGTGAAGCTGTTAGACACTTCATGTAGCTGACTGTGACTGTGTCATGCTCTTTTTTGTCATTACATCGTATCATGGGTGTGGGGTCGTAAAGGGGTGAACTGGTAATCCTTTCCTCCCCTTTTGACAGGCAGGGGTTACAACCTCCTGTCCTTCAAGGTTCCTGTCACGTTGCTGTTCGGCACGTTGCAGGGTAAGAGGGGGGGGGGAGGGAGTTTCCTGGTCCCACGTCCTGGAATATTGGGCGTGTGCACCGCAGAAATTCCCCCGCCATAGAGTACGTCACTGTGCGCGTCTCTGTTGGTAAGACTTCCGTGAGCTGTTCAGGTCCATATGATGGATCTGTTTCAGGGAGTGGTCAGGGCTCCTCCTCACGAAGCTCCTACTCTGGCCTTCTGTGAGTTAGGACTCTCCTTCCATGTGAGGGAGCCTCCTCAGAGTGCAGAGTCTCCTCCTCAGATTGGAAAGGGGAGTAGAACTTCAAAAAGGAGTCCTGCTCTATTGTGTGTGTATTCGATTCAATTCGATTATTGAGTGTGTATTGGTTCAGTGCCTCCTCCTCGGAGAGCCCTAAACCAAAATTTTACATGGCTCAATGTTGCAATATATTCTTTTCAATCTATACAGCTCGCGTGGGAAGTCTCTCTGGGGATTTCCGTCTCCTCCCTATGGGAGGGTGGTGGGATGTAAAAATGTAAACTATTTTTACCCTCAGCGGCATCACAAGGGATTCATGTCGGTCTGTGTTCTTTCTTTTTTGAATAAAAAGAGGAAGGTACATGAAGCACGACGGCTCTGTGTCGTTCTCCCAGGCGACTTGGAGGAACAATGTTTGGTGTCTTGCTAGACTATCCATTGATGTGTTTGGGTCTCGACGCATACATAGTGCTGGCTCAGGTGTGTTTCTGTGACAGAATCACACAGGGGCTAAGTGCGCCTTGGTTACTTGTTAAAACAGCGTTTTTATAGGGCAACTGGGATGGAGTTTTGTCTCTTCCGAGCGCCAGTTTACTAGGTTGTCTCGATGAATTCTCGTTCATATCTGGGGGATGTTAACGGAATAGATCTGAACATAGGTAGAGGGGTCTCACGCCCTTGGGGTGGGCCACTGAGCACGGTCTAAATGGGGACCGTCTGGGTGGCGCCCTCTTTTCATGTTTTAGATCGACACACATACCTACCCCCTCTCCTGGAGTGGGCATGTCGGCGTGGTTAGGACACAGGACTGGTCTGGTCACGCTGGTCCAGGTCAGTTAACCCGTTGTCCGCCGGGGATGCAGATCTGCTGTTCTGGTACCCTGAGGGACTTGTGCTTTTTTCGGGGGGGAAAATGCCAGGTCGGTCCGGGTGTCACAGGGTTAGGCGCTATGGAGACCCTTGTTGGGTACATATTGTACTCTGCACTATCGTAATGGCTTACGGCCATGCCAACCTGTACACGCCCGATCTCGTCCGATCTCGGCCGCTACGCAGGTTCGGTCCTGGTTAGTACTTGGTTGGGAGACCGCCTGGGAATACCAAGTGCGGTGTGCTTAGGGCTGGTTCTCCATTCTTTTCGCTCCTCTCTCACGCGTGGCGAAGAGGGGGCTGTTAGGGTGGTCTTGGACCTCCTCTGGTAACCCTGTGCTTCCCGTGCCGCCGGGCTCGGTCCGAAGTAATGTTTCGTCGACCCGTAGGCCTGGAATAACCCTTTTTTGAAAACTGAAACACTTGTACTGCGGTATAGCCAGTGTATGCCCGCAGGTGTGTTTTGGAGTTTTTTCTTGAGGGGTTATAGGAACAACCACCGCATAGGGTAACGACAGGGTGGTTGATTCCCTGGTGTGTTGAAGCAGTGTCAACTCCCGGGTTACCCGGTTGAGTGTGCCCCTGCACGTTCATGACGTCTGCCAATCATGTCAGCCTTCTCTGCCTCAACCCCTCTGGGTGGGTTTTTTTTAATGGAGGCTTTGTCATGCAACAACGCCAGCATACGCCCCTTCCGCCGGGGGGGCTGTTTTCAACTGACTCCTTTGGTGCCTGTCTCGTCCGCAGTGCTCCAGGCTCAGGTTACAGCCTGTTGCCTGGTTTCCCCGGTGCGCTGCCTGCTTCCGTTGGTTAACCTTTTTTGTGTGCTTACGGCCATGCTGACTGCCTGTTCTGCAGGGTCAGTGTGCCAGGCGGTGTGCTATTGGGGGGAAAGGGCCTGCTCTTGGAGGGGCCTTATCCGAATATGCTGGCGATGTGGGGGGCGGTGTCACTAAGTGACCGCCTGGTGGGGTCTTGATGCCTGGCGTCATTGACCTCTCCGGGCCCCCGTTTTCCAGGGGATCCAGTCCCTTCAGTGGGTCTGGGTCTTCCTTCGCGCTCCGCTGCTACGGCCTTGCCACAGGGTTGGGTTTGCTCTTGACCCCGTGATTCTGGGGGCAGTAACGAGGTTGTTCCTTCCGTTCGTTCCCGGGTGGCATGCGGGTTGTGCGTGTGTGTAGTCGTGGGGTCAAGCCACGGTCTGCTCACCCTGTGCGTTGAGTTGCTTGAGTGCCTCTTCGCACGGTCGGATCCGTCGCCCTCCCGTGAACCTCCAATAGGGGGGGTATCCTCCATTAGGAAGGGTCGGGGGGGCTCGGTCCTCCCCGGTCTGATGGTTGTGGGGGGTCTCAGCGGGGTACATTTGTCGGGCTATGGCTCTCGCTCAGCCTCCCTTGTGCAGTAGTGACGCTGAGCGAGAACCATACGAAACAGAACGATAGGTTATAACTATAACCAAGTTCTGTGAGTAATGGTGACGCTCAGCGTCAGACGCCGCTGCGGCCCTTGATCTCACCTTGTGGTGAAAGCTTGGGAAGGAGGTGAGTAGGTGACCACACCCCTGCTTATGTAGGTAAGCGGATGGGGGTGTGGCCAGACGAATGTTTGGATGTAAAGGTACATTGTGGAATTTTTTATTCAGTGTGCGTGCACGAGTGAAGTATAGTGCAGTAGTGACGCTGAGCGTCACCATTACTCACAGAACTTGGTTATAGTTATAACCTATCGTTTTACTGAACAGTATAGACTTCAGAACATCAGTTTTACTGAACAGTATAGACCAGGGGTGTCAAACTCATTTTCACAGAGGGCCACATCAGCATTATAGTTGCCCTCAAAGGGCCAAAGACCGTATAAATGTTAATGTAATGTAAAATAAATGTAGCTACTCATTTACATATTGTTAAACATGTTGTTTCTGTATTTATTACTTATTCAAGTTATACATATTGCATATGCATTTGCATAGATGTAAAAATATATGTTAGCTGATGTAATGTTAACAAATAATTTTAGTTTATCAGAACCCCATATTACTCCATCAATCAATGATCAAACCATTCAAGTAAATAACAAAGAAGAATATCATCAAATACAAGCTATGACATTAAGTTTGTTCAAAACCTTTTTGTCACAGTCAAGAGGGGCAGAACTAACAACTGTGAGCTGCAAAGAACACGTGGGACAGATGTAGCAGATGTTACAAAAACAAATGGCTGCATACAACCTTGCAGAGGCCATACATCCCGCTAATGGAAGATAGTTTAATTAACTTTAATTAACAGATTGCAGAATGGGTACAGTACAGTACAGCTCAATACACACAATTGTTAAGGGGATGCAGACCAGAGAAAGACTTTCGACTTGTTTACATCAGGGTCCCCCATTTTCAATTTGTAATAATAATAACTTTATTTGTATAGCACTTTTCATACAGAAGTTGCAGTTCAAAGTGCTTATGAAATTGCTATTATGTGTCTGCATGAACACACAACTGTAACTGTACTCAAAAATAACAAAATAAGGGTTGTCTCAGTTCACAACTATATTGGTCAAGTTTTGGGTGGGACTTGTTTGCGTCCCTACAGCTTCTTATTCAATTGAGCGAGATGCTCGGTTATGTCACACAGCCAGTGTGCATCTGACAGTTCAGACAATATTTCTTCAACCCTTTGTTACCTATTCCGCCTGGATCTTTTTTGTGTTTTGGGCTGTAAAATTGTCAAAGAATGTCTGAGGAGTAAGTGCTTTTGGCTTTTTTCCTTTGTTACTTCATCAATACCTCAGATGTTCAACATACATGCATGTGTAAGAATGTGTAATAACTAAGGCTGTCAAAGTTAAAGCTTTATTAACGCATTAACCCACAATTCTTTTAACGCCGCTATTTTTCAACCCAAGATTAATGTTTACATTTTTATTTATTTATTTTTTACCAGAGCTCTTGGGGGCCACATCAAATGACGTGGCGGGCCACATTTGGCCCGCGTCCATGGGTTTGACACCTATGGTATAGACTGTTAAAATGCAGTAAATCAAGTCACTGGCTTGTTACACATGGCTCTTAGTATGGCATTGGGAAATCTTTCAATACTGGTCTCCCACCACTTTCTGGTTGTGGTCCCATTGTGCAGCCTCACTGTTGACAGGGTTATTTGGTCGGAAGATTTCTTATCTATATAAGCTGAAACTGTAAACTAAAAGACTACATAAACAGCTGAGGTGAGTGCTAAAGTCTGATCTGAACACAAACTAGATCAATATCCGAGGTAAGACTGTAACGCTCTGCTCTGCAGCGACATTTCACTGGGTTTATGTTGTCATGTTTAGAAATAGTCTGTGTGTTGTGTGTGTGTGTGTGTGTGTGTGTGTGTGTGTGTGTGTGTGTGTGTGTGTGTGTGTGTGTGTGTGTGTGTGTGTGTGTGTGTGTGTGTGTGTGTGTGTGTGTGTGTGTGTGTGTGTGTGTGTGTGTGTGTGTGTGTGTGAGAGAGATAGGTGTAGGAGTAAATTAGGGGGAGAGAGAGACCAGCAATCAGACCACAGTCATCATTGCTTTTAAATGGGACATGTTGTATATTTTTTAAAGGTGACATACAGTATTGTGTATATTTTCAACAATTACATATCACTTCCTGTGTCGTATGCTTTCGTAAACGTTACTGTATCATCTACTACAAATCCCCATGTTCAACTTTTAGTTTCAGTTTCTGGCTGTGTTTGCTATTAATTCCCTATTGATATATTTAAATGTATAAAGAATAGTGCATTTAAGTGTAGATATGTGTATTGTGACTTAGAAAGATGTATATTCACAATCACTGAGTAGTAGAGAAGATAGTATTAAATATATTTATACTGCTTTTCAGACATATCAAGTTAAAGGTGCTGTAAGTTGTATTTCTTTGTTAAAATAAGAGTTAAATAGCTCTACATTCCGACAGCCATCACTGATATTTCTTCAAAATAACTAGTAATTGATGGGTTCAGATAAATGTAGTGGAGTTAAACAGTACAATATTTCCTTTGAAATGTAGTGGAGTAAAGGTACTTAGTTACTTTCCACCACTGCCTATGAACACTACATTAGTTAAAGACGACAATTTCGGACAGTGGCATGAAGTAAAAATTAGACCGGCCAATTTAAAGGGATAGATTTTTGGAACCCTTGCCCTATTCGCTACCGACCAGTCAATCTGTACAAGTTGAATGAAGACAACTGAAATGTAGGCCTACCTTGTGTGTGGAGTAGATTTCAGTTGTTTTCTGCCATCAGGATGCTCAATGACTATGCAACACTAACCCACCATCTATATTCATTGCACACATATCCACATGCACACACTCACTTTAAACAAACACTCACCTTTAACATTCACTTTAGACACTTTAAACACTTTTAACACTACACCATTTAATCTATTTATTACAAAAAGATTAGCACTACATCCATACCCCGTTTTTGCATTTAAAAAAAGTTAGCATTTTGTAATTCAGGTTGTACTTTAATTTGTATATTGTATAATTGTATATTATGTATAGTGTTTGGACTTTATTATTTTTCCTTGTTTTACTGTATGAAGCACATTATCAGGGGGCTCATACAGAACCAAGCATTTCACTGTAATGTACAT
The DNA here is from genome assembly GCF_963971535.1 of Notolepis coatsorum. NCBI lineage: Eukaryota > Metazoa > Chordata > Actinopteri > Aulopiformes > Paralepididae > Notolepis > Notolepis coatsorum. The sequence continues at coordinate 51,689,134 of NC_140179.1, read as the reverse complement.
GTACCTTTACCTTATAATATAAGTGACAAATAAAACAGAACTTGAGCTTCTACAGACAGGAACTTGACCCCATTGACTTTGCATTGGTTTGTGGCTAACTATCTGGAGCTAGTATGAGGAACGACATTGATTGCGCTGAGAAAGGACTGATTAACAACACCATTGGTAAGTAGCAATTAGGGCTAGGGGTCCAAATATCGGAACTATCCCTTTAAGCACCAACCCACAGTCGACAGGACTAGAACCTGGGCTGTTTGTTTGTTTGTACAATGAAACTAAAGAAAAATAGCAAAGCAACCAATACAACACAAATGTGCATGTGAGATTTAATATTTACGCACATCAAAAGAGGTGCTGGGCTCTTTTTTGGACTCTGAACAGTAGGAAAATAATAGTTGAGCTTGAACACTATACAGCTCTTTGAGTCCACTTCTAGTTTCTATCCTGTGTTTATTTGTCAGCTGTTTAACGTGAGGAAGACCCACAAAGCACCAAGACTTTGTCCAATAAAGGTGTATGCAGGACAACTCTAGTGTTAAGTAAAGATTCTTTTATATGGACATTACAGTATCATTAGCATTGTAACATATGCACAAAAGGCCATAGCCTATACACAAATACATAACCTATACACAAATAGCCTATATACAAATACATAGCCTATACACAAATACATAGCCTATACACAAATACAGAGCCTATACACAAATACAAATACATAGCCTATATACAAATACATAGCCTATACACAAATACATAGCCTATACACAAATACATAGCCTATACACAAATACAAATGTAGATACATATAGTACAATACATCCACAAATACATAGTCTATACACAAATACAAATGTAGATACATATACTAAAATACATAAACAATTAGATAGCCTAGAATACATTATGCAGATACAAAATACAGGTGTCTATAGAGGTGAGAATAATGTTGTGTCTCTTTAAGCTATAATTGTATACCTCTATTAAAAACATAAAAACGATGTAACATTTTTCAATTCAGTTGGTAGACACTACAGTTAAATAGTTTTACTACTTTGTGCAAGCTCTACTCTATTATTTTTACCCAGTTGAAACTGTTAATACCTCTATTAAAAACATAAAAACGATGTTACATTTTTCAATTCAGTTGGTAGACAGTTAAATCGTTTTACTACTTTGTGCGAGCTCTACTCTATTATTCTTACCCAGTTGAAACTGTTACAACAAAACCTGAGTTTGTTGAAGGAGTTGAGAGCTGCTGGCTCTTTAATTTTTTTTATTTATTTATTTTACAAATGATCTTTTCCGCTCTGGGATCGTATAACTTGGGATCATATAACTAGGCTTCTGGGGCCAAGTTGAAGGAACAGGCCAGCTAAACATCTGCAGATTACATAACCACGGCAGGGCCAATCGAAATTGCACAATCAGTCATCTGTAGTTGAAATAATGGTGTTTGGAATGTGGCCAGAACCAGCAAACAATTTCATATTTCTCAAGATTTGCCAGGAAAATACTCTAAAAACTGTTACTAACTATTATCTACTTCACAGTGAAAAGAGGTTCAACTAAACTACTCTCTATTCTCTCTCTCTTTATTCTCAAACTAACTATGAAAAAGTAGTTTGACTACATCCAAACTACATTGCAGAAAGAAAAAAAAAATCACAATCTGAGTCTGGAATCTTTGTTACATGGAGGTACAACTGACAGAGTAAAGGGGTGTGTTTGATTTAGGAAAACAGAGGTGGGGAGAAGGTGTTCAGGAGTTGAAAGACTGAGAAAATACAAATAAAAAAACCGCTGAGGACGGCTGTTGTGAGAGGAGCAATGGTGGAAAAGTATACATAACCTTTAGTTATATAAAGTATATATAAAGTATACATAACCTTTACTTATATAAAGTATACATAACCTTTACTTATATAAAGTATACATAACCTTTACTTATATAAAGTATACATAACCTTTACTTATATAAAGTATACATAATACATAACCTTTACTTATATAAAGTATACATAACCTTTACTTATATAAAGTATACATAACCTTTACTTATATAAAGTATACTGTTACGATTCAAGGTAGGAGTTGAGTCCAATAGTAGAAGGAAATAAGGAGACGGAGATGTGGTTGCTCTTCTCAAAAATATGTGTTCTTTTATTATCAGAATCACTAGAGCAAGATACTGTAACGATAACGAAAAAGTAGCCAGGCTACAACTGAGGGTATATAAGGGAAAGAGAAACTAAATAATAACAGCAAAGACAAGAGGTCCCACTTCTTGTCCGTGGCCGACTGCTCGCAGTAGTTCTGTTGAAGATCCGACCACAGACAGAGAAACAAGGGATTACTATAAAGGCAAACTCCCAGCAAACCACACGCAGTAATTAGTGACAACAAACCACAGGTGAAAGTCAATCAACACTAATTACAGAGAACAGGGTGAAGTACTCCAGAATGGCAGTAGGGTTTCCACTCCTGGGAGAGGACAGAAACCCAGAACATTACAGTACCTTCCCCCGACGAACGGCACCTGACGTTCACCTACAGTAGGGGCCTCGGGATGCAGCCGACGGAAATCGTCAATAAGGCTGTGATCTAAGATATCCCTTTGAGGCACCCAGGAACGCTCTTCTACCCCGTACCCCTCCCAATCCACCAAGAACTGAAACCCCCTACCCCTCCGCCTACAACCCAGGATCCTCCGCACTGTGTAGACAGTTTGACCGTCAAGGATGCGGGGCAGAGGAACCGCGGGAAGTGGCGGGGACAAGGGCGATGAGAGGAATGGCTTCAACAGGGACACGTGGAACGTCAGATGAACCCGCATGGAAGCTGGAAGCAGGAACCTGTAAGCCACAGGGTTCACCCGACAAACCACTTTAAAGGGTCCTATGAAGCGAGGAGCCAGCTTCCTGGATTCCACCCGGAGAGGGAGATCACGGGTGGAAAGCCAACCCTGCCGGAGCCGGACGACGCTTGCGGTTAGCCTGCTGCTGAGCCTTAACAGAGGCCTTCTGTAGCGCCGTCCGAACCCGGTTCCACGTCCCGCGACAGCAAGCCACGTGGGCCTGGACCGACGGCACCTCAGCCTCCCGCTCCTGTTTGGGAAAAAGGGGAGGTTGAAAACCATACTGACACTGAAAGGGAGACATACCTGTAGAGGTGGAGAGGAGGGTATTATAATAATAATAATAATAATAATAATAATAATAATAATAATAATAATAATAATAATAATAATAATAATAATAATAATAATAATAATAATAATAATAATAATTCATGTAATTTATATAGCGCTTCTCAATAACCCGAAGTCGCTGACAATAGTAGCCGGCTCCAGACCAAGCCCGCGTAGCAGGCCGACCTGACCGCGCCATACTAACAGCCAAGACCAAGAGGAGAGTGAGGGCAGTAGTGGAGTATCGCCGACACTCACCCGAGGAGATGGGAACCCGCAAACCAGCGCGAGGGAGTGGTGTCGCCCTCACGGGAAGGGAGTAGTAGGATAGCACGGCCAGGCAGGCAGTGCCAGCAGCGGGTGGCTGGTTTAGCCGACAGCAAACAGCCAGGAGCAGATGGAGGGACACACACAGAACCGGTCCGGAGGACAGGTAAGGTTTTGTCGGGGAGAAAATGTGTAGATCCGGGAGTTTGTTTTCCAGTGGCAGGGTTTGTAGTCCAGTTTGAGATCCAGTGATGGTGGGAACGGTGGGAGTACAGTCGGCAGGTCCACAGAGCAGGGGGGAAAGTAAGGACGTGAAATGTTTGTAGAGAGTCAGGACGGGCGCAGGAGACGACAGAGGAAACAAGCAGCGTCGACGGTAGAAAAAACAAAATAACAAATAAAGTACAAGGAATGGACGTGGGGGAAACGGGTAACAGGGCTGGGATACAGTTAAACAGATACGGACAGAAGCGGCAGTCACAAGTTGACGCCAGCAATGCTCTGGATCCGAGAAAAAACAAGAAAAACAGCTGAGTGACGCGGGACAGACAATTGCGACTGCTCTCTCGAACAGCGAACTGTTATGATGTTATGCGCATACTCTGCCCACGCCAACCTCCTACTTCACTTCGCCGGACAACCGGCAACATAGCACCTCAGAACCCCCTCCAGATCCTGGTTGACGCGCTCCGTCTGCCCGTTGGACTGCGGGTGGAACCCAGACGACAGGCTGACGGAGGCGCCGAGGCTGGAGGCAAATGCCTTCCAGAACCTGGAGGCGAACTGAGGGCCCCGGTCAGACACAATATCCACTGGAAGCCCGTGGACCCGAAAGACGTGCTGCACCACCAGCTCAGCCGTCTCTCGAGCCGAGGGAAGTTTGGGGAGGGGAATGAAGTGGACCGCCTTAGAGAAGCAATCCACTGGCTCTCTAATCCTGACAAGGTTGTAGGCATTACGTAAGTCAAGCTTCGAGAAGACCTGTGCCCCCTGTAGACACTCAAAGGCGGTGTCCATGAGAGGCAAGCGGTAACGGTTCTTGATGGAAACGTCGTTCAACCCCCTATAATCGATGCACGGCCGCTGGTTACCATCCTTTTTTGCTACAAAAAGAACCCAGCGCCTGCAGGGGATGTGGACGGACGAATATGCCCCGCGGCCAGTGCCTCCTGAATATAAGTATTCATGGACACTGTCTCAGGGCGAGATAGAGAAAACATACGCCCATGGGGTGGAGAGGTACCAGGAAGAGGATTAATGGGGCAGTCGTAAGATCTATGAGGCGGTAGTGCTTTCGCACAAGTTTTACTAAAAATCTCCGCCAGGTCCCAATAAATCTCAGGCACGCCTGCTAAATCAGGATGAGGAGATGTGACAGAGTCTGCAACGCTTACCACCATCCTGGAGAGAGACAAGGGAGACAAAAGAGAAGAGGAAAAACGGGCGGGTGAACACTCGCCGGAAACCGGCTTAACGCCGCTCCCCATGGAGAGTTCACCCGTAGCCCAATTAATACAAGGGTTATGCTCTTTTAGCCAAGGGTGACCTAAAACAATGGCAGAATGAGGAGACATGACAACATAAAATTGTAACCATTCCCACTCCCTCCCGGCCACCTGGATACGCAGCTGGGCAGTGCGCTGGGTAATGAGCCCACCACCCAGTGGTTGATTGTCCAATGACTGAACCGGGATCGGTACCTCCAGTGTCTCCAGCGGGACCCCCCACTCAAGTGCTAATCCCACGTGCATCAAATTACCCGCCGCCCCCGAATCAATTAATGCCCTGGTCTTCCTGAGAGAATTCCCCCACCCAACAGTGACATCAAAAAAAGTGCGTGTATCATCAGTGACACAGGAAAAATGCCCACCTGCTAAAACTCCCTCCAAGCTTAGCGAGCCCCCCCGTTTCCCGACAATCCAACACAGTTACTGAAGCGATGTCCAGTACGACCACAACGCAAACAACGCTTCTGGTCGATCCGCCTCTGTCTCTCCGCGTCTGACAGGCACAGAGCCCCCAGTTGCATAGGCTCGTCACCCAGGCTCTCTCTTGTGTAATGCATTTTTGGTTCGACACCGGAAGAAGGGCGGAAGAGTACCTGTGACGAAGCCTCCCTCTCGCATTCCCTTTCCCGATGTCGGCTGTCCATCCGTATAGCCAAGTTGATGACGTTATCCACTTGTTCGGGTAGCTCCCGTGAGGATAGCTCATCCCGCATCCGCCCTGAACAAACAAAACACAACAGGGTATTTCCGGCCAGGCCGCCTCCCGAGCCACAATGCGGAAGTCAATCGCGTAATCTGCCACAGAGCGACTACCTTGCAGCTGGAGATGAGCCGCCCACCGGCTTCATAGATGGATATCACCCGAGAGGTATCGAACACGTGTCGCAACTCTCGGGTGAAGGCAGTCGCGCTGTAGCAGATCGCTGACACATTTTCCCATTCCGCTGTGGCCCAAGAAAGAGCACGACCTGTAAGAAGAGTGATTATTATATATGCAACTTTAGATATGTCAGTAGGGGGCGGCTAAGTGGCGCAGTGGGCAAGGCGCTCGCCACTAACGCAGGAGATGCTGGGTTCGAGCCCAGCTCTCAGCGTTGCTACCAGCTTGGCTGGTCATTCATACTAACACAATTGGCAGTGTTAGGGGTGGGAAAGCTGGTGGGTGGGGATTGGACGTTGTGGACAGCGACTCCTACAGGTCGGTTGGTGCGCCTGTACAGCAGAATCAGGAGGTAACGGGGGCAGCGTGAGCCTCCCACGCGTTACTCCTCGCCACTTAGAGCTTGCGCTGTACAGGTGAAAAGATGCGACAGCTGCCTCCTCGTGTACCGGAGGGGACACGTGATGCAAGGCTTGGTCCTCACTGCAGCCGACCAGTGGGAGGCATAGTCTAGCAACGTTCGAGACAGGGGAGGGGAGAATTGAAGGGAGAATTGGCGAGGCGAAATTGGGATGGGAGAAAAAAATTGAAAAATAAGGAGAAAAAGTGGATACAAAAAGATATATATTTCAGTAGGGAAAGTACGAGGCTGTAATTGGAACACAAGAGAGCACTGGGTGACGAACTCCCGGCAACCTTCCGGAGATCCTCCATAACGAGCTGGTGGCGGCAGCCGTGGTTCTCGAGCCTCTTCCCGGCCAAGTGGACGTACCTGCTCATCCCCCCCCGCCGGCAGATGGGGCTCCAGACGCGGCTCCCATTGCCGTAGTGCTAGCGTGGTTAGCCACAGCTAACGCTGAATCTGATGTGGATATTACCGCAGCTACTGTTTCTTGGGACGAGATGGATACGTCTCCCAGATGACCCAGTTCGATGCCTACTTCCAGCTGGCGATCGATGACGACCCTCAGTTGTTCTCTCTGAGCCTCCAATTCCTTACGGAATCCTTTTGTGGAACTCATGATGGTCGGATCTTCTGTTACGTTTCAGGTAGGAGTTGAGTTCCAATAGTAGAAGGTAATAAGGAGACAGAGATGTGGTTGCTCTTCTCAAAATACGTGTTCCTTTTATTATCAGAATCACGAGAGCAAGATACTGTATCGATAACGAAAGAGGAGCCAGGCTTCAACTGAGGGTATATAAAGAAAGAGAATTAAACAATAACAGCAAAGACGAGGTTCCATATCTTGTCCTGTGGCCGACTGCTCGCAGTTTCTGTTGAAGATCCGACAACAGACAGAGAACAAGAGATTACTATAAAGGCAAAACTCGACCTGTGGCGGGAGCACTGCGGACTAGACAGGGGCCTAAAGGGTCTACTGCAAGAACAGTATCCCGGTGGAAGGGGTGTTCGGTATGCTGTGCACCATGTCATAACCTCCACAAACTGGACCCCCCAATCCAGCGGGTCGAGGTTCAAAGAAGAGGCTGACACAATTGGCAGACGTTATGAAAGATGCAGGGGCATACTCTCGGGCAGACGGGGTCAACCCAGCCTCAACCCGAGAGTCGACTCTGCTACCAACACACCGGAGAACCAACCACCCCCCTATGTTTAGTTTAACAGGAGGCGGTTGTTCCCTTAACCCACAAAGAAAACTCAGAAACATAACTGTGCATATACACAGGCTATACAAGCAGTACAAGTGTTTCAGTTTTCATGTCATAATCACAGCACGGGCCTACTTCACTCCCCCTCCTTTTCCCCTCACGTCCTCCACACGCTCCTCTTCATCCCCCTCTCCATCCACTGCACACTCCTCCTCATCCTCTCCTTCTCCAGCCACCCCTTCCTTTACCCTCATACGCCCAGCTGTACTCCATCCCCCTAATTCGCACGCGGTCAGGCACCCCACTGTGAGAGGAGCAATGGTGGAAAAGTATACATAACCTTTAGTTATATAAAGTATATATAAAGTATACATAACCTTTACTTATATAAAATATACATAACCTTTACTTATATAAAGTATACATAACCTTTACTTATATAAAGTATACATAACCTTTACTTATATAAAGTATACATAATACATAACCTTTACTTATATAAAGTATACATAACCTTTACTTATATAAAGTATACATAACCTTTACTTATATAAAGTATACTGTTATGATTCAAGGTAGGAGTTGAGTCCAATAGTAGAAGGAAATAAGGAGACAGAGATGTGGTTGCTCTTCTCAAAAATATGTGTTCTTTTATTATCAGAATCACTAGAGCAAGATACTGTAACGATAACGAAAAAGTAGCCAGGCTACAACTGAGGGTATATAAGGGAAAGAGAAACTAAATAATAACAGCACAGACAAGAGGTCCCACTTCTTGTCCGTGGCCGACTGCTCGCAGTAGTTCTGTTGAAGATCCGACCACAGACAGAGAAACAAGGGATTACTATAAAGGCAAACTCCCAGCAAACCACACGCAGTAATTAGTGACAACAAACCACAGGTGACAGTCAATCAACACTAATTACAGAGAACAGGGTGAAGTACTCCAGAATGGCAGTAGGGTTTCCACTCCTGGGAGAGGACAGAAACCCAGAACGTTACAGTACCTCCCCCCGACGAACGGCACCTGACGTTCACCTACAGTAGGGGCCTCGGGATGCAGCCGACGGAAATCGTCAATAAGGCTGTGATCTAAGATATCCCTTTGAGGCACCCAGGAACGCTCTTCTACCCCGTACCCCTCCCAATCCACCAAGAACTGAAACCCCCTACCCCTCCGCCTACAACCCAGGATCCTCCGCACTGTGTAGACAGTTTGACCGTCAGAGGAACGGCGGGAAGTGGCGGGGACAAGGGCGATGAGAGGAATGGCTTCAACAGGGACACGTGGAACGTCAGATGAACCCGCATGGAAGCTGGAAGCAGGAACCTGTAAGCCACAGGGTTCACCCGACGAACCACTTTAAAGGGTCCTATGAAACGAGGAGCCAGCTTCCTGGATTCCACCCGGAGAGGGAGATCACGGGTGGAAAGCCAACCCTGCCGGAGCCGGACGACGCTTGCGGTTAGCCTGCTGCTGAGCCTTAACAGAGGCCTTCTGCAGCGCCGTCCGAACCCGGTTCCACGTCCCGCGACAGCAAGCCACGTGGGCCTGGACCGACGGCACCTCAGCCTCCCGCTCCTGTTCGGGAAAAAGGGGAGGTTGAAAACCATACTGACACTGAAAGGGAGACATACCTGTAGAGGTGGAGAGGAGGGTATTATAATAATAATAATAATAATAATAATTCATGTAATTTATATAGCGCTTCTCAATAACCCGAAGTCGCTGATAATAGTAGCCGGCTCCAGACCAAGCCTGCGTAGCAGGCCGACCTGACCGCGCCATACTAACAGCCAAGACCAAGAGGAGAGTGAGGGCAGTAGTGGAGTATCGCCGACACTCACCCGAGGAGATGGGAACCCGCAAACCAGCGCGAGGGAGTGGTGTTGCCCTCACGGGAAGGGAGTAGTAGGATAGCACGGCCAGGCAGGCAGTGCCAGCAGCGGGTGGCTGGTTTAGCCGACAGCAAACAGCCAGGAGCAGATGGAGGGACACACACAGAACCGGTCCGGAGGACAGGTAAGGTTTTGTCGGGGAGAAAATGTGTAGATCCGGGAGTTTGTTTTCCAGTGGCAGGGTTTGTAGTCCAGTTTGAGATCCAGTGATGGTGGGAACGGTGGGAGTACAGTCGGCAGGTCCACAGAGCAGGGGGGAAAGTAAGGACGTGAAATGTTTGTAGAGAGTCAGGACGGGCGCAGGAGACGACAGAGGAAACAAGCAGCGTCGACGGTAGAAAAAACAAAATAACAAATAAAGTACAAGGAATGGACGTGGGGGAAACGGGTAACAGGGCTGGGATACAGTTAAACAGATACGGACAGAAGCGGCAGTCACAAGTTGACGCCAGCAATGCTCTGGATCCGAGAAAAAACAAGAAAAACAGCTGAGTGACGCGGGACAGACAATTGCGACTGCTCTCTCGAACAGCGAACTGTTATGATGTTATGCGCATACTCTGCCCACGCCAACCTCCTACTTCACGTCGCCGGACAACCGGCAACGTAGCACCTCAGAACCCCCTCCAGATCCTGGTTGACGCGCTCCGTCTGCCCGTTGGACTGCGGGTGGAACCCAGACGACAGGCTGACGGAGGCGCCGAGGCTGGAGGCAAATGCCTTCCAGAACCTGGAGGCGAACTGAGGGCCCCGGTCAGACACAATATCCACTGGAAGCCCGTGGACCCGAAAGACGTGCTGCACCACCAGCTCAGCCGTCTCTCGAGCCGAGGGAAGTTTGGGGAGGGGAATGAAGTGGACCGCCTTAGAGAAGCGATCCACTGGCTCTCTAATCCTGACCAGGTTGTAGGCATTACGTAAGTCAAGCTTCGAGAAGACCTGTGCCCCCTGTAGACACTCAAAGGCGGTGTCCATGAGAGGCAAGCGGTAACGGTTCTTGATGGAAACGTCGTTCAACCCCCTATAATCGATGCACGGCCGCTGGTTACCATCCTTTTTTGCTACAAAAAAGAACCCAGCGCCTGCAGGGGATGTGGACGGACGAATATGCCCCGCGGCCAGTGCCTCCTGAATATAAGTATTCATGGACACTGTCTCAGGGCGAGAGAGAGAAAACATACGCCCATGGGGTGGAGAGGTACCAGGAAGAAGATTAATGGGGCAGAGAGTCCAGTCGATCATGTCATGAATCATGTATATAAATAATACTATTTTAAACTGTTATGCCAACCAACAGATCACATTGGCCAAAATTTTCATTATTTTAATTGTTTTCTATTTTATTCATTATCTGATAACCGATGGATTACATTGGTCCCATTCTTTTACCATACCTATTCACTTTTACCTGTTCCAAACAATCCTGGTATATTATACATTAATCTCACCCACATTATAATAGAGAAAAGTGAGTATTGTGGTATAATATAATGTTCTCATGTAAAGATATTCCCCTCCCCTGTGTCCCCTTACCTGTGCCCCCCCCTCTCTGTGGAATAAGACATTCCCCTCCCCTTTCTCCCCAATCCTGTGCCCCTCTCCCCAAACCTGTATCCCCCCCCCCATTTGACCTATCAAATGGGACCACATCCCCCCCTTGTTAACTATATAAGTCTCCTCCTGAGATCAATCCAGGTCTTCTCACCTGGGTCATTTCAGCTGATCACCTGGGGCGAAGCCCTCAGCCATTCTCTCATCTGTACTATACTGTTTGGTTAATAAACCTTGTTACATTTACATTTACATTTACATTTAGTCATTTAGCTGACGCTTTTATCCAAAGCGACTTACAAGTTCTGTGCGACAAGACAGCAAGAAGGGTATAACTCTATCAGCTGAGTAACAATGTTCATCAAAGTGTTGCGTGTTACAGTGTAGGTTAGTTTATTAGGACAAGTGCATGACAGTAAGGTTAGTCGGGGTTCGATTTTTTTTTTATTTTTTTTTATTATCATTTCAGATAATGGTTGAAGAAGTGAGTCTTTAGTCGACGGCGAAAGATTGGACGGGATTCGGCTGTCCTAACTGGGATGGGTAGTTCATTCCACCATTGTGGGGCAAGGACTGAGAATAGGCGGCTTCTCTTTGATGACCCTCCGGGAGCTTGGATAGGAGTAGATCTGAGGCGGCCAGAAGATGCAGAGCGTAGGGGTCTTGAGGGTGTGTAGTTAGAGACCATTGACCGGAGGTAGGCGGGAGCGGTTCCCTTTGCCGCACGGTATGCTAGGTCGAGGGCCTTGAAGCGGATACGTGCAGCAATGGGGAGCCAGTGCAGGTCCCTAAGAAGTGGGGTAACATGGGCCGACTTCGGTAGGTTTGAGATCAGGCGGGCCGCTGCGTTTTGAATGAGTTGAAGAGGCTTGTTATTATCCAAACCTCGGTTGACTGAGAACATTCTTCTTCAGGATATCCACAAATATCCCACAATACACAGGGATGCGTAGAGGAGTTGACAGCAACCTCCCCGACAGCCCCCTCCCATCCCCGCCTAGCAGTGGGGGAGGGGTGAAACAAATGGAGAAGGACCAGGCCCCCTAACACAGCGCAAGGTACAACACAGTATGGACCAAGCACGTCACTGTTAAGGGCAACTCGTAGTGGCATACATATGACACACACATCCACAACATCAATCCCCGCGACGCCCGGCCCGACTCTGCATTTTCCCCCCGGAAAAGCACAAAGTCCTTCGGGGTACCAGAACAGCAGATCTGCGCCCCGGCGGTCAACGGGTTAACTGACCTGGTCCGGCGTGACCAGAACCAGTCCCACGTCCTAGTCACGCCGCCATCCCCAGTCCTAAGGGGGGGGTAGGTACGCGTGTCGATCCAAAACATCACAGAGGGCGCCACCAAGACGGTCAGTACGCGAATGCACGGCTCCTGGTGGCCCACCTCATGGGCGTAAGACCCCTCCACCAATGTTCTGATCTACTCCGTCATCTCCCCCCGGAGATGCACGTGAGCCGTCGAGTCTTACCTAGTGCACTGGCGCTCGGTAGAGATCAAATCTCCTTCCCAGCCGCCTGCATAAAAAAACGCAGTTTCTATGAATTGGGCAACCAAGGCGCGCCAGCCCATAATGTGGTTCCACATTGCAAGCACCCAGGGCCAGCGCTATATGCACATCGAGAACCCGAAACACATCAATGGTGAATTCTAATAAGAAACACCAGACAACGTTCCCTACATGCAGGGCCGGACTGGGGAAATAATTCATACCGGGAGATGTAGCGCGAAATATATCCCCAATCAGGCTACTTTTTAAGCGGGGGGTCTGGGGGTCCCCCACCAGGACATTTTTTGTTACAAATACTTAATTTTCTGCATTCTGGTGAATTTGAGTGCATGTGAATCACAAACTAATGAGCCAACAATTGCTTAGTACAATGTACTGTTATGAACCTCAAATAAAACTTGCAATGCTACTCTCTCCACCTTCAAAAAGAAAAAAGCAAGAGCACAACATATTTTTCTATTTACTATTATAATACAGTTAACCACTCTCTCCACCTATTCAAACAGAGCAAGAGCACAATACCATATTCACTTTACTGATGCACTACCCATCAACAGTTAAAATAGCCCTTTACACAAACATTAAATAACAGACCTTTCATTACAATACTATAATAACAGTAGCCACTGCCAGAATAGTGACACATGTATCGCGTGTGGTGAGCACACGCATGCATAACGAAGACAGAAGATTGCGCTGTCTCAATCATTTTAACTATAAAATGAGCTCAAAGTATGAGCTCACTGACTGAAATTTCCAACAAAAAGCATCAATTGTCAAATAATATTGATCACATTAACTAGACTAGATGTTTTTGAGGAAATTAGAAAGGGAACAACAACTTAACCCTTGTGTCTGATCAGATTCTTATTTTTTTGATAACTTTGCAGTGATTATGTTTGTAGCCAATATATGTGGCAAAGGTGTGTAATCTTTTAATTATCTTGGAATTATTTTGACTTTCTCTTTCATAAATTGTTTATTCAACTTCAGCCCCAATCATAACCACCACATATTGTTTTTTGTAATGTCAGATTCAACAACTCCTTTCAGAAAAGTGGGAGTATTTCATTTTTAATCTGAAGTTGAATAAAATATTTATGGGAAAGAAAGTGTGAAATTATTTCAACATATAATCTTTTTATGGCGTTTTTCAATTTAGTCCCCTAATATGGTAAGAGTATAACACTTTAGTTTTCAGATACAAGGGTTCAATTATTTATTTGTTTCTTGGCAGATTTAACATTGGGCGTTTTGACAGGGGAGATGATGCATTGCATGGTAATGTTAGCTAGCTAACATCCACATGTTTATTTTTATCACTGACTAACCTGCTGGTTCCTTGACCTTGGTGCAAGAAAACATTTGATAAATGTTGCCGGATCTAGCAGCATCTCCTTTCTTTTTCTTTGTTTTATCCCTCTATCCTCCACCCTTTATCTTTCTTCCACTGTCCATCTTGACATCAACGTTAATTGACTTTCGCTCTACTGTATCTCTCCTGAGTCCCTCACTACCTGGCTCATTGCCTGGCTGTTATTCTGCATCTGAGTGCCATCTGCCATTCCATTCGCTGCCTCCGCTGTCAATCAGTTGTATCGCCTGGTCCCGCCTCCACCAATAAAAAGCGGCAGCACGGCTCCATTGTGTGTGTGTGAGATCCATGAGGGATAGAGAGTCAGATAGTTCTCCAACTCTGTCGCAGACAGTGAAATCCTGGTTGTTCCCCACCCACTAAGGTTATCTAACTATCGCACCGTGCCGCCGCCACAACTAGAAACAATGGCCTGGCAATTTTTTTTTAAATTATTATAGACCACCTCTACCTCTCTGACCTCCTCCACCACCTCTACCTCTCTGACCTCCTCCTCCACCTCTACCTCTCTGACCTCCTCCACCACCTCTACCTCTCTGACCTCCTCCACCACCTCTGTCCGACATCTCCGCCTGGATGACGACCAACCACCTCAAACTGAACCTAAGCAAAACAGAATTGCTCCACCTGCTGGCCAAATCCTCCCCCCTGACCGACCTCTCCATCACAGTCGAGAATGCAGCTGTGACCGCGTCGCCGACCGCCAAGAACCTTGGTGTTGTCCTCGACGACCAGTTGAACTTCTCTGCTCACATCGCAGCGACAACCAGAACCTGCAGATTCCTCCTGAGCAACGTCAGAAGGATACGCCCCTTCCTGACAAAAGAAGCCACCCAACTCCTCGTCCAATCAACAGTCATCTCCCGCCTCGACTACTGCAACGCACTGCTAGCTGGCCTCCCGGCCACTGCCACCAAGCCTCTTCAACTCATTCAAAACGCAGCGACCCGCCTGATCTCAAACCTACCGAAGTCGGCCCATGTCACCCCACTTCTTAGGGACCTGCACTGGCTCCCCATTGCTGCACGTATCCGCTTCAAGGCCCTCGACCTAGCATACCGTGCGGCAAAGGGAACCGCTCCCGCCTACCTCCGGTCAATGGTCTCTAACTACACACCCTCAAGACCCCTACGCTCTGCATCTTCTGGCCGCCTCAGATCTACTCCTATCCAAGCTCCCGGAGGGTCATCAAAGAGAAGCCGCCTATTCTCAGTCCTTGCCCCACAATGGTGGAATGAACTACCCATCCCAGTTAGGACAGCCGAAACCCGTCCAATCTTTCGCCGTCGACTAAAGACTCACTTCTTCAACCATTATCTGAAATGATAAAAAAAAAAAAAAAAAAAAATCTAACCCTGACTAACCTTACTGTCATGCACTTGTCTTAATAAACTAACCTACACTGTAACACGCAACACTTTGATGAACATTGTTACTCAGCTGATAGAGTTATACCCTTCTTGCTGTCTTGTCGCACAGAACTTGTAAGTCGCTTTGGATAAAAGCGTCAGCTAAATGACTAAATGTAAATGTAAATGTTATATAAAGTATACATAACCTACCTTTACTTATATAAAGTATACATAGCCTTTACTTGTATAAAGTATACATAACCTTTACTTATATAAAGTATACATAACCTTTACGTATATAAAGTATACATAACCTACATAACCTTTACTTATATAAAGTATACATAACCTTAACTTACTGTATATAAAGGTAGGAATACCCTAATAAGAAATATACATAACATTTACTTATATAAAGGTAGAGGTACCCTGATATAAAATATACATAACCTTTACTTATATAAAGGTAGAAATACCTTGATAAAAAGTATACATATCCTTTACTTATATAAAGGTAGAAATACCTTGATAAAAAATATACATAATCTGTACTTACAGAATATAAAGGTAGAAGTACCCTGATAAAAAGTATACATATATTTTACTTAAAGGTAGAATTACCCTGACAGAATAGCACTCCTGTAAAAAGGCTAAATGAGATGTTGGTCTATGATAAGTAGCACAGTGAACGAAGAGGAGAGAACAGCCATTGGGCCACAAAAGGAGAGGCTACAGGCAAGACAGGACTGTGGTCAAGTCCAAGTCCAAGAGGAGAAACTACAGGCAGACAGGACTGTGGTCAAGTCCAAGAGCAGAGACTACAGGCAGACAGGACTGTGGTCAAGTCCAAGTCCAAGAGGAGAGACTACAGGCAGACAGGACTGTGGTCAAGTCCAAGAGGAGAGGCTACAGGAAGACAGGACTGTGGTCAAGAGTCTCAAGACCAAGTCCAAGACAGTGAACGTGTCTTTCAATTGACTGGGCCACAACTAAGGGTGTATGATGGAATGCATGCAGGCAATTATTTGACCAGGTGGAGAATAGCATCTTTTGAAAATGCTTAGATTGACGGACAGAACAAGTTCAATCAACATCCACCAGTGGCCGAGCATAAAACAAGTCCAAGTCAAAATACTAGGCCTGTCCCCGACTAAGGATTTGGATGGTCGACTATGATTGGCCAAAATTTGCCGTCGACTAAAGAAAAAAAAATAAGTATAATATTATTTTTATTTTTTATTTTTTTTTATCATTCCATTTGGGCTGTGGGGGGTGCTTAATGTCTGAAGGAGTCAACTGAAGGCTTCTTGTCCTCTGCAAAAGCATGCAATTGGTCCACTGATGGATACATCTTGATATTTGTCTAGTCTAGTGTGTTCATTAGATGGGTGAAATCCTCTTTCAGTGCCTCTGTGCCTGTTTTCGTAGGCAGTTAGCCTCTGGTATGCGTGCCATTAGCGTTAGCCACGCTTCCAGGCCTCTTTTCTTTTGAAAAGAATGATGATAAAAAAATATAATAATAATAATAATAATAATAATAATAATAATAATAATAATAATAATAATAATAATAATAATAATAATAATAATAATAATAATAATAATAATAATAATAATAATCATTTAAATATGTATATATTTTTATTTTTTATTCGACTAAGAGGTTGGCAGTCAACTACGGCTCCTTTCGACCGATTAGTCGACTAATCGACTAATAGGGGTCAGCCCTACAAAATACACACAAGACAAGTCAAAGTAAAAATAGGGGTGTGGTGGTGGAAGAGGTCAGAGATGTAGAGGTGATGGTGGAAGAGGTCAGAGAGATGGAGGTGGTGGAGGAGGAGGTCAGAGATGTAGAGGTGGTGGAGGAGGAGGTCAGAGAGGTAGAGGTGGTGGAGGAGGAGGTCAGAGAGGTAGAGGAGCAGGTCAGAGAGGTAGAGGTGGTGGAGGAGGTCAGAGAGGTAGAGATGGTGGAGGAGGAGGTCAGAGAGGTAGAGGTGGTGGAGGAGGTCAGAGAGGTAGAGGTGGTGGAGGAGGAGGTCAGAGAGGTAGAGGTGGTGGAGGAGGTCAGAGAGGTAGAGGTGGAGGAGGAGGTCAGAGAGGTAGAGGTGGAGGAGGTCAGAGAGGTAGAGGTGGTGGAGGAGGAGGTCAGAGAGGTAGAGGTGGAGGAGGAAGTCAGAGAGGTAGAGGTGGTGGAGGAGGTCAGAGAGGTAGAAGTGGAGGAGGTCAGAGAGGTAGAGGTGGTGGAGGAGGTCAGATAGCTAGAGGTGGTGGAGGAGGAGGTCAGATAGCTAGAGGTGGAGGAGGAGGTCAGAGAGGCAGAGGTGGTGGAGGAGGAGGTCAGAGAGGTAGAGGTGGTGGAGGAGGTCAGAGAGGTAGAGGTGGAGGAGGAGGTCAGAGAGGTAGAGGTGGTGGAGGAGGTCAGAGAGGTAGAGGTGGAGGAGGAGGTCAGAGAGGTAGAGGTGGTGGAGGAGGTCAGAGAGGTAGAGGTGGAGGAGGAGGTCAGAGAGGTAGAGGTGGTGGAGGAGGTCAGAGAGGTAGAGGTGGAGGAGGAGGTCAGAGAGGTAGAGGTGGTGGAGGAGGTCAGATAGCTAGAGGTGGTGGAGGAGGAGGTCAGAGAGGTAGAGGTGGTGGAGGAGGTAGTCAGAGAGGTAGAGGTGGAGGAGGAGGTCAGAGAGGTAGAGGTGGTGGAGGAGGTCAGAGAGGTAGAGGTGGAGGAGGAGGAGGAGGAGGAGGTCAGAGAGGTAGAGATGGTGGAGGAGGTCAGAGAGGTAGAGGTGGTGGAGGAGGTCAGAGAGGTAGAGGTGGTGGAGGAGGTCAGAGAGGTAGAGGTGGAGGAGGAGGTCAGAGAGGTAGAGGTGGTGGAGGAGGTCAGAGAGGTAGAGGTGGTGGAGGAGGTCAGAGAGGTAGAGGTGGTGGAGGAGGTCAGAGAGGTAGAGGTGGTGGAGGAGGAGGTCAGAGAGGTAGAGGTGGAGGAGGAGGTCAGAGAGGTAGAGGTGGTGGAGGAAGATGTCAAAGAGGTAGAGGTGGTTGAGGAGGAGGTCAGAGAGGTGGTTGTCAACAGTGTCAGACTGTGGTTGTACTGGCAGCTCCTAGTGGTCAATATGTGTCATGCCTTCTCGAACTGGCTTCCCATTGCACAAATCCGCTTCAAGGTCCTTGAACTGGCATATTGTGCAGCGAAGGGAATGTCTCCCGCCTATCTCCGGTCAGTGGTCTCTGTTACGGACTCTGTCCTTGTATATATGGAATTATGTATATTATGTGTTATGTATAGGGGTGTAACGGTACACAGAAGCCACGGTTCGGTACGTACCTCGGTATTGGGGTCACGGTTCGGTACGAGTTCGGTACAACAGAAAAAAAATATTTATAATAATTATTATTAACACTTTCAGTGCCGTTCACGTAGATCTACGGTTCTGTCATCCGATCGTTGAGTGCCGGAAACGTAGATCTACATTTCTGTCACAGTATTTATTTTATTATCTATATCCATTCATAATTCAGCGGGGCACCTTGTGCATACTGTTCTGAGTGTGTCTAAGCTAGCAGACAGTATTATACCGCCCTCTAACGCCTTCGGCCAGTAATGCACCCGGTTAGAAAGGTGTTCGTTTATTTTCTATACCGAGCTTGTGAGGATTGGTCCATTACCACACGCTTCCAGGTACCAATTACCTCCACACACCTGAAGGGAGTTTCGAATCAGCTCGAAGGGAGCCCTTATATACTCGGGGTTTCTGAAGGTTCATTGTCGGGTCGTTTTGCTTACCTCCGCCTGCAGCTTGTTCCTCCTGTGTTGTTCTCCATCTGTTTCTCCAGTACGCCTTGGAATTCGCCGCTGTCGCCCCTCTCTGCTCCCGTGGACCCGCGCCCCGTATCTCACCTTGCCCCTTGGTGAGTTTTTGGAAGTGTATTTTTTGATGCTCTGTTTTTCCTCGTTTTTCCTGGACTCAAGATCTATCTGTTTTTTGTGTGTTTCGTTAACACTGAAGAGGTATCGCCTTTGTTATTTCTGGACTCAGCTTTGTTACTGGACTGCCTCGTAACCCCTGCGTAGTGGTTGTTGACATTCCTCTTTTTCTCTGTTCCTCTCCGAGTGGATTGACAGTAAGCTGCAGAGCCGCAGAGCCAGAGGCCGCAGCGCCACAGAGCCAACTCTGCTCTGGGCTAAGCTGCAGAGCCAGAGGCCGCAGCGCCACAGAGCCTACTCTGCTCTGGGCCGAGCTGCAGAGCCGCAGAGCCTACTCTGCTCCAGGACATTCCCCCTGAATGCTTCATGTTGTTTTTTCGCTCTTTCTGTTTGAAAATAAATACGCCCTTAGTTTTTGGCTAACTCTGACCTACCTGTCTGTGTCGTGCTGTTGGGGTTGTTTACAAACCATAACATTACGACCCGACCATGTCGACCCCAGCCGACACAGACAGTGTTAGAGCAGCTTTGGCGGTCCAGATCCAGCTGACCAACGACCACACCCAACAGTTAGGTGCGACTGCGGCTGCTGTGCAGGACCTCCGGGCCCAGGTCCAGCCTATTCAGAATTCTCTTGACACTCTAACCACCCAGCAGACTACCCAGGGTAATCAGCAGGCTGATATTTTGCACCAGCTACAGGCTCTCAGTGCAGCATTTAACGCCCTGCTTTTAACCCCACCTGTGGCAGGAGTCCCAGCCAGATCACCACCCGCCGCCGCGACAGACCCTGCACCTCCCGACCTCGCTCCTCATCTCTCCAACCCACGATTGTTCGACGGTAACTTCGAGGACTGTGCCACGTTTATCATGCAATGTGAGTTGGTTTTCATTCATCAACCCAGCCGATTTACGACAGAGGGAGCCCGAGTAGCTTACATGACTAACCTGCTCACAGGCCGAGCAGCACTGTGGGTTACTGATTCCTGGTCAATGAGGGCTGATTTTTGTTTTTCATACCCAGACTTCGTGGCAGAGCTCCGAAGGGTTTTCCACCACCCAGCTCGTGGCCAGGACCCGGGAGCTCGGTTGGGCACCTTCCGGCAGGGCAGTGGCAGTGTCACAGACTACGCACTGGAGTTCAGACTGGCCGCAACCGAAAGTGGTTGGAATGATCGGGCGCTTCATCTCACCTTTCTGAAGGGGCTCAACGACGCTGTACGGGACCAGCTCGCGACCCGGGAGGAGCCCGATTCACTCGAGGCCCTAATGAGCCTCGCCATTCGCATCGACGGTCGCCTCCGGGAGAGAAGGCGTGAGAGAGCCCGACTGGGACCCCCAGACGTTCCCCAGACCCCCCGTACTCGTGACTGGACTGCTGACCGTCCTGCCTCCTCCACGACTGGTGGTCTCTTTCCCTCCCGATCTGTGACCAAGGAGGAACCCATGCAGCTGGGACGCACACACCTTAGCCCGGCCGAACGGGAGTCCAGGCTCAGGTCCGGCCTTTGTCTCTACTGCGGCCGGGATGGACACCGTATCTTCAATTGTCCTACCCGGCCAAAAGACTAGGCTTGCTGGGACCCCGGGAGATCCTGGTGAGCCGTTTTTCCTGTTCCCACACCCATGCACCTCCTAACCATCTGACGAGCGTCACCCTGGCCTGGGTGGACCAGCGGGCGACGGTGGGTGCACTCGTTGACTCGGGTGCTGATGAGAGTTTCCTGGACGTTGAGTTTGCCACCCATGCCAACATTCCACTTGAGAACCTCGAGAGGCCCTTGGAGGTTTTCGCGTTGGATCAGCACCGCCTGGCTGACATCACTCAACGCACCTGTCCTGTCCTCGTCACCATTGCTGGTAACCACGTTGAGAGACGCCAGTTCTTTATTACCAGATCCCCTCTTGTCCCAGTAGTCCTGGGTCGGCCCTGGCTCGCGCTGCATGAGCCCCACATCGCCTGGTCCTCCGGCACCATCATGGGGTGGAGCTCCTCCTGTCATGCCCAGTGTCTTCAGGCGGCGTCCAGTCCTTCGCCCCGGAGTTCCCCTTGTGTGCCGCCCTCGGACCTCTCAACTATTCCCCCCGAGTACCACGACCTCGGGGAGGTTTTCAGCAAGTCCCGGGCTTAGGCCCTTCCTCCTCATCGGCCTTACGACTGTGCCATCGACCTCCGCTCTGGGGCTCCCCTTCCCGGCAGCCGCCTCTACAGTCTGACCGTCCCTGAGAAGGCAGCGATGGATAAGTACATCTCCGAGTCCTTGGCAGCAGGCCTCATTCGGCCCTCGTCCTCCCCGGTGGCGGCCGGCTTCTTTTTTGTTGGGAAGAAGGACAGAGATCTTCGGCCCTGCATTGACTATCGCCAACTCAACGAGATCACCATTAAGAACAAGTGTGACGTACATGGGTACGTGGGTTGGTCATTACCATTATTACTGTATTTATGACACCATCTGAACATCAGGTTAGTATATGTAAATATGTTATGTTTTGCATGTGATGTGTGTGTGTGTGCATGATAGCTAATGCTGTCTCTTTTTCTCTTCCTGTCAGGTGCCGCCCGTCCCTACACTGAAGAGTGCTGATTGCCTAATGAATGACAGCTGATGGCAATCACCTCGAGAGGGACGGGTGGACAAATACCTGACAGCACACACACGTCTGGGCGCCTCATTCTGTCAATTGCCAGTGACCAGAGTGGAGTGGGGTTGCCATTGTTTACCAACTGTTGTGTGGATTGATCTTGTGTTGGCCTTTGTTTCCACTGTTGTGTGGATTGATCTTGTGTTGGCCTTATTGTCACTATTGTGTGTTCTCATGTTCACACTACTTACCTGGTAGGCATTGTGTCTGTGTTGTTGTTGCTACCAGGTAAGTGTATATATATATATATATATATATATATATATATATATATATATATATATATATATATATATATATATATATATATTGTGGCCTCTGTGCCACTTGCCACTCATGTGGAATTAGTTAATATATATATCTATGTATTGGGCCTTCTGCCTTTTTGCCTCCCCTGTGTGGAGCTATAGTGTACAGTACATATTACCACTTTGTGTGGATTCCCCATTGTGGGATTGTTATATATATATTGTTGGCCTCTAGGCCATTTTTGCCACTGTTTCCCCGTGGGAACTTTATACTGTGTTGGCCCCTGCCAACACTTGTGTCAACTTAATTATAATTATCTTGTTTGTTCTCCCCTTACCCTTCTCCCTGTTTGTTAATTGTTTGTGGGTTGTTTTTTCCCTTTGTTATACATATTCATACTACAAGTGGAGGTTTCAATCCCTACCACAGTTAATAAATATCATTTACCTTTTGAAAGCGCATTTGTGTTGTTTCCTACCTGCCCGGGACTGTTTTAAAAGCATTTACTGAGAGAGGCTGTTTTTTGTTCATGTGCAGCTGGCTCCAGTTACTACTTTGTGTGGTCATCAGACCTTTGTACATGACATGGGGGCTCGTTAGTCTGCACAATTGTATAGTTCCTTGTTGTTATGTGACATGTGGACTTGTCGATTGGGGCGTGACAGGTAGGTTGCGTTTTTTTCATTTGGTAAGTAATATTATTATATATCCGTATTTCCGTGCTGCACACTTGACTGTTGTAAACCGTTGTTGTAAGTTATGCTCTTAACCATTCTATTTTTTTCCACATAGGTAAAGGGTGGATCACCTGCTTGGTTAGGGAGAGGGGGGCATGCGTCGTCTATTCCGGTGGAGTGCGCAATGAAATCGGTAAGCGACTGAAGATATGTGTAGTCCTCATTCCGCTAGGGAAGTAGTTTAGACGAAGTAGTTAGTGTTACCCAGGTGATCCTAGTTAGGTGGTTAGAACCAACATTTATTGTTTTCATGAATGTTAGATGTGGATATTAAATCGAATTGGTCAGGTTGTCATACTGCATAATGTGGCTGTTAAGTGTTGCACAGGGACAT
This sequence comes from Notolepis coatsorum, assembly GCF_963971535.1. NCBI lineage: Eukaryota > Metazoa > Chordata > Actinopteri > Aulopiformes > Paralepididae > Notolepis > Notolepis coatsorum. The sequence continues at coordinate 51,666,095 of NC_140179.1, read as the reverse complement.
TATTGAGTACTATAGGTGAGTGGCTATTTTGTAGGGCTTATTGAAGTCTGATTTGTTGGGTAGTATTGTGTGTTGCTACGGCAGTATACTTTCTTTCATAACTGTATTCAGAGTACAGACCGTACAGAGTGCGGAGTACAGAGTACAGAGTATAGATTTTTCATGAGTAGAGCTATGGAGGTTTGTGATCAGGATGTTGGTGTGTCGGATCCTGAGAGTTTTGACTCTGCACTAGGTTCAGACCATGGTTCTACTACTTCTGCTGGTGAGTTGAGCGCACTGAACGCTGAGCTGCGTTTAGCCTGTCTAGAGGAGAGGGCGGCTTTGCGCAGGGAGGATAGAGAAGAGAGAAAGGAGGAGAGAGATAGAGAAGAGAGAAAGGAGGAGAGAGACTGGGAAGAGAGGAAGGAGGTGAGAGACAAGGAGGAGAGAGACAGAGAGAGAGACAGGCTGGAGAGAAAGGAGGACAGAGAGCGAGACATGCTGGAGAGAAAGGAGGTGGCTGATAGGGAATTTCAATTGGCGATGAGGAAACTGGAGTTGGAGTGTGGTGATGCTAAACGTAGCACCACTTCCTCTCCAGTACTTTCCGACCCCCAGGCACCCTTTGATATTAGCCAGCATATGTCCTTGGTTCCCTTCTTTCATGAGTCTAGAGTGGAGGTGTTCTTTTCTGCGTTTGAACACATCGCGCAGGCTCTGTGTTGGCCAGTGGGCATGTGGGCAATTATGTTGCAATGCAGGCTCACGGGGAAGGCACAAGAAGCACATGCCGCGTTGTCATTTGATGACGGCTTAAACTATGAGCGTGTGAAAAGCGCTGTCTTGCGTGTGTACGAACTGGTACCAGAAGCATACAGGCAGCATTTTCGCAACCGCCGTAAGTCTTCTTCCCAAACCCATGTTGATTTCTCCCAGGAGGAGAGACTTAATTTTGATCGGTGGTGTTCTGCATGTGAGGTAAAAGACTTTGCATCATTGAGTGAATTGGTACTTATGGAGCAGTTCAAAGCCTTCCTGCCAGACCGAACTGTGCTCTATTTAAATGGGCAGAGGGTGTCAACACTCTGACAGGCTGCGATTTTGGCAGATGAGTTTGAATGGTCACACAAACATGTTTCTGTACATCCTGATGTATGTGTTGGGGCCGGCTCATTCACTCCTCGTGAGTCAGCGTTCCAGCCACGCTCACCGCCGTCTAAGAGACCGGTGGTGTGTAATTATTGTAAAAAGACGGGCCATATGGTAAAAAGATGTCATGCGCTGAGGAAGCGACAGGAGAAAAAAGGGTCAGCCCAGGAACCAAAAGGAGTGGAGGTTGAAAACGCTCCATTGACTGACTTGTGTTGTGATGAATTGATTAATAATCACCCCAATGTTTTTTCTACTTGTGTTGTCACCAAGGCTCAGGAGAGGAAGCGAACTCGAGCTTTGACGTTGAGTGACTCTGTCTGTGGCGAGGCTCTCGCTGAGGACAGGGGGGGGGCATCTATTGGAGAGATGGAAAAGGTTGCTGTAAGTAGCGTTCAGGGGAAGCTGGTAATTCCCAAGTTTGCTGACGTACCATTGCCACTGAGACGTCAAGCATTGATCACTGCTCAGCACAATGATTCCTCCCTATCAAGCTGTTTTTTGGCAGTGGCCAGTGCTACTGCTAGTTGGAAACAGACCTTTGTGATAGAGGAGGGGGGGTGTTGCACACCTAGACCAGGTGTAGCAGACTTGAGGTGTGGAGGTGGTGTAGCCCATATGGTGGGTGATTTTGTGGTGGAGGTGATGGATTGATGGATTTTTTTTTTGTTTTTGTTGTTGTTTCCTGTTCTCCCTGGTATGTGGTACTAATCTGATGTTGGGTAATAAGTAATAATGTTTTGCTAACCCTACAGGTTCGCTCTTATGGGGGGAGGTGTGACGTACATGGGTACGTGGGTTGGTCATTACCATTATTACTGTATTTATGACACCATCTGAACATCAGGTTAGTATATGTAAATATGTTATGTTTTGCATGTGATGTGTGTGTGTGTGCATGATAGCTAATGCTGTCTCTTTTTCTCTTCCTGTCAGGTGCCGCCCGTCCCTACACTGAAGAGTGCTGATTGCCTAATGAATGACAGCTGATGGCAATCACCTTTGGAAGTGTATTTTTTGATGCTCTGTTTTTCCTCGTTTTTCCTGGACTCAAGATCTATCTGTTTTTTGTGTGTTTCGTTAACACTGAAGAGGTATTGCCTTTGTTATTTCTGGACTCAGCTTTGTTACTGGACTGCCTCGTAACCCTTGCGTAGTGGTTGTTGACATTCCTCTTTTTCTCTGTTCCTCTCCGAGTGGATTGACAGTAAGCTGCAGAGCCGCAGAGCCAGAGGCCGCAGCGCCACAGAGCCAACTCTGCTCTGGGCTAAGCTGCAGAGCCAGAGGCCGCAGCGCCACAGAGCCTACTCTGCTCTGGGCCGAGCTGCAGAGCCGCAGAGCCTACTCTGCTCCAGGACATTCCCCCTGAATGCTTCATGTTGTTTTTTCGCTCTTTCTGTTTGAAAATAAATACGCCCTTAGTTTTTGGCTAACTCTGAACTACCTGTATGTGTCGTGCTGTTGGGGTTGTTTACAAACCATAACAGAGCTGCGGCGTGGGGGCGGGTCCTACACACACGCTTATAGGGATGGCTTGGACAACTGACTCCGCCCGCCCGTTGAAGAGCAATGCCCAATAACGTCGGAGGGACGATCGCTGTGGATAACTGGAATGGCGATGAGATTATTGGATTTTTTTTTTTCATTACTTCAGAGACCAGGTAAGGACACTATATATGAAAGCTTGCGTTGATCTGATATTTATTCTACTGCGATTGAAGCTATATGTGTTTATGTGTCTGGCTGTTCTGCCGTTGGGATGCAGGAGGGGGGGGGGGGGGCGCCGGCGGTCTAAACCACATTGCATGCGTGCAACACAAAGGATAATAGTGATGATCTAGCCTTGATTTCTGGGAGATCCGATAATCAGGCGAAAAATTACGTGTTTATTGAATTACACAAAAACACTGTTTTCGTGTCTTTTCCCTGGAATTGCTCAGAAGCGGCAGGACTATGTTCATATTCAAAACGGTATCAAGCGGAAATGTACGGATGAAAAAAGAATCTGTTTTTTGCACGTTGACCAGAAGTAGCTCAATGAGACTCAAGGGCGTTATTAGACCCATAGCGATACTATAAAATATAGGTTTAGTTCTACAAACTACAACTACGTTTACATGGGGTTAATGGGCGGCACGGAAGGGGTCACTTCCCGGAAGGGGCGTGGCACTCAATGTGTTAATATAATTTTTTTTTTTTTTTTTTTATATATTATATTTATGATAATTATTATAATTATTATTATTAAATAGAATAATTTTCTATAGGCTTGCCGTGGTAATTAGTGATACTGGTGTCATTCTGTGTTCAGGCATCCACTTGCTTACTGCCCCTTTAAACTTATCCTTGCTAAGTTTCAGTTTCACTTCCAGAGAGAATTTTACTTCACGACCGTCACCAGACTGAATACTAGAGAACAGATGACATATTACAACAATGGCAGAGGATTATTTGGATTTAAACACAGTGGAGCTCAGATGATCTGTCCGGAAAAGTATGTTTCTTCTTTTTATTTGATTGTGCCTGTGAGTCCGGCGGGGGAGAATGTGTTTGTTGGCGCGTGTGTGTGTGTGTGTCGGCGACGCGTGTGTGTTTCTTTCCATTGGTTTCATTTGGTTAACGTTATTGGGCGCACAAGAAAACGAAAGAAAACTGTAATGACCCTGCAGCTGTTCCAATGTAAATGTGCCTTTCTCCTCCGTGCACTTTCGCCGCTCTGAAGTCTGAGCTCGGTGTGCCCGGCCACACGCGCTGTTCTCGCACGGACCTCGCAAGTGCCTGCATGTGGGTGTGTTTGCGCTGTGGGGCGTATTCGTCGCATGGGTGCGCGTACCGCACCGTGACAGCCGTACCGTAAATTCGCGGGACGAATACACGTACCGTTACACCCCTAGTTATGTATGTAGGCAGGTTGTATTGTTGTCTTTTGTCTCCCTCCTGTGTAACATATCTGTCTCTCAGGGTCTCAGTTCCAGCAGCAGCTGGTCAATCACCATCTCACTCCAGCAACAGCAACAGCAGCAGCAACAGCTGAGGCTCGTCAGCAATCAACCTCCTCTCTCCCTTCATATATCCCATTGTGTGCAGTGTTAGCCAGAGCTCTGTCTGTGTCTGTGGTGGTAATTATATCTTGTGGTGTTGGTGATAGAGCTCTCATTTGGTGGTATAGAGCCGTGGCTCTTTGGGGTACTTTTGTGTCAGAGCTGGTCAAAGCTCTGTTTGAGCTCATTTTGTGTCGGAGCTGGTAAAAGCTCTGTTTGAGCTAATTTTGGTGTGAGAGCTAGTCAAAGCTCTGGTGTGAGCTCATTTTGTGTGAGAGCTGGTCAAGGCTCTGGTTCTTTGCACCATTTTCAATAGTATTGTATCTTTTGTGTTCCTGCCTGTTGTACATTTCTGTTTATCCCATAACCTGTTTGTGTATTTGTTTGTTCCCTTGTCACCCAGCCTATGGTGATTATTTTTCCTGTATACTAATCTTTTGTTTCGCACAGAGGGACATTGAGTACAGGAAGATACCCTGGGTCTACATTTTTGCATCACGTAGGTGACCTGATGTTAAAGACACCAGCTTTAGAGTGAGCACCACCACCTGTACTTTTGGGCGTTCAGCGCCTGTAAAGGGGAGGGTGGGTTTTCATTTCCTTTTGTATTTCATTTGGTGCCACTAGGTAGTCCTCCTTGCTCTCTGTGTTGCTGAGTATTTTTTTTTTGTAAAATAAATACTATTTTGCTAATCGTTTCATGGTTTTAGTGTCACTGCCCCCTCACCTACCCTGTCTGTGGCCTTGTGTTGCGTCCCCTTACTGGGGTACGTAATAGTCTCTAACTACACACCCTCAAGACCCCTACAATCTACATCTGGCTATTCTCGGGTCTTGCTCCACAAAGGTGGAACGAACTTCCCACCACAGTTAGGACAGCTGAAACCCGACCCGAAAACAAACCTTAATTTACTTTCAAGCACTTTGCCACTAAATTATCTTTCTTGCCTATATTACTACCTACTATGCTAATATATCTTTACTACTATGCACTCAAGATTGTAGCTTCAACGGTTTCAACACTGTTTGATGAACATTGTTACTCAGCTGATAGAGTTGTACCCTTCCTGCTGACTTGTCGTACAGAACTTATATGTTGCTTTGGATAAAAGCGTCAGCTAAATCACTAAATGTAAATGTAAATGTAGGTGAGGGTCTGTATGCCCTATCGGTCATAATATACGCTACAATGGAGGGCAGGTTCTCAGTGGGTTATTGTTCTTCCCTATTTCTTTAATTCCTATTGTATATACTTACTTTTCATAAAAGTGAACTTTTATTTTTTTTATGCATTTTTGCTACAACAAATAAAAAGTGTGATCACAAAAAAATTATAATATACGCTACAATGAAATAAATATAGGCAATAGATGAAAAAAAATATATATATATATTTGCATTTGAATATATAAACTAAGAGTAAAAGTAAACAGTATAAAAGAGGTACCCTAACTGGCGTAATATACAAAATAGTCCATGCAGGAGTTGGTGGTTAAGAGTCAGTCAGACACACTTAGTGGTCAGGGGTCAGACATTCCTAATAGGTCCATGAATAAAATCAATCAATCGACACGTCCCGCCTCTACCCACTGAGCCACCACACCCCACACGTAACGCTTGTCTTCACCATTCAGTGTTTCTCATGCCGCATCCCGTGCAGGAAGGAGGAGGCAAAGAGCCAGTGGCAGGACGGCTGCTATATCCACGGCTCAGACTATAGCGGCTCCTTAAGACTTCTATTACTGTGCTTTTCTAATCAAATTAACACCAGCACACAGGGGCCACTGGTGCCGGAACTTGGAATGCGGCCAGGAATCAGCGAGACCAGTGCAGTGTGTTCCCTTTGGTTCCAAGGAAACTCCTGTGACTGGAACAAGGCGGCAAACACAGCCTGCTGGCTATTATTAACACTGTGGCTGGCAGCCCGGCAGATGGACTGGCAAAAAAACGAAGAAGTCCCCCTCTATTTTCGGCCGTGGGGAAAGCTTATCAGTTAAGGAGGCACCTGGAAGATCTGCGTCACCTTATTCACTTCTGGGGAGGCAGGATGGCCTAGAAGTAAAGAAGGCGGCCAGTAACCGAAAAAAGGTTGCTGGTTCGACCCCCACCACTGACAGGAGGGTATATTCCAGCTGTGAGCTAGTGACTGAAGGGTGGCTGGTAATTACATCTATGGTGTCCACCATCTTTGCCTAAGTGCCCTTGAGCTCTGAACCCCAGAACTGCTCCAGGGGCGCTGCACTGCACCCTGCGCTCTAACCTCTCTGATGAAAAGCATAATGTATGGGGGACTGCAGCAAATGCGGAAGTGTCCATTCACTTCAATGTTAACACTTTATTATAGAAAATTGTCAAAACAGGCAAAACACACTATTGCACTATTGAACTATCTGCAACAAATCCTAACCGACTGTTGCACCTGCTGACTGCCTCCCAATCGCACGCATAGCCCTCAGACTCTTCTCTCCTCCTCCCCCTAGGCCCCCTCACGTACCTCCCTCCTTCTCCCCCTTTCTTCTCTCTCTCCCTCTGGTTCTCACTCTCCCTTTCTCTTTTTCCCTCTCTTTCTTTCTCTCCCTTATTTATTGTTGTCCTTGTACACTATTGCTACTGTAATTTTGTATTTTATTTACTTGTATGCATTTACATAACCTTGTTTTTGTTACAGCCTCCCACCCCCCCTTCCCTCAAAAGGCCTTTGCTTTTTGATCAGGCTGCTTTTGTATATAAGGATTTGTTCTTAATTGCTTGTCTGGGTAAATAAAGGGGTTGAATAAATCAAATACAATTTGAATTACTAACTCTTGATCACATGTTTTTCCACTGCAATCATTTTCATGTTTTGAAATGGAAGTTAATTAGGTATCTGCTCTTTGAAATGCGTTCTGCAATCCAAGAAAACAAAGATGGTGGTGAAGACAATGAGGTGAATATGTGGAGGTTTCTGCTTCTATTTTCTACAACTACAGTCTGACACTGTTGACTACTAGGAGCTGCCCAGTACAACCACAGTCTGACACTGTTGACCATAGGAGCTGCCCAGTACAACCACAGTCTGACACTGTTGACCACTAGTTATTTTGATTACATACAGCAAGGCATTACAGTCAGACACCACTCTCTACTACTGAGCTCACAGGACTTATTTGTGGTTCCAAGATCCATGCTGAAATGAAAAGGTATTACTATGCCAATAGGCTAATAGACATATTATGTCTATTCTACTATGCACTCAAGACTAGCACTCAAGTTCGACACTTTTTGTTTGACGAACAATCTTACTTACTTACTTACCCTTAGCTGCCAGAGTTGTACCCTTCCTGCTGACTTGTTGTACATAACCTGTAAGTCGCTTTTGGATATATAGGCACAGTAGATTACTTAGTAGTAAAGTGCATAATAGTAAAAGACAGTACAAAGGTTAGTAGTTTTTTGTATTGATTGATTGAAGAAGTGTGTTTTTAGTCGATGGCGGGAAAATTGGGCAGGTTTCAGCTGTCCTGACTGTGGTGGGAAGTTCGTTCCACCATTATGGAGGGAGGACCAAGAATAGTCTGCTTCGCTTTGATAACCCCCCCAGGATCCTGAATAGGAGTAGGTCTCAGTCTGTAATTCTACACAAGTAGCTCCTAAAAACGTGCCTTTACTTAGAAGCGTGTTCCTAACCTGTTGTAGGCTGTCATAGCTTTTGTGTTTCTGTGAAACATGTATTTGTAATTTTTCCCTCAGTGCTTTTACTTTGATCTTAAGAGTTTGGGAAGTACGTGTTGCTTAGTTGTATTGAAAGGGGCTATATTGAATAGAATAGAAATACTTTAATCATCCCGGGGGAAATTTGGCACTACATATCGCTCACAGTAAACATTTAGGTAGACAAAACAATTAGTCACGAATAAGAATACAAAATAAGCCTAAGAATAAAGAATGAAATAAGCCTAAGAATTAAATAATAATAATAAAATACGGTCTGGGATTTACATGTCATGTATACATTCTAATATAAAAGATACAGTAAAAAATATACAGAAATCTACAATAAGTGTAAAGTGTAATACATATACAATTATAAATATATATGTACTTAATATTCCCACTGGAGCCAACCATACTAACATTGCATGCTCTCAAAAGGACAGTAAATGTATTTGAGATACAGCCACCCCTGTGAGACTATACAAAATAAATCAGTAGGCCTATTGCCAACACTATAGGGAATCCCAAGTCTCCCATTCTTACAAAGTCTGAATTAATGAAAAACTAGGCCTACTCAGTCAGAGTTGGCAACTTTCACACAGGACTGCACACGACACAAACTAGAACTGAACCATGACGTCTCTGTATACTTGGCACCTCGCCTTGCCTACAGCATAATTATGATCTCACTCTCTCCCTCTCTCTCTCTCTCTCTCTCCATTGGCTTCCTCCGGGATTGCCCGGTATAAAATTATCAGGCCCTGGATTTGCGGGTTAAGGACACTTAGAGCAGGGCTTTTAATGTCGTGAGTGACGTCACATTAATTAGTGGTCACTTTGATCCGTTCAGCCCCTAAGCCACTATTCGGTCTGTCTCGCCAGGTGCAGGAAGCCTTCGTGATTGTGTCCAGGGACCAGTGAGCAGGAGGATGAGCAGCCTCCATAGAGACCCTTAACGTTACACCAGCTGTCGTGCGTTATTTGTTTCCCCAGCGGGTGATGCGCCTGTAAAACAGGGGAAAAGTGTGGGAATACAAATATTTGAATATCGAGTCACCATGGCGGACAAGGATAGTGTGGAAAAATACCTGGACAACAACCCACAGTTCGCTAAACAATATTACGACAAGAAGGTGCGCGCCGAGGTTCTCACCGCCGCCTTCGACGAGCCGCTGGACGTGAAAGATGTGGCGTCTTTCAAGGACGTCACCAGTCTACAGGAGTCCGCCATCATGTTCGAGCTGGTGAGAGAGATGCAGGGCGTCGGGACTTTCGAGAAATCTCTGTTTAAGGTGATTCAGAGAATCACTCTGATAGTACAAGCCGAGAAGGGCAGCTTTTTCCTGAGCCGAGCCAGAAACGGAACCCCGGAGCTCTTCACTTTGATCTTCGACGTCACCCCGACGGCCACGTTCGAGGCCAGCCTGGTCGACCCCCAAAGGGAGATCGTGTACCCCATGGACGTCGGCATCGTCTGTCACACGGCGTCTAGCAAAAAGCCTCAGAACGTCCCGGACGTTACGAAGGTGAGTGACTGAAGGGGCCCAGTTGGATGTGCGTAAAAGCGCGCGCCTGGCTGTGCGCCCATAGCCCCTAGATGAATGAATGAATGAATGAATGAATGAAAACTTTATTTAACAGATTGCAGAATGGGTACAATACAGTACGGCTCAATACATACAATTGTTAAGGGGATGCAGACCTGAGAAAGACGTTTGTCTTGTTTCCATCAGGGTCCCCCATTTTCAATTAATATAGACATTTATGACATACACAACATACATGACATTTATGGCATAGGGACATATAGGTATTTAGTACTGATACATTTGTGACATAAACGGTATTCAAATATACAGTACTGTTGTCTGTTACCCCTAGATCCTGACAGAGTATATACATATGATGGGGAGGGGACTGTACATTAGGAGGGGGTGGGTGGGTGTGAGAGAAATATACATACGGCGGGGAGGGAATATATATACATGCGGTGGGGAGGAGACTGTCTATTAGGAGGTGGTGGGGGTTTTGGGCATTTACGGTGGCCAGTTTCGAATTGCAGCCTCCCGTAGGTGCTCTTTAAGAGCAGTTTTGAATGTGGGCCGGGATTCACATCCCTTTACAGCTTTGGGTAGGGCATTCCACATTGTTGTGGCATAATTGCGAAACGTGTTTAGTCCCTTGTTTGAGCCGAATCTGGGTTTAACATGATTTGTTGAGCTTCCTCTGGTGTAGTGGTTGTGGTATTCACTGACCAGATCCAATTTGGCATTTGATTTCCCCCTGAAAGTCATTATGAAATTGTACGTAATTTTATTGACAAAACAATCATTTAGATTAGATTCAAACTCGGTACTACTTTACGTTTCTTTACCTATATGTCGGGGAACAGGGTTCAATCGACACCCCATAAGCAATGCTCACTTCTAGCCTAGCATTGTCTGCCGGTTGGTTGACCTGTCTACATGTGCAGGTGTAACCCGATGTTTACCTTCTCACTTAAAAAAAAAAAAAGTTCCATTCCTCTCTTTCTGCTGCACAGTCCTTGTCCTGAGTGTACATATCTGTTCAATTGACTGTTTGTCCGTAACAATATCTATATATTTATTTTGTGGTGTATTCGCTGTAGTCTATGTTCAAAGTCAACAGACCTATGTTGACTACTTATACGTAGTTATGTGCAATATGTATATTGTTTACATTCAACAGACCTATATTTTGACTACTTATATGTAGATATGCAATACGTCTGACATATATGTGTACAATTTAACCTACTGCTCATTTCATATTGCAATGAAAAACTTCAATAAACAAAGTTTTGAAAGAAAAGAAAAAACTCAGTACTTGAGTAATAGCAGTATAGGTGCGGCAGGAGGTAGAGCGGTCGTCTGGTTGTCGGAAGGTTCCCGCTCCTCCTCCTGGAGTCCTGACTCCTGGGCAGCGTGTCGAAGTTTCCTTGAGCAAGACACTTAACCCCTATGCAGCATAACTAGTAAGAGTAGGTAAGGGATATGTACAGATATAGATTTTTACAATCTACAGATACAAATTTCCTTGATTATATTATATAGTATGCCAAATACACACAAAATTACACACCCAAATCCGGAAGGCATATAGTAATGTTTCTTTTTTGTTTAAGCATGGCATGCAGGCCCGGACTGGCCATCGGGAGCACCGGGATTTTTCCCGGTGGCCTAGCCTGCACAGATAAAAAAAAAAAAAAATTATATAAAAAAAATATATATATTTTTTTTTATAATACATTTTAATTTTTTTTGCCAGGCCATTGTTTCTAGTTGTGGCGGCGGCGCGATAGTTAGATAACCTTAGTGGGTGGGGAACAACCAGGATTTCACTGTCTGCGACAGAGTTGGAGAACTATCTGACTCTCTCCCTCATGGATCTCACACACACACAATGGAGCCGTGCTGCCGCTTTTTATTGGTGGAGGCGGGACCAGGGGTTACAACTGATTGACAGCGGAGGCAGCGAATGGAATGGCAGATGGCACTCAGATGCAGAATAACAGCCAGGCAATGAGCCAGGTAGTGAGGGACTCAGGAGAGATACAGTAGAGAGAAAGTCAATTAACGTTGATGTCAAGATGGACAGTGGAAGAAAGATAAAGGGTGGAGGAGAGAGGGATAAAACAAAGACAAATAAAGGAGATGCTGCTAAATCCAGCAACATTTATCAAATGTTTTCTTGCACCAAGGTCAAGGAACCAGCAGGTTAGTCAGTGATAAAAATAAACATGTGGATGTTAGCTAGCTAACATTACCATACAATGCATCATCTCCCCTGTCAAACGCCCAATGTTAAATCTGCCAAGAGAAACAAATAAATAATTGAAAACTAAAGTGTTATACTCTTACCATATTAGGGGACTAAATTGAAAAACGCCATAAAAAGATTATATGTTGAAATAATTTCACACTTTCTTTCCCATAAATATTTTATTCAACTTCAGATTAAAAATGAAATACTCCCACTTTTCTGAAAGGAGTTGTTAAATCTGACATTACAAAAAACAATATGTGGTGGTTATGATTGGGGCTGAAGTTGAATAAACAATTTATGAAAGAGAGTCAAAATAATTCCAAGATAATTCAAAGATTACACACCTTTGCCACATATATTGGCTACAAACATAATCACTGCAAAGTTATCAAAAAATAAGAATCTGATCAGACACAAGGGTTAAGTTGTTGTTCCCTTTCTAATTTCCTCAAAAACATCTAGTCTAGTTAATGTGATCAATATTATTTGACAATTGATGCTTTTTGTTGGAAATTTCAGTCAGTGAGCTCATACTTTGAGCTCATTTTATAGTTAAAATGATTGAGACAGCGCAATCTTCTGTCTTCGTTGTGCATGCATGCGTGTGCTCACCACACGCGAGTGACGCGATACATGTGTCACTATTCTGGCAGTGGCTACTGTTATTATAGTATTGTAATGAAAGGTCTGTTATTTAATGTTTGTGTAAAGGGCTATTTTAACTGTTGATGGGTAGTGCATCAGTAAAGTGAATATGGTATTGTGCTCTTGCTCTGTTTGAATAGGTGGAGAGAGTGGTTAACTGTATTATAATAGTAAATAGAAAGGTGGAGAGAGTAGCATTGCAAGTTTTATTTGAGGTTCATAACAGTACATTGTACTAAGCAATTGTTGGCTCATTAGTTTGTGATTCACATGCACTAAAATTCACCAGAATGCAGAAAATTAAGTCTTTGTAACAAAAAATTTCCTGGTGGGGGACCCCCCGCTTAAAAAGTGGCCTGATTGGGGATATATTTCGCGCTATATCTCCCGGTATGAATTATTTCCCCAGTCCGGCCCTGATGGCATGAGTTATCAAATTGCAGTGATACAGTTGACATTGATTTCAGTTGATGATGATGGTTACAGTGGTTACAAATGGTAGAATGGAAGAAACATTGCATGCAAGGCCTCTATTGGGCACTTAACTGACAGGTCTTTGAAAATCTACTGAATTTACAATGTTTATTTCCCCTGCCCATTTTGTAATGCAACATAAACAGACCCAGCTTCCCTATGATTAGCAGGAAGAGGGTCGTTGAATCAGTTTTTCTTCACAATCAGTTTTAGATTGTGCTTCCACTTTGAAACCCCTCTATCATTCTGCTTTCAGATTTATTAGTGGGTGATAGCTATGATACTCACCATTCCTCATTCAAGGGTACTACGACTATGCTTGCACCTCATGGTACCAAAGCACCTCAAAGGCCCTAAAAACAAGGCTACAAACATCACAAAACAAACTGGTCAGACTACTGCTGGGCCTTACTCATAAAACCCACCTTACCCCTGCACATTTTGACAACCTAGGATGGCTTAGAGTAGACAACAGAGTACAGCAACTTGCAATGGGCCTGGTCTACAAGATACACTATCTTGGTTTGATAATATTTTTTGTGTCAAATAAAAACAAAGCTTATTTGAATGATTTCCTTGACATTTATAGTTTTTAAAAGAAAAAATCAGATGTGGTGTGTAAAAATCGGGGATTACATTTTTAGGCCATATCGCCCAGCCCTCCTTACCCTCCTTCAAAACCGCTCTCAAAGAGCACCTACGGGTGGCTGCAATTAGAGTTGTTCCGATACCGATACCAGTATCGGAAATGCCTTCGATACAGCCTAAAATGCTGGTATCGGTATCGACGAGTACGCTTCAATTCTATGCTCCGATCCCATGACATAATTTATCAACAACACGTGCGGTATCCTCCTGCTGAGAGTGAGTATTATAAAACAAACGTGTTTTTAATCTACCGTGAATTAAAGTGTCAATGCTGTTTGTCATTTTAACAGCAGATACTTTGTTAAATGCCATCGTCCCGACAGCGGTGTGACGGGGAGCTCTGATGTGTTCGCTTGCTGGTGTTATTAGCATTAGCTGAAGAGCTAGCTGAAAAGCTAGTTTTAGCTTAACGTTACCTTGGCTAAAGTTGGGGCTATTCATAATCCAGCAATAATGGCTGCAGACCTGCAAGCAAAGTATAGCAAGTTGGCAAAGGAGTATTCCAAGGTAAATAACTTTTTCACCAGTAACGTTACATTGTCTTTCCATCTAGCTCACGTTAACGTGGCTAACCTAAGTGTCGTCACTGATCGACCTCTCGCACACATGCACGCAATTAATGACATGTTGCGGACAGCCATACCGGTGACAATGTTTAGCTGGGATTGGATGGATTGCACGGAGCAAGTTGCACCCTTACTTAAAATTCATTATGAATTGAAAATGGGGGACCCTGATGTAAACAAGACGAAAGTCTTTCTCTGGTCTGCATCCCCTTAACAATTGTGTGTATTGAGCCGTACTGTATTGTACCCATTCTGCAATCTGTTAATAAAATCTTCATTCAATCAATCAATCTGCACGGTGATTGATTGAATGAAAATTGTATTAACAGATTGCAGAATGGGTACAATACAGTACTTTCGTCTTGTTTACATCAGGGTCCCCCATTTTCAATTCATAATGCATTTTAAGTAAGGGTGCAACTTGCTCCGTGCAATCCATTCTTTGTGGATCTAGCCCTAAGAGTCTGAGGCGGAGTCTCAAAAGAGAATGTTGAATATGTATTGTGCATTAAAAATCACAACATACACGTTACTACGGGCGGCTGGGTGGCGCAGCGGACATTGCGCTCGTCACCAACGCAAGAGACACCGGGTTCGACTCCGGCTGTCGGCGTTGCCTCCGGCTTTGGCCAGTCGTCATAGTAACTCAATTGGCAGAGTTAGCGGGTGGAAGTCGATGGGTGGTAATCTGGACGTTTTGTACAGCGACTCCTACAGGTCGGTTGGGGACGCCTGCACAGCAGAGACAGGAAATGGCGGGGGTAGTGTGAGCCTCCCACACGTTACACCTCGCCAATGAGAGTCCGCGCTGGCAGGTGAAAAGATGTGACAGGCTGCTTCCTCGTGTATCGGAGGGGACACGTGATGCAAGGCTTCTATCCTCCCTACAACCGTCCAGTGGGGGGCATATGCGAGCAACGTTCAAGACAGGGGAGGGGAGAATTGGCACAGCGGGTAATTGGGATGGGAGAAAAATAGAAAAAGAGGAGAAAAAGTGGATAAAAATAAACAAAATACACGTTACTACTAGCCAGAGCCTCTGCTACTTGCTAACTGAACCGGAGCAGTCTGGATAGCAAGTGCAACAACGTATAACGTCCGTGCGGAACCAATGTCCCAACAACTGTTCCATGGGTGAACTCATTGAGCATAGTTGTCAATTAATGATACTAATACTAATCTATACCTGTTGTTGAATAAATACCATACATTTTTAGTTATTACTAAAAAACTATATATATAAAACAGTATCTGTAGCTGTACAATTTTTTTTTTTTAATTATTTATAAATAAAAAATGTTTTAATTTTTTTTAATGTATGCACTGGTATCGGATCGGTATCGGCCGATACCCAAAGCTTAGGTATCGGAATCGGATCGGGAAGGAAAAAGTGGTATCGGAACATCTCTAGCTGCAATTAGAAACTGGCCCCTTTAAATGTCCAAATCCCCCCCCCCCTCCCCCCCACCAATTTCTTCCCCTTCGGATGTATATATTTTTTATGATATCTTTTTACTACACAGTTCTGTATGTCTTGTATGTCATAAATGTCCTGATGAATAAAAAATGGGGGACCCCGATGTAAACAAGACGAAAGTATTTTTCTGGTCTGTATCCTCTTAGCTGTTGTTTTGTATTGTACCCATTCTGCAATCTGTTAATAAAGTTTTCAATCAATGAATCAATCCTGCCTGATAAGATGAGCTGGTTCTCGCTGGCAGAGAGGCGCAATAAACATTGGTATTTGTTTATCTATAAAGCCCTTGTTGGAAAGTAAATGGTAAATAGCTGCTTTTTTATATAGCGCTTTTACCCAAAGCGCTTTACAATTTGTTACTCACATTTGACCCATTCACTCACACATTCACACACCGACGGCGGAGGCAACCATGCAAGGTGCCAACCTGCTCATCGGGAGCAATTGGGGGTTAAGTGTCAAATAAACTGAGTAAACTAACAAACAAACATCAAGGACACATTGACCGGGAGGAGTGGGAATCGAACCGGGAACCTCCGGATTACCAGACGACTGCTCTACCTCCCGAGCCACTGTCACCCCACCTTACATCACTGGATTGGGATACTGGATTGGAACTTTGGACTCTATCTAAGTCACTCAAATGATTGTCTTATGCTTAAGGTCCCCCCCAAGCACTGTCTGAATCTGGAAATGTAACTATAGTTCCATGGAACAATCTTCAACACACCCTAAAGATCAATACTCTACTAACCTATGGGCAGTTTAAAACCATGATCACAAACCACTCTGTTTCACAGTGTAACTGGGAAGGGATTATTTATTATTCTCATCTGTGTCTTGTCTTGTTTATTTTAAACTTGTCTGTTCACTTGGCATCATTGTAAATGATGCAGGGTTCACACAAGGTCCTTGAAGTGCTTAAAGTGCTCAAGTCAAGGCCTGGAATTCCTTGAAAACAGCAAAAAAAATTAACAAGGTGCTTAAAAGGTCCTTGCAATTCAAATCAATCAACGTTTTGTTCATCCATGATAAAATTGTTCTGAATCAAGACATTGAGTTTATTTATTTAAAGTGTAACTAATTGTCGGAAATTGGTTTTAAGCCATAAATATTGGATCAAATTCTTTTTTCAAAACGGCATTTAAAAGTGAATTGTATCCTTTTTAATACCATTTTAAAATAAAAAATAGTGCTGGGAAAAGTACTTGAAAGTCCTTGAATTTCATTTAGCAATGTCTGTGGGAACCCTGATGAGGGCAACCTCAATGGTCCTTTGAGTTTTAAATGAAATGTGCTATAGATAACATTGAGCCACTAGAGCACCATCATGTCTCAACTGGCAGCGTGTTTATCCAATCAGGTGCGTTCCAGGTGGGGGAAATAGGAAGTAAGGAGGGGATAAATGCACACAACATGTAAACAGCAACATTCATTTTGGACCCGCCAACTTTAAATATAAATTCATAAATCAATAATGTATTTGGGGGGGGGGGGAGCAATATTTTTATTCTCTGTTTAAGCTCTGTGGATGTATTATTGTTATAACTATTTCTTTATTATTATTTGTCAACATACACATTTTATCTATAGCACCTTTAAGGTTTGTTTTGAAATGAATATGGACATAATAATGATAATGATTCAAATGTGTGTGTGTGTCCTTTATCCCAGAACCCAAAATTCAGTGGCTTTGTTGATGGGATGACTGGCTTCTCAACCAAATGCATGATGACCTTCCCGATCATGCATGAGAAGGAGTGCCTTGGTGTCGTCTCAATGGTCAACAAGTCAGGAGGCGACTGCTTCAGCAAAGAGGATGAAACGGTGAGGAAACCGATCATAAGCACAGAAGCTACTGGAGGTGGGTGATGTCACTCAAATATGTTTAAAACGTGTACCCAAAACGGAATATAACAAGGGTTATCCTATAACCCTAGTTATACGAGTTCATGACAAATGGGCGATTGTCTATCTTGTGAAGTGGAGCCGTGGTTCGTATGTTTTTCTTTTTGTAAACATCACATTCTTCCCAGGCTCCGTGTATAAATCCCGTGTCAAGGGTCCTTGCGAGGACCGGTCTCCCTCCTTTTAGACGATGGGTTGGGGTTGTTTCTTATCGAAATCCACCCAACACCGCTCTCGGGTTGTACGAGCCTAGCGCTGTTATCGGGGCCGCGGCTACGAGCCCCGGCCAAGCAGGGGCCGCTCTTTCCTTTTTTCGAACCGGGACAGTTACAGCCCATTGAATGGGCATAATGTAAGAGTGTGTTCCCTGTCCTTCGATATCAGCGCCTGGTCCTTAGGGACCGATATCAGCGCCTGGTCGTGGGCGTTTTCAAATTTTTATTTTAACTGGCCATCTTAGGGACCGGCGCGCCCTGGTCTGTCTGAGCAGCGTACCGGCGTTTATGCCGTCGGCCAGGAGGGAGTTTATCTCTGCCAAGCGCCAGGCGAGCTCTGCTCGTGAAAATGAATCTGCCATCTTGAAGGCTCGCTGCATTTCCAGGGGGAAATGACGGGGCAGATCAAGCGTCACAGGGGGGCTTCACGCCCAATGGGTGGGCCACCGTGAGCTGTAGTCTGTCTCTGTGGCGCCTCCTGTGGTTTTTGATCAAAACGTGTACCTCCCTCGCCGGTAACCGGTTTTAAAAACAGAGGGACTGCAGCGTTGGGGACCCAGGACTCGTTCTGGTCGCACCGGACCAGATCAGTCCAGCCCGGTGTTCCGCTGGGTAACAGTTGAGCTCTGTGCGTTTTCGGGAGGAAATACCAGGGCAGACCAGACGTCACAGGGGCCTCCCCCCCGCTCATCGTTAGGACGAGCGGGGGGACGAGACCCCCCTCTCCTTTTCGATGGGCGTAAGGGCCCTCAGGGGGTGCATTTGTCAGTGGCTGCGCATTCCGCTCCCCCTTTTTGTTCCCAATAGGGCTGGAGTGGAAGCGCTCAGACAGATGAAACATAACAAAGGTTATCCTATAACCCTAGTTATGTGAATACTGGCTGAGCACTTCTGCTCTTCACACCCTGAGGACCCTTGGCTGTTTTCACGCATGAAATTCAGACTCGGAAGGGCGTGGAGGTGACCACATCCTGTGTTTTAAGGAAACACAGGGTAGGCGTGGCCACAGGCGAATGCAAGTGCATGGACGTTTTTTCAACGCATGCGCAATAGGCGCACGAATGACGAATATCTCAATTGGGCTGGAGCAGAAGCGCTCAGCCAGTATTCACATAACTAGGGTTATAGGATAACCTTCGTTTTGAATGGGGAAATCTGTAACACTAAAGATGGCGGCAACAACAAAGAATTGCTGCAAAATAAACATAAATGTTTTGTATAAAAAAAATATATATATATATAATAATAATAGAAATATATATTTATCGATCATTTTGTCCCGATTTATCGATTCTTCCAAATGGCATATCGGCTCAGCCTTACTCTGCAGTCAGATCCAGAACTATCCACTGTCTTTGTTTAGTCGCTTTCCACTGGTGCCGTTCCTTTGTCCTTCTTCCCTGGCAGCGGACCAGAAGGGCTTACTTGTACGTCAGGAATGTCGTCACCAGAGGACTCAGGGGAGGGAACGTGCTAATTTTGAATCTGGATGCAGCCTAGCTTTAACCCTTTCACTGCCACACTACCAATTGGTTAACCCTTTCACTGCAAAAATACGGAAGGTTAACCCTTTCACTGCCACCCGACAAAGGGTTAACCCTTTCACTACCACACTACAGAAGGTTAACCCTTTACTATCACACTACAGACGGGTAACCTTTCACTACCACACTACAGAAGGTTAACCCTTTACTATCACACTACAGACGGGTAACCTCTAAAGGGTTAACCTCTTTGGTCTCTGTGAGCCACCAGGACTCAGCCAGAAGTCCTAACCGGTCCTCTGGGATTTCTTCTCCATCCCAGAGGAGGGATTGTTTGATAATTATAAATAATTATGGCTTGAATTTATATAGTGCACATATATACCCAAGGCGCTTTACAATAAAAGGGGAATGGGAGAGGATAACGGTGACCTAAACTAAAACAAAATACAAAACAGAACAGAACAGAAGAAAAACAGAACAAAACTAAATAGAACAAAACAGAATGAATGGGATACCCAGGAGCATCAGAGACCATAGGCCTGGGTGAAGAGATAGGTCTTCAGCAGGTTTTTGAACTGGACAACAGAATTAGCATTTTGGATGTCCATGAGGAGGGAGTTCCAGAGGGTGGGGGCAGCCACACTAAAAGCCCTGTCCCCAAAGGTCCACAACCTGGCTTGTCGGATGGTAAGCAAGCCTGTGTCAGAGGAGCAGAGATTCCGGGAGGGGGTGTAGGTGTGGAGAAGGTCGGATAGGTATTGAGGGGCGGTGTGTGTAGGGATTTATGTCAGCAGGTGACACAAGATTTTACAGGAAGCCAGTGGAGGTGAATGAGGGTGGGGGTAATGTGCTGCCAGGGTTTGGGGTTTGATGAATTCGTCAATATGAATGTGGGGACTATCACTACATGAGTTGGTTGCCTCCGCCGTCGGTGTGTGAATGTGAGTGAATGGGTAAAAATGTAAGGAACAAATTGTAAAGCGCTTTGGATAAAAGTGCTATATGAATGCACCATTTACCAGTTACCTTTTAAAATCAGACAAGCATATTGAATGGGAATTAGAAGGTTGAAGCTTGTCGCTGGCTGATCAGTCCAACACTGACGAGTGAATCTGCTGTTGTGTTCAGTGTGTTCGACTGACATTGACTCTCTTTTTGCTTCTCAGCTCTTCCACAAGTACATGAACTTCGCCACTGTCATCGTCTTGCAGAATCATGTTGCGTACATGTTCAACGTGGAGACGAGGAGGGGCCAGGTACCGTCCAGTACTTTTACTCAAGTACTGTACTTAAGTACAATTTAGAGCTACTTGTACTTTACGTGAGTCTTTTAATTTTAGGGAACTTTGTACTTTTAGTCCACTACATTTCAAAGGAAATATTGTACCTTTTACTCCACTACATTTATCTGAACCCAAAGTTACTTTGAAGAAAAGGATTTTTAGAGAGACATCGAGAGGTTTTGTGTCAGAATTTTATCATCAATTACTAACGTCCTCGTATGAAATCCTCCCCCTAGACTCAGTCTGGAGGAGGGATATACCAGACCTGGAAATAAATTTTGATTGGCAAGATGCCTGGGCAAACGTTTGACTTGCGTCACGTAACCCGGACCATCAACAAATAAATCTTAACTATATTCATAGGACATACTTGACTCCTATAAGATTGAACAGAATGGGACTTAAACAAGACTCCAGATGTACCTTGTGTACAAATGGGGATGAGGGTACATTTATGCACATGTACTGGGATTGCCCACCAGTTAAGATATTCTGGAAAGAAGTGTCCCAGCAATTATCAAAGTTTTTAATTCTGAATATACCTGTACACCCCTCTGTATTGCTGTTGAATGATGTTTTTGAGTTTGCAGTCCCTATACAGCTAAAGAGATTAGTTTTATCAGGTATCACAGCGGCTAAAAAGCTGATAGCATCACGATGGTTTCAACCGGAAAAAATTTGTAGGAAGGTTTGGATTCTTACATATCTCGATGTGATTTATCTAGACATATCTACAGCAAGGATTTTAGGAGTCAGTGAATCCAAAATTGCAATGTGGTTAGAAGTGGTGGAGAGAATAAAAGCTAGCATATGAATTGTAGTGCCTGGAAAGGAGCGAATGATAATGGATGTATTATCCAAATGGGGGTCCGGGGGGGGGGGGGGGGGGGGGAGCGAGCGAGCGAGAGCATATGTATGTAGGGTATTAGATGGCAAGTATTAGGTATATTTCTTGTATAACACATTTATTCAAATGGTGATTTAATTGGAGGTGTACTGTTAATTAATGCTTGTATATCAAATTTTATGTTGTTATGTTTATGTTTATGTGTATGTTTAAAAAATAATAAAAAAATAAAATATAAAAAAAAAGAAAAGGATTTTGCATAGAAAACATGGCAAAGATGTATGAAGATTATGTGCTTTCACATTTGAAGCCTGTCGACTTCAAGAGGACGTAATCAGAGCAGCATAACTGGACCGCATACCACTTTAACATAACCTTTAATCGGAGCAGCATGACTGTACCCCATACCACTTTAACATAACCTTTAATCAGAGCAGCATAACTGGACCACATACCACTTTAACAAAACGTTTAGAGGTCAATGAATCAAGGTTTGAACACTCCCAGCCATTGGAATACACAAATGTTATGTAGAATGCATACTTTTACTTTAGATACTTAAGTACATTCAATAGAAAATACTTCTCTACTTTTACTTAAGTAGAATTCGAATGGAGAGCTTTTACTTTTACCAGAGTACCGGTACTCATTTATTTGGGTATTTCTACTTTTTCTTAAGTAAAGGATATGTGTACTTCTTCCACCACTGCCGCTTCCCGGTAAACCTGAACTCCTGTTTGTTTGTTTTGGCCAGGTGCTCCTGTGGGCCGCCAGCAAAGTGTTTGAGGAGATGACAGACATTGAGAGACAGTTCCACAAAGCCCTCTACACGGTCAGGACCTACCTCCAGTGTGAGCGCTACTCCGTGGGCCTACTGGACATGACCAAGGAGAAGGTTGGTGTGCAGCACAGAGGAGAATAGAGGCGATAGCAACTTGACAACAGCAACAACAACAACAAACAACAACAACACATAGCTTGCGTAAGCTTAGCATTGTATTGTATTTTATCTTAGTACTTTTTATCATGTCTATTTTATTATCTATTCTATTTTATTCTATTATTATTTGTATTTTTTGCACGGGCATGGCCACCTTCATTTCACTACATGTATGTATGTGACGAATAAATCTCTTAAATCTTGAATCTTACACAAGGGTGTTGCCCTTAACTAAAAATATTTCTGCTGTCAACACTGGTTGTCCCTCAGGTTTTTGCAAAGGCATTTGTATTTGACACACATTTCGGTGTAAAACTCCTAAAAGACCTGCCCAAATATAAACAAATGTGGCCCACCCACCAAAAATAGGAAAAATACGAATGGAGACACATTTTCATTCCCCAGTTGACTGACGAGGACTAACACTAGACAACATTCTGTCATTCTCTAGTTTATTGACTGAGTTCTTGGTACAATGACTAACTCTAGACACCATGCTGTCATTCTCTAGTTGATTGACTGAGTTCTTGAAACAAGGACTAACTCTAGACACCATGCTGTCATTCTCTAGTTGACTGACTGAGCTATAAATACAAGGACTAACACTAGACACCATGCTGTCATTCTCTAGTTGACTGACTGAGCTCTAAATACAAGGACTAACACTAGCCAACATGTTGTCATTCTCTAGTTGATTGACTGAGCTCTTGAAACAAGGACTAACACTAGACAACATGCTGTCATTCTCTTACTTGACTGACTGAGTTCTTGGTACAAGGACTAACACAACATGCTGTCATTCTCTAGTTGGCTGACTGAGTTATTGATACAAGGATTAACACTAAACAACATGCTGTCATTCTCTAGTTGACTGACTGAGCTCTTGGTACAAGGACTAACACTAGACAACATGCTGTCATTCTCTAGTTGACTGACTGAGCTCTAAATACAAGGACTAACACTAGACAACATGCTATCATTCTCTAGTTGATTGGTTGAGTTCTTGGTACAAGGACTAACACTAGACAACATGCTGTCATTCTCTAGTTGACTGACTGAGTGTAACACAACATGCTGTCATTCTCTAGTTGGCTGACTGAGCTCTAAATACAAGGACTAACACTAGACAACATGCTGTCATTCTCTAGTTGACTGACTGAGTTATTGGTACAAGGACTAACACTAGACAACATGCTGTCATTCTCTAGTTGGCTGACTGAGTTATTGATACAAGGACTAACACTAGACAACATGCTGTCATTCTCTAGTTGACTGAGCTCTAGATACAAGGACTAACACTAGACAACATGCTGTCATTCTCTAGTTGACTGACTGAGCTCTTGAAACAAGGACTAACACTAGACAACATGCTGTCATTCTCTAGTTGACTGACTGAGCTCTTGATACAAGGACTAACACTAGACAACATGCTGTCATTCTCTAGTTGGCTGACTGGTTTTTGATACAAGGACTAACACTAGACAACATGCTGTCATTCTCTAGTTGACTGACTGAGTTCTTGATACAAGGACTAACACTAGACAACATGCTGTCATTCTCTAGTTGACTGAGCTCTAGATACAAGGACTAACACTAGACAACATGCTGTCATTCTCTAGTTGACTGACTGAGCTCTTGATACAAGGACTAACACTAGACAACATGCTGTCATTCTCTAGTTGACTGACTGAGTTCTTGATACAAGGACTAACACTAGACAACATGCTGTCATTCTCTAGTTGACTGACTGAGCTCTAAATACAAGGACTAACACTAGACAACATGCTGTCATTCTCTAGTTGACTGACTGAGCTCTAAATACAAGGACTAACACTAGACAACAACAGGTACATATTCATGTTTAATTGTAATCGCTGTATTTTGTGGCTGTAAAATTAAAGAATGTTAATGTTGGCTGTCTGTACTCACTAGAGTAAAACAAATTGGGGCTTTAATGTATTTTACATTAATTTCAGTATAAAGTCTTAATGTATTTTCATACATTTCAGTATAAAGTGTTCTGTACGACAAGACATCAGGAAGGGCACAACTCTATCAGCTGAGTAACAATGTTCATCAAAGTGTTGAGTGCTACAGTGTAGGTTAGTTTATTAGTATAAAGTCTTAATGTATTTGACATACATTTCAGTATAAAGTCTTAATTTCAGTATAAAGTCTTAATGTATTTTACATTAATTTCAGTATAACATTTCCCCTTGTTCTGCTGTAGGAGTTCTATGACGAGTGGCCGGTGAAGCTGGGAGACGTGGAGCCATACAAAGGACCAAAGACAACTGACGGCAGAGTATGACCTTCCTGCTGACAGTTTACTGCCCCCAAAATATTGCTTTACTAACTAATATCATGGTACAATATTATGGTACTGGATGGTGTTTTCACTTTTACCATGGTACAATATTATGGTACTGGATGGTGTTTTCACTTTTACCATGGTACAATATTATGGTACTGGATGGTGTTTTCACTTTTACCATGGTACAATATTATGGTACTGGATGGTGTTTTCAGTTTTACCATGGTACAATATTATGGTACCAGCAATTGTTTAAATAATGCACCATGGTACAGCCATGGTAAAAGTCATGGATCACCATTGTAGGTTACTGAAATAATCCCATGGTAATACTGTACCAGAGTGTAATCCCATCTAAACCGTGGTACTAATGGTACACTGCCATCGTGTTTTGGTCACGACTGACATGGTAGGTAGAACGAATGAACAAATGGATGAATGAAAACAGTAGTTAATCATGTTCTTTTTATTTATTCATTGATCTTTTTATTTGACACAGGAAGTTATCTTCTACAAGATCATTGACTACCTCCTGGAGGGCAAAGAAGAGATCAAAGTCATAAAGTGAGTATTAATACAAACGATATTACTATACAAAATATATTACTGTCTCTAATATAGTAATAATGTTTAATTACTTAAATACGTAGTTAATGCTATATTAATTTCATTCAAATGTTAAGCTCTATGAATGAAAGCCACTGGCTAATAGTGAGGTAGAAGTACGTTTCTTACCCCCCCGCTCTCTCTGTCTCTCTCCTCTGTCTCTCTCTCCCCCTCTCTCTGTCTCTCTTTCTCTCCCCCTCTCTCCGTCTCTCTTTCTCTCCCCCTCTCTCCGTCTCTCTCCCCCCTCTCTCTGTCTCTCTCCTCCCACTCTCTGTCTCTCTTTCTCTCCCCCTCTCTCCATCTCTCTTTCTCTCCCCCTCTCTCCGTATCTCTCCCCCCTCTCTCTGTCTCTCTCCTCCCACTCTCTGTCCCTCTTTCTCTCCCCCTATCTCTGTCTCTCTTTCTCTCCCCCTCTCTCCGTCTCTCTCCCCCCTCTCTCTGTCTCTCTCCTCCCACTCTCTGTCTCTCTTTCTCTCCCTCTCTCTCCATCTCTCTCTCCCCGTCTCTCTCCCCCTCTCCCCCCTCTCCCCTCCCACTCTGTCTCTCTTTCTCCTCCGCTCTCTCTGTCTCTCTCTCTCCTCCCACTATCTGTCTCTCTTTCTCTCCCCCTCTCTCTGTCTCTCTCCTCTGTATCTCTCCTCCCACTCTCCCTGTCTCTCTCCTCCCCTCTGTCTCTCTCCTCCCCTCTCTCTGTCTCTCTGTCTCTCCCCCTCTCTCTGTCTCTCTCCTCCCCTCTCTCTGTCTCTCTCCTCCCCTCTCCCGGTCTCTCTTCCCCTCTCTATGTCTCTCTCCTCCCCTTCTGCCTCTCTCTCCCCCTCTCTTTGTCTCTCTCTCTCCCCCTCTCTCTGTCTCTTTCTCTCCCTTTTTGTCTCTCTCCCCCCCTCTCCCTGTCTCTCTCCTCCCCTCTCCCTGTCTCTCTCCTCCCCTGTCTCTGTCTCTCTCCTCCCCTCTCCCTGTCTCTCTCCCCCTCTCTCTGTCTCTCCTCCCCTCTTTCTGTCTCTCTCTGTCTCTCTCCTCCCCTTTCCCCGTCTCTCCTCCCCTCTCTCTGTCTCTCTCCCCCTATCTCTGTCTCTCTCCTCCCCTCTCTCTGTCTCTCTCTCCCCTTCTCCCTGTCTCTCTCCTCCCCCTCTGTCTCTCTCTCCCCCCTCTCCTCCCTCTTTGTCTCTCCTCCCCCTCTCCCTGTCTCTCTCATCCCATCTCCTCCCCTCTCTCTGTCTCTCTCTCCCCTTCTCCCTGTCTCTCTCCCCCCCTCTTTGTCTCTCTCCTCCCCTCTCTCTGCCTCTCTCTCCCCCTCTTTGCCTCTCTCCTCCCCCTCTCCCTGTCTCTCTCCTCTCCTCTCTCTGTCTATCTCCTCCCCTCTCTCTTGTCTCTCTCCCCCCTCCTTGTCTCTCTCCTCCCCTTCTGCCTCTCTCCCCCCCCCCCCTCTCTCTCTCTCTCTCTCTCTCTCTCTCTCTCTCGCTCTCTCTCCAGGGCCCCTCCACTTGATCATTGGGCCATGGTCAGTGGTCTGCCCACCTACGTGGCTGAGAATGTCTTTGTAAGTCTACATCCTACAGAAGTTGTTTTATCCTGGAGATAGTATGTTGAAAATGGAGGACCCTGATGTAAACAAGACTAAAGTCTTTTTCTGGTCTTCAATTGTCAATCAATCAATCAGATGCAGCGCAAAGGGAAACAGTGTCTCACTGTTGATAACTAGTTGATAACTAGCAGAACCTGTGAGGACGGGACCACAAGTGTCATCAGGACCGGAGCACAGGGATCATCCTACACATCTGCATTAAGGTGCTCCCATAGTCGAGCGGACTGTACACGGACTGGACTCTGCGGAGGTCCACTGGACTCATTGAGCTTTCATAGTCGAGCGGATCGCCGCGGACCAATTTCCTACATGTCTCGTGCCAGTTTACACCTCGCGCCAGTTTGTGTGACACCAAGTGGGCGCCGCGGACGTCCGCGCGTCAGAAAATAGGAGCTTCGCACTTGGACTCTGCGTTGGGTCTGCTTTGAGTACCCTTTGGGTCAGCTTTGAGCTCGCGGGAGTCTGCTCCGTGTACGGTCCGCTCGACTATGGGAGCACCTTAAGTGTCAGTGATGTATTATCACTGGTGATTCAAGTGGGCCAATCACAGCCTTTGTGGTGCTGTGTCACCCTACGTACCATTGCATTCTGGGAGAGGTGCATGTAGGCTCCTCCTTTCCATGTGCAACACTTTGACTTTGGAGTATATTTAGAGATCCTTTCAATGAGAACCTTGTTTTTAGATAATATGGTTAAGCATTGTAAGCTTTGCTGGGGGTTTCTCTACAGCCTGGCTGGGTGCAGCATCACTGGGGCGTAGAGGCACAGGATAGGAATTAGAATAACAATGCAAATGATACTGATTACTAAGAAGTTGAAGTTTGTCTATTTTAGATTAGATTTGTATCATTATCATTTCTCATCTTTCCCTCCCCATCTGTAGATTTGTAACATGATGAACGTGGCCGACGATGAATACTTCACTTTCCAGGTAAGAAAACATATTTATATATATATATACACACTATGTATATATATATATGTATATATATATATACTAGTGCTGTCAATAGATTAATTTTTTTTTACTAATTAATCTCACAATTTTCTGTAATTAATCTAGATAAAAAATAGCATTTTTCTACTTAAGACCGAAGCTTGTAACAGATATTTACTTGAGTAAAATCATGGAATTAATGTAAAATCAACACAAAGAAAGTATATTTAGATTCAAAGACTATTTTAATAGCTTTCTTTGAATACAGTTTCTCTCCTGTGAAATACAAATGTTCAACAAAACCATCAACATTGACTCAGCTAGACCTCTTTCTTATATCCGCGGTGCTAAGATTGAAAATGTTCACTCCATAGATTAATTTAGATAAATTTATTTTAATGCTTTAAATAATTTAAATTAATTTCAAGTTAAAGCATTAATTTTGACAGCCCTAATATATGCACTATATATATACTGTATATATAAACATCAAACAAAAAGATGATTTTTCTGTTGTAACAATGCTTCTTGGCAATACATTTTATACCATTGGAAAGCCTGTTGATTTCCCTTTTTTAAATGGTGCCCCATTTGTAAGGAACATGCATTTGTGGGATGAGCAGCACAGCTGAGTATGTGGGTTGCGCCCATGAAAAATGTGTCAAATCTTATTCAAACAGCTTATTCTGCACTTGCTATTGACTCTTGTTTGTGTTGTTTGGTGGATTGGATGATTGAAGTCTATCGGTAACAGGGAAGAAACAAGACATATTGGCAATTTTACAATTAATACATTTAACAAACAGTCAGAAGCCTCAGTAGCATGTGGAAGAACCATACACAGCCACAGCAGCCTCCTACGCTGAGCTATGGTCACTTTTCTGCACCTACCCCCTACCAGTGGCAATCCCATATCTCCAGAACTCCATCCTCTAAGATGACAACGCTCGCCCCCACAGAGTGGGGTTTATCAGAGACTACCTCCAGAATTTGGGAGTAGAGAGAAGGGAATTGCCTGCCAACAGTCCTGACCTCAACCCAATTGAACACTTGTGGGATCAGCTTGAGCGTGCTGTTCGTGCTAGGGTGACCAACACAACCACGTTGGCTGACTTGAGACAAATCCTGGTTGAGGAGTGGAATGCCATCCCACAGCAGTGTGTGACCAGGCTGGTGACCAGCATGAGGAGGTGCCAGGCTGTTCAAGTTCAAGTTCTTGTTGTGGCTGTGTATGGTTCTTCCACAAGCTACTGAGGCTCCTGACTTTCTTTGTTAAATGAATAAATTGTAAAATTGCCAATATGTCTTGTTTCTTCCTTGTTACTGATAGACTTCAATCATCCAATCCACCAACAACACCAAACAAGAGTCAATAGCAACTGCAGAATAAGCTGTTTGGCATTGGCAGAGAACATTTGGCAAATTTTTCATGGTCGCAACCCACATACTCAGCTGTGCTGCTCATCCCACAAATGCATGTTCCTTACAAGTGGGGCACCATTTAAAAGGTACATAAACAGGCTTTCCAATGGTATAAAATGTATTGCCAAGAAGCATTGTTACAACAGAGAAATAATCTACCAAACACACATTTCCGAAACGTTTGTTTCGGTGTTTATATATACATATTAGTGCTGTCAAACGATTAAAATATTTAACTCGATTTAATCGCATGATTGTCCATAGTTAACTCGCGATTAATCGCAAATTAATCAGTTTTTTTTTTTTTTTACCTTAAACAGATCTTTTTCAAGTTCCAAGTTTTAATACTCTTATCAACATGCGAGTCAACAAATGCTTGCTTTGTGCAGCCATTTAACACAAAAGGATGACCCTCATGCATTGCAAATTTGCATCAAATTCAAAACAGAGTGATGCACAAAATAACTTAAAAGAAAATAATAATTTAAAACAATGAATAAAGTGTGCATGAAATAATAGGGGAAAGAAAACGTTAGGAACTTGTTACATTCACACACACAAGGGCTGATTAATCACACACCCCCCTCTCTCCCTCACACACACACTCTCCCAGCTCTTTTTCTCTTTTGCCCCTTCCTCATCTCTCTCACCCCCCTCTCTCTCTATATCTCACACACACACACACACACACACACACACACACACACACACACACACACACACACACACACACACACACACACACACACACACACACACACACACACACACACACACACTTCAGAAACAAACATAGTATCAATGAGAGCATTTTTTTTTAGATAATCTTGAGTTAAAAAAATTAGTGGCATTAATAGAATCGGGAGTTAACGCGATATTAACGCGATATATTTGACAGCCTTAATACATATATACAGTATACCTGTATATATATAAAACATTGTATATATTCAGGGTTGGCAGACTGAGACACGTTTTCAGCAGCACCCAGATATTCATACTAATATAGTTACACACATACACACCTGAGAGCTGCCTAGTACGACCACACACACACACACACATACACACACACACACACACACACACACACACACACACACACACACACACACACACACACACACACACACACACACACATGTTTTCCTTTACCCGTGACTGTTCCATCATGACACCACTTCTGGCCCATCTTAACCCTTTCACTACCACCCTACAGAAAGAGGCTGTGGACGACAAAGGGTTCATCATCAAGAACGTCCTGGCGCTGCCCATCGTCAACAAGAAGGAGGAGATTGTGGGCGTCGCCACCTTCTTCAACAGGAAGGACGGCAAGCCGTTTGACGAGTACGACGAGCAGATCGCCGAGGTGAGCCGGGGGAATTATTGTGAGAATGGTGTGTTCCAGGCGTCGGAAAGATACAAAAGATAATTACCCAAAATGTACAATTTAACTTCCCATGTTGTACTGAATAGAATTATTGAAATGAAAAACTAAAAGTAATGCATCTTTATCTTTGTCTACTATCTGTCTCTCTGTCCATCTGTCTATGTGTCTGTCTCTCTGTCCGTCTATCTGTCTATCTGTCTGTCTGTCTGTCTGTCAGTGTGTCTGTGTGTCTGTCTGTTTGTTTGTTTACAGTATCTGTCTGTCTGTCTGTCTGTCTGTCTGTCTGTCTGTTTGTTTGTTTACAGTATCTGTGTGTCTGTCTGTCTATGTGTGTGTCTGTCTGTCTATGTGTCTGTCTGTCTACTCTCTGTCTGTCTATCTGTCTGGTCTGTTCACAGTATCTGTGTGTTTGCCTATGTGTCTGTCTGTCTGTTTGTCCGTTTACAGTATCTGTGTGTCTGTCTATCTGTCTACCACATCTGTTTGTTTATTTGGTTAGTCAGTGTAACATGTACATGTAGTCATTTACGTAACTAACACTCTTATCCAAAGTGACTCACCGTCCGTCCGTCTGTCTCTCCATCCGTCCTGCGCTCTGAACCCAGGCACTGACCCAGTTCCTTGGCTGGTCCACGTTGGTGTGCGACACCTATGACAAGATGAACAAATTGGAGTGGAGGAAGGACATCGCTCAGGAGATGCTCATGTACCAGACCAAGTGTACGAACGCCGAGATGCAGACTATCCTGGTCAGTCGATTTCAACTACTATTCTTCTTTTTCTCATCGCTGTTGAATAATAATAATAATAATAATAATAATAATATAATAATAAACTTTATTTGTATTGCACATATAGTGCAGACATATAAAACATATAAAACGAGCATAAAAAAGATAGCATATTAGGATCTAACATCCCAATAGGCCTTTCTGTTTACGGTTTGATTCAGTTTTAAAATAATAATAATAATAATAATGGCTTGAATTTATATAGCGCCTTTCATGTACCCAAGGCGCTTTACAATAAAAAGGGGGAGGGGAGAGGATAACGGTGACCTAAACTAAGAAACAAAATACAAAAACAGAACAAAACTAAATAGAACAAACAGAATGAATAGGATGCTCAGGAGCACCAGAGACCATAGGCCTGGGTGAAGAGATGGGTCTTCAGCAGGTTTTTAAAGTGGATAAGAGAATTAGCATTTTGGATGTCCATGGGGAGGGAGTTCCAGAGGGTGGGGGCAGCCACACTAAAAGCCCTGTCCCCAAAGGTCTGCAACCTGGCTTGTGGGATGGTAAGTAAGCCTGTGTCAGAGGAGCGGAGATTCCGGGAGGGGGTGTAGGTGTGGAGAAGGTCGGATAGGTATTGAGGGACGGTGGTGTGTGGGATTTATAATGTGAGCAGGAGGATCTTGAAGGTTTGATTTGATTTTATCTTTATTTATCTCGAATAACCATAAACACACACATTTGTAATAACAAAAAATAACAAACTAAATAAAAAAAGTAATAATAATCAAATATAATAAAAATAAAATAAAATATATCTTCCTAGACATCAAAGCTATAATCAACAAGACAACATAGCTCAAGACAAATGGTTTTGTTCGAGAAAGGACAGAAATAATGAAAAAACATTAGGATCTAACATCCCAATAGGCCTCTCTGTTTACAGTTTGATTCAGTTTTAAAATAGGCAGCAATAGGGCGGCCGGGTGGCGCAGTGGGCAAGGCGCTCGCCACCAACGCAGGAGATACTGGTATTGAGCCCAGCTCTCTGCATTGCTTCCGGCTTGGCCGGCCGTCGTACTAACACAATTGGCAGTGTTAGAGGGTGGGAAAGCCGGTGGGTGGGTCCTGGTCGTTGTAAACAGCGACTCCTACAGTTTTGGTCGGGGCGCCTGCTCAGCGAGGAAAGGATCTAAGGGGGGTAGTGTGATCCTTCCACACGTTACACCCTCTCAGTGAGAGTCCGCGCTGCCAGGTGAAAAGAAGCGGTTGATTGGCTACACATGTGTCGGTCGAAGGAAGCATGTGATAGCCTCCACTCTCCCAGACCGACTGTAGGGGGTAGGTGCGCAGCGACCAGGAAGGGGATTGGGAATTGGCATAACGACTAACATTGGGATGGGATAAAAACGGAGGGAAAAGGAGGGGGAAATTTTTTTAATAAAAATAGGCTATTATATATTGTGATACAAAAGTGTCCAGAAAAAGAGTGTATATACATTTGGCGTAGAAACTGTACATTGGAGGAGGTTGGGTGGGTGGGGTGGGGTTGGGTGGGTTGGGTGAGGGCTGTACATTGGAGGTGGGGGGGGGGGGGGGGGGGGGTTGGGTAGGGGACACACACACATTTTACACTGTACATTGGAATACTGACAAAGCCTTACTTGGTCATTTACTGTACAACTAGGTTAGGACATTTGTAGGGGCCAGTTTCGAATTGCAGTCTCACATAGGTGTTTTTTGAGTGTTTTTGAAAGTGGGTAGTGATTCACATTCCTTTACAGCTTTAGGTAGGGCGTTCCACATTGATGTGGCATAATTGCGAAACGTGTTTAGTCCCTTGTTTGAGCCGAATCTGGGTTTTACATGATTTGTGGAGCTCCCTCTGGTGTTGTGATCGTGGTATTCACTGACCTTTGGGAAGTATTTTGACATGTACATGGGTACCTTGGTCGCGTAGTGTATCTTGTAGACCAGGCCCATTGCAAGTTGCTGTACTCTGTCGTCTACTCTAAGCCATCCTAGGTTGTCAAAGTGGGCAGGGGTGAGGTGGGTTCTAGGAGTTAGGTCAAGCAGTAGTCTGACTAGCTTGTTTTGAGATGTTTGTGATTTGTTTTTTAGTGCCTTTGAGGTGCTTTGGTACCATGAGGTGCAAGCATAGTCGTAGTACCCTTGAATGAGTGCTCCTGCTAGAGTCTTCAGGGTATTCTTGTTTACCAGAGAGGAGATCCGGTACAAGAATCGCGTTCGTTGGTTGACTTTTTTTATTACATTGGATGCCATTTTGTCACAGGAAAGATTAGCCTCTAGGATGGAACCCAGGTAGGTAATTTCATCTTTCCTTGTGATAATATTGTCACCCACTGCAACCGAGAAGCCGTCGGTCTTGCTGAGTTTGTTATTTGAACCGAAGAGAATGGACTCTGTTTTGCCCATGTGTAATGATAGTTTGTTGTCTGCGAGCCATATGCAGATTTTGCCTAGTTCCGAGCTGAGGGCTTTTTCAACCTGTAACTTGTTCTTGTCAGAGACCAGCAGGGCTGAGTCGTCCGCAAACAGGAACAAGTTGCAGTCACAAGCTGACGACATGTCATTTGCATAAATTAGGAATAGTAGCGGTCCTAGTATGCTTCCTTGTGGAACACCACAGCTCACTGTGAGGGGGGGGGGATAGGGTACCGTTTACTTCCACCATCTGTTCCCTCCCCTCCAGGTAGGATTGTATCCAGCTCACTGATAAACTATCAAAACCAATTGCTTTTAGCTTGTCAATCAGAATGGTGTGATTGACAGTGTCGAAGGCCTTTTGTAGGTCCAGCATGACCATGCCGCAGTATTTGCCCGCGTCCACCTCTTGTTTGATGTGGTCGTTCAAGTAGAGAAGGCATGTGTCCGTGGAGTGGGATGTTCTGAAGCCAGATTGGAATTTGTAGATTAGATTTTTTTCTGCGAGGTACTTTTCGATCTGTTCGTATACTATTTTTTCCATGACTTTCGAGATGGATGTAAGGATAGAAACAGGGCGGTAGTTACCCGGGTCTAATTTGCTGCCCTTTTTGTGCAGGGGTGTTACTCTCGCAATTTTGAAGTCCTTGGGGACGTGTCCCTGTTTTATGGAGAGGTTTATTATGTGTGTGATGACTGGGGTGATGGCTGCTGCTGAGTCTCTGAGGAATTTGGAGGGGATGTTGTCATGGCCAGTGGCCTTGTTTGGTTGGAGGGCGCTCAGTTTTTTGAGTACCTCATCTGTAGTTACCATTTCCAGTTTGAAGTCCTCTTTGTGGACGCCTAGGTTCTTGTAGTATGCTACTATGTGTTCTACCCCATACTGCCCTGAGTGGGAGGGTAGTTTGTTTACCAGTGTTGTGGCTGTTTGTGAAGAAAGTGTTTAAGTAATTGGCTACATCCAGCTTGTCTGTGATGAGCGTGTTGTCCGTCTTTATGTTTATGTTTGAGAACCTGGTTTTAAGTTTTTTACTGCAGCCTAGTTGATTGTTGAGTAATTTCCAAAGTTCACATGGTTTATTTTTGTTTTCCTCGGTTTTGTCATTGATGAAATTTTTTTTAGCAGTTTTGATCATGGAGTTTACGTCATTTCTTAGTCTGTTTCTTTCTAGTTTGAGTTCAGTCACGTGGTCTTGGAGTTCACTGCTCGTGCTTTTGGTAAGCTTTGACTGGCTTTTACGAAACTCAGAGAATTTTTTGTCTCTGGCTTTCATAGCGGTCAGTATTTCAGTGTGCATCCATGGCTCAGCGCGATTTTTTACCCTGGTGGTTCTTAGGGGGGTCCATGGGGGGTTCCAGGGGGGTCCCCAGCCAAATGGGGAATTGTAATATCGCTAATAATTTATAGAAGTTAACACAGTAAAATAATATATAGAAATTATTCTTATAGAAGTATTCTATGCTAATAAAATTCCCATAACGTTCCCTCTCCTCTGTTATCTCCACCCCTGAAGACAGTAATGGAATTATCAACTAAAGCATACTGTATCTAACAATGAATATCTTCTCAAATGTGGCTCCCTATAGGGTGGACTCTTGGCCAATTACATTATCAATTACACATCGTATCAATCTCCTTGTTTGAGAACCACTGGTCAAGCCCTGTTTCTCACTCATTCCTGACGTTGTCTCAGCACAACTCCATGCTGTGCTCCATGCTGGATACTAGGGCAGACCTCGACTAGTCGAATAGTCGACTAATCGATCGAAAGGAGCCGTACTCGACTGCCAACCTCTTAGTCGAATGCAAAAAAAAAATATTATAATAATAAAAAGTATAATATATATATTTTTTTATCATTCTTTCCAAAAGCAAAGAGGCATAGAAGCGTGGCTGATGCTAATGGCACGCATACCAGTGAGGCTAACTGCCTAAGAAAACAGGCACAGAGGCACTGAAAGAGGATTTCACTCGTCTAATGAACACACTAGACAAATATCAAGATGTATCCATCAGTGGACCAATTGCATGCTTTCACAGAGGACAAGAAGCCTTCAGTCGACTCCTTCAGACATTAAGCACCCCCCACAACCCAAATGGAATGATAAAAAAATAATAATAATAATAATAATTTGGCCAATCAAAGTCAACTATACAAATCATTAGTCGGGGTCGGGGACAGGCCTACTGGATACCCAGTTAGCCACAAAACGAATGTAAAAGTTAATGTGGACTATTCCTTTAAGAGGACCTGTGATTGATGACTTTTCTTCTCTTTTTGTCACCAGAACACTCAGGAGGCGTTTGGCGCAGAGCCAGAAGACTGTGACCAGAAGGATATGTATAAAATCCTGGTATGTTTATTTCATCTGTTTAAATACCAGTGTCACTTGTTGCTTCCCATCGCTCCATGCTAGATACTATACTGTATGATACTATACTGTATGCCATACTGTATGCCAGTATGTGATCTGTTAGTATGCAAATAAAGTATGCAACAGATTTGTATGCATACCAAAAGCAGCAACATGTGAAGTGTGCTACACGATCCTTTCCATCCTGTCATACTTTGTGCCGGGTCATTTCCAGTGGAGGACATTTTTTGAAAATATAATAACTGTGAACACCGCCATTCACTCTCGCCAGAATATTTTTTTGGGATCTGCATGTACCACGGTCACTCTTGTGATCTCTTGTGTTTTGGGATCTGCATGTGTACCATGGTCACTCTTGTGATCTCTTGTGTTTTGGGATCTGGATGTACCACGGTCACTCTTGTGATCTCTTGTGTTTTGTGCAGAAAAAAATATGCCCCAAAGCTAATGACGTCAACGGTGAGGATTTGGCGAATTTCGGCTTCAGCGACTTCCCCGTTACGGAGCACGGCCTCATCCTGGCCGGCATCCGGATGTTCTTCGAGCTCAACGTCATCGAGAAGTTCAAAGTCCCCGCAGAGGTCTGTCAGTTAGTCAGTCTGCCAAGCATTCAGTCAGTCAGTCAGTCAGTCAGTCAGTCAGCCAGCCAGTTCACCCTCACTTCACTCAGATTTGCTTGTGGGTCCAGAGATTTGAACTGACGACCTTTTGGTCACACTAGCCTACTAATTAGGCAACAACCAGCCAGCAAATCAGTCAGTCAGACATTCATAAATTAATTCCATGAGCCACTCAGACATTTATTCATTCAGCCAGCCAGCCAGACCAGACCAGATCAGACCAGATCACATCAGATCAGATACCTCTGTCTGTATCTCTATGCTATCCTTCATAATATGCTGGAAATCATAGAAATACTTTCCTCATAATAATCACTTATTTCTTCATTGTTGTTTTACATTTTCTTGAATGAGAAAGAACTACATGTTTCCTTCTCTATTTTCTCTTTCTGCCTCTCCCTCATTTGTTCTCTTTCTCCTCTCCCCCTCTCTGTCTCTTTCACACCCCCTCTCAGACTCTGACTAAGTGGATGTACACAGTGAGGAAAGGTTACCGTAACATCACGTACCATAACTGGAGGCATGGCTTCAACGTAGGACACACCATGTTCTGCCTGCTGCAGGTAGAGGCCTACGGACAGTCTTGTCTGCTAATGTTTATGTCTTGTTGTCTATAACTGCGTCTTGTCTGCTAATATGCTTATGTATTGTTGTACATAACGGTGTCTTGTCTGCTAATGCTTATGTCTTGTTGTGCATAACTGTGTCTTGTCTGCTAATGCTTATGTCTTGTTGTGCATAACTGTGTCTTGTCTGCTAATGCTTATGTCTTGTTGAGCCTCTCCTGAGCAACGTCAGAAGGATCCGCCCCTTCCTGACAAAAGAAGCCACCCAACTCCTTGTCCAATCAACAGTCATCTCCCGCCTCAACTACTGCAACGCACTGCTCGCTGGCCTCCCGGCCACTGCCACCAAGCCTCTTCAACTCATTCAGAATGCAGCGGCCCGCCTGATCTCAAACCTACCGAAGTCTGCCCATGTCACCCCACTTCTTAGGGACCTGCACTGGCTTCAAGGCCCTCGACCTAGCATACCGTGCGGCAAAGGGAACCGCTCCCGCCTACCTCCGGTCAATGGTCTCTAACTACACACCCTCAAGACCCCTACGCTCTGCATCTTCTGGCCGCCTCAGACCTACTCCTATCCAAGCTCCGGGAGGGTCATCAAAGAGAAGTCGCCTATTCTCAGTCCTTGCCCCACAATGGTGGAATGAACTACCCACCCCAGTTAGGACAGCCGAAACCCGTCCAATCTTTCGCCGTCGACTAAAGACGCACTTCTTCAACCATTATCTGAAATTTAAGAAAATTTAAGAAAAAATCTAACCCTAACTAACCTTACTGTCATGCACTTGTCCTAATAAACTAACCTACACTCAGTGTTGGGAAAGTTCACTTTCTACATGAACTAGTTCAGTTCACAGTTCACACATTTTTAAATGAACTAGTTCAGTTCATAGTTCATAATAAAAAATTTTGAACTAAAGTTCATGGTTTCAAAAATTAACTAATTTATAGTTTATAGTTCTTTTTTCAATACGTTGCTGCAAGCTATTATTTGTCAAATGTATTGCCACAACCCATAATAGAACCACAGAATACTGGCATTTCCATAACGCTTTGCTGCTGCCCATTCAGTCCACACTAGTAGCAGCTGCAGCTTTCATCTCTACAGTATATTTTCAAAAACATGAGGAAAAACGTGCTGCTTGAATGGTCTTTATTAAGTATAATAATCTAAATATACTTAAAGTACCAAAAGTGAAAGTAGTCATTGTGCAAACATATAAACATGTGCCGACAATCCTGACATAACTCTGTACTAACACAACACGAGGTAGGAACCAGGCTGAGGTATGAAACTAAGGTTGTACCTCAAAGTTCAATATTCAAAGTGCAAAACATTTACTGACTTTAACTAAAACTCTTTTAAATGTTCATACACCGACGTCGTAGAGTCTGACTCTGAGCGAGTGCAGAGCCAAGTGCGAGTGCTGCTGCTCTACTACAAGACTCCCCGAAGCTCCACCCAGAGCGGTTGCCAGAATGGGTGGTTTTCCGCATTATTTTAAAGCCTGTTTACGGTGTGTTTTAACTGGGTTTTCAGCTGAAAGGCATATGAAATCTGGCACACTTTTGAACGCCGTTATAATATAGTGTATAATATAGTGCTGAGAATGAACGCACTTTTGAACGCCGTTATACAGCGCTGAGAATGAACACATTCTCAATTACGTTCATCTAGCGGAAAAAACACCCGTTCAGTTCATGTTCGCCCAAAATACGAACGCGTTCACGAACGATCGTTCATTGAACGCATTCAGGTACATCACTGCCTACACTGTAGTACTCAACACTTTGATGAACATTGTTACTCAGCTAATAGAGTTGTACCCTTCCTGATGACTTGTCGTACAGAACTTATAAGTCGCTTTGGATAAAAGCGTCAGCTAAATGGCTAAATGTAAATGTAATGTTGTTGTCTATAACTGTGTCTTGTCTGCTAATCTGTATGTCTTGTGCATAACTGTGTCTTGTCTGCTGATGCTTATGTCTTGTTGTGCATAACTTGTCTTGTCTGCTAATGCTTATGTCTTGTTGTGCATAACTGTGTCTTGTCTGCTAATGCTTATGTCTTGTTGTCTATAACTGTGTCTTGTCTGCTAATGCGTATGTCTTGTTGTCTATAACTGTCTTGTCTACTAATGCGTATGTCTTGTTGACTATAACTGTGTCTTGTCTGCTAATGCGTATGTCTTGTTGTCTATAACTGTGTCTTGTCTGCTAATGCTTATGTCTTGTTGTGCATAACTGTGTCTTGTCTGCTAATGCTTATGTCTTGTTGTCTATAACTGTGTCTTGTCTGCTAATGCGTATGTCTTGTTGTCTATAACTGTCTTGTCTACTAATGCGTATGTCTTGTTGACTATAACTGTCTTGTCTGCTAATGCGTATGTCTTGTTGTCTATAACTGTGTCTTGTCTGCTAATGCGTATGTCTTGTTGTCTATAAATGTGTCTTGTCTGCTAATGCTTATGTCTTGTTGTCTAACTGTGTCTTGTCTGCTAATGCTTGTCTTGTTGTGCATAACTGTGTCTTGTCTGCTAATGCGTATGTCTTGTTGTGCATAACTGTGTCTTGTCTGCTAATGCTTATGTCTTGTTGTGCATAACTGTCTTGTCTGCTAATGCTTATGTCTTCTTGTGCATAACTGTCTTGTCTGCTAATACTTATGTCTTGTTGTCTATAACTGTCTTGTCTGCTAATGCTTATGTCTTGTTGTGCATAACTGTGTCTTGTCTGCTAATGCTTATGTCTTGTTGTGCATAACTGTGTCTTGTCTGCTAATGCGTATGTCTTGTGCATAACTGTGTCTTGTCTGCTAATGCGTATGTCTTGTTGTGCATAACTGTGTCTTGTCTGCTAATGCTTATGTCTTGTTGTGCATAACTGTGTCTTGTCTGCTAATGCTTATGTCTTGTTGTCTATAACTGTGTCTTGTCTGCTAATGCGTATGTCTTGTTGTCTATAACTGTCTTGTCTACTAATGCGTATGTCTTGTTGACTATAACTGTGTCTTGTCTGCTAATGCGTATGTCTTGTTGTCTATAAATGTGTCTTGTCTGCTAATGCTTATGTCTTGTTGTCTAACTGTGTCTTGTCTGCTAATGCTTGTCTTGTTGTGCATAACTGTGTCTTGTCTGCTAATGTGTATGTCTTGTTGTGCATAACTGTGTCTTGTCTGCTAATGCTTATGTCTTGTTGTGCATAACTGTCTTGTCTGCTAATGCTTATGTCTTCTTGTGCATAACTGTCTTGTCTGCTAATACTTATGTCTTGTTGTCTATAACTGTCTTGTCTGCTAATGCTTATGTCTTGTTGTGCATAACTGTGTCTTGTCTGCTAATGCTTATGTCTTGTTGTGCATAACTGTGTCTTGTCTGCTAATGCGTATGTCTTGTGCATAACTGTGTCTTGTCTGCTAATGCGTATGTCTTGTTGTGCATAACTGTGTCTTGTCTGCTAATGCTTATGTCTTGTTGTGCATAACTGTGTCTTGTCTGCTAATGCTTATGTCTTGTTGTCTATAACTGTGTCTTGTCTGCTAATGCGTATGTCTTGTTGTCTATAACTGTCTTGTCTACTAATGCGTATGTCTTGTTGACTATAACTGTGTCTTGTCTGCTAATGCGTATGTCTTGTTGTCTATAACTGTGTCTTGTCTGCTAATGCGTATGTCTTGTTGTCTATAAATGTGTCTTGTCTGCTAATGCTTATGTCTTGTTGTCTAACTGTGTCTTGTCTGCTAATGCTTGTCTTGTTGTGCATAACTGTGTCTTGTCTGCTAATGCGTATGTCTTGTTGTGCATAACTGTGTCTTGTCTGCTAATGCTTATGTCTTGTTGTGCATAACTGTCTTGTCTGCTAATGCTTATGTCTTCTTGTGCATAACTGTCTTGTCTGCTAATACTTATGTCTTGTTGTCTATAACTGTCTTGTCTGCTAATGCTTATGTCTTGTTGTGCATAACTGTGTCTTGTCTGCTAATGCTTATGTCTTGTTGTGCATAACTGTGTCTTGTCTGCTAATGCGTATGTCTTGTGCATAACTGTCTTGTCTGCTAATGCTTATGTCTTGTTGTGCATAACTGTGTCTTGTCTGCTAATGCTTATGTCTTGTGCATAACTGTCTTGTCTGCTAATGCTTATGTCTTGTTGTGCATAACTGTGTCTTGTCTGCTAATGCTTATGTCTTGTGCATAACTGTCTTGTCTGCTAATGCGTATGTCTTGTGCATAACAGTGTCTTGTCTGCTAATGCGTATGTCTTGTGCATAACTGTATCTTGTCTGCTAATGCTTGTGTCTTGTTGTGCATAACTGTGTGTCTCTCTCTCTCGCTCTCTATATATATCCCTCTTTCCCTCTATTTCTTTCTCTATTTCTATCTCTGTCTCTCTCTCGCTCTCTCTCTATATATATATATCCCTCTTTCCCTCTATTTCTTTCTCTATTTCTCTCTCTCTCTCTACTCCCTCTCTCCCTACCCCCCTCTCTCTCTACCCCCATCTCTCTCCCTCTCTCTCTCTACCCCCCCCCCTCGTTCTCTCTCCCTCATTCTCTATTTCTCTCTCTCTATCTCTGTATCTCTCTCTCTCTCTCTACCCCCATCTCTCTCTCTCTCTCTCTCTACCCTCTCTCTCTCTCTACCCCCCCCTCTCTCTCTCCCTCTCTCTCCTTCATACAGACTGGTAAACTGAGGAAGTATTTTACTGACCTGGATGCCTTTGCGATGGTGGCTGCTGCTTTCTGCCATGATATCGACCACAGAGGGACCAACAATCTCTACCAGACGAAGCAAGTCAAACTCCTACATTGTGTGTGTGTGTGTGTGTTAGGGATGCACCGATCCGATATTGATATCGGATATCAGCCCTGATATGACTAAAATAGCTAGATCGGGTATCGACGACAATACAAATATTTTTTTTTAATTATTATTATAATTTCTTTTGTTATTTAATTTGAATAATAAATAACAATTCAGTACATTTATATATGTGTTAATTTGTTACATTTTGTTTCACTAAGTTAGGAAAGTAATGTTTTAAGTCAAGCCTGATGTTGCCTTGCACAAAAGAATGATCCCAGTTAGGGATGTCCCGATCACATTTTTTTGCTCCCGATCCGATCCCGATCATGTGATTTTGAGTATCTACCGATACCGATTTTCCCGATCCGATCAAAAAAGTATCCCAATTTCTCACATTACATTCACCCTGAATGTTGACGTGTGAAAAGTTAACTTCATTCAAGGGAGGAATTGCAATCCTTGACATAAATCATTTGATGTATAATTAAATCAAAGGAAATGCATTTGGGTCTGAGAGTGTGGCTGGTCTGCTGTTCTGCAGCTGGATACTATTGGTTTGTTTTGGCAAAATTCTTCTGCTCTGTGTGACAATAAATAAATTAATGATGATATGCAATTTAAAACCAAAACTAAGGCCTCAGTATGAGTTTAAGACATGAACATGGTCATGTTTGTTGAATAATAAAAAAAAAAAAAAAAAAAAAAAAATAATAAAAATCCTGATTTTTATTTTTATTTTTTGCCGATCCCAATCTTCGGAAAATCACGTGATCGGCCCCGATCACGTGATCGGATCGGGACATCCCTAATCCCAGTCTCTTGCACACAGTGAGGCATACAGTTTATTAATTGAACAATGCGTATCGGATCGGTACTCGGTATCGGCCGATAACCAAAGCCCAGGTATCGGTATCGGGACGCGTGAATATTTTAGGCAACCAACTTGTGTTCAGCGTTTCTCTGATTGGCCACTACGCCCATGTGACCGCGGCAGCGCGAGAGAGCTGCAGTGCGGAAATAGACTGCATTCTATTGCCGTTCTCTGTGACAAACTCTAACCTTAACCAACTCCGAAACAGCGCCTAAACTTAACCCTTCTAACCAACTCCGAAAGAATATTGCCATGCTCTAAGACAAACTCTAACCTTAACCAACTCCGAAACAGCGCCTAAACTTAACCCTTCTAACCTTAACCAACTCCGAAACAATGCCTAACCTTAACCCTAACCTTAACCAACTCCTAAACAATGCCTAAACTTAACATGCCTAAACTTAACCGGCGAAAGAATGCACGTTAAAAAAAAAAAAAAAAAAAAATTGAAGGGAATCGAACTTGTCACCAACGCACCGCAGGATCCATAGCAAGGCGGCGAACCAGTTGAGCTAGTCGTCGATGTTAAAAGAGGGGGAATTACCGCTGCATAATGCTGCCACGGCAGAGCTCCGCGGCGCTCCGCTCTGCCGCTGTCGCCGGGGCGTGGCGGGGCGTGGCTAGACGCAAGTTGGTTGCCTTTAAAATTCACGCTATCGGGACATCCCTACTTTGCACACATTACACCCACACAGTGACTGTTGTAAATGGATGACCTGTAGACCTGTTCGCCGTCCACGTCAGACTCAGTGTGCGAGCAATCAAGTGGGCAAAATAAACGTAATCCTGGTCAGAACAACGGGGCAGACTACAATATATTTGCATTTGTTAGCCATGCTAGCGATCTAAACAATCAATCCATGCCAAAGCTAGATATGTAAAAGATGAAAGCCTCACACTCACAGCCATGCTGATTTGGCTAAATGACATCCAGCCGTTTTTGTTTGAAACTACTTTTAGTCAGGGGGGTGTCATGGTTTCTCCATACAGCGAACAGGTCTATATAATGCTATTTCTTTTGTTTTCTTTCTGTTGTCCTGCTCCTATAAAGGAGCCAAGACCAATTTTCATTGTGACAAACAAACTGAATCTGAATCTTAATCAGAATGCGCAGGTAGCGCCGTGGGTCTGCACCGTGACTGTTAACATTACTTCATAGGACAGATGATGACAGACCATGTCCAGCCAAGACTAACA
This sequence comes from Notolepis coatsorum, assembly GCF_963971535.1. Lineage (NCBI taxonomy): Eukaryota > Metazoa > Chordata > Actinopteri > Aulopiformes > Paralepididae > Notolepis > Notolepis coatsorum. The sequence continues at coordinate 51,622,093 of NC_140179.1, read as the reverse complement.
TGGCAACATGAACCTCCTAATGCTTTTTTTACCAGGGGGGTAGCACGCTGGTCCCAACTGGCTAACATTAGGCTACATAGAGCTATCACTGCTAACTAGCGTTAATAAGATAATATAAGATATTCCTTTATTGATCCCCTTGGGGAAATTCGGGCACCATAGCAGTGTAACGGAGGTCCGTGAGTATATCCACAGTCACAGAAACAGGGGTGTTGACAAGTGACTGTGGCAGTAAGCGGGCTGTGAGTTAAACTCACTTCCTCATAACAGGGTTAATAGACGGATAGGTACGGTACATAGCAGTGGATTCACTTCTTAGTGCAGCGGTCTATGTCGTCGCCAGCGGAGCGGGAGCTCCCCTGTTCGACTCCCCCTCGGGACATCAGATTTTAATACACTACGCAGAGGAGTCCGAACCGATCTGTCACAGCAGCAATGGGGAGGGGAGGTACAGGTATGGGCAGGGTAATAGAAGAAAAATAAATATATGCTAAATATGAGGAAAATAAACGGTGTAAACAATATTATTTACTCTGAAGAGAAGAATAAACAATGAATGAATGAATCTTTATTTCGAACATGATACAAAATAATAATAATAAAAAAGGCAAACAAAGAAAAATATACATATCACTGTTCGAAAAGGAGTAGGAAGAAGCCTAAGCGTATCATGCCCTACCCCTATCCGCCACCTCCAAGTGTGAACATTAATTAATACTTAAATTATATAATGGAGAATATCCACATTACCAATAATTCTTCATCAAAACATTGAAAACAACATAAAATAATAATATCAGTATCCATAATGTAGTACAAAAGAAAAAGAAAACAACAGCTTAGAATCCAGAAGATTGACAATAGTCACCTCCCCTTTCCTCTTTTTGCTAATTTGCAAATATCATTCCTTTATAAAGATTTTTACATAGAGCAATATTTCAGCTTTCCTTCATTTTATCTTCTAGCCCATTCCACACAGTTACTCCATAGGATGATATTCACCTGCTCCTGAGATTGGTGCGAACATAACGCTTATCAAAGTTGCAGTTACCTCTCAAATGATATCCCTTATCCCTCTCTATGAATAATCTTTGAATGTTACCTGGGAGTCTTTGCTCGATACATCTGTGCCAGTTTAAATGTAAATAAGTCCATTAGGTTTAAGGCGTTTGACTTTAACACTTTGAGTGCCAGCAGGGGGCGCACGATTTAGCGCTTGAGTGCCAACGCTCTATTCAATGAGAGAGCGAGCACATTTGCGAACGCATAAACTATATCTTAAATTATGGCTATGTGTCTAATACGCCCGTCGCTTATCAATGACTTGCTTCCAGTCAACATTGTCGAAATGGATTGTTTTTTAATCGGTACATTTCCGTTTTATACCATTATGAAAATATTTTTTTGAAATTTCCAGAAAGAAAAAGTTATTCTGAAGGAATCGCCCTTTACTGGAATACACAAAAAAGCTAGATTATCGATAGTATATGTGTACTTATGCACGCTAGGTAAGCGGGCTGAAAAATCGATTATCTTATTTCCTGATCAGCACACACAGACACACACATACACACATACGGGACACGTTGATATATCTGTGAAAAAAGCTCTGATTATCCCAAGACTGGTAAAATAGATTCCTTACCTCAGATGTTCTCCAAAAAGATGATTCCAATTCCTGATCGCCATTCCAAATATCGATCGTGTTTATTGATCCAACGCTGGGTACTGGAAACACATTATTCCACGCTGTTCTGAGGGTCGGCGAAGACTGCAATTGGCTCGGATTACATGCCTGACAAGTAAAATTTGGATTCCGGACTTTCTTTTCCCCATGCGTTTTCATTCAGTCCAATCCAAAGGGTGCATTACCATCCGGGAGACGATAGGGGGCAGTATTTTCCCTGTTCAAGCTCAGAGAGAGTTCCAGTGGTAACGTGAGGCTAGATTGATGAAAAATTTATGGAAATCGCTAATAAATTAAAAAAAATCGATTAATAGCGAGATTCCTCATCGTTGGCACTGAACGGTTGGCATGAAATAACGAGAATTCTCGTCGTTGGCACTCAAAATGTTAAGAACAAGTTATTTGTGTGACCCCGAAATCCGACCTTGTGTACAATTCTCATAACTTTTTTCTATAGTGTAATTAATGGTTTTAAATGTATGCATTCCCCCATATCTCCACACAGTAACTCAAATATGGTAAGACAAGACAACAGGGGTGCTCCAGTAGCACACCATGTTACCGCGCTGCGTCGCGGGACTCCGTGCTGCGTCACGGATCTGGTTGACTCCGAGTTCAATTCCCGGACTCGCCGTCATTTGCCGAATGTCTCCCCCTGCTCTCTCTCCCGTTTCACCCTACAACTGTCGGTCATGCTTGACCAGAAAAGCGATAAACGCTAAAAAATAAAGTTTAAAAAAAAAAAGACAAGACAACAATACAATGTAAACAATGGAGTAGATGGGGTCTGTATGCCCTATCGAACTGTGTAATGCTACACAACACAGCTGAGGATGAGCAAAGGAGTAGTGTTAAAGTAAGTAGTATGAAGTTTTTCAATAGCATTATGAGGCTAACGGTACCGTTACTGTTAGCTTTTAGTCTTATTGTTAGCTGTTAGCGTTATTGTTAGCCTTACTGTTAGCTCTTAGCCTTACTGTTAACTGTTACTATTACTGGCTCTATTACTAACGGTACCATTAACCTTTGCTGAGCATCAGTTTGTAAGATCCTGATCAAACTGGCCAGTATCACGTCTTCGTCTGTTTGGCTCTCCATCCAATTCCTCTGCGTTGTGTCATTTTAATGGTCCTGACGTCTCTGACACTGGCTGATAAGATCCTTATCTCCCCCATTAGTGCAATCCATAAACCATACTAATTCTCCACCTCCGTAAGAATTCGACACTTCGACACCGTGGAATACCTTATGAGGAAAAGCGTTGTTTTATTGCTATAAACAGAACCTCATAATCAGATGTTATCAAATTGTATCGTCCTTGAAGATTCTAATGATCTTTCGGTGTGTTCGTCTATCGTCCTTTTGTTATTCAGTCCAATAGTGTTCAGGCCTGGTCTTTAGCCTAACCCTCCTCGCGTTAGCCGAAGCTAGTGATGATGTGGCATTCTTCCCCCCCCCCCCCCCCCCCCCCTCTCAACGAGAGGAGAGAGTGTCCTCTGTGTGATCTCAGTCCTACTCGCTCCCCCACTCCGCCACTAGATGGTAGTACAGGCCTATATCTAAATATTCCCCTATGGGTAATGAAAACTCCACAGCACTACCCCCTCTCCGCCACTAGGTGGCGACCTACTCCTCCTCTATGGTGGTTTAATTGACGTGTCACTTCCTGGTTCTTATCTGTTGTTATCTCCTCGTGGTGCTCACGGCCATCTTGTCTCGGTGCAAATGGCTACTCTCTCAAACAAACGAACGCTGCCCTTCCTTCCAAGGCCTAAAAACACTGCTGTTTTTCCTCTCTTTCCTATCCATTATCAGGGGACGCTTTCTCAGACTAATACTCTTGCCTGATCGGATATAATACACACTGGTACAATCTCCTTTCGACTTTCCTTCTGTTATGAAAACAGTCCCGCCATCAACAATTTTTCGATCTGGTTCAAGCGTTCCCCCCCCCCTTTCCTCATCTCGCATTTACCCTCCTTAAACCAAAACTGTGCAGCCTGCCTCGTTTGCTTTTCATTCTCTGTAGATAACACCCTCGATTTTCAACATGGCTCTCTGCTCATATTATTACAGCTGGCTTCTTATTTACGGATGCACTATCTGTTCGTTTTCATTTGGCTTAAAAGATCAAAACAACCATGTGTGCACAGTGAACTCACATCTTTCTCCTAAGCGCTGTTTCTCCTACAGTGCTGGTCCGCCTCATGACCGCTCGACTCGCCGCTCTCTCCCAGGGCTGGCCGGCCTTGCTCGATCATGATTCTCGCACACACGATGACTGTTGTCCACTGTCGTCCCATTATTGAAAAAGTCTTTTTCCGTTGTTCTTATCTCTCGGCAACCAACCGTTCCCGTTGTTTTTATCTCTTGCAAATCCGGCTGTCATCGGCATCAACTGTATGATCCTGATCAAACTGGCCAGTATCACGTCTTCGTCTGTTTGGCTCTCCATCCAATTCCTCTGCGTTGTGTAATTTTAATGGTCCTGACGTCTCTGACACTGGCTGATAAGATCCTTATCTCCCCCATTAGTGCAATCCATAAACCATACTAATTCTCCACCTCCGTAAGAATTCGACACTTCGACACCGTGGAATACCTTATGAGGAAAAGCGTTGTTTTATTGCTATAAACAGAACCTCATAATCAGATGTTATCAAATTGTATCGTCCTTGAAGAGTCTATTCTAATGATCTTTCGGTGTGTTCGTCTATCGTCCTTTTGTTATTCAGTCCAATAGTGTTCAGGCCTGGTCTTTAGCCTAACCCTCCTCGCGTTAGCCGAAGCTAGTGATGATGTGGCATTCTTCCTCCCCCCCCCCCCCTCTCAACGAGAGGAGAGAGTGTCCTCTGTGTGATCTCAGTCCTACTCGCTCTTGGTCAGATTCTAGTCTGCCCTACACCCGGAAACACCGTTCGACTTATAGATGTTCGTCGTCGCAACGACGGCCCCGCCTTCTGGTTGTCATGCGACGTGTTGTCATGACAACTGCGTTAATAACCTTTACACACATTTCACGTTTCATTAAGATGAACCTCTCTCCCTCCTGCTCTGGGAGACACTCGCTCTTATCTCAGATGTTCCTACAAGGAATGTATTCAATCCACTGGTCACCGTTCTATCACCGTCTTCCATGCACACTTCGATCACCGTTTTAGCACTGGTCACCTCCCCCCAATCTATACATCACATACATTGAAAAAGCACCCCAAATCCTTCATTCCCCCCTTTGATTCTTAATCAACCTTCAGAATCAACAGACTACTTGGTTTTTCAATTAATTATACACAAAAATAGACTCATAACAATGAGGCCCCGCCGTCTGCTGTTTTCCTTTTGTTTTCCATTACCCGCATCACACCCAAACCAGAAAGGATAAACAACGGTCATGGAGGAGAGAGAGAGAGAGAGACAGAGAAAAACACAGATTGCAACTTTTCAGACGACACACTTAAAACCCTTCGGCCCCCCTATTAGGTACCCCACGTCCAAATCAGAGCGCTCCCTTCCCTCTTACAGTACACCTCCCATCTTGGGCCGGTCCAGTCTTCTAGGGCAAGGGCCCCTTTCAGTGACGGCTCCTTTCCTGAGCTGGTCCCCCTCCCAGGGCGCGGTCCCCTAGGCAAAAATGTCCCCCCTGGTCTGCTACTGCTCAGTGTCTCTGGCTGTCCTCTCCACATCTGCTCCTCCACCGCCGCCGTCTCCTCTCTCGTCGCGGATTATCTGTGTCCCAGGCTGCGGTGCCTGGCCCCTGCGGCTTCCTCCTCCTCCAGTCTGTCTCCTGGTCATCTCCATCGCTGTCGGTGTCATTCCCCCCTTGAAAGCAGAAACACAACACCGGCAGTCGTCTGTACATTCGACTTCCCTTGTTTTGCTATTAGTCTACCACCTTCTCCACACCTATTATCTATCTTCCAGGGCGGTTCCCTGTTTGTTGTCTTCCGGCGTGACACTTGCAGTTTCCGATACCCACTCCGCGCAACTCTTCATCCCAGTTTGACCCCCAGCGCGCGCCAGTTCTTCTGGTGACGTGTCTTCTGAAGACCCTGCCTATCTATCAGGTGTGAGAAGGCCCCACTGGAATTCAAACTCCCTCTTTATTCCATAATTAACCCATTCAAATAACTGCACCATCTTTCTGTGCAATTCTTATTTAATCCATTGTATAATTAAACTCTATCTAATATTATTATTATAATAATAATCCACTCTCTGTGCTCATTAGATTCACTATTGAATCACTCCCCCACTCCGCCACTAGATGGTAGTACAGGCCTATATCTAAATATTCCCCTATGGGTAATGAAAACTCCACAGCACTACCCCCTCTCCGCCACTAGGTGGCGACCTACTCCTCCTCTATGGTGGTTTAATTGACGTGTCACTTCCTGGTTCTTATCTGTTGTTATCTCCTCGTGGTGCTCACGGCCATCTTGTCTCGGTGCAAATGGCTACTCTCTCAAACAAACGAACGCTGCCCTTCCTTCCAAGGCCTAAAAACACTGCTGTTTTCCTCTCTTTCCTATCCATTATCAGGGGACGCTTTCTCAGACTAATACTCTTGCCTGATCGGATATAATACACACTGGTACAATCTCCTTTCGACTTTCCTTCTGTTATGAAAACAGTCCCGCCATCAACAATTTTTCGATCTGGTTCAAGCGTTCCCCCCCCCCTTTCCTCATCTCGCATTTACCCTCCTTAAACCAAAACTGTGCAGCCTGCCTCGTTTGCTTTTCATTCTCTGTAGATAACACCCTCGATTTTCAACATGGCTCTCTGCTCATATTATTACAGCTGGCTTCTTATTTACGGATGCACTATCTGTTCGTTTTCATTTGGCTTAAAAGATCAAAACAACCATGTGTGCACAGTGAACTCACATCTTTCTCCTAAGCGCTGTTTCTCCTACAGTGCTGGTCCGCCTCATGACCGCTCGACTCGCCGCTCTCTCCCAGGGCTGGCCGGCCTTGCTCGATCATGATTCTCGCACACACGATGACTGTTGTCCACTGTCGTCCCATTATTGAAAAAGTCTTTTTCCGTTGTTCTTATCTCTCGGCAACCAACCGTTCCCGTTGTTTTTATCTCTTGCAAATCCGGCTGTCATCGGCATCAACTGTATGATCCTGATCAAACTGGCCAGTATCACGTCTTCGTCTGTTTGGCTCTCCATCCAATTCCTCTGCGTTGTGTAATTTTAATGGTCCTGACGTCTCTGACACTGGCTGATAAGATCCTTATCTCCCCCATTAGTGCAATCCATAAACCATACTAATTCTCCACCTCCGTAAGAATTCGACACTTCGACACCGTGGAATACCTTATGAGGAAAAGCGTTGTTTTATTGCTATAAACAGAACCTCATAATCAGATGTTATCAAATTGTATCGTCCTTGAAGAGTCTATTCTAATGATCTTTCGGTGTGTTCGTCTATCGTCCTTTTGTTATTCAGTCCAATAGTGTTCAGGCCTGGTCTTTAGCCTAACCCTCCTCGCGTTAGCCGAAGCTAGTGATGATGTGGCATTCTTCCTCCCCCCCCCCCCCTCTCAACGAGAGGAGAGAGTGTCCTCTGTGTGATCTCAGTCCTACTCGCTCTTGGTCAGATTCTAGTCTGCCCTACACCCGGAAACACCGTTCGACTTATAGATGTTCGTCGTCGCAACGACGGCCCCGCCTTCTGGTTGTCATGCGACGTGTTGTCATGACAACTGCGTTAATAACCTTTACACACATTTCACGTTTCATTAAGATGAACCTCTCTCCCTCCTGCTCTGGGAGACACTCGCTCTTATCTCAGATGTTCCTACAAGGAATGTCAACAAACACCCTCGCTGGCAGTGTATTCAATCCACTGGTCACCGTTCTATCACCGTCTTCCATGCACACTTCGATCACCGTTTTAGCACTGGTCACCTCCCCCCAATCTATACATCACATACATTGAAAAAGCACCCCAAATCCTTCAAGTTGTAGAGGGATAGTGAGCATGATCTGCCATGCACAAGTAGTTTTAGCCTAAGTAGCACATTGCCTATCATTATAGTCGAACCAGACAATGAGTCTCATTCCCCAAAATGTTCCAATGAGTTCTCTTGGAAGACTTATCTTGGAACCGACAGACAGAATCAATGACAAGTTCACTCTGAGTCCCCAACGTGCTGGTAATATGTCTTAAGTGTCTCAAACGGTCGCACCTGTGATATGATCTGATATCTGCTTGGGGAATGGCATTATGTCTTAAACTTGAAAGTGCGTCCCCGTTCAGATCATTTGCATACAAAACAACACCTCCAGAGCTCCTTATAAGGCAAAGTAATGACGCAGCTGTGTGGAAATGGATGCGGAAGTGCCTTGCGAGTCTTGCGCGACCCATCGAAATGAGATTAGATTAATGTATTGTCATCATATATAGTACAGCTCGTGGACGTGGTACACCTGCCGCAGCGCGCGCGCGCGCGCACACACACACGCGCGCAGTATACTGTAGCCTACGGCGTAATGAATGAACGCAGTATAGGCTTATTATTCCATTAATACCTACGGCGTTATGAATGAACGCAGTATAGGCTTATTATTCCATTAATGCCTACGGCGTAATGAATGAACGCAGTATAGGCTTATTATTCCATTAATGACTTTTTGCATTAGGATTTAGTAAATACAGTACTATGCTCTGCCCTACGTACAGTATAGGTACAGTCTGTACTTATACTGTACGTAGGGCAGAGGCAGAGCATATATATAGTATCTACTAAATCCTTTTGAAACAAGTAACTAGAATATATTAAGCCTATACTGTTCATTAGACACGTAGGCCATACTGGCGCACACAAGACTTGTTATGGAATATTAATGCTGTCTATTTCCATGCGATTAGCTTTAGTTCTTATTTCTTTATTTATCCACTGTCATTTCAGTGTTGGTGTATAGGCTATATAGTGTATTTCAATATAAGTTTAATTGATTAATGATATATTCGAAGGAATGCAGGTTTATAGCTATATCAAACAAAGGTCTGTCCCATTGTATACCAATCAATGGGATATATTGCATGTTGACCTGCATTCTTTCAAATGTATATAATTAATCATTAAAACAGATGTGTAACAAATAAGAAATACAAATTCCACAGAAGGCATTAAATAATTATTATTTTCAATCATTTCACAATAATTGCATAATTGTGTTTGAATATCTGAGTAATTAAAGTAATTATACATTTGTCCAAAATAGCTGGTTTAGATATGATTAATCCAGCTGCCCTGTGATCAGATGAATCCATATTATTTATTTTTTCCGACATCAAATGCGTAATTTCTTATCGTACAAATATTGTCATATTTATTTTAATTATGATTAAGTAATTAATTCCAAGGAGGCCTAATCAATCATAAGTGTGCTCCTCAGCACTCTTAAATCTGCTCTCAGCCACGCTCAAATCTGATCTCAAGAAAATTTGGGGAATCGCGCTACAAGTTCAAGTTCAAGTTCTTTAATAGTTGTCATACAGAAGTACAGAATACTTTCATACAAAATGCTTATTACTGTTACGCTCCAGAGACTGTGCTAGACAAGATAGTATCAAATAACATAATAACATAATATAGCATGAATTTAGAAGAAGAAAATGAGGTCACAGTGTTCGGTATAGACATATGTACAATGTTCTGAGTTACCATATAATATACAATACACAATACTATGCAGTGTACTAATGTACAGTACTATCTAGTGCAAAGCAGAAATGGGATGAGGTACAATTTTAGGTACACCAGCCCTAATATGTCTTAAATGGGCAGAAATCTGCCTAAGAGGACATTTTTTGGTCGTAAATCCGTTCGGGAATGAGACCCAATCTATGTAACGGTTGTCACATCGTCACCTTAAACTTCGATGCCCCGAGGGAGTTTCGAACCAGGGTCTCCCATGCCGCGGGCAACAACACAGACCGCTATACCAAGAAGTGAACTCACTGCTTTGTAACGTGTCTGTGTCTTTTGAGAATGAGAGTGAGTTTAACCCATAGCACCGCTACTCACCCCAGCCCTTCGTGACTGCGCTTCACGATACCATCCATTACATATATACCAACTAATACTATATTAAGGCTACAGTAAATCAAATGATAGTAACTGACCTTTGAGCAGATCCTGTGTGTGATCTGATGTTGAGGTCTCCCCATACGAGATCCATTATTCCACATAAACCCAATTAGGCCTGCCGCGATAAGCAATAAATCGATTAATTGCCGCGATAATTAAAATTAATGCAATGATTTTGACGGGCGCGATTAATTGCTATTTGCGCGTTTGTTTTAATGAGGCGGAACCAGTGCCCCTTGTCAGTCACTGTCCGTGTTGGGAGGCGGGCCGCTGGCTTTACTACAGAGCACAGCACAGGAGCTCCGTGGGGCAATGCCACATAGCTTAACTACATTTCTCAATAGTGTTGCTCCTTTTAACCAAGTAGCGTTATTTATAGTGTAACGTTAGCTATTTTTAGACCCAAGTAGTTACTCGCTACTGCCCGGAGAAACTGGACTGCTAAATAAAGATGAAAGATCGAGTGTTGATTCTCATTCAATGCTAACAACATTAGCTAAATAGCTAACAAACGAAATACAACGTATAGCATAGCTACAACACAGAATAACGTTAATACAATTACATGCATCATTGTTTACAATGAACGGGTGGGGCTAGTCAAAGGACTGGACACGGGGACAAGTTAAACATGAATTCATTTATTATAACGTAGTAGGTAGTTTCGAGTCGTGCTGCAGTGCCTACGCACCACAGCTATTCTATTATATACTGCTTTGACGCTTCCTCCTCATCGTTGATTGCCTGTAGTAGCTGCATCTAACGTTAGTAGCTAACGTTAAAACTAACCTAAAGTTAGTTGTTCACCAACAATCTCTATTTGTTTTATCATTAGCTCAAAAACACAGAACCGGACGAGACAAGTTGTCGGCTAGGATAATCACAACAATACTTCCGGTCCGGTCGGTGGGCTTCAAAATAAAAGTCTAAAACACCGGAAAAGACGGAGCGGTGGGCTTCAAAATAATTTTTTTGGGAAATAAATTTCTCAAAAAAAAATTCTCTAACCGGTCGCAATAATATCGCTTATCGCGATATTTTCGGGGGCAATTAATCTCCCAGCAAAATGTGTTATCGTGGCAGGCCTAAACCCAATGCTGACATTTGTTTTGGGCTTTTAGGGAAAGGATAAAAACAGCACTGTCCAGGTACATCTTTTAAACATGGTCCACCTCAGATAATACAAGTAGGCTACTTTTCATAGGAATAAATGGTTTGGTGTTCCTAGCTCGTGAAAATGTGACCGAAAGGCATGCGGGTCAAGATAAAGTGGTTGTCAAGGTGTTGCCATGGTGCTTGGGATCGGTCAGTTGCCACTTGCGGAATACTTTTTTTTTTCTATTTTCATGGTTTTCATTGTAGTTTTTATTCATTGCAGAATTCAAATTGACTCTTCTCTTAATCTGTAGGAGTTCATCGCCCCTGGCCAAGCTGCATGGCTCATCTATTATGGAGAGGCATCATCTTATGTACAGCAAGGTGCTCATGGACGACGAGGTACAGTTAGCTGTTATTGTTAGCTGTTAGTGTTATTGTTAGCTGTTAGCATTACTGTTAGTTCTTAGTCTTATTGTTAGCTGTTAGTGTTATTGTTAGCTGTTAGCCGTACTGTTAGCTTTTAGTCTTATTCTTAGCTGCTAGTGTTATTGTTAGCTGTTAGCCTTATTATTAGCTCTTAGCCTTACTGTTAGCGTTATTGTTAGCTGTTAGTGTTATTGTTAGCTGTTAGCCTTACTGTTAGCTTTTAGTGTTATTGTTAGCTGTTCGCGTTAGTGTTATTGTTAGCTGTTAGCTCTTAGTCTTATTGTTAGCTGCTAGCGTTATTGTTAGCTGTTACTATTACTAGCTCTATTACTATTACTATTACTAGTCTTATTATTATTATTATTATTATTATTATTATTATTATTATTATTATTATTATTATTATTATTATTATTATTATTATTATTATTATTATTATTGTTATTATTATATTATTATCTCAAACTCCATCGTCTCCCGGGGAAAGCAACAGTTGTGACTGGAGGGTCAAGAGAGTGTTTAGATTTGATGCGTCATAAAATCTCATATCTTTGACAAGGGTTGGATTCAATCAGGACTGCTTAACACACACACACATTCACTCTACCAGGTTAATATCCTAACTTGTGTCTTCATTGTGTTCTCCAGGAACTGAACATTTTCTGCAACCTTCAGAAAGCACAGTTTAAACATGTCCAGCATATGTTTGATGTGTGCATCATCGCCACTGACCTGGCCCTCTACTTCAAGTGAGGCCCTCTGCTGCACCCCTTTATGTATATATAATATATATATATATAGTGTGTGTGTGTGTGTGTGCATGCGCATGTGTGTGTACCTCCCTGTCTGTCTTCCTGTTTGTCTGTTTGATAAGATGTTCCTTTATTGATTCCCTTGGGAAGATTCGGGTGTCATAGCAGCATGGGGAGGAGGGGGGGGGGGGTACGAGTATGGGCATGGTACATTAGAAGTTTAGGCAATACAATTTGATTTGAATATAAAAAGAAATATGAGAAAAAAATTATAATAATGATAAACAGTGTAAATGATATAATTGACACTGAATATACAAATATGAGAAAGTGAACAGTGTAATCAAAGGTGCAGATGAGGGTCTGTATGCCCTACCAGTTATATTATGTTACAATAAATATGGGCAATAAAGAATTAGAATCTGAACATATACTATGAGTAAAGTAAACAGTACACACACTGTACACATTGTACTACACAGGTGCAGTATACACAAGGTACCCTAACTGGCATGATATACATCATACGTTATACGTTGTAGTCTGTGCACATTAGGTGGTAAGACACACTTAGTGATCAGACATTCCTAGGAGTTCTGCGGTTAGTGGTGTGTTCCCGGGTATGAGTCTGTGGCTGAACGTGCTCCTCATCTTGGCTAGCTCCTCATAGGGGAATGCTTCTCCAGGATAGCGGCCAGCTTCCTTCTCATCCTCCTCTCTGCCACCACCTCTAGTTTGACCAGCTCCACTCCCACCACGGAGCTCCACGTGTAGCCAAGCTTGTTCAGTTTGTTGGTGTCCCTTGAGTTGGTATAGCCCCCCCCCCCCCCAGCATACAACAGCAAAGAAGAGGGTGCTGGCTACTACAGACTGGTAAAACAACAGCAGCAGTCTATTGCACACATTGAAGGACCTGAGTCTCCTCATGAAGAACAGCCTGCTCTGTCCCTTCCTATAGAGGGTTGTTGTCCGACCAGTTGAATTTGTTGTTCAGATGTGCTGAACTTGTATGCCTCCACCATCTCCAACTCATCTCCTCGGATGATGATGGGAGTTGCGTGGGACCTCTTCTTGCCCCTCCGGAAGTCCACCACCAGCTCCTTGGTCTTTGCTGATGTTGAGTTGGAGGTGGTTGCAGTCGCTCCACCCAATAAAACTCTCCACTCTGTAACTCTGTACTCATCCTCGCTGTTATCTGTGATATAACTGACAATGGAGGAGTCATCTGAGAATTTCTGCAGGTGGCACCCGCTCGAGTTATGGCAGAAGTCGGAGGTGTAGAGGGTGAACAGGAAGGATGACAGCACAGTTCCTTGGGGGGCACCAGTATTGCTTACCAGCACATCTGACTGACTGCCCTGCAGTCTTGACGTACTGCAGTCTGTTGGTGAGGTAGTCCATGAGCCAGACCACCAAGCCGTGCTCTAGCCACATCACTGCGAGCTTCTCCGCTAGCCACAAAGGCTGAATGGTGTTGAAGGAACATGATTCTTACTGAGCATGTAGATCAGGGGTCCCCAAACTTTTTCCTGTGAGGGCCACATAACTTTTCCATTATCTGGTGGGGGCCGGCGTCAGTTTGTAACAGAAAAAGTGTGACGATCACAGGGGTGCCTAAACGTAAACATTTATTGTTTTCCAGAAAGCCACACATAACCTAATATTAATAACCCTTTCCGGGATCTTCACTGAAAAAAAAGTCCGGAAATAAACAATAACACTATATTAATGAAATAAATAACACTATTTATGAAATAAATATACAGTACCTACAGACCACCTAGCTCTAGCTCTGTACTATTGAAAAGCACAGTGCAGGACACACTCAAAGGTTATCGCACCTCAGAGATGGCAGTGGACATGTATGACAGGACAAAGGCCATATGTAATGGCCTTGGGATTGAGGAACATACTACCAGCCAAAGGAGGAAGCAGAAAAGGATGGACGAGTATGTAGTTGAGTCATCTTGTGGCACAAGCTCAGACCTCAGCTCAGGAGATCAGCTGAGACAGAGACTGTTCTATCCAGTCCTCGACAGAATGCTGCAAGAGCTTGAGAGCAGGTTCTCATGAGTTGGAGAACAACTTATGAGAGGCATACAGGCATGTTATCCAGCCTCAGACCAGTTTCTCTCAGTGGAATTGCTGCAACCCCTCGCCACACATTACAATATCCAACTACTGCCAGAGGAGATCACAATTGCAAAGTGTTTCCTGACCAGGACAGGCATGAGATGCAGTCCCTACTATCCAAAGTGTCTTTTTCCTACTGGATGATAATAATAATAATAATAATAATAATAATAATAATAATAATAATAATAATAATAATAATAATAATAATAATAATAATAATAATAATAATAATAATAATAATAATAATAAAATGCATTTTATTTATAAGGCGCCTTTCAGGACACAAAAAAAAAAGTCCATAAATCGGGCAATGAAAAAATTATAGGATCAAATGAAAACTACTACTAAACATTTTTAAATGGATGTTTAAAAGTACTAATAATGGGGAGCACAGACAATGGGGATGCTGCCACCTTAAAAAAATAATAATAATACAAAAAAGACGTTTTTATTTTTTTAAGCTCCGGGGCTCTAGGGGCTGGGCTAAATGTGGAAGCGGGCCGTAGTTTGGGGACCACTGATGTAGATGATGGCGTCCTCCATCCCAATGTTTGCCTGGTATGCAAACTGCAGGGTGTCGAGGGAGTTACGCACCAGGGCCTTGATGTGTTGCAGGACCAGCCTCTCAAAGGTCTTCATGACATATGACGTCAGAGCGATTGGCCTGTAATCGTTGAGGGTGCTATGGCGTCCCTTCTTGGGCACCGGGACAATGCAGGAGGTCTTCCAGAGCTCAAGGAGAGGTTGAAGAAGTGTTGAAACAGTGCTGCCAGCTGCCCAGCGCATGCCTTGAGCACCCTGGGGTTGGTGTTGTCTGGTCCTCTAGCTTTGTTTACACCAGCGGTTCTCAAACTACGGGTCACGACCCAAAGTGGGGTTGTGGGTAGGTGACAGTGGGGTCATGTATTGGCAATTATTTTTTTATCAAGAGAAAAACCAACAAGCCCAACTCGGATCAAGTTTTCCACCTGGAACCTGTATTTGCCTTGTCTCACCCATTCATCAACGGAGGCCGATGCAGTATTCCAATACACATCTCACTACATCCTACGCATTTATAATCGCGGAGGCCACGTCTGGTCTTTTGTGTGTAACCTTGACTCGCATTGGATAGGTTAGTTGTCAGAAGCGGTGCCGGTTGGCCGCGATGAAATGGGCTCTGTGCATAACCAACTGCTATACCACACTGAAGTAGAGTAGAGTGAGGCAGAGTATTAAATCGCCTTTTTGAACTCGGAGAAGAAGCGCAGATTTTCATTGCAGACAAAAACAACCCATTGGCAGAGAAATGTGCTGATAATGAATGGCTGGTACAGCTGGCATATCTAGCTGACATCTTTGACCGCCTCAATGTGTTGAATCTGGGACTACAAGGTCGGGACACAGACCTGTTTGTACAGCTAAAATGGAGAGCTGGATTAGTTGCACAGTACTCCAGGATAATCAGCAGATATTTTGGGGTATTTACTCTGCTTGATGGCTTTTTGTAGCAACAGAATGTTGCAAAAAAGTATTTTAAGCCCATCATCTGTAGCCACTAGAAGGGCTCATTGAACAATTTTGGAAAGAGAGTACGGACAATTTGGACAACTGGATCAAAGATCTGTTCATTACGCATGACACAGTATGCCATTGTCTGAGCAGGAGGTGCTCAATGATCAGTCAAGTTCACTGGACAGGCCCTCGCAATGTTCTGGATATCAGTCCGGAACGAGTACCCAGTGTTGTGTGCTGCGCTGAGAAAGCTTGTCCCCTTCCCATCAACATACCTCTGTGAGGCCGGATTTTTTAATTTTTTTAATTACACGATACATTAACTGTTTCTGCGCCATACCAGAGAAAAGTCTGGTTTCGCGCCATGCGTTGAACGCCATACCCGAGAATTCTCTGGTTTTGATCCTTTGATATTTTTCCTTTGATCCCCGGTCTATACACTCTATGTCTCCCTGGCTCATCTGCCTACGTTGGAATTGCAATGACGATCGAATCTCACCAGGTGGCAGTATCACCTACCTTTTGAACTGGGAACTGAGGATATCACGTGTCTTGTGATCCACTCCGGATTTTTCCACCTAGGAGTGGATCACAACATGGCAATCGGTGGAAGATTTGGTGCCTCAGAGATATTCTTTCCCGTATGGTATCCATGCCCAATATACACGAGTAATTGCGATCGCCATGGGATCGACTGGGATTTATTCATTTTGGAGTACTTTCTGACTGAGGTAAGGTCTATCTTAGGTAACCTGCTGGTATTTTTTGAATGTAAAACATGCTTCTGTACCGATCAGTGTCGTGTTTTACCGGACGTAAAACATGCTCGACAAACACGATCGCAGTTTCTAGTTAAAACCCCCCCCCCCCCCCCTTGATGATTTTGTGAAGACACATATGTACATGGTATATACCTTTTGATTTGGAAGTATTTGGGGTTTCAGGCGATCAACCAGAACGATTTGGGCATATTGCATATAACACGTCATATCTCATGATCTATGAAAAAAGACTGGATTATTTTGGAAAGGGCGATGTTTAGCATGTAATAGCGCACAAACTACAGTATGTAGAAATTAACTGATTAGTCAGTGATGGACTATGAACAATGCCTGTCAAATGAGCCATACTATTGTCTCCATAGCTATAATACAGAATGAGTAATATAATATAATATAATAATGAGTTAACTCATTCACGGCCAATCACGTAATATTACGTGTATGCGGTCGGCAAAAAAAAGTATCCTAAATAAAATGGGGTCGTGGTATAAAAAAGTTTGAGAACCCCTGGTTTACACTGATCTTGGAGAGCTGCCTCCTGGCCTGGCTGTTAGTGATGATCGAGGGTGGGGGAGGGGGGCATGCTGCTGCCTCCTGACCTGGCTGCATGTATCACTTCCGCAACGGATTTAGTCGGATTTCGGTTTCCGGGTTCGCCTGATTGGCTGCGACGGCCACGTGACATGCGTGGCATGCCCCCGCGGCAGCGGCAGCGTTGCCATTGCGAATCAGAGCAATATTGTCGCGCCATCTTCTGAGTGCAGACGCGCTGCTGTTTAATCACTTTTCCCACTTCAATGACAGAGCTGCTGTTTAATGCTCACTTTTCCCACTTCAATGACAGAGCTGCTGTTTAATGCTCACTTTTCCCACTTCAATGACAGAGCTGCTGTTTAATAATATTGTCGCGTTGTGGAAAGCAGGATGAGAGAGCGTAGATTTCAGTGTGTATCATTTAATCATTTATCATTTAACATTTGACAGGCATACATTGTTGTCATACAGAAGTACAGAATACTTTTATCCAAAATGCTTCTTACTGTTACTGTTAGAGACTGTGCTAGACAAGATAAGTATGAAATAAAATAGTATAGCATGTAAAATAGAAGTAAAAATAGAGGTCACGCTGTTCAGTATAGACATAATATGTTTATGTACAATGTTCGATGCAGAATAGAAGTAACTGAGTTGCCATACAATATACAATATACTATGCAATGTACTAATATACAATACGCTATAGTGCAAAGCAGAAATGGGATGAGGTACAATTTACAGTAAGGTGTACGAGTTGCAGTGCAAATGCTTCTTACTGTTGCGCTCCAGAGACCGTTACTGTACCATACAATATACTATGCAATGTACTAATATACAATACGCTATAGTGCAAAGCAGAAATGTAAGGTGTACGAGTTGCAGTGCAAATGCTTCTTACTGGCGCGCTCCAGAGACTGTTAAGCATTTTGGATAAAAGTATTCTGTACTTCTGTATGACAACAATGTATGCCTTTCAAATGTTAAATGATAAATAATTAAATGATACACACTGAAATCTACGCTCTCTCATCCTGCTTTCCACAACGCGACAATATTATTAAACAGCAGCTCTGTCTTTCAAATGTTAAATGATAAATGATTAAATGATACACACTGAAATCTACGCTCTCTCATCCTGCTTTCCACAACGCGACAATATTATTAAACAGCAGCTCTGTCATTGAAGTGGGAAAAGTGAGCATTAAACAGCAGCTCTGTCATTGAAGTGGGAAAAGTGAGCATTAAACAGCAGCTCTGTCATTGAAGTGGGAAAAGTTATTAAACAGCAGCGCGTCTGCACTCAGAAGATGGTGCGACAATATTGCTCTGATTCGCAGCGGCAACGCTGCCGCGGGGGCGTGTCACGTGGCCGTCGCGGCCAATCAGGCGAACCCGGAAACCGAAATCCGACTAAATCCGTTGCGGAAGTGATACACGCGACCTGCGTATTAGTGATGATCGAGGGTGGGGGAGGGGGGCATGCTGCTGTCGCCTGACCTGGCTATTAGTGATGATCGAGGGTGGGGGAGGGGGGCATCCTGCTGTCGCCTGACCTGGCTATTAGTGATGATCGAGGGTGGGGGAGGCGGGCATGCTGCTGCCTCCTGACCTGGCTGTTAGTGATGATCGAGGGTGGGGGAGGGGGGCATGCTGTTAGTGATGATCGAGGGTGGGCGAGGGGGGCATGCTGCTGTCTCCTGGGCTGGCTGCGTCTATGCTTTTACCAACCTGTTCGTGTTTCCGCGTTCCCGTTTTGCGCTCTGATTGGCCACTGACCTACGCTAGTACGCCCCCCTCGCTATGAGCGTAGAATAATGCGTGGACACTTTGAAATGGGTACACCCTACTGCCTCCAGGAACAGCTGTTTCCGTGTGCTAAAGTTCAAGTTTAAAGTGCTTAGAAATGCTGGTAAATGCCGGTTCATTCATGCTTTGAGGCACGCTTCCTGACAGGATTTTATAATATTGTATTTTATAATATTGTAGCTTGACAATTTTAAGAAACTACGCTCTCAGCTGAGAGTCAAGAAACGACGCTCTCAGCAGTCATCTTATGCAGCATCACTTTTCACATCAAAACAAAAGTAGAACTGTAATGTGGAGTGGACTTAAACATATTTACAATTAGCATTTTATAAAGTAGAACTGTTTGGTAAAAGCATAGACGCGACCAAAGTCTGCCACCGCCCTCTACAACAAACAGCCATCAGTTGTTAATTGACTTTTAAATTTTTAGACAGTAGAGGTAGTACTTTATTATCTAAAGATGGTAAGTTAGTGTTGTGTTCATTCATAGTTAAAGACAGTAGAGGTTGAGTACTTTATTATCTAAAGATGGTAAGTTAGTGTTGTGTTCATTCATAGTTAGACATTAGAGGTTGAGTAAATATCTAAAGAGAAGTTAGATGTCAATTAAATCTACGCTCTCTCATCCTGCTTTCCGCAACTCCTATACTTCCTGAGTAACTTGCCCAACACTGCTTAATGGTTGTTTAAATATTTTACACTGGGCACGTATAATCCACAGGGCACATTTACACACACTGTGACATAATATGAGAAAGTCCACATTCCAGTTCTACTTTTGTTTTGATGTGAAAGGGGATGCTGCACTTAGCACTGACTGAGAAAGTAAACATTACACTTCTACTTTATAAAATGCTAATTGTAAATATGTTTAAGTCCACTCCACATTACAGTTCTACTTTTGTTTTGATGTGAAAAGTGATGCTGCATAAGATGACTGCTGAGAGCGTAGTTTCTTGACTCTCAGCTGAGAGCGTAGTTTCTTAAAATTGTCAAGCTACAATATTATAAAATCCTGTCAGGAAGCATGCCTCAAAGCATGAATGAACCGGCATTTACCGGCATTTCTAAGCACTTTAAACTTGAACTTTAGAAACAGCTGTTCCTGGAGGCAGTAGGGCGTACCCATTTCAAAGTGTCCACTCATTATTCTACGCTCATAGCGAGGGGGGCGTATTGGCGTAGGTCAGTGGCCAATCGGAGCGCAAAACGGGAACGCGGAAACACGAACCGGTTGGTAAAAGCATAGACGCGGCCTGGCTGCGTGTATGCTTTCCGCAACGGAGTTCGGTTTCCGGGTTCCTCTGATTGGCCGCGACCCCCACGTGACGCTGCCGCTCTGCTGTGTGTTGTGTTGCAGCGAGCACCAGAGCGGCAGAGGTCCCTGCCTTCCTCAATTTATACGCATGGAAGTATTGACTAGGCCGTAACGAATCATTAAAAAAATATACCGTTAACTGGAATATGTTGTGCCTTTACACATATGTTGGATTATGTAATTGGTTTGTCATGACAAACAAATGAAATAATCGCGGCTCGCGGCAGCATATTCTCGCCGCTGGCTGAGCTCTGGTGTCCGCTGGAGCAAGCCAGAGACAGCCGGCGATGCAATGTTTTATTTGTTTGTCATGAAAAAACAAATTACATAATCCAACATATGTGTAAAGGCACAACATATTCCAGTTAACGGTATCTTTTTTTAATGATTTGTTATGGCGCAATCAATACTTCCATGCATTCGGGACCTCCATGTTTTGGTGGTATTCATCAGACAAATCGGATCCGGGGATTCGGCTCCCATCAGTCGGGCAAGAACTGCGGGTTTTCAGCCTCTCTCCTGGAGCTTAAGGGGGAGCTTAGTATTCCTGCCTCTGAGTGTGTTGTAGCCAGCGGGTAAATCGCGATTTTTTTATTTGTTTGTCATGACAAACCAATTACATAATCCAACATATGTGTAAAGGCACAACATATTCCAGTTAACGGTATATTTTTTTAATGATTCGTTACGGCCTAGTCAATACTTCCATGCGTATAAATTGAGGAAGGCAGGGACCTCTGCCGCTCTGGTCAGGCCTGTACACTGCGATGATATGATCGCAAATTGCCCCCTAATTTGGTCCGTGCGAGTAAAAAATAATATCTGGGGGCAAGCTTGCGAGTGGTGATTTCAACCCTTCATTCGCATTTCACTCCTAAATTAATCCATACAAATTGTAGTAAAACATTAGCCTACAACCAGGGCTGTACAGTGCAATATAATGTTGCGGTTGTAATTTCATTAGACAGACCAGCGCGGACCTTTAATAACATGCAATTTAATTGACACGAGCAATGAGCTAACGGTAGCTTCTAACCAAGGTCTCCATTAGGATTATGCTAAGCTAACTAGCGATCTCTGCTAACCCTGGAAAACGGTCAAAGCGGACTCCACAAGACTAGTTCCATTTGTGAGGAAAGGGGGTGGGTTATATTGACAACGCTTGACAACAGAAGTTTAAACATAACTTCATATTTATTGGTTATTCGTTTCTGTATATCATTCAATTCCCATCTCCGTGTGTCTCCATCTCTTCCTGTTTACATTCGAGTGTGACGTCATCACCAACGGCAGCTTAGACGATCAAAACCCGAAGGGAGGGGGGCTCTCTCTCTCTCTCTCTCTCTCTCTCTCTCTCTCTCTCTCTCTCTCTCTCTCTCTCTCTCTCTCTCTCTCTCTCTCTCTCTCTCTCTCTCTCTCTCTCTCTCTCTCTCTCCATTCAATGATTTAAAGTAGCCAAATGTTACACACAGTATAAATACTAACTGGATAGTTGATGATATAAACATTTAATTTCATTATCTGAAATATTTTAAAATCATTAAGTCTGTGTGATTATTATTTTCTCACAGTAGTGTGTGTATATATATATGTGTGTGTGTGTGTTGTATATATGTGTGTGTGTGTGTGTTTGGCTAAAGTGGATAGAAAACACAGTACTGTGTAAAAGGCACCCAAGAGTTTTTATATAAATTGTCTTAGATGTAAATAATTTTTTTTATTAGTGTGTCAGTAGACTACTCTTAGTACATTTTCATTAAATTATTTTTTAAAGCATCTTCATGGTTTAATAATGCAAACATATGTTGCAGGGACTTATTATAATCATCATATTGGCGTGACTGTATGCATCAAAGGGTTCAATCAAGCATTTTTAAGCGCTTTAGAGGAAATGTCAAAATATCGCGATATCATTTAGAGGCCATATCGCCCAGCCCTACTATAATGGTAAAATAGTTATTAAAAAATGTGCCCCTAAAAAATATTCTTTGCCCCTAAATTTCTCATTTAGGGGCAAGTGTGCCCCTAGTGAAAAAGCTTAGCGTACAGCCCTGCTGGTGCACGCTGCAACACAACACACAGCAGAGCGGCAGCGTCACGTGGGGGTCGCGGCCAA
Organism: Notolepis coatsorum; assembly: GCF_963971535.1. Classification (NCBI taxonomy): domain Eukaryota; kingdom Metazoa; phylum Chordata; class Actinopteri; order Aulopiformes; family Paralepididae; genus Notolepis; species Notolepis coatsorum. Next base: position 51,599,832 of record NC_140179.1, on the reverse strand, counting down.
TCAGAGGAACCCGGAAACCGAACTCTGTTGCGGAAAGCATACACGCGGCCTGCGTGTTAGTGATGATCCAGGGTGGGGGAGGGGGCATGCTGCTGTCTCCAGGGGTAGTGTGCTGGTGGCTGCTTAAACCCTGTAATCCTCTTGACACCCACCCACACAATGCTCTCCGTGCACAATCTGATGTAATCTGTAATCTGCCTGCCTGTCTTGACTTTCTTTTGTCCTGCCTGTCTGTCTTGTATGTATGTCTGTCTGCCTGCTCGTCTGTCTGACTGTCCTGTCTGTCTGTCTGTCTTTCTATCTGGCTGTCGGTCTGTCTGTCCTCTCTCTGTCTATCCTCACTGTCTGTCTGTCTGTGTCTGTCTGTCTGTCTGTCTGTCTGTCCTCTCTGTCTGACTGTCCTCTCTGTCTGTCTGTCTGTCCTCACTGTCTGACTGTCCTGTCTGTCTGTCTGACTGTCCTCTCTGACTGTCTGTCTGCCCGCTCGTCTGTCTGTCTGTCCTCACTGTCTGTCTGTCCTGTCTGTCTGTCTGTCTGTCTGACCTCACTGTCTGTCTGTCTGACTGTCTGTCCTGTCTGTTTGTTTGTCTGACTGTCCTCTCTGTCTGGTTTGTCTCACCACAGAAAGAGAACCATGTTCCAGAACATAGTCAATGCCACAGAGCCCATGGCCGAAGAGAAAGAGGCCATTGCGTTCATTGCCATGAACCCTGTCAGGAAGGAAATCATTGGGTACGTAGGAAAAGGTTTATATACAGTATTATGGTGCCTTTACATGCTCCTTTGTCGGCCTATAAGTCATAATTACCAGTGGGAAAACGTCATGTAACAATGACGTTTTATTGTATTGTTGTATTGCACTTCAACGCTAGTCGAGTTGCGAGTACGTCTTCTGACGTGGAAAGTACTGTACAGTGTGAGCTTCTAAGGTGAACTTGAAGGCATGACTACTGTAACTGAGGGGTACAATTCCCTGACTGTATTGATAAGTATGGTATCATTAAACCACTACCTGCTTTATGTACTTTAAATACTGGCCACACAGTACATGATGTAGATATGATGAACACTTTCCCACCTGATGAAACGAAGTCCACACAAATGTATAAATCGAATATTTTATATAGCAAAGGGTATATACAACGTTCACTTAATGACATTTATGATTTGAATGCACTTGTAAGGCAAATGAGTATTCGTAGGTAAATCAACACTGAATGTCCAATCTCTGGTTACGCAGGGAGCAAGTATACAACCTGGTTCTTTAGGGAACTATAGCGATGGTACTTAAATGATTATAGCTGGATACACTAAAGGGGGGTCCCGCTGGTTGTAAGTCAGTAGGGGGGGGAGGGTTAGGAGAGCCGCTGGCGATATCCCATCTGGCCGACGATTTCTTGGGAGAATTCAGAGTGCTGAACACGGTGCCCACAGAACCTCGGTCCGCAGATGAATACAGCTGGGCCCTCTTGTAGACGGTAGCTGCCGGTCCACAACGAAGAGACGTGAGGCGACCTCACTCGGGGTAGAGCGCCGTCTCACCTGGACTCCTCTCGGGGGGGGGGGGTAGTTCCAACACTCAGCAGTGTTGGCCGTTATCCATGGCATAATCAAAGCACCCAAAGCACGTAGATAATCCAAGCCGTGTAGGGCTCGCCGTCGTCCGGGTAAAGTAATCCAATGTACAGGTCCACTCGTCCTGGCCCAGAACTCCTCGGATGAAGGCACCACACGTGGTCTGCCCAGCCTGGTTAAGACTCTAGATAACGCCAGGAACGATGGGGGTACTGCTCACTTTATAACTCTAACCGAACGATGCACCATACATAATAGACTATTATTAACTTAATAGAAATACGTCCCACTCGACGGTATAGTGCCAAACTATGACAATTCAACTATTAATCCACACGATGTCTCAATGCCTATTCGGAGGCCAAGTAGGCCATACTGCACCACACGTGCGTCGTGGGTGAGGCTTCACGTCTGTTACTAGGTTGGAGGGTAAAGGACTAATGGACTAAAAGAAAGTTCTACTTTACTTGCGCCATATATATATGCGCTGTGAACAAATAGTACCATTCGTATTTCGCCAGACGTATTCCTACGCGGAACCGGGCATGTAACGACATGTTCGTCGGCACGATTGAACTTGAACCAAGGGGCTTGGCTGCTGGCGCCAGGTTCTCGTCCAATGGTAGAATGAAACTATTATGGGCTGTTAGTAGACTAAAGGGATATTCAGTGTATATGTACAAGGAATATACAAGGGATATCAAACGATATACAAATACTATTAAATATATATCCATAAATAAATATATATATTCGGTTTAATCTGATCCTTCACAACAGCCGCCCCCTAATTAGTCCCACCTAATTAGCTAAGCAGAGACAGATTAACCGCACTGTCTACCACTCAAGGTCCGCTGTAAGGGTCAGTCAACTCACAAAGTCGTGGGGTCATGGTCGTCATCGATAGTGTCTGGGAGTCTGGGCAGTTCTATTAGCCTCGCCACGGGTCGTGTGTAAGTTCGCCCTTGGACGAGCACCTCGGCTGCTCGGACCTTGCCATCGGCACCGGTGATCACTTTGCTTACGCGGCCAGCCGGCCACATAGCTCTGGGTAGTGACTGGTCGATAATCATGACGACTGTTCCTTCTGTCAAATTGTCTCTCTCTTTTACCCACTTCTGGCGGGTCTGTAGAGACGGTAGGTAGTGGAGTAGGAAGCTGTTCCAAAACTTGTCAGCTAGTACTTGACTGTACCTCCACATTCTTCGGCCGTTCGCTTCTTCAGGCCTGTACATTGTCTGGGGTAGCGCGGGGTCCAGCCGCCCCATCAAGAGTGTGTTAGGGGTGACTGGGTCGACATCTGCTACATCACTTGAGACGTAACCGAGGGGCTTTGAGTTCAATACTCCCTCGATCTCCGTGAGGACTGTCATTAGGACTTCTTCCGCCACAGTCTGGGCCCCAAGCACGGCGTACAGGGCTGTCTTTATAGAACGTACTTCTCGTTCCCAGGTTCCACCGAAGTGGGGTGCGTTCGGGGGATTAAACTGGAAGTCAATCTGGGATGGAGCGAGGTGGGTCTTAAGTTCTGGGCCCATAGCTTGGAAGCTCTCTCTCAGCTCTCTTTCTCCGCCTTTGAAGTTTGTCCCGTGATCAGACAACAATGTAGACGGTTTTCCTTTCCGTGATGTGAATCTTCGGAAGGCCATAAGGAATGAGTCTGTGCTCATGGTCGGAAGGAGTTCGATATGTATCGCTCTGGTGGTCATGCATTTGAATACAATACCCCACCGCTTCTCGGTTCCTCTTCCTTTCTTTATATACAACGGGCCAAAACAGTCCATGCCTGTGGAGTGGAATGGCTTGTCGCCGAGTCGGAGGCGACAGGGAGGTAGGTCAGCCATCCGGGGTATGCTGGGCTGCGCGCGCCACTTTCGGCAGTCTAGACAGGTTCGCTGGAAGCGTCGCACCGCTTCTCTTCCTTGAAGTATCCAATAGCGACGTCTGATCTCCGCGAAGACTCTCTCTGCTCCTGCGTGGTGTACATCCTCGTCGTATTTCTTTATGATCAGCTCTGTGACCTTGTGTCGGCTGTTCAAGACTATCGGGTACTTAACGTCATCCGGTAGATCGGGGGCTCTCCGCAGACGACCACCCACTCTGATGAGATTATGGGCGTCGCTCTCGGGTGCCAGGTGGAGCAATCTGCTGTCTGATGGGACGGGCTTTCCTCCCTGTAGACAGTCTAGCTCATCGGGGAACGAGTCTCTCTGGGCTCGTTGTAGTAGAAGAAGTTCTGCTTCTTCGTAGTCAGCTGCTGAAATGTCAGTGGTGGACTGAATCTCTGGGTGGTGCCACAGGAATGTCTTTAGCTGCGCACTCTGTAGGGTAATGCAGTCATCTATGTTGGGGTCTGTGGAGGCGACTGTGCTCAGTCCACAGAACATAGGTTTCTTGTTCTCAGCCTCCTCTTTACTCGCTTCCCGTGGGGTGGGCGTAGGCCACTCTTCTTCCGGGAGCTTGAGGAATTCTGGTCCGTCACTGTAGATGTTGCGACGGGTGAGGTCATCTAGGGACATTCCCCGGGTGATGACGTCAGCTGGGTTGTGTTTGGTGTCCACATACCGCCAGCTCGCTGCTTCTGTTAACTCTTGAATCTCGGTGACTCTGACTCCCACGAAGACCTTGTATCTGCATGAATCAGACTTGATCCATGTGAGTACTGTCGTGGAATCTGACCACAAGATTGTTCTGTGCACCGGAATGGTGAGTTCACGTTGGATTAACGTGGCTAGATGCGCTCCTGCTAGGGCTGCGCAGAGCTCTAGACGCGGGATAGATTGTTGCTTTCGTGGGGCTATTCTTGAGCGAGCCAGGATGAAAGCAGTGTGTATCTCTCCTCCCTTCTCTTGGGCACGCAAGTAGGCCACCGATCCATAGGCTACTTCGGAGGCGTCACTGAAGACGTGTAGATCCATCTTGCATGTCTCTGGCCTCACTGTGGGTGGGAAGTAGCTGCGGCGTATATTGACGCCTGGGAGTGAGCGGAGCTCCGTCTCCCACTCTCTCCATGTGGAGGCAAGGTGTGCAGGTATTGGGTCGTCCCAGCCCTGGTCCTTGTCCCATAGTGCTCGTACAATCATCTTTGCCCTGGTGGTGTAAGGTAGAATACATCCCAACGGGTCATATTGTCTGGCGAGTGTTCTGTACACACTCCGTCTGGTGGTCGGTATCGCCGTCGACCTTCCCTGCTCCGTGGTCAGGGGTTTGTGTCTATAGTGGAGCGAGTCTGTTTTGAAGCGCCAGACTAGTCCTAGTGTCATTTCTTGGGCTTCTCCTGGGATTGTCGCCATCCAGGTCTCGCTGCTGGCAGCCTTGTCCGCGGGGGAGAGGCCGTGCAATACGTGCGGGTCACTGCTGGCCCACTGCCTGAGATCAAAGCCGCCTTTGATCAGGGAGGCGCGTAGCTTGATTAGGAGAGCCTCGGCTTCTTCTTGAGTCGAAACGCTTTGTAAACAGTTGTCCACGTAGAAACTGTTCTTCACACTGTGTCGGACCTCTTCATCTGCTGCTGGGTCCTCTGCGACCTCTGGGTTGAGGTTGCGCAATACTGGGGGGTCGCTGCTGGCCCGCTGCCGGAGATCAAAGCCGTCTTTGATCAGGGAGGCGCGGAGCAGCGCACGACGTCGCCAGTCAATTTTCTTCTCGACATGCTGCAGGAGTGTGGTGTCTCCTTCTGTCGCTCTGGAGTGGAGGCAGCTAGTGGCTGCTGTTCGGTTGAGAGATTTAGCGAGGGGGCCTTGTAGTGTCCATCCTAGGCGGGTCTCGAATGCTGCAGGACAGCCTCGGGGTCCTGTATGGACCCGGTCTATCGGGACGATGAGGTCTGCATGGTCGGAGCCTATCAGCAGGGTCGGGGTAGCGCCGTCTATGAGCGGGATAGGTAGTTGACGCAGGTGCACATATTTATCCATCAGCTTGGCGATGGGGTAGGTGTACTGTGATAGTCCTATTTCTTGGCTGGTGAAAGCATTTGTAATCCTATACCGTCGCTCTGGCTGCCCGCTTGCTGCGATAGTGAAGGAGACATTCTCGCCCTTTATCGTCTTTAAATCTCTTCTTATTGTCCGAATCGTCATTTGGTTCTCGCTCCCCCGCAGTCCCAGCTGGGCCGCAGCGGACGCGAGCAGAAGGGTCTTCTCTGACCCGTCATCAAGGACGGCGTAAGTGTCCATGACTTTATCTTGGTAGCTCAATGTCACACGGACTACCTTTAAGAGCACTTGGGCGCCGCTGCTGCTGGCGGGGTCAATGTACATGACACTTGCCTTGGTGCTGCTCGATGGTGCAGGTGCAGGCTTTCGTCTGTTACTGTCGTGTAGTACATCTAGATGGGCTCCGTCACACCGACTGCACCTCTTCTTTAGGCGGCATTCGGCTGCCATGTGACTGCGCGCACATCGGTAACAGCGCCTGTTGGACTTTATCCATTGACTCACTTCTTCTGCATTCATCTTTGTGAACAGGTCACATTGTGACAGCCAGTGTTCTTTCTCGCAGTACGGGCACACCATCTTCCACTTCTCTTTTCTCGAGGGGGTACTGTGGTTCTTACTGCTCGGTACTGATTCTGATTGGTGCATGACAGTCACCGATCTTCTTCCATCGTTTATTCTCCTGGGTTCCTCTCTGGAGCTTGGTGTGCTCCGCACGAACGTATCCAGTCGTAAGCTGCTGACTTCTCTCGCCAGGAAGTCGGCTAGATCGAGGAGGGATGGTTCGGGACCGTTAGGATCACGGTGGTCTCTCTGCCGCCTGAAGCGCTCTTGTCTGGCGGGTGGCAGCTTCTCTAAAATCCTCTCGACGTTAGAGTTGGCGTATAGCTCGTGCATGCCCTTTTCCCGTTGCGCTCCCAGCATCCCTACCAGGGACTGCACTTTTATAGACAGGTCGTCTAATGAGCGATTGTCTGTTGCTGGGGGTAGGCGATCAATATGCCTTATCTCTTGGATTACGTAATCCCATATACGTCCATATCTCTGGTCCAGCGCTGCTAGAGCCGCGGTGTATGGGGTCGTAGAGGTGGCATAGGCTAGCGCTATATTGTGCGCTCGCGGTACTTTCAGGTGCCTCAGTAGTATTGCATACTTGTGGCGTTCATCAGCGACATCCACCATCATTGTCTCTAGGCACATCCGGAGCTCTGTGTACTGTGCTCGATTCTCATAGGTGAAGTCTGGAAACGTCGGTGTGGCAATGTATGACGCCGTGGATGGCTGATACATCGGCGAGCGTTGGGGGAGAGACCTCCTAGGCGAGTCTCCTCTTGCGCCTCTCTGTGGGCTGGTACCGGCAGGGTACCATGGCCCGCTGGTCCAGGTGCTATTCCTCTGGGCTGGTCGTGCGTCATGCTCACCCGTGAATAGAGTCGGGGGTCTGTAGCGCAGCGCCGCGGGGGTATAGCCTGGGCTGTACTGGACCTCCTGGTCCGGTGGAGTACTGTGCTGTCGTCGGGCTTGGTTCTCCTCCTCTCCCTCTTCTTCTTCTATCAGGTCCTCTAGATCCTGTAGTCGTTTATTTAGCTTCTCCGCAGTGTATGCCGCTCCTTCCTTGTAGCTGGGTCTCGCTTGGACCGGTCTGGGAAGGGGGTCTGCGGGGGGTATAGGCTTGGTCTGTTGGTCAAGTTCAGGGTTGCTTGCTCGGTTAGGAGACGCTGCCCTTGACTGTTGTCTCGACGAGTTCCTTGAACCCCTGGCGGAGGGAGAGGGTGTTGCCTTGAGGATCAGCTGCTCCATTAGCTGCGCTTGTAGTCTGTCGCGCTCGGCTTGTAGTCTGTCGCGCTCGGCTTGTAGTCTGTCGCGCTCGGTTTCGCGCTGGATGAGAGCGAGGTCGCGCTCTGCCTCTCTTTGGGCACCGTCAGCGGCACGCTGGGTGTCTGCTCGGTCTCTTGCCATATTCTCTTCCGTCTGAAGGCGTCTCAGCTCCAGACGTATGCGCTCTTCTTCGCTCCGTTGCTGCGCTTGGAGGCGTTCTCTTTCAATGGTAGAATGTTCGCGCTCGCTAAGCGTCTGTGCTTGGAGTCGATCGCGTTCACCCTGAAGTCGATCGCGTTCACCCTGAAGTCGATCGCGTTCGGTAGAGGCTGTCAGGCTGACGAGGAACGCCTGTGATAGCATCCTCTCCGCTTCGCTGGGGGAAGACGGTTGTTGAGGTGAGCCGCTCCTGGCGGTACTCGTTGGGGAGTCCCGGAGCTCTATTTCCTCGGCGCTCTCCTCCTCTTCTTCCGTGCAGAGTTCTCTCTCTGTAGGGTTGTCTTCCTCCCGGGGCTGGTCGGGGACTACTTCTTCGGTATTGGCGGGGGGTAAAGGCATGTCAGCTCCCTCCTGGTCCCCACCGTGAGCTTGGTCAGTTACATTAGAACCCACTAGGGCCTCTGTGGTCGGGGCAACCTGGTCGTTAAGGTCAGACATAATTTTACTTTCTACTTTTACCGCGTTTACCGTTTGTCGAAGGCTAGGTAGTTGACTGACAGCGTAATCCTCTAAGTACTGAGGTGGCTGTCGTCTGCGCTGCGGGCGTTCTACGTTAGGAGGACCGTTTCGTGGAGTGTTCATCATAGGCCATTTCAATATTAATAACACTATATTAATATTACACTAGTTACCCTCCGGCTCGAAGGACCAATTGTAACTGAGGGGTACAATTCCCTGACTGTATTGATAAGTATGGTATCATTAAACCACTACCTGCTTTATGTACTTTAAATACTGGCCACACAGTACATGATGTAGATATGATGAACACTTTCCCACCTGATGAAACGAAGTCCACACAAATGTATAAATCGAATATTTTATATAGCAAAGGGTATATACAACGTTCACTTAATGACATTTATGATTTGAATGCACTTGTAAGGCAAATGAGTATTCGTAGGTAAATCAACATTGAATGTCCAATCTCTGGTTACGCAGGGAGCAAGTATACAACCTGGTTCTTTAGGGAACTATAGCGATGGTACTTAAATGATTATAGCTGGATACACTAAAGGGGGGTCCCGCTGGTTGTAAGTCAGTAGGGGGGGGAGGGTTAGGAGAGCCGCTGGCGATATCCCATCGGGCCGACGATTTCTTGGGAGAATTCAGAGTGCTGAACACGGTGCCCACAGAACCTCGGTCCGCAGATGAATACAGCTGGGCCCTCTTGTAGACGGTAGCTGCCGGTCCACAACGAAGAGACGTGAGGCGACCTCACTCGGGGTAGAGCGCCGTCTCACCTGGACTCCTCTCGGGGGGGGGTAGTTCCAACACTCAGCAGTGTTGGCCGTTATCCATGGCATAATCAAAGCACCCAAAGCACGTAGATAATCCAAGCCGTGTAGGGCTCGCCGTCGTCCGGGTAAAGTAATCCAATGTACAGGTCCACTCGTCCTGGCCCAGAACTCCTCGGATGAAGGCACCACACGTGGTCTGCCCAGCCTGGTTAAGACTCTAGATAACGCCAGGAACGATGGGGGTACTGCTCACTTTATAACTCTAACCGAACGATGCACCATACATAATAGACTATTATTAACTTAATAGAAATACGTCCCACTCGACGGTATAGTGCCAAACTATGACAATTCAACTATTAATCCACACGATGTCTCAATGCCTATTCGGAGGCCAAGTAGGCCATACTGCACCACACGTGCGTCGTGGGTGAGGCTTCACGTCTGTTACTAGGTTGGAGGGTAAAGGACTAATGGACTAAAAGAAAGTTCTACTTTACTTGCGCCATATATATATGCGCTGTGAACAAATAGTACCATTCGTATTTCGCCAGACTTATTCCTACGCGGAACCGGGCATGTAACGACATGTTCGTCGGCACGATTGAACTTGAACCAAGGGGCTTGGCTGCTGGCGCCAGGTTCTCGTCCAATGGTAGAATGAAACTATTATGGGCTGTTAGTAGACTAAAGGGATATTCAGTGTATATGTACAAGGAATATACAAGGGATATCAAACGATATACAAATACTATTAAATATATATCCATAAATAAATATATATATTCGGTTTAATCTGATCCTTCACAACAACTACTGATGTTGACCACAGGGCTTTGAACACCTTCTCTTATTTCAGAATAGAATCTCCCGCAGTCGAGAGGTCTGGTCGATTTTCTTGACTTCTAATGAAATTATTATTATCTAGGCGGTCGGATGGCATAGCGGAGATTGCGCTCGTCACCAATGCAAGAGGCTGCGGTCTCGACTCCCGGAATCAGCATTGCCTGTGGCTTGGGCCGATCTTCATACTAACTCGTTTGGCTGAGTTAGCGGGAGGGAAGTCGAGGGTGGTAATCTGGCGTTGTGGACAGCGACGCCTACAGGTCAGGTCTGGGCGCCTGCTCAGCGAAAGGCAGGAAATGGTGAAGGCAGCGTGACCTCCCACGCGCTACGCTTCACCAATGAGAGTCCTCGCTGCCAGGTGAAAAGAGAGCCACTGGCTGTCTCCACATGTGTCGGAGGAAGCATGTGGTAGACTTCAGGGTTCCTTTGTACCGACCAGTAGGAGGAACATGTGCACAACAACCAGGTAGGGGAGGGGGGGAATTGGCATAACGACTAAATTGGGATGGGGAGAAAAATTGAAAAAATCTGGCGGAGAAAAAGAGGATTCAAATTTTACATTTTTTTAATTATTTATTTTCCCCGAACAAAGAGCCTGATACAATAACAACAGATACTCCCGACTTCATGTCTGATTGGTTGATTGATTGATTGATTGATTGAAAACTTTATTAACAGATTGCAGAATGGGTACAATACAGTACAGCTCAATACACACAATTGTTAAGGGGATGCAGACCAGAGAAAGACTTTCGTCTTGTTTACATCAGGGTCCCCCATTTTCAATTCATCAGGACATATATGACATACATGACATACAGATAGACAGTACTGCTACATCTATACATTTATGACATACCAGATTTGCAAATACAGTACTGTTTGTGATACAAAAAGAGTCCAGAAAAGAGAGTATATACATTTGACGTAAAAACTGTACATTGGGGGATGTTGGGTAGGTGGGGTGGGGTTGGGTGGCTGGGGGGGAGGGGGGGCTGTACATTGGAGGTGGTTGGGTGGGTGGGGTGGGGGGGGGGGGGTTGGGTAGGAGGGGTGGGTGGGGAACACTGTACAACTGTACAAGCAAAACTGTACATTGGAATATTGACAACCATACTTGGCCATTTACTGTACATTGGAGGGGGTTGGGTTAGGACATTTACAGGGGCCAGGTTCGAATTGCAGTCTCCTGTAGGTGTTCTTTGAGAGTAGTTTTGAAAGTGGGTAGTGATTCACATTCCTTTACAGCTTTGGGTAGGGCGTTCCACATTGATGTGGCATAATTGCGAAACGTGTTTAGTCCCTTGTTTGAGCCGAATCTGGGTTTTACATGATTTGTGGAGCTCCCTCTGGTGTTGTGATCGTGGTATTCACAGACCTTTGGGAAGTATTTCGACATGTACATGGGTACCTTGGTCGTGTAGTGTGTCTTGTAGACCAGGCCCATTGCAAGTTGCTGTACTCTGTCGTCTACTCTAAGCCATCCTAGGTTGTCAAAGTGGGCAGGGGTGAGGTGGGTTCTAGGAGTAAGGTCAAGCAGTAGTCTGACCAGTTTGTTTTGAGATGTTTGTAATTTAGTTTTTAGCGCCTTTGAGGTGCTTTGGTACCATGAGGTGCAAGCATAGTCGTACCCTTGAATGAGTGCTCCTGCCAGAGTCTTCAGGGTATTCTTGTTTACCAGAGAGGAGATCCGGTACAAGAATCGAGTTTGTTGGTTGACTTTTTTTATTACATTGGATGCCATTTTGTCACAGGAAAGATTAGCCTCTAGGATGGAACCCAGGTATAGGTAATTTCATCTTTCCTTGTGACAATATTGTCACCCACTGTAACTGAGAAGCCGTCGGTCTTGCTGAGTTTGTTATTTGAACCGAAGAGAATGGACTCTGTTTTGCCCATGTGTAATGATAGTTTGTTATCAGCGAGCCATATGCAGATTTTGCCTAGTTCCGAGCTGAGGGTTTTTTCAACCTGTAACTTGTTCTTGTCAGAGACCAGCAGGGCTGAGTTGTCTGTCGAAGTGTTCTTGAGCAAGACGCTTAACCCCAAACTGCTCCCGATGAGCTGGTCAGCGCCTTGCATGGCAGCCTTCGCTGTCGGTGTGTGTGTGTGTGTGTTCAAGTTCTTTATTTGTTAAATACACAACAATACAGGGGGCATTGTGTTTCGAGCTCAGACTCAACAGTGCGCAATTAAGAAACAACAATGAATACAAGAATGGTAACAATAGGTGGTAGTAGTAACATCAAATAAAATATAAAAGAGGTAAGATAAAATAGTCAATTATTTACAGAAAGTGTCTTGCGTGTAGTGTATGTGCATAACAAGCATGTGTGTCACTAGAAGGTTTGATAGACAGCTCGCTTGTTCCAATCATTTGATTTGGTCATTTGTTTGATTGGATGCCGTTGTTTTAGCTCTTGCCCCTTACTCTTTTCATTTTTGCATCAAATGTCGTGTTTGTTTGAGTATGTTCGATTACTGTTGAGATATAAGACATTTAAAATGTTGCCAAAAATCTGCGGTAGCCTATTGATTCTTTAAATTGACCTGACAAATGGGAGAAAAATATAGAAAGGCAAAAACTATTTTTATTACACGTGACACTTTATCCAAAAAAAAAAATACATCACTTCTTGGTAACTACAAACAGACTCTCGGGCTAACTAACATAGAATCTAAGGTAAAATATAGAAACCGTTTTAATGATTAACCCTTTCTGGTGTAAGTAGGTTTGTTTTGGAATGCACCCTTGTGTTTCTAGAACTTGCTCCTGGTGGCACATTATGTTTAGAATGCCCTCATAATGAGGTTGTCCACATAAAAAAGGATAAATGTTTGTCACGTATCTGTATAATGAGCAGAATGATGTACAGCTTGCCGGTTGTTATGGCAACGTTAAGCCCCTTCAGAGTGACGCGACTTCTGTGCTTCATGTCTTACCTTGTGTTTTATATTTTACTCTTTATTTCTTATCATTATTATTATTCACTTTCTGTCCTAGTTATAGGGAGGTGTAGTGGTTACGTCATTGTTGTTTCTGGCCGGTCCACCTGGCTTGAAATCGCAATGTATTTCCCCATTGCCCATTTCTAAATCGTCTCGTTTAAAACAAATAAAGCATGAACATTGGCATGGTGTACCTTTCTGTGCGTATTCATCCACAATCTATAGCTCAACATGAAAATATTCGCAATTAATCGTAAACAATTATTACATACAATTTTATTTCAACCAAAAATGTGATAGAAGGGAACTCATTTTGTGCAAAAATAGAAAGCTCTAAGGGACAATCATTCTTATGTAACCCTCTATCTTTTCTCTCTCTCTCTTACTCTCTCCCTGCTCCCTCTCTTTCTCTCTCATTCCCTCCCGTGTTCTGTCTCCCTCTCGCTCTCTCTTTCCCTCCTCTCTCTCCTTCCCTCTCCTTCCCTCCTTCTAGGGCCATGATGATGACAGGTTGTGACTTGTCGGCTATCTGTAAACCCTGGGAGGTCCAGAGCAAGGTGAGTGGCCTCTTCAGAGAGACTTCAGGAACCCTAAGCCGTTAGTTCCTACTTACCGATGGTGTTGTCCTTTCTCAGCGCAATCCATGCTGTTCCCCATAGTGGACACCTGCAGCTCTGGCTAGTCGTGCCACAGAACACTGAAACCTACTCCAGTGTGTTGTCCTGTATGTTTATGTGCTTTTTACAGTGGCCCCATTGACTTTACATTAGTCAGGGTTTGCATAAGGTCCTTGAAGTGCTTAAAGTGCTTGATTTTTTACAAATAAAAGTCAAGGCCTGGAATTCCTTGAAAACAGCCCATTTTAACAAGGTGCTTAAAAAGTCCTTGAAATTCAAATCAAACATTCGCATTGAATGTTTTGTTCATCCATGATCAAATAGTTCTGAATCAAGAAATAGTTTATTTTGTTCTGTTTTAATAAAATCTGACTAGTCGCTGTCTCATGCGCTCCAACTGTGAAGCTCTAGCTGGCAAGCAGGCCAAGAAAATGCTTCAAAGTGAATTGTATCCTTTGAGTGACATCCTAGAAAATTCCAGTGCTTGGAAAAGTACTTAAAAGTCCTTGAATTTAATTTTGCAATGTCTGTGGGAACCCTGATTATTGTTGTGGCTATCTGAGGAGGAGCTGGGTCTCCAGTATGAAGCACAGCATGGATTGTGCTGAGAAAGGACTACTGATCGACAGCATCATCAATGAGTAGGAGAAAGGGTTTTAGAAGGGTCCAGAATTCTGAACGTACAATACCCTTTAACCAACACACTGAACACAACAACACCAGGCAAGAACCTTTTGGTGCATGTGGGGATGGCTGGTTTGAGCAGCCACACCTGCCCCGGGCCAAGCTGATTGCATGTTGGGTCAAGCTGCGCACCTGTTGCACATTGAGGTAATCCGTGTGCACAGGTCAAACACGGCCATCCTGACATACTGAGGAGATGATCTTCACCCTGTTGTGACAATGTTCCATCTGGCTTGTTGTACCATCTTGCCATCTCTTCAATAAACCACAGGGTTCGCACAAGGTTCTTGAAGTGCTTAAAGTGCTTGATGTTTTACAAAAGAAAGTCAAGGCCTGGAATTACTTGAAAACAGCCCATTTTTTAACAAGCTGCTTAAAAAGTCCTTGAAATTCAAATCAACCATTCACATTGAATGTTTTGTTCATCCATGATCAAATTGTTCTGAATCAAGAAAGCGTCTTCCTTTTTGTTCTGTTTTAATTAAATCTGACGAGTCGCTGTCTCGCACGATCCAACTGCTTTTCCTCATTTCTTCGCGTGTGATGCTCTAGCTGGCAAGCAGGCCAAGAAAATGCTTAAAAGTTAATTGTATCCTTTGAGTGATATCATTGAAAATAAAAAATAGTGCTTGGAAAAGTACTTAAAAGTCCTTGAATTTCATTTTGCAATGTCTGTTTGGATCCTTTCTGCCCGTGTCTCTGTGTTGGAGAGCCTGTAAACGCCACTTTGGTGGCGTGTGGCAGAGTCAACTACTACACATTTTATAATACAAACATTTCCCATGTGTTTCTTCTCAAGAATGAATGCTAGCTATAACACTGACGAAGGAATAAGAATTCCGAAACATGTTTGTTTCAGGCTGCCATTAAATACTTGAACCTAAGAGTGCTGGTCCAGCTTCCCTGCTTCTTTTTTATTCTCAAGAATGAACAAATGGCTGCATTTCTGCAGTGCTTTTCTAATACAACTCAAGGTGCTTTAGTGGAACGACGGCATATCTCTTTCAGTATGGGGGTCCCCTGTGGTAATTTAACCCCTAATTATACTATACTAAAATACTAGGTCTTGTGGCATGTTTCAATTAAAACATCCCCATTTCATGTAAATTCAGTTGTGCATTCAATATGCAGTGCACTCCTCCATCACATCCAGAGACCACCGACTATAAAATGAGAAGGATCACTGTGGTAGTTTTGCATGGGGAAATCTGTAACACTAAAGATGGCGGCAACGACAAAGAATTGCTGCAAAATAAACATAAATTTGTTGTTTAAATAATAAGAATAATAAAAAAAAATATATATATAAAAAATATGAATAAGAATATCGATATTTATCGAAAATGTTGTCCCGATTTATCGATTCTTCCAAATGGAATATCGTCTCAGCCTTAGTGCCAAACATTCCACCCATTGAGCTGCACAGGACCAAGCATCACAATGATGTTGTTTTCCAATGGTTGATATATTGGTATATATTGACATGTCTCCACATGGTTCCATGCTGCTTACATCATCTCACATTTGTAATAATTGTTTGTGTGACCGTGACGTCATCTTGATGTTATCTGAAGGCCTGGCAACTTGCCTGTGACTCCATACCTCCTTTTCTGTGCAATAAAGGGATGTTAAAACCCTCTTGCTCTCTCTCTCTCTCTCCCTCCATATCTCTTTCTGTCTCTTTCTCTGTGTGTGTCTCTATCTCTCTTCTGTCTTCCTCCAGGTGGCCCTGATGGTAGCAGCTGAGTTCTGGGAGCAGGGAGATTTGGAAAGAACTGTTCTGGAGCAAACACCTATTGTAAGTTTTCTCTTTTCTCTTATCTTCTCTTTTGTCTTTTTATTTCTCTCTCTCTCTCTCTCTCTCTCTCTCTCTCTCTCTCTCTCTCTCTCTCTCTCTCTCTCTCTCTCTCTCTCTGGTTTGTTTGTTTGTTTGTTTATTTACACATATAAAAACAATTACATATATAATACAATATAATCCACAAGGGTGTGCCAGAAGGGGGAAATGTTTGCTTTTTGTTGCATAACTGCAGCATTACCGTAATTTTCTGACTATAAGCCGCGCCTTTCCCCCCCATTTTTCGACCCTGCGGCTTATATAACGGTGCGGTTTATATGTGACTCGACGTGACCAAACCCGAAAATGTAAAAATCGAAATATTGCTTTTTTGATGTTATTTATCTGTTCCCTTATTTGCTAAACTTAATACAACTTGTAAATTAGTTAATTCTTGTTATTTGTCCAACAGTATTGTGTCCCAATGCTGGTGGGAAGACTGTAATTAAACATTAAAACACCTGCGGCTTATAGTCCAGTGCGGCTTATATATGTACACATCATTCAATTTAGCTGCTGCGGCTTATATTCAGGTGCGGCTTATAGTGCGAAAATTACGGTATATTGCAGCCAGCTCACTGGTAGACCCAACCTCTACTGTGCTCAGCCACTTAGGACGAGGCGCTGTGAAAATACCATTGGCCAGAAAACAAACGCTTGCCAATTGAGCGTGACGTAATATAAAGACGTGAAATTACTTTGTTGGCTTTGTTATGACACTACCTCAGTCACACCAATGGCGCAAAGTTCCGATATTTAATCAATCGTTGGTGAAAAGTGCAATGTTTATAATCCCAGCACTGTTTGCATCAAGGCTTTTCCTCAAACGGAGCTACGCAATCTGACATGTGACTGCATTTACATAACCTCGTTTCCAGCTTTATCTCGAGAGATAAAGCCTGGTAAAGCACTACGGCCGAAAGTGGGAATCAGGTAGGAAGTCCCGCCCCTGAAATCACGACACGGTGCTCATGAAAATGTATTCCCCCCAGAAACAACCTCGTTATCGCCTCCCTCGACAGGCTGACAGACCTGCTTGTTGTTTGTTTCGCTGGGGACTATAAACAGATCGGGGGGTGCCCGGAAACCGGAAAGCCTGTAGCCGGTATTTCTGTATTTCCGATTCACATTTTAGGAGGCATAGCTTTACCAGCCTAGCATTTACAGGTGACTGGCCAGGCAACAATTAAGTGACAACCAGGTAACTTCAATTAGGGAAACCCATAGGAACCCTTATTTTGGCATGGCAGGTCACCCGGAAATGCAGTCACGTGTTACATTGCGTAGCTCAGCTTGAGGAAAATATTACAAACATTGCACTTTACAAACGATTGACTGAATATTATTGTAACTTTGCAACCAAGGTAGTGTCACAACAAAGTAATTTCTTGTCTTTATATTATGTTTGTCTTCTGGCCTATCGTAGAGATGTCCAATATTTTCGGCCTACCGATATTAGTATTAAAATGTAATATTGGAAATGACCGGTATCGGTTTACATTTTTTTAATTTATTTAAATGTATTTAACCTTTATTTACCCAAGCAAGTAAGAACAAATTCTTATTTTATTTTGTTTTGTATTATAAAAATGGCGGTATCTGTTTATATCGGTATCGGAAATGAAGAGTTGGACAATATTGTTATATCAGTAAAAAAGCCAATATCGAACATCCCTATCTTCACCTAACCTCGTCCTATGCGGTTGAGCACAGTAGAGGGTACCCTTTGTCGTGTGGCAGTAAAAGGGTTAACCTTCTGTATTGTCGCCGTGAAAGGGTTAACCATTTGGTAGTGTGGCAGTGAAAGGGTGAAACATTGAGGCCAGCAGTAGCAGGTCTGAACCAGTGCGTGAGTGCACCGTGAGGTGGATCTGTTCAGCTGTTGATCGGCACATGTGATTGATTGCGCTCCCAAGCAGCATCCTATCCAGCAGGGCTGTCATGCTGAACCATCCTGTTGAATGTGACCACATGTTGGGAGAGACTAAATGCACCTAATGGGGCTTTCAAACAAATATTACAAGTTGTTTATAACCCTATCCCTAACCTTAACCACTCCCATAACCCTATCCCTAACCATAACCATAACTACTCCCATAACTCTATCCCTAACCTTAACCACTCCCATAACCCTATTTCTAACCCTAACCATAACCACTCCCATAACTCTATCCCTAAGCTTAACCACTCTCATGACTCTATCCCTAACCTTAACCATAACCACTCCCATAACTATATCCCTAACCTTAACCACTCTCATGACCCTATCCCTAACCTTAACCACTCCCATAACTCTATCCCTAACCTTAACCACTCCCACAACCCTATCCCTAACCTTAACCGCTCCCATAACCATATCTCTAACCTTAACCACTCCCATAACCCTAACCACTCCCATAACTCTATCCCTAACCGTAACCACTCCCACAACCCTATCCGTAACCTTAACCACTCCCATAACTATATCCCTAACCTTAACCACTCTCATGACCCTATCCCTAACCTTAACCACTCCCATAACTCTATCCCTAACCTTAACCACTCCCATAACCCTATTTCTAACCCTAACCATAACCACTCCCATAACTCTATCCCTAAGCTTAACCACTCTCATGACTCTATCCCTAACCTTAACCATAACCACTCCCATAACTATATCCCTAACCTTAACCACTCTCATGACCCTATCCCTAACCTTAACCACTCCCATAACTCTATCCCTAACCTTAACCACTCCCACAACCCTATCCCTAACCTTAACCGCTCCCATAACCATATCTCTAACCTTAACCACTCCCATAACCCTAACCACTCCCATAACTCTATCCCTAACCGTAACCACTCCCACAACCCTATCCGTAACCTTAACCACTCCCATAACCATATCTCTAACCTTAACCACTCCCATAACCCTAACCACTCCCATAACCCTAACCTAACCATAACCACTTTCACTACCTAAACATTTTAAATAAATGTAAACATATACTGGGTTTGCAGTCCCCATGGGTGCATTTAGTCTCCCCCCAAATGTTACACGGTTGAGGATAGCCAACACACGCAACAGCACGAAGACCAAATGTTACGCGGTCAGGGATAGCCTGATAACGGCACAAAGGGAAACGTTTTTCATCCCAAAATCCCTGAGCTAATTTGCAAATCTCTCTCTCTCTCTCTCTCTCTCTCTCTCTCCCTCTCCCTCTCCCTCCCTCTCCCTCTCTCCCTCCCGTTTCAGCCCATGATGGACAGGAGCTGCTCCGAGCAGCTACCCAAGATGCAGTGTGGTTTCATTGACTTTGTGTGCGCATTCGTATACAAGGTAATTATCCTGACCATTTAACTCTGTCATCATCATGTTATCATCTTTAAAGCAAGACTAGGCACTGCGACTACGACTAGGCACTGAGACTACATTTACATTTAGTAATTTAGCTGATGCTTTTATCCAAAGCAACTTACAAGTTCTGTACGACAAGTCAGCAGGAAGGGTAGCAGCCTAGTAACAATGTTCATCAAAGTGTTGAAACTTGAGTGCTGCAGTGTTGAGTGCATATAGTAGTAGAGACATGTTAGTATATTAGGAAGAGTGTATGATAGTTAGGGATGGGTACCGAATTAGGTACTTTTAAAGGTACTTACCGAATCACGTCGGTACTACCGAGTACCGGTTCACGTGAGATCCGTCGGTGCCACATTTCGTTACATTTACTATTATTTCTTTTTTTTCCCTTCACGTCAACGTTCACACTCACAATATATGCTTACCTAGGATTTTACTTGATTCAACAACAAAGCAGTCGGGGCAATGGCAAGGCCAAAACGGTCGAAAGTGTGGTTATTTGAAGTTTGGATTTTGAGGAACTGAGGTAGGTAGATTACATTTTTAGGTACCCAACCCTAATGATAGTAGAGATAGTAAGAGGGTTAGTTTTATTTTCTTCATTTCAGATATTGATTGAAGAAGTGTGTCTTTAGTCGACGGTGAAATATTGGTCGGGTTTGGGCTGTCCTACCTGTGGTGGGAAGTTTGTTCCACCATTGTGGAGCAAGGACTGAGAATAGGCTCTTTGATGACCCTCCCGGAGCTTGGATATGAGTAGGTCTGAGTCGGCCAGAAGATGTAAAGCAAAGGGGTCTTGATGGTGTGTAGTTAGAGACCATTGACCGGAGATAGGCGGGAGGCGTTCCCTTCACTGCGAGATATGCCAGGTTGAGGACCATGAAGCGGATTTGTCGGTCCCTAAGAAGTGGGGTAACCTGGGCTGACTTTGGTAGGTTGGAGGTCAGGCGGGCGGGCGTTCTGAATGAGTTGAAGTGGCTTGGTGGTGGTGGTCTGTAGACCAGCAAGCAGTGCATTGCAGTAGTTGAGGCGAGAGATGACTCTTGATTGGACGAGGAGTTGGGTGGCTTCTTTTGTCAGGAAGGGCCGGATCCTTCTGACGTTGCTCAGGAGGAATCTGCAGGTTCTGGTTGTTGCAGCGATGTGAGCGGAGAAGTTTAGCTGGTCGTCAAGGACAACACCAAGGTTCTTGACGGTCGGGGACACGGCCACAGCTACATTCTCCACTGTGATGGAAAGGTCAGTCAGCAGGGAGGATTTGGCCGGCAGGTGAAGCAATTATGTTTTGCTTAGGTTGAGTTTGAGGTGGTGGTCGTCATCCAGGCGGAGATGTCGGACAGACAGGCTGAGAT
The DNA here is from genome assembly GCF_963971535.1 of Notolepis coatsorum. Lineage (NCBI taxonomy): Eukaryota > Metazoa > Chordata > Actinopteri > Aulopiformes > Paralepididae > Notolepis > Notolepis coatsorum. The sequence goes on along the minus strand of NC_140179.1, from coordinate 51,579,419 downwards.
CTGCTCAGAGACATGGATATCTCTGAGGGAGGAAAGGCGAGGAAGAGTTGAGTATCATCGGCATAGCAATGATACAAGAAGGCATGAGACGTGATAATGTTACCCAGACATTTGGTGTAGAGGGAGAAGAGGACGGGTCCAAGGACCGAGCCCTGGGCGACACCAGTCTGAAGGGGGTGGGGGGCCGACAGGGTCCCTCTCCATGATACTTGGTAGGAGCGGTCGTCATGGTAGGATGTCAGCCATGCCAGCGCAAAGCCAGCCACTCCTGCGAGGGATGCGAGGAGGATCTGATGGTTGACTGTGTTGAAGGCTGTCAACAGGTCCAGGAGAATCAGGACAGAGGAGAGACTCTTCGCTTTTGCTAAGTGAAGTGCTTCTGTGACTGCTATGAGGGCCGTCTCTGTGGAGTGACCAGTCCTGAAGCCTGACTGATTAGGGTCTAGGAGGTCATTCTGTAAGAGATAATCAGTAAGTTGGTTGGATACAGCACGTTCAAGTGATTTAGAAAGGAAGAAGAGAAGAGAGACAGGACTAGTTTTCTATGATGGTGGGATTCATGGTTGGTTTCTTTATGAGCGATGTGACTCTGGCTTGTTTTAGGGAGGTGGGAACCACCCCAGAGTTGAGGGAGGAGTTGATGGTTGCAGTTAGGAATGGGAGGGTGTCTGGTGCTATGGTCTGGAGGAATGGGGAGGGTATCGGGTCCAGCTGGCATGTAGTGGGACGGTTCAATGTTACCAGTGTCAAGGCCTCGGCATCTGTAATGGGAGAGAAAGATGACAGAGTAAAGGATGAGATTCTTGATTCAGCATTTAGAATGGGGTTGGGAGAAGCAGCTGCGGATGCTCTCCACTTTTGTGATAGGTGGTGATGTCACCAGTGAGGTGTGACTTTCTATACTTCCTCTCGGCCGTTCTCAGGACCTGTCTTTCTTCTTTCACTGCATCCGACAGCCATGGACTGGGTGGGGAACGGCGGGCAGGCCTCTCGGCGAGGGGACAGAGCTTGACGAAGGAGGTTGAGAGGGCTGAGAGGAGGGTGGAGGTTGCTGTATCTGGGGGGAGAGCAGAGAAAGTCTCTTCAAAGGTAGAGCGGACAGGACGTCTGAGGAGAGGGTGGAGGGGGATGCGTCTGACTGAGACGGCTTTGGTTAAAGTGGATGGTTTGGGGTTAAGCATGAGAGTTAGTGAGAAGGATATAATATAGATATGGAGTTATAGAATATGAAAGAATATGAGATCCTGCTTTGTTAGTGGGAAGCATGACAGTGGGAGTCAGGTCAAAGGATTGTAGGAGAGAGACCACTGTGTCTGACTGAGACGAGTCAGGCAGGTTGAAGTCGCCCAGTAGGAGGAATAGGGTGCTATCTTCTGGAAAAGAGCTTAGAAGCATGTCCAGCTTGTCTGGGAGGTGGTCGAGGGGACCTGGAGGACGATAGAGAGTAACAATGGTGAGATTGAATGGATTAGAGACGGATACTACATGGTATTCAAGAGAGGAGAGTGACGGAGCTGGAAGTGATATTGAGTTTGTAGACCATGAGGGAGAGGTCAAAAGACCTGTGCCTCCACTGTGTGTGTAGATAGATAAGGCTGCATGTGTTGTTGAGTTCTCTGGTGTTATCCAGGTCTCAGTAAGATTTAAGGTTTTGACTATGGGTGTAGGGAGTAATGAAGTCTGTTTTCCTGACGGATGATTGACAATTCCATAAGCCTCCGCGTGCAGTGATGGGTATATTTGTGGCGGTGGGGGGGTAGGAGAGGTTGCAAGATTGCTTCCAAACTGGCGTGGATGGCTTGAAGCTGGTCTGGTGGAGGAAAGTGTGGGGATAGGTAGGAAGCACATTGTTGAGGGGGATAGGTGTACAGCAGGAGTAGCAGGATGAAAGGGGAGGTTTTCATGTGAAGAGGGGAGGAAGAAAGACAGAGAAATGGCAAAGTGGGAGGAAGGAAGAAATTCCAGAATAGGGTAATAAATAGGATAATGGTCTACTTAGCACTCCGATGGGTGAGTCGGTGTCTTCCTCTGAGAACTCCCACAGGAAAACTCCTTGTCTTTGTGCCACAGTGTCACTGAGTGAAAGTGAATTTTAGATTTAAGATTTACAACAAATATCTGCCTGTTGATAGTTCAATTAGCAGAACAAAGCCACAGGCAGCTTACACGCCCACAGTGTCACTCAGTGAAACTAGACTGAATTTAATATTTTAAGATTTACAATAAATAGTTACTCAAGGTTACTTACTTCCAGTCAATGTTACTGAGGTGAGTGATGCTCCCCCTTTTGCAATACAAACTAGAATACTAACTAACTATGTTACAATGTATCCACCTAACGTTAATTATAAGATAAGATATTCCTTTATTGATCCCCTTGGGGAAATTCAGGCATCATAGCAGCATGGGGAGGTACAGGTAATATAGGACATGGTACAGGTGACATAATTATAGTACAGTGGAGAAGTAAAAATTTAATTAAAAAGCAGTGTAAACAATATAATTAATAATAATTAACTCTGGACATGTGGCTCAACAAGGTGCGAGATGAGGGTATGTATGCCCTCTGTTGTAATTGCCCTACAATAAATAGTTACAATATATAATCTAATAATCCAATAATCTAAATCTAATATATAATAAAATAAAACTAAATAAAAACTAAATGCTAAATATATGCAATATATCATTCAATAATCTAAATCCAATCTAATATATAATAAGAAAATAAATAAATAAATATATATAAATATATGATCTGATGAAGTATACAGTATTCACATAAGGTGTGGTATGCATAAGGTAGTATATTGTCCTTTAAGGTGGGAGTCAGCTACTAGGTTCCTAGTTTGAAGGAAATGCACATTTATCGGTGTCAACCACAACCCTCTCCGCAACAGCTGATATAGATAGCTAACATTAGCTGGCAGCTGATGTCATGTACTTGCTATCAAGTGTTGTGATCTTGTGAACTATACATGAAACTATTCTGTTGGACAAATATCTCAGTCTCTTCCATCGCGATTGAGCTAGCAGAGCACACACAAGGTATTTGGAGGGGCAGCATTTATTTAGTTTAGTAGACATAATCGCAAAGTGTTGTAAGCTGTATGACAGACACCTGGCTAGTCATCACACACCTGGCTACGACTGATGGCACATTTTGTTTGTCAAAATGATGTTATTGATTTAGGACGTGACGTAACGTAAATACGTGATTTAACGTAAATATGTGACATAATGTAAAGACTCCATGCAGCATATTTGTGTTACATAAAGGGTTAAACCTTCAGGTTGTTGTAGCCTTTAACCCAGTGAGATCACATAGAACCTGTTGAACCCAGACTGGAATGTCTGCTAGCCATACATCACACACACACACACACACACACACACACACACACACACACACACACACACACACACACACACACACACACACACACACACACACACACACTCACACACAAAGCACACCCCAAACGCACACTTATACTCTCTCTCTCTACTCAACTTATAGGTAAGCTCTGTGGATGTCACGTAATGTAAAGACGTGACGTATGTAATGTAAAGATGTGACGTAATGTAAAGATGTGACGTAATGTAAAGACGTAATGTAAAGACGTGACATACGTAATGTAAAGATGTGACGTAATGTAAAGATGTGACATAATGTAAAGATGTGACATAATGTAAAGATGTGATGTAATGTAAAGATGTGACGTAATGTGAAGATGTGACGTAATGTGAAGATGTGATGTAATGTAAAGATGTGACATAATGTAAAGATGTGACGTAATGTAAAGATGTGACATAATGTAAAGACGTTACGTAATGTAAAGATGTGACATAATGTAAAGATGTGACATAATGTAAAGATTTCATTTCATTTCAACCTTTATTTAAAATCGTAAGCATCTGAGGTTTCCCTCATTTACAGAAACGACGATTGTACAGTACATAATAAAAACAATATTCACAGAAATTTAAACACCAGAGTAAAACAAATTAAAAACATTAGATGTGACATAATGTAAAGATGTGATGTAATGTAAAGATGTGACGTAATGTAAAGATGTGACATAATGTAAAGATGTGACGTAATGTAAAGATGTGACATAATGTAAAGATGTGATGTAATGTAAAGATGTGACGTAATGTAAAGATGTGACGTAATGTAAAGATGTGACGTAATGTGAAGATGTGACGTAATGTGAAGATGTGACATAATGTAAAGATGTGACGTAATGTGAAGATGTGACGTAATGTGAAGATGTGACATAATGTAAAGATGTGACGTAATGTGAAGATGTGACATAATGTAAAGATGTGACGTAATGTGAAGATGTGATGTAATGTAAAGATGTGACGTAATGTGAAGATGTGACATAATGTAAAGATGTGACGTGATGTGACATAATGTAAAGATGTGACGTAAGGTAAAGATGTGATGTAATGTGAAGATGTGACATAATGTAAAGATGTGACGTAATGTAAAGACGTGACGTAATGTAAAGATGTGACGTAATGTAAAGATGTGATGTAATGTAAAGATGTTACGTAATGTAAAGATGTGACGTAATGTAAAGACGTGATGTAATGTAAAGACGTGATGTAATGTAAAGATGTGACATAATGTAAATACGTGATGTAATGTAAAGATGTGACATAATGTAAATATGTGACGTAATGTAAAGACGTGACGTAATGTAAAGATGTGTAATGTAACGTATTTACTTTGTTGGCTTTGTCATTACACTACCTTGGTTGTGCCGATGGAGTGAAGTTGTAATATTCAGTTTAAATGAGAGAGATGCCTGGTCATTTTAAATGCTAGATGAGAACATGAGTTTATGTTCGGGGGTTTGGGAGCCTTCCTTCCTTGCAGCATATTTGTGTTACATAAAGGGTTAAACCTTCAGGTTGTTGTAGCCTTTAACCCAGTGAGATCACATAGAACCTGTTGAACCCAGACTGGAATGTCTGCTAGCCATAAATCACACACATCACACACACACACACACACATGCACACGCACACATGCACACGCACACACACACACAAAGCACACCCCAAACGCAATCACACCCCAAACGCACACTTATACTCTCTCTACTCTACTTATAGGTAAGCTCTGTGGATGTAATGTAAAGACGTGACGTATGTAATGTAAAGATGTGACGTAATGTAAAGATGTGACATAATGTAAAGATGTGACGTAATGTAAAGATGTGACATAATGTAAAGATGTGACATAATGTAAAGATGTGACGTAATGTAAAGATGTGACGTAATGTGAAGATGTGACGTAATGTGAAGATGTGACATAATGTAAAGATGTGACGTAATGTAAAGACGTGATGTAACGTAAATATGTGACATAATGTAAAGACTCCATGCAGCATATTTGTGTTACATAAAGGGTTAAACCTTCAGGTTGTTGTAGCCTTTAACCCAGTGAGATCACATAGAACCTGTTGAACCCAGACTGGAATGTCTGCTAGCCATACATCACACACACACACACACACACACACACACACACACACACACACACACACACACACACACACACACACACACACTCACACACACACACTCACACACAAAGCACACCCCAAACGCACACTTATACTCTCTCTCTCTACTCAACTTAAGCTCTGTGGATGTCACGTAATGTAAAGATGTGACGTAATGTAAAGATGTGACGTAATGTAAAGACGTAATGTAAAGACGTGACATACGTAATGTAAAGATGTGACGTAATGTAAAGATGTGACATAATGTAAAGATGTGACATAATGTAACGTCACGGTGACCAATTGCAGCCACTCTTATTGTCTGGGACCAAATACGGCCACGCCCCACTCCCAGCAAAAAGTGGGAATCTCTAGAATGGGTTTGGGGCGGCGCTGTATACGGAAGTAGCTCTCAAGGTGACGATTAGACAACACTTTTTTGTTGTCAGTAGATGGCAGCATTGGTTTAAAATTAAAGGCTGAAAATGTTGAGAACTACAACACTGCATTTCCCAAGAGCGTTAGCACAGGTCGCAGGTCACTGGGATGGGTCTATATTCTCCGACGTGATCTGAACAGCGTTAAACTATTACTGCAACCTTGGTATAGCGACCGCGAATGGCCAACTAATTATCTTAACAAAAGTGCGCTGGTAGCATTACATATGTTGTCTAAAGGGGGACATATGGTACAATTTAAGATTCTAATGATAATCGGCATATAAAGGACAAGATAAAGCATCGTTAATTTGTAAGAAACCTCAATGAAAACGGCGCAGGGTGCTATTGTTATGAAAATGTGATAGAATCCTATAAAAATGTGGACGCACTTGGCCTACGTTCCGTTAAAGATGTGATGTAATGTAAAGATGTTACGTAATGTGAAGATGTGACGTAATGTGAAGATGTGATGTAATGTAAAGATGTGACATAATGTAAAGATGTGACGTAATGTAAAGATGTGACATAATGTAAAGACGTTACGTAATGTAAAGATGTGACATAATGTAAAGATGTGACATAATGTAAAGATTTCATTTCATTTCAACCTTTATTTAAAATCGTAAGCATCTGAGGTTTCCCTCATTTACAGAAACGACGATTGTACAGTACATAATAAAAACAATATTCACAGAAATTTAAACACCAGAGTAAAACAAATTAAAAACATTAGATGTGACATAATGTAAAGATGTGATGTAATGTAAAGACGTGATGTAATGTAAAGATGTGACATAATGTAAATACGTGATGTAATGTAAAGATGTGACATAATGTAAAGACATGATGTAATGTAAAGATGTGACGTAATGTAAAGACGTGACGTAATGTAAAGACGTGATGTAATGTAAAGATGTGACATAATGTAAAGATGTGATGTAATGTAAAGATGTGACATAATGTAAAGACGTGATGTAATGTAAAGATGTGACATAACGTAATGTAACGTATTTACTTTGTTGGCTTTGTCATTACACTACCTTAGTTGTGCCGATGGAGTGAAGTTGTAATATTCAGTTTAAATGAGAGAGATGCCTGGTCATTTTAAATGCTAGATGAGAACATGAGTTTATGTTCGGGGGTTTGGGAGCCTTCCTTGCTTGCAGCATATTTGTGTTACATAAAGGGTTAAACCTTCAGGTTGTTGTAGCCTTTAACCCAGTGAGATCACATAGAACCTGTTGAACCCAGACTGGAATGTCTGCTAGCCATACATCACACACACACACATGCACACGCACACACACAAAGCACACCCCAAACGCACACTTATACTCTCTTTCTCTCTCCACTCTACTTATAGGTAAGCTCTGTGGTTTTCTAAATGGAGTGTGTTTGTGTCTGACAGGAGTTCTCCAGGTTCCACGTTGAGATCAAGCCCATGTTCGACGGCCTGAACTTCAACCGTGGGCAGTGGGCGGCACAGGCCGACGTCTACAACGCCAAGATGAAGATCATCGAAGACGAGAAGAAGAAGCTGGAGGACGCTGTGAAGAAACCAGGTGAGAGGACACGACACGGGGAGACATGGAAGGACAGAGGAGACATGGCTGGATGGAGGGATGGAGGGATGGATGGAGGGATGGATGGAGGGATGGATGGATGGATGGATGGATGGATGGATGGATGGATGGATGAGTGGGAATAATTACACATGGATGTATGGATGATTAGGTAGATGTAATGGGTGGATGAATAGACAGATAGATAGATAGATAGATAGATAGATAGATAGATAGATAGATAGATAGATAGATAGATAGATAGATAGATAGAGAAGTGTACGGATAGATAAAACTGTTTTGAATGTCTGTTTCGTGTTGGTACTCAAGGTGATATATTAATCTATCAACCTGACTTTTTATTTATTTGTGTGTGTTTGTGTGTGTGTGTGTGTGTGCGCACAGGAGACGAAGAAGGAGGGAAGTCGAAGACCTGCACCATAGCCTAAGCTCCTCCTCGAATCCCCCAGCCCTTGGATCTGGTCAGAACTGGTTCAGACTGCTCTGGTCTGGTCTAGACGTGTTTTGGTCTGGACAGATTGGGTCAAGTGTAGTCAGGTCTGGTCCCATCTGGACTGATCTAGTGCGACAAGATCTGAGTAAAGCCAAACCAACGCAAAGACCAAAAAGAACAGCCAGAAATGTCCTTAAAGGCGGAAGGCGTAGAAACTCTTGCTGCTACGGACGCCATTCAACTCTACAAGTAGTTGACGTGACGTCACTTCCGCTTCTTCCTCTTCTGTTTTCTTCTCTCACGATAACACACAGCTATACATCTCACTATAATCTCACAGTATCCAAAACATAAGTAAATCCGCAATGCATGGTTTGAAGTTCCCGGTACTTTTCCATGTAGGAAAAAAAAAACCAGGTCAACATGTTGTAACCAAAGCACATCTCAGAATACCTCAGAGGTTGGGGGGGGGGGGGGGGGGGGGGTTGTGTGTGATGAGTATGAGTTTGTTCTTATTGGAGGCAGTTAACATGGTGAAGAAACCTTATTTATCATTTATCATTTATTTATTTAATATTCTGTATTATTTATGTTAACAGTATTTATGTTTGATTGTCAGTCTAGGTAACACTTGAAGCAGTGACATCGCAATGTTTATTTGAACAGACCCGTCACCCCGTCACAAGCGGGTGCCAATTGGTGGGAGAGACGCACAGATCCTGTCTGAATGTCCCTCTCTGGATGTCCCTCTGAGCCCAGACAAGATGTGCGTGTGTCTCTCTGACGTGTTGCCTGTTCCTGTTAGGGGAAACTCAGGAATAGAAAAAGGAGGATCTGTTGGGCCATGTGTCCAACCAAACAGATCTCCAGGGTGACACGCTTTTTAACAAGCGTTGGTCTTGGACGCTGCTGTTGCTAGGCAACTATTGACAAGGAGGACCGACAGGTCTCTGGTGGACATGCAACCTCGTAAGAGCACTTTGAAACTTTGAGCACGTCAGTACTTGCAATATGTCTCCTTCTACTGTACTACTACCAGCAGACAACACACTTTAAAGGAACACACCAACTTTTTGGGAAATTCGCTTATTTGCCATCTCCCCCGGAGTTAGACATGTAGATACATACAATTGTCTTCTACTGTGCATGCAGTTGTAAATAAGAATTTGTTCTTAATTGATTTGCCTGGTTAAATAAAGGTAAACAAAATAAAAATAAAATAGTAGTAGGAAGACCCCCACCATTAGCCTAGCTTAGCTTCATTCACTGGAAGTAGGTTACCTCCAGCTAGCCTAGTTCCCAACAGTCACGAAATACACTCCAAATACAACTCCAAAACTTTTCCTGTAAACATGTTGTGACCTGTGTATTTACCACGTGGAGAAATACACATTTTAAATTTGACATTTTCGTTTTTTAAGCAGATACATCCACCTGAAGAGCCCTGTTGTAACTTGCAGGGATCTCCAGGTGATCCAGGTAACTAGCAGGGATCTCCAGGTGATGTGTTTACAGGAATGTTTTGGAGTAAGACATACAGTACAGTACTAACTAAACATAGGCTACTTTTGAGTTGTGCGGAGGGTATATTTATTTTAATATGCAAATACTTATATTTTTTTGACCATTTTAACTATTTTGTACGTCTTTCGTGGAGGGGAGTATGAGATAGGATTTGAGAGTGTTTGGAATACGTATCAATTTTACATTTCAGCATTATGGGTAAAATATGCATTCTTTATTTATTGTAAACTAAACAGCTGTAATCTGCTCCTCTTGTGTTCGATAAACTGAGCAGAATACTGGAACTTGTAATATACATATTATAACATATTTATATATATATATATATAAGATAAGATATTCCTTTATTGATCCCCTTGGGGAAATTCAGGCATCATAGCAGCATGGGGGAGGGGGGGGGGGGGGTACAGGTAGTATAAGACATCATGGTACAGGTGACATAATTATAGTACAGTGGAGAAGTAAGAAAAAAAAGCAGTATAACAAATCAATATAACTCTGGACATGTGCATATGGGCAACAAGGTGCGAGATGAGGGTATGTATGCCCTCTCAGTTATATATATTATATATATACGTGTGTAGGACAAAAAGGGTATTGTGTACATGCAGGAATTGTACAGCAATGTAGCTCATCACATAGCAATTGGTATAAATAAATGATGTACACAGTTGAATTTAAGCACAATTGAATGTAAAACCTTCTTTGTCACGACGTAAAGGGAAGGGACAGCCCTTCGCCGTCCGTCCAGCCGGGAGAAATCCTACTGTATGTCCCTGTCTGCTAAGAGGATTAAGAGTTTGATTGTCTTCAGCTTTTGAATCATCCCACACCAGCTTTAGACTTTAAATACCCTTCTTACAGTAGATAAGCCTGATCGTGTCTGTCGAGGGATGGCTGGTGTTTGTTCTACGACAGTAAAGCCTATGTGTGGCATCATGTTGCATTGTACTGGCCAAAGTTCTTGGTTTCTCTTATTTGATTCACAGGGATTTTCTTTGAGCACCGGTGGTTCATTAACTAATGCATTAGTGAGAAAATTATATATATAGTGTATATATATAAGGCAACCCATCATTTTGTGATGGGAATGCTCTGAGAATACTTCCCAACCCTACTTTCTTATTAATAAACATTTATGTTTGAACTTGAATGTTATTTAACTTTATGTTATTTTCCATCAATATATGTGAACATGAGCTACTCTCTCCCAAAGCCGGAAACCAGAGAAGTTAAGACTCAAACTTGTGATGTCATCAGGTATAAATTCCGGAGCTCTGCTTCATTGACATTGAATGGTTTGATTTTATGGAGCCACAGAATCTTTGTTTTTGTTTTTTTATACCCAAATGAGCTTTATTCGAGTAGTAGTCTCAGTCTACTGAGGTGCTCTGTGTCATCTAGATAACGTCTTTTGATTGTCATAGACGATCCCAATTGATTGTCTATGCACTTTGAGTTTTAGCACTCAGGTTTTTGGATTTGGAAGATAGTTGTTCATGTTCACTATTTTGGACTGATTTAGACCATTGGAGTAATATGAATTCTGAAATTTACCGTACTTTCCCATTAATTCCGTCATGTTTGAATGAATTAAATCTTTATTTTGAACTTGTGAAAACGTTGAATACAAGTAAAACTATTTCAATTAATAAAAAAAAAAAAAAAATAGTTCAAACAAATAAACAATATTAACTTCACATGAAAAGGAGTAGGAAGAAGTATGAACTTATTTCATCCTACCTCTTCTCTACTACTCAGTGATTAATAATCATCAATTGACTTCCATATTTACATCCTATTGTATCCTAATATTTACACAAACATTGACTATATACTTTACTATTTATGACAAATATTTATCTTGTAAGCATATATTGACCAATTATTATTATTTAAAATGTTGAAATGTTTAACTGGACTTTGGCTGCCTGTGCGTCGTTAAATCAGGAGAAGACTCCCTACTTCCTGTTATGCAACGTGTCGCCTCCCGTAATCAAGGAAACATCAATCAGGAGACTTCTAATCCTATCAGGGTGGCTTTGACAAAACTAGCCCGAACCTGGCAAGGACCAGGAGTCACTGTTGTCACAGCAACCACAACTCTTTTAACCCATTCACTACCACACTACAGAATGGTTACCCCTTTCACCGCAACACTACAGAATGGTTAACCCTTTCACTACCACACTACAGACGGTTAACCCGCTGTAGTGTGGTAGTAAATGGCTGCATTTATATAGCGCTTTTATCCAAAGTGCTTTACAATTTGTTCCTCACATTTGACCCATTCACTCACACATTCACACACCGATGGCGGAGTCAACCATGCAAGGTGCCAACCTGCTCATCAGGAGCAATTAGGGGTTAAGTGTCTTGTAGTGAACGGTTAACCTTCTGTAGTGTGGTAGTGAAAGGGTTAACCTGTAGTGTGGTAGTGAAAGGTTAACCTTCTGTAGTGTGGTAGTGAAAGGTTAACCTTCTGTAGTAGTGAACGGTTAACCTATGTAGTGTGGTAGTGAAAGGTTAACCTTATCCTTATGTAGTGTGGTAGTGAAAGGGTTAACCTGTAGTATGGTAGTGAACGGGTTAACCTTCTGTAGTGTGATGGTGAAAGGGTTAAAGGGGAACCCAAATGAAGAATTGTTATTTCCACGGCCAAATAAAGTTCAATCAATATATGTGAACATGAGCGACTCTCCCAAAGGCAGAAACCAGAGAAGCTAAGACTCAAATGTATAACTTGTGATGTCATCAGGTTTAGAGTCTGGAGCTGCTCTGTTTGGCAGTGAACGGGATTCTTTTGGACTCATATAATGTTTGAGTTTTTTTAATACAGAAATTAGCTTTATTCTATATAGTAGTGTCCTCAGATCTGAAATAGAAAACGTATCCATTATACTGAGAACATTCCCCTGGTCTGGGTGGTGCTCTCAAGTGTCACCTGGGGAAAATGGTGCAATGAAAAAGTTCAGCAGGGGTCTGTTTGATTTAGTTTGTATTAGGGAGGAACCCAGTCCTGTATACTAACACCTGGGTAATGAACAGTATAGACTTGGACCATCACTTTGAGGTCACTGGACAAAAAGGATTTTTGGTATAATAATTCTTTCTCCATTAGAGAGTTAACGTGTCTAAAAACGCTGCAAATCAAGTCACTTTGCTTTGATTTCTGGCACGTTAAGACGTGTTTCTTGGTATCGGATTTCAGTATCTGGTCAATTCTCCGATACCGATATAAATATTTTGAAGTGTCTTGAAAACATCGGCCAGAAAGCTTTATGACACCACAAGGACTACATGTCTCCTGTAGGGCAGACCATAGATATAATATAAAGGCTAGATGACTCACCCGCGCTGCTGGCCAATGGAGACCGATGTTGCCACATGGTGGCCATCTTGCCACAGGCAGCACGCCCACTCATAACATGAATGTCTATTGGTGCATGCATGTACTATTGAAATAACCATAGCTTGCTAAATTTTCAAACGGTTTGGTTTATTATAAACGTTGGATGTAGTTATACTGCATACTTATAATGGACTTTCATATGAAAATAATTTCAACATGTCCAAGCATCCTGAATCATAGCCACATTAATAACGTTTGTAATAAACCAAACCGTTTGTAAATCGGTTGAAAATTGAGCAAGCTATGGTTATTTCAATAGTACATGCACCATAGACATTCATGTTGGGCGTGCTGACTGTGACAAGATGGCCACCGGTGAACTACGCTGGAGACTCCACCTTGCACCATCTAGTTATATATATCTACGGGGCAGACACCCTGGCACAGGGCAAAGCTGCGGAATTATGGGAAAACAAGTTTTAACAAATCCCTTAATATATGGGGTTCTGTTGTAGGCGATTACCTGTGATCTGGTGTGTTTGAGAGGCACTACTTTCTGTACAGTATGCTATGTTTATCCACTAATCCTGTTGAACTGTCATTATAATAAATAAACTGTATTCGTATAAATAGCACCTTTCATACAAGAATTGCAGCCCAAAGTGACTGGAAGGAACGTGTCATTGAGAGAGACTGGAACTCATCATTTGACATTGTATGAAATGACTTCACTGTACGCATGTACATGTACTACGTCTACGTGTAAACAAAATAAAGGTATTCATGGAGGATTAACAAGTGTCTAAAGCATTTCTAAACAATAGCAAGCCAATCTTGGTATTCCAATCGATAACATAATCCTAAATATTTTATTTTATTGTATGCTGATATTGTCCTGTTTGCAGAAAATGGAGCAAATTTACAAAACAAGTTGAATATTATGAGTTCTTGGTGCAGGAAATGGAGACTTGCGATTAACAGTGAAAAAACACAGATTATGCACTTCAGGAAAAAACATGAAAAGCAGAGTAACAATAGGTTTCAATTAGGATCAACGCCCCTGACTTACACATACTCTTATAAATGTCTTGGTTTTATCTTTAATGAGTATGAGCTTCAAAGAAGGAAGGAAAATACTGTCTGAGTCAGCAGGAAGGGCGGTGTTGAGTAAAATGAAAGTGTGCACTGACCTTGGCTTTTCAACATTTACACAACTCTATGATTCAATGGTTGGTTCCATTTTATTTTATGTTGCTGGAGTATGGGGTTTTGATGATGCACCTGAATGTAAATCCGATACCGATATCAACCAATACCGATATATGTGGGGTTTCCCCCCCAGAAAACGGAATAATTTCAGGTAATTAACATTACATATCTCTTGTCGTGGAATTAACACAATATTATGCATACTTTTGACAATAAATTAAATCAGAATTTGTTCTTACTTGCTTGCCTGGGTAAATAAAGGTTAGATAAATGTAAAAAAAATAATAATAATACAATTTTTTGTTTAAACCAATACCGATAATTTCCGATATCACATTTTAATGCCAATATCTGCCGATAATATCGGACATCCCTAGTTGGGACTCATGTTTGGTCAAGCAAAACATTTGAAATGGTTAGGTTATGGAACCGCGTGGACCAGCTGCCAGATGATAGGGTGACTGAAAAGATCTTTAACTGGGACACAGAGCACACGGTCATCCCTGGTCAAGGCCAGGTGAGAGGCAGAGAACGTGAGGAACCTGGAGGCTGAGCCGGCCCTGGTCTCAGAGGTGTCGTGCAGAGAGCTTAGCGGCTCCAAAACCAGATGAGCCCCTCGGGAAAGCCGATCACAAGATGGGCTCAGACTCATGACCGCTGTCTGGCTCTCTTCCAATGCCGTGCTGTGCCATACCATACTATACCACGCCATACCGTGCCATGCCTGCATCATCTGCACACCCAACAATGTACATGTTTTTATTTTTATAATAAGATAAGATATTCCTTTATTGATCCCCTTGGGGAAATTCAGGCATCATAGCAGCATGGGGGAGGGGGAGGGGAGGTACAGGTAGTACAAACAATATAACAAATCAAAATAATTAACTAACTGAAATAAAGTATTCACATAATGTGCAGTATGCATAAGGTAGTATTATTGTCCTTTTTTTTTGCTAGGTTATGCTATGCTACTAGGTTTGGTGCCTAAAATGTCTTGGAAAGTAACGACTTTGGTTTAAACTCAAGGTTGGCGATGACTTAGCCCCTTCCGTGACTGCGATGTGCAAGCCAGGGGCTTTTGAATATGCAGTCACTCGCAGCTCCATAGGAGCCAGGCTAATTTGGACCACCAAACACTGAGCTCGGGGTGGGTCTGAAATATACCAGATATAAATTTCAAAGGTACCCAGCGTTCAATTAGGGTTTCACACACACATAGGGCGGGGTTTGAAAGCTCGGAGTTGCTAATAAACATTTTAAATCATTTTTATAAAACGAGTGGTACTCACAGAGAGCGCAGTGATTGCTGGACGCACCAGGCATGTCACAAAAGCAGTAGAAGAAGAAGAAGCCATTTAGCCAAGGCTCGCTCTGTGACTACCACTCGTTTTATAAAAATTATTTAAAATGTTTATTAGCAAATCCGAGCTTTCAAACCCTGCCGTATGTGTGTGAAACCCTAATTGAACGCTGGGTACATTAAATTATTTTATATTTAAATTTATATCTGATATATTTCGGACCCACCCTGAGCTTTTAAGCAGTGTTTGCTGGTCCAAATTAGCCTGGCTCCTATGGAGCTGCGAGTGACTGCGTATTCAAAAGCCCCTGGCTTGCACATCGCAGTCCCGGAAGGGGCTAGCGATGACTTAAGTTTAAACTCAAAAGTTGGCAATCTTCCCAGCAACCTAATGCGAGTTCCACGCCTGCTGGCCAAGTCCCGGCTTGTATCTGTCCTCGGGCACCAGAGCAGAGTTTGCTAATCCTGTTGCCTTTTCCTATATAGGGGGAGGCTGCTGTTCTCCTAGAGTTGAAGTTAAAGGGACAGTTCATGCAAAATAAAAGAAAACACAATTTTGAATTATTTGAAAAAAAGTCCCAAATGACCTGATGAGCAGGACAGCATCCTGGGGTAGTCAGGCTTATGTGATCACAAGTCTACATAGTGAAGTCTACATAGTGGATTCTACTTAATGAATTCTACATAGCCTACATAGTGAATTATACATACAGTAGCCTATATAGTGAATTCTACATAGCCTACCTGGTGAAGTCTACATAGTGAATTCTACATAGCCTACCTGGTGAATTCTACATTTGACAGATCTCACCAGTCATATTGAAATTATAAATATAACCCAAGCCAGAGGAGAACTACAGGAAAAAAACACTGAGATTCACAAGGATCAAACACAGGAGATGTTTATTACTTCAGCGGAGGTAAACACTAGCTTTCATACACATAATGCATATAGACACACACGCGCACACACACACACACACCACACACCACACACACACACACACACAAGAAGGAAAAACGAACAAACATCCAATCATCTAGGTTGTTGTTGACTGAGGACGACCAGCTGGCTGTAGGAGGTCATAATAGGCGAGTCAGAGGAACATGTCCTCAAAGTATTCATCAAACTCCTCCTCCCTGCAGGGAGACAACAAGCAAACAAACAAACAAAAATTAAATTATGCATTAGTCAGTTTGGAACGGTAGTGTCTAGATCCCATAACTAGGAAGGACGTTACATGTATTTCTAATAGACAGAAATGGATGATCTCTGCCAAAAGGCTAGGAATAACCAGTGAGTGGTTGCCATGGTAACCAAAGACTCATGTGTAGAAGCCGGACTAAGTGGAAAAAAGGCATTTTTCCAAAATTAACTAACCATGCTATGTTGTCAGTAATTTACCAGTGACTTCAAATTATGAGAGAACCCGACTACTCTTGAGACAGACTTTGCTAACAGGAATTGCCAGGGGAAACCATTCATGCCAATACTTTTTTTTTGTGGCCAACTTTTTATTGTCTTTTTTTTTTTTAAAACAAGTTCAGAGGAAAGAGACATTCACATCGGCATTTCATATTAATTCACACAGTGGCATAAAAAGTGTCTTTTCAGTATATAGATTGTCCGTCAGTATATTCATATACTGTGTAGCCTGACTGTTTGCAGTTGTGACAGTCTCTTCCTCCGTGCTGGCGGTCCTGTGGCTGCAAGACAGCCCAGGTCGCTTCTTAACCCCCCTCCCAGCCCCCCGGGTTTGCATAGATATTTTAGGATAGGGGGAAACCATGATGCATACATGTATAGGATACAATTAATAAAAAAATAAATCATAATTATGTTTGTTAGATAACCTCTGATCCTGTTACAAAGTAATAGGGAAAAATACAATTTAGAAACAACAAAAAAATATAACAGTAAACAGAAAAAGAAAAGTGAAAAAAAAAAAAAAAATTGTTCATACTCTGGTGTCAAGGTACAAGTGTTCAACCTAGTGGAGTACTGATTTTACCTTCTGGGCCGCAGTAAGTAATATTTGGATCGATTCTGTCCTTGCTCCCTGTGCTCTAGCACTGGATGCCTCTAATCTCAATACTTCGTAGAAGGACAGTTTCCAACGGTAAATATTGAGACTATGAGGTGGTTTCCATCTCATTACGAGCATTTTCTTTGCTGCCGTTAAACCGGCCAGAAACACTCTTTTTGTGAGGTGTTAATTTTAGAGATGAATCATCATTTAATAATAAAATGTGTGGCAAACAAGGTATGTTTATCTCCGTTATATTAGTGAGAAATAATGCAACCTTGGCCCAAAAAGCTAGTACTCCTGGACATTCCCACATCATTATGTATGTATGTTCCTATGACTTTTTGCGGACATAAAGCACAGAGGACTTTGTAAAATTTTGATTTGACAGAGTTTCCTGGGTGACAGATAAAATCTTTGTATCAGTTTGTAATGAGTTAATTGATTATTATAATTACGAGAGGTTAACGGAATATTATCCCATACATTCTGCCAATTTATGCAGGCGTTGTCATTCTTTAAATCTATGTTCCAGACAGTGGTATTACCTGTAGTTCTGTTTAGTTTTCCTTGTATTTTATTATATAACCCAGAAACAAAACAATTTTTAACATTTATGTCACTCACTATATTCATTAAAGGGTGACCTGGTAAAGGCTGATTCCATGGGACACCATAAGTGCGCATTGCAGTGCGTAACTGTAAATAAAAAAAGAAGGATGTACTAGGGACATTATAGATTTGTTTGAGCTCTTGAAAGGATCTAAGACCGTATTCACTGTATATGTCAGATAGTTTGTGAATACCTTGTCTTTGCCAATTGGGAAATGTAGCTGGTTTCATTCATGCCAATACTTACACACCGCTTGTAATTTTTCTATAGACATGTTTACAAACATACCATGTTCGAGCCAATCAGCAATACCAACCGAGTCCTGTGACTAAGTTGCCCCCTACCTGCGCGAGCTGCTGCGCTAAAGAAGTACGACGGGGCTCTATGGAGAAACCATGACACTCCCCTGACTAAAGGTTGTTTCAAACGAAAATGGCTGGAAGTCATTTAGCCAAATCAGCATGGCTGTGAGTGTGAGTCTTTCACCTTTTACATATCTAGCTTTGGCATGGATTGATTGTTTAGATCAGTGGTTCCCAAAGTCAGGGTCGCGACCCAAAGGTGGGCTGCGAGCAGCCACGGGAGGGCCGCGAGATGATTTAAAAAAAAAAAAGAAAAAAATAATAATAATAATTGTCAGGCGACTGAACTTAGAAGCAGGCCAGGACAGTGTTTCTAGTTGTATTCTAAAATTCTATTCTATTGTATTCTAAAATGTGACTATATGGTTTTATATTAACTTAATAAATAAACAAAAACTAAAAATCTACTTATTTCAACGAACATTTCAAACTAAATAACAGATTATGCACATAAAACGCTGAAAACAACCGAAGCAACAATAGTATTTTAATGAGGCTATTATTATTATCATTATTATTTTGCAACAAGTTAGCCCTCTCATAAATAGCACATATAAATGAATAACTAACTTGAACTAACTTAATAGGATTGAAGTGATATTTGGCTTAAAAAATCGGTCGCCTGGCAAAAAAAGAAAAGAAAAAAAAAGCCTGACGATGTGCATTGGGCCGCGGCTCTCTGACGCCTTATTTTCTGGGTCCCGGCCTGAAAAGTTTGGGAACCCCTGGTTTAGATCACTAGCATGGCTAACAAATGCAAATATATTGTGTTCTGACCAGGATTACGTTCCTTTTTGCCCCCTTGATGCGCAGCACACACTGAGTCTGAGGTGGACAGCGAACAGGTCTATATTTACACACTGCTTGTCATTTTGCTATAATGCATCCATAGTGAAGGATGCCATGGCACTACATTTCAGTAGCACTCACAAACAAGTCTGTGATACTTTTATTAACGCACAGCAGCAGGAAACACGGACACGTTTCAGCCCTAGGCTTCTCTTCAGCGCTACAGCAGGAAACACGGACACGTTTCAGCCCTAGGCTTTTCTTCAGCGCTACAGCAGGAAACACAGACACGTTTCAGCCCTAGGCTTTTCCTCAGCGCTACAGCAGGAAACACGTTTCAGCCCTAGGCTTTTCTTCAGCGCTACAGCAGGAAACATGGACACGTTTCAGCCCTAGGCTTTTCCGCAGCGCTACAGCAGGAAACACGTTTCAGCCCTAGGCTTTTCTTCAGCGCTACAGCAGGAAACGTGTTTCAGCCCTAGGCTTCTCCTCAGAGCTACAGCAGAAAACACGTTTCAGCCCTAGGCTTCTCTTCAGCGTTACAGCAGGAAACATGTTTCAGCCCTAGGCTTTTCCTCAGAGCTACAGCAGAAAACATGTTTCAGCCCTAGGCTTCTCTTCAGCGCTACAGCAGGAAACACGGACACGTTTCAGCCCTAGGCTTCTCCTCAGTGCTACAGAGAAAATGGTGGTTTTTTCAATGTATATTTGGTTATAAACTGATATAAAGAGACACTTCAAGAGGGTAATATCATTATCATCACGGGATGATATTGACGGTGGAGAAGAAGCGGTGTCACCGCACACTGCCAGCGAGGTTGTTTGTTTTGTATTCCTCGGAGACATAACACTGATAGTGAGTGTGTCCCAGAGCGAGGGAGAGCGGTTCATTTGAATGAAACAGTAGAGACTGCATTTTAATGTGTGAAAGGTTAGCCGTCGTCATGACAGCACGTCGCATGACAACCAGGAGAGGGGCGGGGGGCCGTCGTTGCTACGACGAAGATCTATAAATCGAACGGTGTTTCCGGGTAGGGCAGACTAGAATCTGACCAAGAGCGAGTAGGACTCAAATCTGACTGAGACTAAGAGGGAAGGAACCAGGAGAGACTCTTCCTCCTCCACCACGGAGGGGGGGGGAGGGAGAATGCCACATCATCATTACGGTAGCTTCGGCTAACACGAGGAGGGTTCAGGCTAACGACCAGGCCTGACCACTATTGGACATAACAGCAAAGGGACAATAGAACACACCGAAAGATCATTAGAATAGACTCTTCAAGGACGATACAATTTGATAACATCTGATAACATCTGATTATGAGGTTCTGTTTATAGCAATAAAACAACGCTTTTCCTCACAAGGTATTTCACGGTGTCGAAGTGTCGAATTCTTACGGAGGTGGAGAATTAGTATGGTTTATGGATTGCACTAACGGGGGAGATAAGGATCTTATCTGCCAGTATCGGAGACGTCAGGACCATTAAAATGACACAACGCAGAGGAATTGGATGGAGGGCCAAACAGACGAAGACGTGATACTGGCCAGTTTGATCTTACAGTTGATGTCGTTGGGACCCGGATTATTGCTTGCTTTGAAGTTGCTTGAAAGGAAGAGACTGTGTGCAGTGCCGAGGCGTGAAGGGGTAGCCATGGACGCGAGCCCAGCGAGCGAGCGGAGCAAGGCCGGAGAGATAAACAGCGCCATGGACCCAGCGAGCGAGCCGAGCAAGGCCGGAGAGATAAACAGCGCCATGGACCAGAACAACTGACGGTGAAAAGATAAAGTGAGTCTCAACAACTTCACAAGCCAATAAGAAAACGAACAATAGTGTATCCGTAAACATAATTAGTTTGACACAGAGAATGTCAGCTGTAATAGTGTGTTTGAATAACAGCAGAGCGGCACCGGTTTTTGTTTTGAAAATCGAGAGTCTTATCTACAGAGCACAGAAGCCACTGTATAGGAGATGGGAAGGGAGGCAAAGGGGAGATGTTCATTCAATTAAAGGGGCAACATCGTATTTAGTTTGATTACTGTTCAAAACGCAGCAAGCGGGACTGTGGCGTGAAGGGAGCAGTGAACAAACGTTACGGGTGTGGTCGGTAGCGAGAGAATGTTTGAGGCATTAAAGGGACGATGGAAAAAAAAAAAAAAAAAAGGAAAAAAAATTGGCCGCAGAGCCACGAGGAGATTAGAACCGGGAAGTGACACGTCAACCAATCCTCTAGACTGAGTTTGGCCGCTATCTAGGGGGGGCAGTGGGATAATACAGGCAAATGGAGGAGGAGTAGGTCGCCACCTAGTGGCGGAGGGGGGGGTAGTGCTGGGGAGTTTCCATTACCCATAGGGGAATATTTAGAGTTTAATTTAATTAAGGAGTTTAATTGCGGAGGGGGGGGGGGTAGTGCTGGGGAGTTTCCATTACCCATAGGGGAATATTTAGAGTTTAAGTTAATTAAGGAGTTAAATTTTTTCAAAATTACCAACTGCTTGTGTGTATACACGGTGGTGTATGTGAGAACTTTGTAAAGGAACTCAAAGTGTGGTATAGAGCGATGGGACAGCTCCAGGGCGACGGTAGACAGCCCCGTAGGGTATATAGAGCGACGTGACAGCTCCAGGGCGACGGTAGACAGCCCTGTAGGGTATATAGAGCGACGTGACAGCTCCAGGGCGACGGTAGACAGCCCCGTAGGGTATAGAGCGACGGGACAGCTCCAGGGCGACGGTAGACAGCCCCGTAGGGTATATAGAGCGACGTGACAGCTCCAGGGCGACGGTAGACAGCCCCGTAGGGTATAGAGCGACGGGACAGCTCCAGGGCGACGGTAGACAGCCCCGTAGGGTATAGAGCGACGTGACAGCTCCAGGGCGACGGTAGACAGCCCCGTAGGGTATAGAGCAACGGACAGCTCTGTTGTATGTTAGATGATAGTACGAGTACGTATGTGAGTTAGGGGCAGGGAACCAACCTGCTCTGTTGTATGTTAGAGCGATGCTCGGTTGGATGTTATTATCATAATAATAATATCGATATACGGGTTAATTAAATAGTTTAATTATTGAATACCAATAAGAATTGCAGAGAGAGATGAGATGCGGTTTATTAAATAAGTTTAATTGTGAAATAAGAGGGAGTTCGATCTCCAGTGGGGCCTTCTCACACCTAATAAATAGGCAGAGTCTTGAGGGGACACGTCACCAGAAAGAACTGGCGCGCGCTGGGGGTCACCCGTGGGACAAACGTAGAGCGCCGAGTGGGTATCGTTTAGCTGCTGGTGTCACGCCGGAAGACAACAAAACAGGGAACAGCCCTGTAGGATTAGATATGGGTGTTGAGAAGGTGGGGGACTAATAGAGAACAAATAGCGCCATGGGCTGTAGGACACTCACACCGTCCAACAGTCTGAAAGGGCGTGGCCATGGCAGGGGCTTGCAGAGGAAAAAATATATAGAGAACGAGCTGCAGGCCCAAAGCCACGGTAGACTAATAGAAAACACAGGGTCGAGTGTACAGAAAAACTGCCGGCGTGGTGTTTCTGCTTTCAGAGTCTGGAGAGGGCCGACGGCGGTGGAGACGGCCAACGGGGCGGAGACGGCCGACGAGGCGGAGTCCAGCGGTCGCAGGCGGTGTTTGCCCAGGGGAGAACGAGGCGGACATCGGAGGGGGCTTCCCTGCGGAGACGCTGTTTAGAGAGCGTTTTGAAACAACAGAGCATGGGCGGTGAATCATGGACAAAACAGGGACTTCCTTTCAGAGTCAATCAGGAGATCGAGAGACGAGACAACAGCGAGAAGTCCTGTGTTCATTGATTAGGAGTATGAGATATAAATGGAGGATTCATATATAAGATATATGTATAGAAGGATATATATATATATAGAAGGTAGATAAGAGGGAGAACAGTAGAACAACAGGATATAATTATTGGGAGCAGACAGGGGGGCTCCAAATAATGGTTATGAGTCGTTGGATGTTGTTGGTTTTGGTGGTCGGTTTCGGTTCCCTTTGTGCACGAAGGGGGGCGCAAACAGACATCAGGCAGCAGGATCACTGGGTTGACCGTGGGCCGTCTTCGTTTCTTGTGCACGAGAGACGAGGTTGGTTTGCTTCAACCACAGGCTATTTTTGGCATAATTAATTAAAAAACCAAATAATGATTTATGATTCTGAAGGGGTGATAAGAATCAAGGGGGGATTGAGAGAAAATGGTGGTTTTTTCAATGTATATTTGGTTATAAACTGATATAAAGAGACGCTTCAAGAGGGTAATATCATTATCATCACGGGATGATATTGACGGTGGAGAAGAAGCGGTGTCACAGCACACTGCCAGCGAGGTTGTTTGTTTTGTATTCCTCGGAGACATAACACTGATAGTGAGTGTCTCCCAGAGCGAGGGAGAGCGGTTCATTTGAATGAAACAGTAGAGACTGCATTTTAATGTGTGAAAGGTTAGCCGTCGTCATGACAGCACGTCGCATGACAACCAGGAGAGGGGCGGGGGGCCGTCGTTGCTACGACGAAGATCTATAAATCGAACGGTGTTTCCGGGTAGGGCAGACTAGAATCTGACCAAGAGCGAGTAGGACTAAAATCTGACTGAGACTAAGAGGGAAGGAACCAGGAGAGACTATTCCTCCTCCACCACGGAGGGGGGGGGAAGGGAGAATGCCACATCATCATTACGGTAGCTTCGGCTAACACGAGGAGGGTTCAGGCTAACGACCAGGCCTGACCACTATTGGACATAACAGCAAAGGGACAATAGAACACACCGAAAGATCATTAGAATAGACTCTTCAAGGACGATACAATTTGATAACATCTGATAACATCTGATTATGAGGTTCTGTTTATAGCAATAAAACAACGCTTTTCCTCACAAGGTATTTCACGGTGTCGAAGTGTCGAATTCTTACGGAGGTGGAGAATTAGTATGGTTTATGGATTGCACTAACGGGGGAGATAAGGATCTTATCTGCCAGTATCGGAGACGTCAGGACCATTAAAATGACACAACGCAGAGGAATTGGATGGAGGGCCAAACAGACGAAGACGTGATACTGGCCAGTTTGATCAGGATCTTACAAGCAGGAAACACGTTTCAGCCCTAGGCTTCTCCTAGCTTGTACTGGTAGTAGCCTGATGTCGGCTTGGTTGAGGAGAGGGGTGTTTTTGTCAGTGTGGCTGTTTGAGTCGGTCTGAGCACCACTGTGCTGAGTATCTGTGTACAGTAACAGCAGCGGTAGTATGAGTCACTAGCGCTGTACACAGACCTGTCCAACGACATGCCCCAAATACCTAAAAAGGCCACTTCCTAACAAAATACTAGGAGTCATGGACTCCCTGGTATATAGCTATAGGGCACAGGGGTACGGCATGTGAGAGGGAGGGCTGTTTAAATAAATATCACTCTTCAAATATTTACATGTACTCACTGTACCACAAAGGGTTTAGTGTACTTGGTCATTAGTTGAGTATCTTACTGGAGCTAAGTATTCACTCTATTAAAGGGCGTTGGGTAGAAAGGAGAGTAAGTTAGTATGCACTAGACAGGATGACATAGGAGTCTAGTACCCTATTAAAGATCACCTCCAGATTAATTCTAAACCCTTAAAACATTTTCTATATTGAATAACAATTTGTATAAATATAGTTTTTCCCTCATTGAGATGCAGGGGTCTATGAATATGCAAATTGGCAACAAGCAGCCATTGATATTTACCATTTATTCCAAGTTGGCAGCTTATATTCTTTAAAGACATGTCAATACCTACTCAGCTCTCTGTGTAGCTGAAGATAAAGATGTCAAGTTACCACATACTGGACCATGAGAGGTTCGACCCGTTAGTGACATCATACATGGGAGAGCGGATGAGTTGGGGCAGTGGGGGGTGAAATGGGGGAGGGTGGGAGTGCTGTGGGTGTGTATGTTTAATTTTCTGTTCATTTTTTATTGAAATTGAATGTGACCCCCACTGACATGTCCAGACATGTGACCCCCACTGACACGTCCAGACATGTGACCCCCACTGACACGTCCAGACATGTGACCCCCACTGACATGTCCAGACATGTGACCCCCACTGACACGTCCAGACATGTGACCCCCACTGACATGTCCAGACATGTGACCCCCACTGACACGTCCAGACATGTGACCCCCACTGACACGTCCAGACATGTGACCCCCACTGACACGTCCAGACATGTGACCCCCACTGACATGTCCAGACATGTGACCCCCACTGACATGTCCAGACATGTGACCCCCACTGACATGTCCAGACATGTGACCCCCACTGACATGTCCAGACATGTGACCCCCACTGACACGTCCAGACATGTGAGACTGACACGTCCAGACATGTGACCCCCACTGACACGTCCAGACATGTGACCCCCACTGACATGTCCAGACATGTGACCCCCACTGACATGTCCAGACATGTGACCCCCACTGACACGTCCAGACATGTGACCCCCACTGACACGTCCAGACATGTGACCCCCACTGACATGTCCAGACATGTGACCCCCACTGACACGTCCAGACATGTGACCCCCACTGACACGTCCAGACATGTGACCCCCACTGACACGTCCAGACATGTGACCCCCACTGACATGTCCAGACATGTGACCCCCACTGACACGTCCAGACATGTGACCCCCACTGACACGTCCAGACATGTGACCCCCACTGACATGTCCAGACATGTGACCCTCACTGACACGTCCAGACATGTGACCCCCACTGACATGTCCAGACATGTGACCCCCACTGACACGTCCAGACATGTGACCCCCACTGACACGTCCAGACATGTGACCCCCACTGACACGTCCAGACATGTGACCCCCACTGACACGTCCAGACATGTGACCCCCACTGACACGTCCAGACATGTGACCCCCACTGACATGTCCAGACATGTGACCCCCACTGACACGTCCAGACATGTGACCCCCACTGACACGTCCAGACATGTGACCCCCACTGACACGTCCAGACATGTCCTCATTATGGTAGCTGTTCTCCACTGACACGTCCAGACATGTGACCCCCACTGACACGTCCAGACATGTCCTCATTATGGTAGCTGTTCTCCACTGACATGTCCAGACATGTCCTCATTATGGTAGCTGTTCTCCACTGACATGTCCAGACATGTCCTCATTATGGTAGCTGTTCTCTACAAATCTGCACGAGCTGTGTGCAAAGGGGCGTTACCTACTACATGTCTACATATTCCTTGAGCCTTTTACACATGCAGAGGTTGAGAGCCCTGAATTGAATACTATGAAGACTCTAATGTAAAGACCAGCCGTTAATCTCACCTTGACTTCTCTTCCACAGCAGGGGCGGGACCTCGCCAGTGATCAGTCGCCGATTGGCCCTCAGCTGCATCACCGACATCGGCGTCTGAGGTGCAGAGAGCGGTCAATCAAACACTACTAGTACTGGTGACAGTAATTGTGACTGGTAGAGTAATGGTGACTGGTAGAGTACTGGTGACAGTAATGGTGACTGGTAGAGTACTGGTGACAGTAATGGTGACCAATGGTCATGTTGGTAACCACTTTTCCCCCCCAACTCAAACCAGTTTATTTGAGTTGAAATGAACTGTGACCCGAACACAGGACGGAGAAAAGATAGAAAGACAGAAAACATCCATCCCTCCATTTGTCCCTCCCTCCCTCCTCCTCCACCCCCTCCCTCCCTTCTTTTCCCCCCTCCATCCCTCCCTCTATCTCTCGTCTAGGTTATACCTTTGCCCGACTCTCCCCTCTTGTTTTGGTAACATAAACACAGACCACACATGCAAAGTGAGGGACACATTCCAGAGTCAGGAGGGAGGGAGGGGTGTAGGATTGGAGAGAGGGACAGAGGGAGGGAGGATGGAGGCGTGATTTTTTCCCGTAGCCTCTGTTTGCGAAGACGCTCTCTGATTGGTACAGCGAAGAAGAAAAGACCCTCTCTGACTGGTTTAGCTCCGAAGGGTCTCTTCCGCCTTGTACATATATTCTCTGCTTCAAAGTGGTTATGCTTAGGCATTCTTTTGAAGTGGTTATGCTTAGGCCCTCTTTCGAAGTGGTTATGCTTAGGCCCTCTTTCGACGTGGTTATGCTTAGAGTTAGGGTTAGCCAATCGGAGAGCGTCTTTTTCTTCTTTGCTGCAATCAAAGAGCGTCTTCGCTCACAGAGGCTACGGGAAAAAATCACGCCTCCATCCTCCCTCCCTCTGTCCCTCCCTCCAATCCTACACCCCTCCCTCCCTCCTGACTCTGGAATGTGTCCCTCACTTTGCATGTGTGGTCTGTGTTTATGTTACCAAAACAAGAGGGGAGAGTCGGGCAAAGGTATAACCTAGACCAGAGAGAGAGAGAGAGAGAGAGAGAGAGAGAGAGAGAGAGAGAGAGAGAGAGAGACAGACAGAAAGGGTAGAGAGAAAGAGGTGGTAAAAGGTAGAGGGAAGGATGGAGAGAGGAAAGAGGGATGAAAGAAAGAACGAATGAACCAAAGAAAGAGAGAGAGAGAGAGAGAGAGAGAGAGAGAGAGAGAGAGAGAGAGAGAGAGAGAGAGAGAGAGAGAGAGAGAGAGAGAGAGAGAGAGAGAGAGAGAGAGAGAAAGATGTGTCTGTGCTCTTTTAAGGCCTCGCCTGGGGGGTGAGCTGCTCAAACGTGTGTGTGTGTGTGTGTGTGTGTGTGTGTGTGTGTGTGTGTGTGTGTGTGTGTGTGTGCGTGTGTGTGTTTAAGAGTTATGAAGGCTACCTTTGTCCGAGTCCCGGGACTCCTCTGAACTGCTGGAGGAGGAGTGATCTAGAGAGAGAGAGAGAGAGAGAGAGAGAGAGAGAGGGGTATTTTAAAGGGGAACACCACCCAATTCAAGAATTCATATATAGAGATTCAGATTCAGACAACTTTATTGATCCCGCGTGGGGCAATTCATATTTGTAGCTTCATGAGTAACAAAAGGAGAGGAGGAGAGGAGGGAATGGAATGGAGAGGAGAGAGGAAAGGAGAGGGGAGGGAATGGGGAGGAGAGGAAGAGGAGAGGAAGAGGAGATGGGGGGAGAGGAAGAGGAGTGGGAAGAGAGGAAGAGGAGAGGAAGAGGAGATGAAAGGAGAGAAGAGAAGAGGGAGAGGAGATGAAAGGAGAGAAGAGGAGAGGGGAAGAGGAGGAGAGGAAGAGGAAGGGGAGAGGGAGTGGAGAGGGGAGGAAAATGAGGAGAGGGAAAGAGGAAGAGGAGAGGGGAGGAAGAGGAGAGAGGGAGTGGAGAGGGGAGGAAAATGAGGAGAGGGAAAGAGGAAGAGGAGAGGAGAGGGGAGGAAGAGGAAGAGGGAGTGGAGAGGGGAGGACAATGAGGAGAGGGGAAGAGGGAGAGGGGAGAAGACAGGAAGATGCGAGGGGAAGAGGAAGAGGAGATGAAATGAGAGAAGAGGAGAGGGAGAGGGTGAGGAGAGGAGAGGAAAATGAGGAGAGAGGAAGAGGGAGAAAAGGGGAGAGAAGAAAAGAATAGGAGAGGAGAGGGAATGGGGAGAAGAGGAAGAGGAGAGGGGAGAAGAGAACTTGCCTCTGTGGCGCCTCTTGTGTTTGTCTTTGCGTTTCTTGGAGTGCGGTGATGACTGGGATCTTCTTTTCTTCTTCTGTGGTGCTTCCTGCTTCTCCTCTGAATGCCTCCGACTTTTCTTCTGTGCTTTTACCTCCTTCCTCCTATAATCAAGGTCACAAATAGAACAAAGAATATTGAAAGTTAAAGGGATGACGTTTACCTTTCCTCAACAAGCACAGACAACATCGCAGAGGAAACGCAAGACACCTTTTCAAGTTTCAAGTTCTTTTATTTGTCACGTATAAGGTACATGTAGTACCTTACAGTGAAATGCTTGGTTCTGTATGAGCCCCTGAGAATGTGCTTCATACAGTAAAATAAAAATGTAGTAAAACACTATACAAATATACAATATACAACTAAAGAACAGCAAGTACA
Source organism: Notolepis coatsorum (assembly GCF_963971535.1). Lineage (NCBI taxonomy): Eukaryota > Metazoa > Chordata > Actinopteri > Aulopiformes > Paralepididae > Notolepis > Notolepis coatsorum. The sequence goes on along the minus strand of NC_140179.1, from coordinate 51,550,262 downwards.
ATGAAGTAAAAATGCAGACAATGCGGTACAAAAATGCAAACTTTTAAAAATGCTAAATGCTCAAATTTGGCATGGATGTAGTGCAAATCTCTTTAATAAATAGATAACATATGGTGTAGTGTTAAAGTGTTTAAAGTGTCTAAACTAAAGTGAGTGTTAAGGTGAGTGTTTGTTTAAAGTGAGTGTGTGCATGTGGATGTGTGTGCAATGAGTGTAGATGGATTTCTAGATTAGATTAGATTCAAATGTATTGTCATCATACAAGTACAGCACAATGAAAAGAAGTTGGCATCTAACCAGAGTGCAAATGTAACAGTAAAGTGCAATAGCAATATACAATGTACAGGTGACCAGGTCTTCTAGCTCTGGCTTGTCGTTTGTGTTCATCATACTATGAGGCTATGCTAAATTACAGGTAATCTCTCAGTGGTGTGCGTGGGCTGAAAGAATATAAAAAATATTAAATAGACAGTAATAAAAGAGTGAAGTCCTAATAGTCCGAGGACGTTGTCAACTCATCCATTCATTGATTTCATCAAAGAAATCTGTAAAATTGTGTTTCCCACATGCAATCACACAGAATGGCCTCTTGTGCATACCAGAGATGTGCTTCATCATTTTGCAGGAAATAACCCAGAAATCTTTTTTATATTATATATTGCGTTGTTATAATTTTGTTCACTTACTTGCGGTGAAAGTTGAGTTTGAAGGAACATTCAGGACACAGCCCTAGAAAATAAAAACACATCTTAGTTATTATAATCAGACAACCAGGACAACAGGTGGCCAGATATTAAATTAATGGAAAGAGGTGAGTATTAGAACAAAGTATATTTGTTCGATACTGAAAGTATATTTTAGTATACTATATTTCTACCCATATGTACTTTTCAGAGTATGCTTGCAATGTAATCTCATGTGCTTTCGTGTACTAATTGTACTAATTCAAAGAACATGTTTAGTATGATTGAGTAATTTTATAGTTATATGCTGTAAGTGTAATCTAAGCACACTTAAAACAAAAAACTGAGATGTTTATCAAACTTAAGTTGTACTTACTAAACTTACTAAAAGTGTGCTATTTTGGTAAGCAAAAGAAACCACAAATGCATCAAAAGTCTTTATTTATCAAGCACATTTTACATGTGTCCTCTGCATTTAATAACCATCCAACCAGTTAGGACTAGTTAGGAGCAGTTAGGAGCAGTGGGCAAACATAGCCTGGGGACCAACTCCTAGCATGATGTCTTTATATAGACCTGTTCGCTGTATACACGAGGCAGGAGGCACTTTGGCCTCGTTTTTAACACATTGAGTGCCACGCCCCTTCCGGGAAGTGCATCTGGCCTTGCCGTCCATTAACCCCATGTAAACGCGCACCTTGTTTGTAGAGCTAAACCTATATTTTATATTATAGCTATGGGTCTAATAACGCTGTCGATTGTCAGTGAGTTGCTTCCAGTCAACGTGCAAAACATTTATAATCTTTTCATCCGTACATTTCCGCTTTATACCGTTTTGAATATGAATATAGTCTGAAGAAGTCCACCATTATCCCTGTACCCAAAAAATCCAAGCCTGCTTGCCTCAACGACTACCGCCCTGTAGCTCTCACCTCCATAGCCATGAAGTGCTTTGAGAAGCTAGTAAAGGGCTACATCTGTTCCTCCCTCCCCATCAACCTGGACCACCTGCAATTTGCATACCGCCCCAACAGGTCCACGGAGGACGCCATAGCCCATGTGCTGCACACAGCAGCATCATTCATTCAATCTTTATTTATACTCGATAATACACTGAGTAATTAAACTTATTTACAGTGCCGTCGAGATGTTACATACACAAGTGTCACAGTGTGTTCATAAATATAAAGACATCAGACAATCAGAATAATTGAGAGCACATTTTAAAATACATTAAAAAAAATAATAATAAAAAAAAATCTTTTAAAAAGAATAAAATAGCTCAAAATTAAAACAGAGGTAATAATTTAAAAACAATTACATATTGTGGTGACCTGATTGGTCATTAAGGTTATAAACCGACCCATAGACACTAGAGTGTCTAGTTTCAGTGTTTCCTGCAGGGTATTCCATGATGTAGGGGCAAAAAAGCCAAAAGCAGATCTACCAAGTTCAGTACAAACTCTAGGCACTCTAAGTGTAAGCCAAAAACTGGATCGTGTACGACAGGGTCCAGTGGTCCATTCCAATAAAGAACTAATATAATTTGGACAATCTCTAATTATGGCTTTATAGATAAAAAGATTGCAATGCAACTTACGTCTCTCTGCCAGAGAGGCCCACCCGACCTTATTATATAGGATACAATGGTGAGTACCATAACTATCACCGGTGATAAATCTAATGGCTGAATGATAAACAGAGTCTAAGGGCTTAAGAGTGGAAGCCGCTGCATGTCTATAAATCACATCTCCGTAATCCAAAACAGATAGGAACACTGCTTCAACAACTCTCTTTCTACTAATCATAGGGAAGTTGGCTCTATTTCTATACAAAAAGCCAATCTTTTTCCGTAATTTACTGGCGAGAACGCCCACATGATATTTAAATGTAAGGTATTTGTATTCTGAAACTCTCTCGATATCAGAACTGTTCAGAGTCGATATATGCAAGTCACTATAAACAATATTTTTGGCTTTGGAAAACAACATGAATTTAGTTTTACTGGCATTAAGCACCAATTTTAGACTAATAAGTGCATCTTGCAGGGCGTCAAAGGAGAGTTGTAAATATTTAGTGGCCAGTTGCACAGAATCAGCAGTACAATAGAGAACTGTGTCATCCGCGTAAAGGTGGCTTTGACAGCTGCTCAGAGATGAGACAATATTATTAATATAAATGGTAAATAAGACCGGGCCGAGGATTGATCCCTGTGGAACACCTTTTGTGATGGGTAGAAGCTCTGATTGGGCATTTCCCATTTTCACACACACTGAAATCTTTCTGTTAAATAGTTTTGAAACCAACTGCAAGCACCTGTATCAAAGCCAACACTCTGCAATCTTTGTAAGAGGAGAAGGTGGTCAACAGTATCAAACGCCTTAGACAAATCTACAAACAGGGCAGCACAATGCTTTCCTTTGTCAAGGGCTGATACAATGTCATTTATAACTACAGTAGCCGCCGAGATTGTACTGTGTTTTTCTCTAAAACCAGATTGGTGTGGGTTTAATATAGAGTGTTTTGTGATGAATGTTTTAAGTTGGTTGTTTACCAATGACTCCAGGATTTTTGCTAGACAGGATAACTTGGAGATTGGTCTGTAATTATTTAGGTCACTTTTATCCCCCCCTTTATGCAAGGGGGTCACATGGGCTGTTTTCCAGGCAACAGGAACCACACCTGTTAGTAGTGAAAGATTAAATATGTGTGTTATTGGCTTTGAAACCAATGGTGCAGCTAGTTTGAGGAAAAAAGCACCCAACCCATCCTCTCCAGTTGATTTCCTGGTATCAATGGCTTGAAGTGCCTCAAGAACAGAGTTTACAGACAAGGGTTGTAAATGAAACTGAAAATCATTTCCTATCTGCACAGGGAATGTACAGGGCTCCTGATCCTGTCCACCTGGTGGCCCTACATGGCTATTCTCAAATAGATGACCAGCTTCGATAAAATGTTGGTTTATGGCTAATTATGGTTTTTGTTCCGAGATCAAGGATTCACCCTTTCTAATCTCTGTAGGGAGGGAAATTGTGGTTCTGGTCTTATTTAAATTCACCGCCTTCCAAAATTTAGCAGGATCTGAGTAGGAGCTGGTTACTAGTTCTAAGTGATACTCAACTTTAGCCGTTCTCACAGATGCTGTACATTCATTTCTAAGCCGTCTAAATGCTGCCCAGTGTGACTGATCACCAGAGCGTCTGGCAAGTGACCAGGCTCTATCTCTCTCCTTAAGCAAGGCAGATAATTCAGGTGTGAACCAAGGGATTAATCTATTTTTTATTCTAAGCCTTTTATAAGGTGCATGTTTATTAGCAATTGAGAGAAAGGTTTTTGAAAAAAAGTTGAGTGCTACTTCGACATCGGGAATCTCCAATGTGTAGTGGATGTCGCTATGGAATAGGTCAATTAGAAAAGCCTGATCACTAAAGTTTTTCATATTCCTTTTGTTAATAATGCGAGACTGTGATTTCTCTAATCGAGAGTTTCTAACACAAGCTATAGGACAGTGATCACTAACACCTAATTCAAAAACACCACAAGCACTAATTTTATCAGTCTTATTAGAAAACATTAAGTCAATTATACTTGACCTAGAATAATCTTTTAGATTTGGCCTGGTGGGTTCAGTAACCAACTGAGATAAGCCAATGCTACTACTAATGTCTCTAAGATGGTTTGAATCATTACTAAGCCAATCAATATTAAAATCCCCTAGAACTAGCAGTTCAACATTTGAGTACTGAGATAGTAACTCTGCTATCCTATCAATAGAGTTAACATCGGCTGATGGGGGTCTATAGACTCCAGTCACATTAACAGAATTATTGGGTCCCAAATAAATGTTTAAAACAAGGATTTCAAAACATTTTAAATCACATCACACCTGGACAAGAGGCAGGGGAACTATGTGAGAATGCTATTCATCGACTACAGCTCAGCATTCAATACCATAGTCCCCTCCAAACTCATAGCCAAGCTCAGGGACCTGGGCTTGAACTATGACCTCTGCCAGTGGGTCTTGGACTTCCTGACGGGCAGACCCCAGGTGGTGAGAGCAGGCAACTGCACCTCCTCATCCATCACTCTCAACATAGGGGCCCCCCAGGGCTGTGTTCTGAGTCCCCTCCTCTACTCCCTGTACAACTACACACTTGACTGTGTGGCACAGCGGAACAACAACACAATCATCAAATTTGCTGACGACACAGTAGTGGTGGGCCTGATCTCTGCAAACGACGAGAGGGCCTACCTGGAAGAGGTAAAGGTTCTAGCGGGATGGTGCCAAGAGAACAGCCTCTCCCTGAACATCAGCAAAACAAAGGAGATGATTGTGGACTTTAGGAGGTCAGGGACTACAGCCCCCTCAGCATCGACGGGGCACCGGTTGAGAGAGTGAACAGTTTTAAGTACCTCGGAGTCCACATATCTGAGGACTTGACATGGACCACACACATTGACAGTGTTATCAAGAAGGCACGACAACGCCTCTACTTCCTTAGGCGCTTAAGGAAGTTCAACTTGAGTCAGAAGATCCTCAAGAACTTCTGCTCATGCACAATAGAGAGAATCCTGACTGGCAATACCACCTCCTGGTTTGGGAATAGCACTGCACAAGACCGTAGCAGACTACAGAGAGTGGCCCGTTCAGCCGAACGCACAATTGGAGGTGGGCTTCCCACTCTCCAAGACATCTACAACAAGCGGTGCATGGGCAAGGCTAAGAGAATAATCAAAGACTCCAGCCACCCAAACAACTGCCTCTTTGAACTGCTGCGGTCAGGGAAGCGATACCGTCTCATGGCAAGCACAGAGAGACTCAGAAGGAGCTTCTATCCCCAGGCCATCAGGATGCTCAATGAACAATGATTGAACAATGAACAATAACAGGCCATCAACATACCCACAGCACACACACACTCACTTTAAATAAACAACACACTGTAGCACCCACTTTACCACACTTTACACTTTTACAGTTTACACTTTATATTATTATATTATTGGTAAGGAAATTGCACATCTCTCATTCCTTATTGCACCTCACCACCACTAGGTGGCACCACAAGCTAAGCTATACCTCACCATTTTTGTACCAGATGTACATACTGTATATAGAGGTATACTGAACAATTTTGTTGTTTACACTTGTTTTTACTTGACTTCTTGACTTTCTATTTTATACTTATTATACTTATTTATACTATCTTGTTATCTAGCACACTCTCAGGAGCAAAACAGAAAGAAACATTTCATGCAAAGTATTCTGTATTTCTGTATGACAAATAATAAAGAAACTTGAAACTTGGGTGCTTCTGAGTAATTCCAGGAAAAAGACACGAAAACAGCGTTTTTGTGTAATTCAATAAACACGTTGTCATTTTTCACCTGATTATCGAATCTTCCTGAAATCAATGCTAGATTATCATTATTATCCTTCCTCGTGCATACATGAAATGTGCCCTGGAGCGTGGCGCCCCCCCCCCCCCCCCTAGAAACTACACCGTTTCTAATGGAGTGCAATAGCGGCCGAAGGCGTTAGAGGGCGGTATAAGACCGTCTGCCAGGGACTTCCGGTTTGAGATGTTCGGGTAGACGGCCATTGTATAGAGCTCCCGGTCAAAGAACAACTGTTACATCCCAATGTATATATTCCCCAGTGTGTGTCTCCATGTGTGTGTGTTCTCCATTTTTCTTTCCTCCCTCCAGCCATTGTTCCCTCCACCATTGGTCCCTGCCAGGCCTGCCCTTCCATTACCCAGCACAGCACCGATTGGTGGATGGTTTTCCAGACTCCAACACTCAATCAACACCACCCAATCATGGATCACCACACACCTGTTAAAACATGGCTTCTCCCTTCAGTCTTTCTCTCTCTCTGGCATGAGGCTAGGCCTAGTGTTATTTTGTGGCATTGTACTTTGATAATATCCCTTTTTGTTTATAGGCCTTTGTAATAGTGAAAGTGCCTTTGTGATTGTATGGCCGCAGAGAGAGCATTGTTACCTATAGATTGTTTTGTTATGTTTCCATTTTGTTGTATGTATCATTAATGTGTTTTTCTCTCTTTCTCAGGAAGCACAGATGGGGTGAGCTGCCATTTCCTTTGGATATTGTTTTCTCCTGTTTTGGTTAGGTAAGAGTAGTTTAGGTAATGTAATTTCTTTTACCATAGATTAGATTGGGTTTATTTGGAGTATAGTGGTGTTTGTTTGTTGTTTTGGCCTGGGCTCACCCCTGAGCTACATGTGCTTCCTTTGCATCTCTCAATAAATATCATTGTTGTTTACAAACGTGGTCCATCTTTTCTGTCAACCAACTGTTATGTTACAGCCCTTTACCCTTAGACACACAGGGGTCGTAACAACAACGAAAAAGGAAGTTAAAATATCTAAAACAAAATAAAAAGTGACAATTCAATGACATAAGAGAAAAGGAAGGATGAACATGAGAAAAAGCTAAAGAAAAGCGACCCCAGAAGAGATACAAGCACCGGAGGAAAGTTATCGACACGAGGAGGTGACGCAGGAAAATCAAGCTAGCATGGCGCAAGGCGACAGAGCAGAGGTGCCCACTTGGGTAGAGGAGCTACAAGCTAGCATACAGACTAGCATCCAAGCTAACACGCAGAACATCCAGAACAATATCGACAGACTCAGGGAAGAATTAAAGAAGGGTCAGGACGAGCTCAGAGAAGAAATAAATAAGAGACTCGAGACAATTGATGGAAAACTACAGGAACAAGAGAAAGACATAAGGATGTTAGAAGAAAGGACAGCTGAAACGGAGGAATGGAATACAGAAATACAAGGAATTCTAATGGCGACACTCGAACAACAAAACATGTTGAGAGAAAAGCTAACGGACTTGGAGAGGAAGTCAAGGAGAAATAATATACGAATATGGGGACTGAGAGAAGGGATAGAAGGAGACTCAATGACCAAATATGTAGCCAACCTAATTCGAGAAGAATTAGAAATGTCAGACCTCGACAAGATAGAGATTCAAAAGGCGCACAGGGCCCTAGCGCCGAAGCCACAGATAAACAGACCACAGAGAGCAGTTATAGTTAATTTCTTGAAATTCAAAGTCAAAGAAAACATTCTCAGAGCAGCCTGGCAGACGAAGATGGAGGTAAAGGGGCAGAGGATAACCTTCGACCATGACTATTCAACAGAGGTGGCTGTAAAACGTCAGAGCTATGTTCAGATAAAAAAGACTTTGAAAGAGAAAGGAATCAGATTTCAATCACCAATGACCACGCTGAAGGTCCATTGGAAAGAAGGCATCAAGGTGTACAACGACGTGCGGGAAGCGATGAGGGACATGAACCGGAGAGGATGGAGGGTGCCGGGAGGAGGAGAGAGACCGACGCTGATGCAGAGGTTGGAGAAGGCGCGAAGATGGACCAGGGTCGAGGGACGAGGACGAGGAGAGGAGGACGGGAAGGTGAAGGAGATCTGAACCGATTCAAAGCGGATCAACTGAGAAGAACGACGAAAAGACACGGGGAAGGGGAGCAGAGAGGAGACGAGAGGGGACACAGTGATCCAAGGAAGGATAAGTACAATACACATTAGACTGGTATACATGTGACACACACAATACAAGTAAATGTAAACATGAAAATGACTTATGCAATGAGAAGATGTACATACAAAATAATTATACCAAAAGTTATAAAAAAAGGACATGGAGATTCAAGAGATATATTGGGACGGACATGAAAGAACCACAGGATTACACGTGACACATAATACAAATAGACGGGAACATGAAAGTGACTAATGCAGAGCTTTTGACCGGGAGCTCGGAGGTCGCACACAGAACAAGTTGGACATGTATAGTGCGCATCTTTTAGCCACTAGGGGGAGCCCTCTCACTAGGAGAGCCACTACTCCCCACCCACCAGCGGGGGAAAGAGGGATACGACTGAGATCCTCTACTACCATGGAAGTACCAAGTGTTAATGTTGGTGTTAATGTTTATTGTGGTTATATGTATGTAAATCAGACAGGGATAGCAGAGGCTACAACCACAAATATTATTTTATGTAACATGGGTAGAATGGGAGAACATTTGGAAAAGAAATATCACACAAGTTAAGGGTATCAAGGGCGGCTAAGTGGCGCAGTGGGCAAGGTGCTCGCCACTAATGCAGGAGATGCTGGGTTCGAGCCCAGCTCTCGGCATTGCTACCAGCTTGGCTGGTCATTCATACTAATACAATTGGCAGTATTAGGGGGTGGGAAGCTGGTGGGTGGGCATCGGACGTTGTGGACAGCGACTACTACAGGTCGGTTGGTGCGCCTGCGCAGCAGAATCAGGAAGCAACGAGGGCGGCGTGTCCCTCCCACACAGACCCTCGCAGCTGAGAGATCGCTCTGTTCAGGTGAAAAGATGCGACAGCTGCCTCCTCGTGTACCAGAGGGGACACGTGATGCAAGGCTTGGTCCACATTGCAGCCGACCTGTGGGAGGCATGGCCTAACAGCGTTCGAGACAGGGGAGGGTAGAATTGGACAATACGAAATTGGGATGGGAGAAAAATTGAAAATGGGAGAAAAAGTAGATAAAAAAAAAGTTAAGGGTATCAAAATGATGTCGTTGAATGTTAATGGTATGAATAGTCCGATCAAAAGGAGTAAGGTGATAACGAAACTTAAGAAAGAAGAGGCGCAGGTTATCTTCTTACAAGAAACACATCTAATATCACAAGAACATGAAAAGCTGAAGAGATTCGGGTATGAGAATTTGTTTTATAGTTCTTTTAACCAGAACCTTAGAAGAGAAGTAGCTATACTAATTAAGAACACAGTGAAGTTTGAAATGATCAGGGAAATAAGGGATAAAGAGGGGAGGTATGTAATGGTCAAGGGGAAAATGGAAGGTCAAATGGTAACACTAGTGAATGTGTATGCTCCACCAGAAAGTGAGAAATATCTATTTGAAACAATCTTTGATATCATAGCGATGGAAGGGGAAGGGGTCCTAATCTGTACAGGTGATTTTAATGTAGTACTGAACTATGACATAGACACGACAAGCACAAAGAAATGGAGGACAAACATTAGCAAATATATGAATATACAAATGGCAGAATTAGGAATCATGGATATATGGAGAGAAATGCACACACTAGACAGAGAATACACACATTATTCACATCCACACACAACATATTCAAGGATAGACTATTTTCTCATGACAACAGGGGACAGATACAGGGTAAAAGACTGCAGGATAGGGGTAACAGACATATCAGACCATAGCGCAATATATCTGACAGTGAATCTTAAAAGTAGGCGGAGAAATACAGTTTGGAGACTGAACATAGGACTATTAAATAACAAAGGTTTGGTTAATGAAGTAAAAGGAGACATAATTAGATACAGAGAAGAAAATGATAATGGAGAGGTAGACCCAAACATTTTATGGGATGCACTAAAGGTAGTAATACATGGAAAATTTATAGCAAAGACGGCATTACTCAAGAAGGCCACAATAGAGACATACCAGAACGTGATAAAGAAACTGAAAGAATTAGAGAAAGAACACCAAAGCTCAAAGAACCAAAAGACACTTAGAGAGGTAAAGGAAGTTAGAGGAAAGATAAACAAAGAACTGCTGACAGAAATAGAGAAGAAAGCTAGGTACATGAAACAGACATACTATGAAGGAGGACCGAGAGCGACCAGACTTTTAGCTAGACGAATCAGGACACAACAGAAACTGAACACAATACACACAATAAGGGACACGAACACAAACAAAATACTAAGAGAACCAGCTGAAATAGAGAAGACATTTGAAGAATACTATAAGAAACTATACACACAACCGATAGCGGCAGGAGAAGAGGAGATAGAGACATTTTTAGACAAATTAGATCTACCATCGATAGGGAAGGAACAGAACGAAATATTAAACGCAGAGATTACAGAACAGGAAGTGGGGAATGCGATCAGTAAAGCAAAGAACAGTAAGTCACCAGGTAGCGACGGATTCCCCTCTGAATTCTACAAAACATTTAGACAGGAACTGAGCCCCATATTAGAAGCAGCATTCAGACACACAATGAAAGAAGGCACAATGCCACCTTCATGGAAAGAAGCCATAATTACTACAATTCCAAAAGAAGGGAAAGATAGAGAACTATGTAGCAGTTTCAGACCAGTGTCCATACTTAATGTAGATTACAAGATGTATACATCAATAATATCCAAAAGATTTGAGACATTTATGACAGATATTATAGACGAAGACCAGACCGGATTCATTAAAGGAAGACAGACACAGGATAACATAAGGAAGACAGTGCAGATAGTAGAGGAGATACAAAAGGAAGGAGGAAGTGCAGTATTAGTTAGCCTAGATGCAGAAAAAGCATTCGACAGTGTAAGCTGGATATTTCTATATAAAGTATTGGAGAAATTTGGATTAGACAAAAAACGCTATGAAAACAATTAGGGCATTATATCAAGAACCGACGGCAAGAATTAAGGTAAATGGTAGTCTGACGGAATGGATTAAACTATAGAGAGCTACCAGACAGGGTTGTTGTCTTTTGCCGACTCTCTTCGATATATTCATCGAACCACTGGCTCAACTAATTAGACCAGGGGTCAGAAACCTTTACTATCAAAAGAGCCACTTTTCCCCCCTCCCACAAAATAAAATGCTCAGGGAGCCGCACAACCTATTTACCCTTAAAATGAAGATAACACAGTGTATAACATTTTATATATCCCCAAGCATACCCCACATTTAGCATAAAACACCTGACAATTGCATACCCAAAGTAATTTGCGATTTATTATACTTTATACTTATAGCACACAGTTTGTTGCATTAATGGGATTATAAAGCAACAATTTTTTTTGACTTTTTATTGCTGTTTTTACCTGTTATAACAAAGAAAAACCTCAAACTCTTATGAAGAGGAGAAAAAATACTGGCTGTGTAGACCTATTTTTAAATAAAACACAGAAGAGGAGACAAAACACTGGTGTCTGTAGACCGACTTTGAAATAAAACCCTGAACTATTCAGGTATATTTGAGTCCTTCCCTTATTTGTGGAACATTTATAAAATAAAAAGTAGTCCACTTTGAAAAACGACTATGTGTAGACCTACTTTGAAATAAAACACAGAAAAGGAGAAAAACACTGGCATCTGTAGACCTACTTTGAAATAAAACCCTGAACTATGCAGCTCTATTAGAGTCCTTCCCTTATTTGTGGAAAATCTATAAAATAAAAAGTAAATTTTTCTTTGTTCGCAAATTTCGCACCACATATCAGGCATACAGGTAAGCCTGCATCGTTAGCCGTGAAAGCAAATGAATCTGTCCACGCTGAATTAAACCCTCTATTTTCCTCAGATTTTCCTTTTTTTGGATTTATCCATGGTTAGCTTACTGGGGGGTCGGAAACTCAAGATTAGCCACTTGCAGACGGCAGGGAGAGGCGCGGGGTGTGACGTACTGTATATTTTAGTTGATGAAATATTTTTGTTGACTAAATATCTTAGTTGATGAAATATCTTTTCATTTCAGTGTCACAGTATGACATCGATCTCCAAAATAAGAAAAAAAAATATATTTTTTGAGCCAGGGAGCCGCAGCTGATGGATTTACTGACAGAATATGGACATTACTCAGGGTGACTCAACGTGACGAAGACACAGACTTTAACACTGAACTACACTCCAACGATAGAGATCAAAGAAAAATACTAATTAAATGGGACATGGACAGGATCAAGTACCTAGGGGTGAACATTACAAGAGGGGTGGAGCAGTGGAGGTTTCTCTATGACAACACGTGAAACACAAATTTACTCATAATTCATAATTATTATTAATTTACATATATAAATATATATATATATATATATATATATTTATTTTTTCTTTTTATTATTATTATAAAAAAAAATTATTAGAAATGTTTTCCTCGTTTTTTTCTTTTTTCCCAAAATGGCCAAAATTTACAGCTCTGAGCAGGCCTGCACTGGAGTAATGACTGCAGTAAATATTCGTGCAGATGGCTGCACAGGTTGACCCAGGATTAAATAAATAATAAATAATAGCCAATCAAAATAGGCTATTAACGTCATCTAAGCACGGTCCGTGCATTTAAACTCTTGCCATTGAATGGGGGATTGAATGATTGACAGCCTTGACATCCAATCAGAGAATGTGGCATCTCTGCTGCTCTGCAGCTAGACGGAGGTTGAATGATTGGCAGCCTTGAGATCCAATCAGAGAATGGTTTCTCTTCTGCGGCTCTGCTGCTCTGCAGCTTTGTTTACGAAATAATTTTTATCTCAGTTTAAGAAGCTAACTTGTTGGAGCTAACGTAGCTAAAGGGATACCACCGCAGCTACCAGGCCCAGGGTGGAGTGTTTTGTTATTGTTCATGAACTTATTGTGCATCGTTTGATGATATATATATATTTTTTTATCTCAGTTGTTGTAAAACGAAAGCCTGCAGTGCTTAGCCTGGACTCTAACTCTAACGTTAGCCAGCCGAAGTGTAGTAGTTCTAACTTCACTCGGGAGACAAAAGCCAAACATCAATTTGATGCAACAAGCTGGCTCGCGATGCACTATTGTTTACATTTTCCATGGGATTAATGCACGCGGCTCGAGTCGGACTCGTCACATGGAGAAGCTGCACTAGGGGTCCGCAAGGACGACTTCAAGCTGGAAATGGTAACAACAGATGAGGTACTCAATAAACTGAGCGCCCTCCAACCTAACAAGGCCACTGGCCATGACAACATCCCCTCCAAATTCCTCAGAGACTCAGCAGCCGCCATCACCCCAATCATCACACACATAATAAACCTCTCCATAAAACAGGGACACGTCCCCAAGGACTTCAAAATTGCGAGGGTGACCCCTCTGCACAAAAAGGGCAGCAAATTAGACCCAGGCAACTACCGCCCTGTTTCTATTCTCACCTCCATCTCGAAAGTCATGGAAAAGATTTTCTACGAACAGGTCGAAAAGTACCTAGCGGAAAAAAATCTAATCTACGAATTCCAATCTGGCTTCAGAACATCCCACTCCACTGACACATGCCTTCTCTATTTGAATGACCACATCAAACAAGAGGTGGACGCAGGCAAATACTGCGGCATGGTCATGCTGGACCTACAAAAGGCCTTTGACACGGTCAATCACTCCATTCTGATTGACAAGCTAAAAGCAATTGGTTTTGATAGTCTATCAGTGAGCTGGATGCAATCCTACCTTGAGGGGAGGGAACAGATGGTGGAGGTAAACGGTACCCTATCCCCCCCCCTCACAGTGAGCTGTGGTGTTCCACAAGGAAGCATACTAGGACCGCTACTGTTCCTAATTTATGCAAATGACATGTCGTCAGCTTGTGACTGCAACTTGTTCCTGTTTGCGGACGACTCAGCCCTGCTGGTCTCTGACAAGAACAAGTTACAGGTTGAAAAAACCCTCAGCTCGGAACTAGGCAGAATCTGCATATGGCTCGCTGATAACAAACTATCATTACACATGGGCAAAACAGAGTCCATTCTCTTCGGTTCAAATAACAAACTCAGCAAGACCGACGGCTTCTCAGTTACAGTGGGTGACAATATTGTCACAAGGAAAGATGAAATTACCTACCTGGGTTCCATCCTAGAGGCTAATCTCTCCTGTGACAAAATGGCATCCAATGTAATAAAAAAAGTCAACCAACGAACTCGATTCTTGTACCGGATCTCCTCTCTGGTAAACAAGAATACCCTGAAGACTCTGGCAGGAGCACTCATTCAGGGGTACTACGACTATGCTTGCACCTCATGGTACCAAAGCACCTCAAAGGCGCTAAAAACAAAATAACAAACATCTCAAAACAAACTGGTCAGACTACTGCTTGACCTTACTCCTAGAACCCACCTCACCCCTGCCCACTTTGACAACCTAGGATGGCTTAGAGTAGACGACAGAGTACAGCAACTTGCAATGGGCCTGGTCTACAAGATACACTACACGACCAAGGTACCCATGTACATGGCAAAATACTTCCCAAAGGTCAGCGAATACCACGATCACAACACCAGAGGGAGCTCCACAAATCATGTTAAACCCAGATTCGGCTCAAATAAGGGACTAAACACGTTTCGCAATTATGCCACATCAATGTGGAACGCCCTACCCAAAGCTGTAAAGGAATGTGGATCACTACCCACTTTCAAAACCTCTCTCAAGGGACACCTACGGGAGACTGCAATTCAACACTGGCCCCTGTAAATATCCTAACCCAACCCCCTCCAATGTACAGTCATTTACCTAGTATGGTTTTGTCAATAGTCCAATGTACAATTTTGTTTGTTTGTACAGTGTCTCCTCCCCCCCCCCCCCTCAATGTACAGTTTTGCTTGTTTATACAGTGTGCCCCCCCCCCCCAACCACCTCCAATGTAAATTACCCAGTATGGTTGTCAATATCCCAATGTACCCAACCCCCCCCCACCCAACCTCCTCCAATGTACAGTTTCTACGTCAAATGTATATACTCCCTTTTCTTGACTCCTTCTGTATCACAAACAGTACTGTATTTGCAAATCGGGTATGTCATAAATGTATAGATGTAGCAGTACTGACTATCTGTATGTCATGTATGTCATATATGTCCTGATGAATTGAAAATGGGGGACCCTGATGTAAACAAGACGAAAGTCTTTCTCTGGTCTGCATCCCCTTAACAATTGTGTGTATTGAGCTGTACTGTATTGTACCCATTCTGCAATCTGTTAATAAAGTTTTCAATCAATCAATCAATCAATTCAACGATAGATGAGATCGATCGAGATACCGTCTTTATGGGTAAGTCGTGTCTTCTTGGCTTTAGAATGTCAGTTTGTGTAACGTTACTGTAACCGAATTGAAACCGCATCATAACTCCTACATCGACCATGTCACTTTTCAAAAGGCATGAATGAATGAAAACTTTATTTAACAGATTGCAGAATGGGTACAATACAATATAGCGTACGGCTCAATACACATAATTATTAAGGAGATGCAGACCAGATAAAGACTTTCGTCTTGTTTACATCAGGGTCCCCCATTTTCAATTCATAGTGAAATGTATCTTGTGTTATTAGGAGCCCTGCTACATTAACGTTAGCTAAAGTTGGCAGCTAACGTTATATTGATAATGTTTCAATATTATCAGGTTGATATTATTAGGTTGATAATGGTGTCAGTGTTTCAGATAGCAAGGTGGAGATCTTTGTTAACTAGTAGAGCTTTGGTTGAGAGAGATTACAGTGCTGTCTCTTAAAACTCATAAACAAGTATTGAGCAAGACGAGTTGTGTGTTGTGCGTATTGTATGGGAGGGATATGATGACTGTGTGTAACTAGGAGGGATATGAGGACTGTGTGTAACTAGGAGGGATATGAGGACTGTGTGTAACTAGGAGGGATATGAGGACTGTGTGTATGTGGCACTGAATTGATGTAAACAAGACGAAAGTCTTTCTCTGGTCTGCATCCCCTTAACAATTGTGTGTATTGAGCCGTACTGTATTGTACCCATTCTGCAATCTGTTAAATAAAGTTTTCATTCATCATTCATTCATTCATTGTCCTTGTATTACATAAAAATAGGGAAACAATGTCCAAGCACTCCAGGTTTTTCCAAATTTATTGGCAGCCTGTAATCATGACGTTTCGGTGTGAACACACCTTCTTCAGAATGGCTTGTATTACATAAAACCCATCTGTGGCCTCGTGCAGAGGAAGGTGGTAAATACATGTTAGATATTCCAATGTACAGTTTTGCATACCATTGACTCAGAATGGTCTGTTTTATTGAAATCGTCACAGCAGTATAGTTTGTTTATACTTCAGAAGTATGATATTTAAACATGGTCCCCAAAATGAATGGAAGCGAATGAGGAGCCTGAAACCTGGGAGGAATGGGGGTGTTGCAGCGTTGGGGATGTTTAAAAAATATAATTTAATATATAATATAATAATTTGTGCTTCACCTAAAAATTTGGTCAGCAGCCTCCACTGGGGTGGAGGGGTTATATGATGCAAACTATACACAGATTAATCAGAAAATCAAGAGACCTAGAAAGATGGACAGTAATGCCCCTAGATTTCAGCTCAAGGATAAAAATCATTAAGATGAACATATTACCAAGGTTATTATACCTATTTCAGTCTTTACCTATATTAATACCACAAAAACAATTCAGGGAATGGGATAGACAGACATCAAGATTAATTTGGGGGGGGGGGGGGGGGGGAGACCAAGGATCAGATATGTGACTCTACAACTACCAAAGGAGAAAGGAGGAATGGCAGTACCCAGTTTAGAAGACTATTACTATGCAGCACAGCTTAGGACAGTAGCATGATGGTGCAATGTGAATTATGAAGCCAAATGGAAAGACATAGAAACCAAAAGAGAGGGATTCAAAGTGCAGGCACTAATAGGAGATAGGGAGCTGTTCAGAAGACAGGAACAACTACTAGACCCAATTACCAAATTCACTATAAACGTATGGAACACAATAGTAAAGAAATACAAGCTAGAAAAATAATCCAAGATACTGAGATGGATAACACACGACAACAAATTCAAACCAGGGATAGACGACCATGGGTTCAAAAGATGGGAACGGGGGGGTATAACAGCAATATGTACAATGATAGAAGGAGGGGAGATGCAGACTCTACAAAAATTGAAAGAAAGATTCGGACTAGAGAATAGAGACCACTTTAGATATCTACAGATTAGAGATTACTATAACAAAGAAATAAAACAAGACAGAGACAAAGAACAGAATGGGATAATTAAGATAATGGTAAAATCATATGAAGGAAGGAAGGGGAGGGTTATATCAGCACTATATCAGGCAATAATGGACAGTAAGGAAATTACAACCTTGTATAGAAAAGAAAAATGGGAGAAATAATTAGAAATAGAGATAACAGAGGAGGAATGGTATAACACATGTAAGATACAACAATCAACCACAAGAAGTAGCGAACCACACACACATATTCTGGGAATGTCAGAAAATAAGAAACTACTGGGAGGAGATAGGAGGGCTAATAAATGAAATAGTAGGATATGAAATACCCCAGACAGGTCAAGTACTATACCTAGGGAACTTAACACAGAAAGAAATTCAGGGAGAAGACAAATATCTGATTAACACTTTAACCGCCATGCTTAAATTCATAATTTACCATCCTTCGCCAGCCCTATTTAATATGGAGAAGTTCCCCTTCTTTGCATGGCTATAACTTTTTAAATTGTATTGCTAAATTACTATGGCCCATTCAACGTCCTATGGCTATATCTATTGTTCAGGGTGTAGCAACGTTATACTTTTTCATTCACATATTCATACTAAAATACGGTCTAAAGTATAAGTATGTTTTTATCGTTTTCTGCAGCTTTCTCCAGAACGTGATTTATAGCTCCAAATGCATTATATTGATGATCAAATACAGTTTGATAGCAATCTGCGCAAGATAAAAAATTTCAACTGGACATGCTTCTAGAAGTTACTAAGTATGATCTGATGATGACCGGATGGGGGGGGGGTCGTTTATAATTCCGTGGCCAACGTTATATGATTCATCTAGTGTGGGTGATATGATCATTAGAGCAGTTAGTATCGAACACATTGAAAAATAACGCTGAATCTTACCGTAGCTTCCTCACGCCGTTGGGCAATGAGCGTGGAACAGAAATGTTCCTATTATGGGATGTACAAATATGCGATCAATTTCCAGGTTGGTTGTTGTAACGTTAGTTTAGGTTCGTGTTAACGTTAGATAATGTACAAAAAAAACGTTTTCCGCTGCTATAGACGTCGCTCTTTTATTTTGAAAACCCCCAGAAGGAAGTCATTATATTTGCTTTAGCGACCGCCCGGGTCTGTGTTAGCTCCGGTTAGCTCCGAGCGTGCAGTAGTTAGTATTATATTATCAATACCAGCCATTGGATTACTGTTTTCTAAATTGGGGAGGCTTTTAATCGTCAAGGTAAGAGGATTTTAAGTCATGGTATCCATAAACTTCAATCGGTTCGGATCGTTTGAATGAAATGAGAATGTAAACAAACACGGCGTCACGTTAGAAAGTAGCACTGAAATCACTGCGCCCAGAGACGAGTGCTTAGGCAAAAAAAAAATCCGAGTATATCTGCTTAGAAAACGTAATTGTCGAATTCAATTATTTTTTATTTCTCCATGTGGTGAATACACAGGTCACAACATGTTTACAGGAACGTTTTGGAGTTGTATTTGGAGTGTATTTGGTGACTGTAAGACCCTGTAGGGAACGTCAGGCTATTGTCCTCCCCCACTTCCAGTGATGAAGCTAAGCTAAGCCTAATGCATGCACAGAGACAAAAAAGGTATGTATCTTCTTGTCTAACTCCAGGGAAGATGTTAAATAAGCTAATTTCCCAAAATGTTGGAGTTTTCCTTTAATGTCCATCTGTGTTCTGTGAGAGATAATGTGTGTTAGTGTGTCCTTACGTAGTTTTACCAGAGCGTTCCTCTTCTCGCCCTGCTCCACGTAGCCGAAGTTCACCTCCCAACTCTTCAGACCCTCCGGCTTTTCACAACGCTTGTTACCACACTGGAACTGGCCTGGATGTACACACACACATTTAGAATCTTTATTTATGTGGACATAAATACAATGTCTAAAGGACACAAATATTATCAGTGCAATTGGACATTGTGAGTTATTCTGTTACCAGGGTTCCCACAGACATTGCAAAATGAAATTCAAGGACTTTCAAGTACTTTTTCAAGCATTATTCTTTTATTTAAAAGGATACAATTAACTTTGAACTCATTCAGCGCCGGAGCTATATGCCCGATATAGGTCTAGATGGCCACCGCTTTAATCAATGGGAGGTGGGAGATTTGCGAGTGCTTAAAATATATCTTAAATTATGGCTATGGGTCTAATACACTTGTCGATTATCAGTGAGTTGCTTGCAGTCAACATGTACAAAACGGATTGTTTTTTCATTGGTACATTTCCATTTTATACCATTTTGAATACGAGTATAGTTTTGGTGATTTCTAGTAATTCCAGAGAAAGACGCGATAATAGCCCTTTAGTGGAATACACAAAACACATTGTAATTTTCCGGCTGATTATCGAATCTTCCTGAAATCAACGCTAGATCATAATTTTTATCCTTCCTCGTGCACGCATGATATTCCGTTTAGACCGGCGCGCCACTCCCCCCCCCCCTCCTCCCACCCAACGGAAAACAGCCACACATACACACACAGATACCACCACACAGATACGACCACCTTCTTACCACTACTCGATTATGGTGACTTACTCTATATGTATGCACCTGATCAGTACCTTAGAAAGCTTGATACTGTGTACCATTCTGCCTTACGCTTTGTCACGGGATGTAGAAATTGAGTGCACCATTGCACCCTATATACCATTGCAAGTTATCCATCTCTACAAATACGGCGATTTTCTCGATGGCTCTCTCTGGTGCACAAAGCTCTGCTTAAACTGGTTCCCTCGTACCTAAGTGTGCTTCTGTGCACAAAGCAATATAAGTATGCCCTTCGTTCTCAAGCTGCTCTAACACTGAAGTTCCCCATATGAGAACTGAATTGGGAAAAAGGGCTTTTAAATATGCTGCTCCTTCATCTTGGAACAAGATACAGGAGGACCTAAATTACCAGGACTGGTCACCCTCGGAGAATTCAAGATCTATCGATGAAAGCAGGTTACCTCGCCTGATTATTTAAAACACGCCCGCACGGCTTGGATTGTCCCAGAAAAAAAACGATACCATTCCCAGTGGAGTGCAATACCAGCCGGAAGGCGTAGGGGGCGGTATTTTCCCTTTTGCGAGCTCAGACCCATTCCCAACGATAACATCAGGCTGGATGGATGAAAATGAATGGATATCGCTAATAAAAGAAATAACGATTAAAACCCGACTATACTCGTGATTGGCGCTCAAGCGATGGCGAGTTAACCCGACTATCATCGGGTCTGGCGTCCAATGAGTTAAATGCATTTATTAAATTTTTTAGATTTATTTTTAGCGTTTTTCCAACTTTTTCATGGTCAGACATGACCGACAGGAGAGGGAGAACGGGAGAAGAGGTGGGAAGACATGCGACAAATTATCCCCCAGGAGCGGGAGTCGAACCTGGGACGGCCGCGTAGGTGTGCGAGGCACTATGCGGTGCGCCACGAGGGAGCCCTGCATTTTTTTTTATAAAGAAAATTCAATAAGATCCAATATTTATGGCTTAAAACCTATTTCCGACAATTAGTTACACTTTAGATAAACAAATTTCAAATCTTGATTCAGAACTATTTTATCATGGATGAACAAAACTTTCAATGCGAATGGTTAATTTGAATTTCAATGACTTGTTAAGCACCTTGTTAAAAAAGTGTTTTCAAAGAATTCCAGGCCTGGACTTTTTTTTTGGTAAAAAATCAAGCACTTTAAGCACTTCAAGGACCTTGTGCGAACCCTGTGTTATATTCGTGCCCAAATTGGCAATGGCAATCAAAGTTACACACACACACACACACACATAGGATGATGAACCAGATAAGTAGCATACAGCTCATAGGTACAGATAGCAGCATCTTCTCCAAATTGCAAGGCTGCCAATAACACTGAGTAATATCTTGCTAACTGTTTGGCTCTTTCCTTCGGAAGACCGGCCATCTGAAGGCCTCTAACACCCAACTTGTGAACATGGCTTCCAAATATGAAAACTAAAAGTTTACAGTTGTAGCCCAGTTGTGATATGGTATGCTCGAACAGTTGATACTTCAACATTTTGGTTGTAAAGGATTCTTCCACACGCACGCCCGCCCACACGCCCGCCCGCCCGCCCACCCACCCATAAATGTTAATGTAATGTAAAATAAATGTAGCTACTCATTTACATTGTTAAACATGTTGTTTCTGTATTTATTACTTATTCAAGTTATACATTCGTAATGAAATTGCTATTATGTGTCTGCATGAACACACAACTGTAACTGTACTCAAAAATAACAAAATAAGGGTTGTCTCAGTTCACAACTATATTGGTCAAGTTTTGGGTGGGACTTGTTTGCGTCCCTACAGCTTCTTATTCAATTGAGCGAGATGCTCGGTTATGTCACACAGCCAGTTTGCATCTGACAGTTCAGACAATATTTCTTCAACCCTTTGTTACCTATTCCGCCTGGATCTTTTTTGTATTTTGGGCTGTAAAATTGTCAAAGAATGTCTGAGGAGTAAGTGCTTTTGGCTTTTTTCCTTTGTTACTTCATCAATATCTCAGATGTTCAACATATATGTATGTGTAAGAATGTGTAATAACTAAGGCTGTCAAAGTTAAAGCTTTGTTAACGCATTAACCCACAATTATTTTAACGCCGCTATTTTTTAACCCAAGATTAATGTTAAGAAAAAAATAAATAAAAAAAAAAACGTTTTATTTTTTTTGCCAGAGCTCTTGGGGGGCCACATCAAATTTGGCCCGCGGGCCATGAGTTTGACACCTATGTCCTAAGGTACTCGAGATGTATTGGACCGTTTTCTTGGTGTCCCTTGTGACATAACTTAAGTACCTTTTCCAGGAAGAAGAAAGAGTGGGTTTCTTTAGACACAAATACATATTAAAAATATTTTTTGTGAATTTGTTTGGTCATTGTATAAATAATTTACCACGGTACTGCCATGGTAAAGGTTATGTGCCAACATGGTACCACTTCCATGGTATAAAACAATGTAAACACGATACAGATGGTAATATAATGATATTTTCATAGATCTTTGGTTGCTACCATCCATGTAGTGACCAAAGGATTATGGAAATACCATGATACTTTTCTGTAAGACAGAAAGAAAGAGCCCCCAGCCAGGTGAAGGTCAAGAGGTTCACTTAAAGAGGAACTATTTTACTATTTCTTTCACTATTTGGGCACTTTTACACAATTCCTGTGAGTCTATGGAACACCTCTGTAATATATATATTTTTTTATTCATTGTTTGTATTTCTAATCAAGTCCTCAAAAACAGCATTTTTCTACCTCAAGATCTCAAGCTGTTTTGAGCCTGGGCTCCTAAACCACTGCGCAGCGTCGTCTTCGCCTGAACATTATCATGCAGCGATAATGCATATTATCACATATCAGCACATTTTCAAATGACTCAGTTCAGTGAGGGTGAATATTGTGAGAGGAGAATTGGAAGAATGCGCCAATATGAGAATTTTGAGACATAGATCATATTAATATAAGTTC